>NC_053390.1:803593514-804214014 GCF_905171765.1 Bufo bufo | reverse complement strand
GGTCCACCGTGAACCACATGTGTTCCCCCTGTGACTGGCTGGCTGCAATAAGGGTCATGTGACCAAGCTTCTATTGGCTAATGCATTTTTTTGGGAATATCTCAGGAACGATACGTCCTAGAGAGCTGAGACCTGGTCTAAAACCTTCCCGGACACCTGATTTACCTGTGTGCCAAATTTTGTGATTGTAAATGCGACGGTGCGGATTCCTTTAGCGGATATACATACATACACTCAGCATTATATATTAGATAAAGTTTCTAGTTTCATTGTGCACACAACTTATGAAAAATCCCCAGGATCATCTACCTAATTTTAATTACCATAGTATATACAGTACAGACCAAAAGTTTGGACACACCTTCTCATTCAAAGAGTTTTCTTTATTTTCATGACTATGAAAATTGTAGATTCACACTGAAGGCATAAAAACTATGAATTAACACATGTGGAATTATATACATAACAAACAAGTGTGAAACAACTGAAAATATGTCATATTCTAGGTTCTTCAAAGTAGTCACCTTTTGCTTTGATTACTGCTTTGCACACTCTCTTGCATTCTCTTGATGAGCTTCAAGATGTAGTCCCCTGAAATGGTTTTCACTTCACAGGTGTGCCCTGTCAGGTTTAATAAGTGGGATTTCTTGCTTTATAAATGGGGTTGGGACCATCAGTTGCGTTGAGGAGAAGTCAGGTGGATACACAGCTGATAGTCCTACTGAATAGACTGTTAGAATTTGTATTATGGCAAGAAAAAAGCAGCTAAGTAAAGAAAAACGAGTGGCCATCATTACTTTAAGAAATGAAGGTCAGTCAGTCAGCTGAAAATTGGGAAAACTTTGAAAGTAAGGGCTATTTGACCATGAAGGAGAGTGATGGGGTGCTGCGCCAGATGACCTGGCCTCCACAGTCACCGGACCTGAACCCAGTCGAGATGGTTTGGGGTGAGCTGGACCGCAGAGTGAAGGCAAAAGGGCCAACAAGTGCTAAGCATCTCTGGGAACTCCTTCAAGACTGTTGGAAGACCATTTCAGGGGACTACCTCTTGAAGCTCATCAAGAGAATGCCAAGAGTGTGCAAAGCAGTAATCAAAGCAAAAGGTGGCTACTTTGAAGAACCTAGAATATGACATATTTTCAGTTGTTTCACACTTGTTTGTTATGTATATAATTCCACATGTGTTAATTCATAGTTTTGATGCCTTCATAGTCATGAAAATAAAGAAAACTCTTTGAATGAGAAGGTGTGTCCAAACTTTTGGTCTGTACTGTAAATATATATGAACATGAACAGATAATGTAATTATCTGTGGCTGTGACAATGTAAAGCTGAATGTTGACATCAATGGAGCCCAGCGGAGCATTGCAGGTCTGCAGGAGAAGGACCAGGGAGCCTGTGCGGGAAGCAGGTAAGTCATCTTTCCTTTGTAGGTCTGACAGAATGTGGAGGGGGGTTGGCAAAAAAAGGTCTAGAACCACAAGGCTATGCAGTTGACTTAGACTACAAGGTATTGTGCATGGCTATAGCAGAAAGACTTCGCTGTTGTGGAGAGTGAATACTGCTAAAGCATCCATATATAAATTCTTTGCCCATCAGTCCAGGAACTACGGAATAAGTTAATAAGAACCTAATTGCATGCTGGTGGTTCTGCTGAGAGACTATAAGGAGTTCTTTAGAGAGAGCGAGAGACAGTACTACAACCATCATCATTGTTACTGCCTATACCCTGCTATTGGTGGAGGATTCCACTGTGATATACCTTGGAACTGTGCCTTTGCTGATATATGTACCACTGCTCCTATTATTAACTCAGTAAAAAGAGACTTTATGTATTACAATCAATGGGCCTGGTTACTGTATCCATCATTCACTGGCTCTTGCATCCACAATTCTTCTTTTCAGCCTGTGAAACATTCACCATGCAATTCACCATGCAATCTTCACCCTGGAGCCATGCGGTGATAGGAAGGCGCACCCTTTTTTCTCTTGGGGCAAAACCTGGTTTGGGTGCTCCTGTCTGGTGGTTGTTGGGGTGGCCCCAACAACCACCAGACAGGAGCACCCAAACCAGGTTTTGCCCCAAGAGAAAAAAGGGTGCGCCTTCCTATCACCGCATGGCTCCAGGCTGAAGATTGCAACTCCCATAGCCACTATCACTCCTCCCATCCTCTGCTCACCTCTCCGGGGGTCTCTGCACATACACACTTACAATCCATACAGGTTCAAAAACTTTGCATGAACAGGTTCAGGGGCGGCTGGCCATAGACCCAACTCACTGCCGCTGGTCGGGTAAATACCACTGGGGAGCTATAGGGGTCATTATTAGAGGAAATCCTTGCAGCATGATAAAGGTAGGGATAGCTTGGTGTTGAGGCCCACATTTCACCTCCTAAGCCCCTTCTCCATATCTTCATTAGAGAAAATTGGAGGAGGAGGACAAGATATGGCAGCTAATGATGGCCACCACAGAGGGACAGCTTCTGGGGAGGTATTTTGTGCTGCGCTGTGGTATTTAGTTCTGTGGGATGGTATTCTGTGCTGCACTATTGGTATTACTGACCCGACCAACTTGTATTGGCCCCATCTACTTGTGTTGCCCCACCTTCTGTCAATTTGGATCCACCTACAACATTGGACTACTTTAGGCTTTTTCCAGGGTCACTTTACGTTCCCAGTCCACCCTTGAAAAAGCTACATCAACTTGCATCACATGCGCGTAATAATGCTGGGTGTTCACCTAGAGCAGTCACCTTTTTTGGGTACTAATGGAGTCACCCGGTACTCAGACGCCCCCAGGACTTACAATAGGGCCAAATTGTATAACAACCAGATGTTTGCAACAACAAACCTCAATGATGGCAGTAATCAATGTGCTAAAAAGACTGCAGATGCTAAAATATATAGAAATGACAGAAATCTAGGTTAGGAAAAGGATAAGGAATACTAGGAATTCTGGAAACAAACACACAAAGCTCATGCTATACCCAGCAACTAAAGTGCAGAAAGCATAAACATTCAAGGCAAGTCTAACCAATCAAGAACTCCTCCCTGAATTAACCAAGCTGAGCAAAGTGATCATCTGACCAGAGATCAGGTGTAACACAGTTGCATAGCAGCTGGCCCAAACAATGTTAGTAAATAGGAGAAGATGAGGCAATAAGGAAATCCCTCCTGCTCGTAACCATGCATTTTAGTTTCCGCTCTTGGCTCCTTTCTTTACCTTCAGCTGGAGATACCCTGGACTTGACTACAGACTGTGCCCCTCAGGCTGTTAGATCTGCCATACACTGCCGCAGAGTCTTTCCTAGGATTCCTATTGCTCTCCAAGATAGGTCTCAGTTGCATGAGCTTAGCTTAGCTGCTCTTCTATTTAAGGTTTTCTCTACTGTAACTAGGTGTCCTGTTTTTTTTTTAAATAAAACCAACTCCATACATCTGCTTTTTTTTTTGTCCAGCCCTTAAGGTAATACATACTGTACATATTTACCTGGAGAGGTCCCACCCCATGAGCTCAGAATGTCTCAGCAAACTCAGACATGATAGAAAAATTGGTTTCAAACATGGTGCCCTTCAGGTAAGAGTAAATGATGCTATGTCATACCTCCCAACATTTGCATCCCTATTCATGGGACACTTTTAAGCCCCCCTCTGATCTACCAGGAATGTCCTCAAGCATCCTAAGAGAATACCCACTACGCCCTACTCATTTTAAGAATCCTTAAGCGAGACAATCTAACCAAAAATGGGACAGTTGTGAGGTATGCTTTAGGCTGCAATGTTCTTCATGGATCAACTAAATATACAGTATAGATGTAAGAGGCTGCATAAAGATCAAAACATAATAAGGTACAGAGGTTTTTAATGGCTTTTCTCTCAGACCCCGTAGAGGCCTGACAACCATTCGTATATCTGTCTATATTAGTCACTGTGTCTATAGCTGAATTTCCATGACCGCAATATCTGTACATTTATTTGATTATTTCTGTCCCAGAGATAACACTACAGACATACGGTATACATTACTATAAGTATTGCAGCAGTGGCGTACATAGAGAAGTAAGGGCCCCATAGCAAGGATCAAACCAGGCCCCCACACACAGGATAGAGAGGTTTCTGTCTAAACCCTTTTCAATGACCCTTGGGCTATTTTTCCACTGCCTCATTTGCTAAAAGTTGTTCCTTTAGAGGGTAGAGTCCTGACCAAGTTTTCACCTCCAGTAGAAGAGGAGATGATCCCAGTTGGGCCCCCTCTTGCCCTGGGCCCCATAGCAGTCGCATGGTCTGCCGCTATGGTAGTTACGCCCCTGCATTGCAGGCATGTGTGCTCACTAACATCTGAACTTGTTGTCACGCATAAGGATGGAAATCATTGTGCAATAACCATGTGCTGAGTCACAGAGATCACAGGTTTGGCGTCATTACTCAGGTGCGACCAAAGAAACTCAACCCAAATGTCATCATAGAGTCCGTTTTTATTTTATACAAAACATATAATTTAGAGACATCATAGAATGCAGGTGTGTGCTGAATACAGAGATGAACCTCCGAGAAATACACAGAATTGTCCTGGGGAAGTACACAGGTAGACCCTGAGCAAGTAAACAGGTGTGTCCATTAGACCGATACTGGTATTTCCTGAATTAATATACATATATACACACACATATCCTTAACTGCACTGGCATGTCCTGAGGAAGTTTACAGTACATGAACCATTAATTGTCTTGAGGAAGTAGAGAGGTGAACCTTAAAGTGGAGAGCAAGTAAACCTGTGTGCCTGAGGAAGAAAACAGGTGTGCCTGAGGGAGAAAACAAACAGGTGTGCCTGAGGAGGAAGAAAACAGGTGTGCCTGAGGAGAAAGAAAACAGGTGTGCCTTAGGATGTAAACAGGTGTTCCTGAGGAGGAAGAAAACAGGTGTGACTGAGGAGGTGGGAAAGAAGTGTGCCTGAGGAAAAAGAAAATGGGTGTGCCTCAGGAAGTAAACAGGTGTGCATGAGAAGGAAGAAAACAGGTGTGCCTGAGGAGGAAGAAAACATGTGTGCCTGAGGGAGAAAACAAGTGTGTCTGAGGAAGAAAACAGGTGTGTCTGAGGGAGGAAGCGGGTGTGCCTTAGGAAGTAAACAGGTGTGACTGAGGAGGAAAAAAAACAGGTGTGCCTGAGGAGGAAGAAAAAGGGTGTGCATGAGGAAGTAAACAGGTGTGCCTGAGAAGGAAGAAAACAGGTGTGCATGAGGGAGAGAACAGATGTGCCTGAGAGAGAAAATAGGTGTGCCTGAGGTAGTAAACAGGTGTGCCTGAGGAAGTAAACAGGTGTGCCTGAGGAAGTAAACAGGTGTGCCTGAAGAGGAAGAAAACAGGTGTGTCTGAGGAGAAAGAAAACAGGTGTGCCTGAGGGAGAGAACAGATGTGCCTGAGAGAGAAAACAGGTGTGCCCGAGGAAGTAAACAGGTGTGCCTGAGGAAGTAAACAGGTGTGCCTGAGGAAGTAAACAGGTGTGCCTGAAGAGGAAGAAAACAGGTGTGTCTGAGGAGGAAGAAAAAGGGTGTGCCTGAGGAGGAAGAAAACAGGTGTGCCTGAGGGAGAAAACAGGTGTGCCTGAGGAAGTAAACAGGTGTGCCAGAGGAGGAAGAAAACACGTGTGTCTGAGGAAGAAAACAGGTGTGCCTAAGAAAGAAAGCAAGTGTGCCAGAGGAAGTAAACAGGTGTGCCTGAGGAGGAAGAAAATGAGTGTGCATGAGGAAGTAAACAGGTGTGCCTGAGTAAGTAAATAGGTGTGCCTGAGGAGGAAGAAAACAAGTGTGCCTGAGGAGGAAGAAAATGGGTGTGCCTAAGGAAGTAAACAGGTGTGCCTGAGAAGGAAGAAAACAGGTGTGCCTGAGGGAGAAAACAGGTGTGCCTGAGGGAGAAAACTGGTGTGCCTGAGGAAGTAAACAGGTGTGCCTGAGGAAGTAAACAGGTGTGCCTGAGGAGGAGGAAAACAGGTGTGCCTGAGAAGCAAGAAAACAGGTGTGCCTGAGGGAGAGAACAGGTGTGCCTGAGGGAGAAAACAGGTGTGCCTGAGGAAGTAAACAGGTGTGCCTGAGGAAGCAAACAGGTGTGCCTGAGGAAGTAAACAGGTGTGCCTGAGGAAGTAAACAGGTGTGCCTGAGAAGGAAGAAAACAGGCGTGTCTAAAGAGGAAGAAAACAGGTGTGCCCAAGGCAGAAAACAGGTCTGTCTGAGAGAGAAAACAGGTGTGCCTGAGGAAGAAAACAGGTGTGTCTGCAGAAGGAAATAGGTGTGCCTGAGGAAGTAAATAGGTGTGCCTGAGGAGGAAGAAAAGAGGTATGCCTGAGGAGGAAGAAAACAGGTGTGCCTGAGGAGGAAGAAAACAGGTGTGCCTGAGGAGGAAAAAAAATTGTATACCTGAGGAAGTATACAGGTGTGCCTGAGGAAATAAACAGGTGTGTCTCATGAAGTAAACAGGTGTGCCTGAGGAAGTAAACAGGTGTGCCTGAGAAGGGAGAGAACAGGTGTGTCTGAGGAGGAAGAAAACTGTTGTTATTGTTATTCCGCAGTGAAACACAGGGCAGGAATTGACACTGTTCTGCCCCATAGGATAACATAGTGGGAATTCTTTATGTGGCATATTTCCTGATGGATTTTTCCGCCATGTTGGAAGGCACCCTTAAGCACACAAACAGAATTTGAGTAAAGTGTACTTATCTTAAAGCAGGTACACGAGTGTGTCCTGAGGAAGTATATAGGTATAGGTGTGCCTGTTCATAGGACATCCTGAGGAAGTACAGCTATTCCTGAAGTACACGAGTATCCTAAAGTGCTACACTGCCACTGCAACTCACTTGTGCCCCCAAGTAGATACTTACCAACATGTGTGGTAGTAAATTTAGGGCATTTAAGCCCAAATTGATCCAGAATGTTCATTTCTGGGTGAGGATACACTTTTGGGCTGGGACAAGCCAAATTTGTTGCGATTGTCTCTGAGTATTCGAGACAATCCCAGCAAATTTGAGACTGTGGGCAACTATGCAACTATTTGTTTGCCAGTTTAATATCTTTGTAGCGCCATAAAGTGAATTACATTGAATTCATGGGGTTTTCCAGCAGTTAAATATTGACATCCTATCCTTGGGATTGTTCATCAATATCTGATCAGTGGGTGTCCGACTTCTGGCACATGTTTGAAGACCACGGCGGTCCTAGGCCAGTGACATCACATTCATTCATCACATGGCCTATGGGCAGCTCAGTCCCATTGAAATGAGTGGTCTCGAGCAGCAATACCAATCACCACTGTATGGCGTTGTGCTTAGTATGCAGTGCTTATACTAGTTCTGTGTCCCTTTCAAATAGCAGATCACCGGTGGTGTAGAGAGTTGGACCTCCACGATCTGCCACAGACGGCCTATCCTAAGGGAAGGTAATCAATATTGTACTCCCTTTAAATAGCAGTTAATTTGATGTAAGGGGGACAGGTCTGTATTACAACAGGGGTGAAGTGACAATCCTAAGGTTTATGTATGATGATATGTATGAGTGCTTCGTCAGTACTATGCAGGTGTCACCCGCATTGTATTTGACAAGATACTTGTATCCTTCTGCATCTAATTAAATTAGATTAAATTGAATCCCATGAAGTATTAAAGCCAACATGTTGTATAACTGCATGTCAGTGGTTTTCTAGGTTATTACCACAGTGAGGGGAGTTATATAAGGAGTTAGTAATCCAAGAAGCTATCGATTGAACTGAACTGAACACCTGGGAGCCATTGTACTGTCTGCTGACCTGGTTATTACAGGTTCTGGAAAGAATAGGGGTTTCATAACACCAGTGGTCGAGAAATTCAATTCCCCACTGAAATGGAATAAACTCTTTGAGTCTTACATAAACCTGCTCCTGAATAGAAGTCTTATCTCTCAGCTGTAGGCCCTTAAGGGGTTCTCTAGGCTACTGATATTGATGGCCTAGCCTCAGAAAAGTCCAACACCCATCAGATGTTTTGGGCTGCTGCACCAGCAAAAAGTATTGTTATGTTTGGATGCCGTGCCCACCTCTATCCCACTCCTATGGGCTGGCAGGAGTGTGGCAGTACTCAGCAGGCCTTGACATCCTGTCAGCCTGGACTTGCATTATCTTCTTTTTCTGTTGGAAGAGGACCCAGGCGTTAGTGTACCATGCACTCCTCATGCGGTTTGCACACTTCTGCTGACTTTTAAAAGGACAGTGAGCGCCCTGATGTGTTCCAGCCTATGACTGTTCATCTATGTCTATTTAAGGTGTGTTTCCCAGGAAGAAGGTGTCTGAACTTTAGGTTTCCAAGTTTACCAGTCCTTTTTTTGATCAAATAATTTTTATTTTGTTTTTACAAGTAAATGCATTAACAAATACACAACTATAACCCCTCCCCTCCTCCCCCCCTTCGTCCCACCCCCCTTTCCCAAAGCACAGTCACTTAGAAGAAGAATTCAGGCATGGTCCATAGTTGTAAGTTCATGGTATTCTTCTTGAAGGCATCACCGTCCAATCTTCCAAGGCAGAGCATATAACTTCATGAATTTCCATATTCCTCACATAACCTTATGGCATAAGCATTCAGACATCAACCATCATCCAACATTTCACCATTCCTTCACATCAATATCCTTCAAATCCTTCATTTCAGTCAAAGTGTACAGTCACATCTAAGACAGCTCATGATACGAGATCCATGAAGACCAAATTGCTTCAAATTTCTTCTTCGAATCCCTTTTTAGGTAAACATATTCCTCCAATTTAACTAATGCATGCACCCTACTCACTACTTCTTGGCAATTGGGGGCCATCTCATCTATCCAGTGAAATGCTATGCACTTTCTTGCCTGGTATAATACTCTCTTAATAGCCAGTTTTTTTTTGCACATGATCCTCGGCACTTCCACAAGGCCCAGTAAACATATTACAAGTTTACCAGTCCTAGTTAAGACGTGTTTATTCTTTCTGTCTGCCTGTGCACCAAACTCTGCCTGTTTACTTATTCTGATCCATCGCTGCCTGCCCTGACTAATGCCGGTTTACCGTATTGACCCTCTGCTGCCTGCCCTGACCTTGGACTTGTTTCACAGATACGCATAAACTCTGTCTGCCGTGATCTTGGCCTGTTTCCTGACTACAAGTATTGCTTGACCCTTTGGTGCTAAGCACCACTGTTTCTAATCCCCTTGGGTCAGCTGCCAACTATACAAGGGCAATTCCAAGAGGTAGCGACCTGGTTAAAGAGTGAAAATCAGGGGACCATCAGGAAAACGCCCTTAGTTGTAGCCCAAAGCCAAACCAGTTAGATGGCACAGTGGGTCCACTCTCACAGTCCATTACAAATATATGGGGCAGCTTCAAACAACTGATTGCTGGGGATGTCAGGTTTTGGACCCCCACCAAATTGATATTGATGACGTATCCTGAGGATAGCCCATCAATATCTGTAGTCCAGGGAACCCCTTTAGGGTGACCATATACAGTACATAATAGGAAAGTCTTCAGAAATGGATGAATATCTTATGTGTATGGGCAAGTCTAAACTTTCCCACAACAGATGATGTCAGCCTTGTCAGGGAAGGAATGATCAGGCATGTTGAATTAAACATGCCTTATCCTTTTTTTCATGGTAGATACTGCAAGCTGCCAACAGAGGTGTCCATCAGAAATGAGGCAGGGAAAATTCCCCACTGCCTTTCATTTTGTCACTGGGGACAAGCTAAGAGGAGGACATACTTTAAGGGTGTATATACCATAGAGGAAAGCATGTGATAAAATTGGGTCCCTTGTAGAGAGATGCCAAGCCCTGTTGGTTTCATACTGGATGGTGAAAAACAGTGTAAGACTCTCCTCTTCAGAAAAACACACAATGCTAGCAAAAGAGGGGAGGGGAATAGGCCCTAGGGTCATGGAGGATTTTTTCACAAGGTGTTTTGGTTTTAGGTGGAAAAACTTTGCACCCCATTGAGTAGTTAATTTTATCTTTGCTATGGGGTGCCACCTCTTCTACATACCATACTGAAAGGGTCTTTGTCAGCAGACAGATATTTTAATTTTAAGGTTATGCACACTTTTGGATCATTTTTGAACTGAACGTACAGTATCTCACAAAAGTGAGTGTACCGCTCACATTTTTGTAAATAAATCATTATATCTTTTCATGGGACAACACTGAAGATATGACACTTTTATACAATGTACAGTAGTCAGTGTACAGCTTGTATAAAACAGCCATTAATGTATAAACCACTGGCAACAAAAGTGAGGACACCCCTAAGTGAAAATGGCCAAATTGTGCTCAATGTGTCAATATTTTGTGTGGCCACCATTTTGTAGTTTCCAGCACTGCCTTAACTCTCTTGGGCATGGAGTTCACTACAGCTTCACAGGTTGCCACTGGAATCCTCTTCCATCCTCCATGATGACATCACGGAGCTGGTGGATGTTAGAGACCTTGCGCTCCTCCACCTTCCATTTGAGGATGCCCTACAGATGCTCAATAGGGTTTAGATCTGGAAACATGCTTGGCCAGTCCAGCACCTTAAACCCTCAGTTTCTTTAGCAAGGCAGTGGTCATCTTGGAGCAGTTTGGGGTCGTTATCAGGTTGGAATACTGCCCTGTGGTCCAATTTCTGAAGAGGGGGCATGATGCTCTGCTTCAGTATGTCACAGTACATGGTGGCATTCATGCAGCCTCAAACCATGACATGGTGGCAGCCCTCATGCAGCCTCAAACCATGACACTCCCACCACAATGCTTGACTGTAGGCAAGACACACTTGTCTTTGTGCTCCTCACCTGGTTGCCGCCACATGTGCTTGACACTATCTGAACCAAAAAGTTTATCTTGGTCTCATCAGACCACAGGACATGGTTCCAGTAATCCATGTCCTTAGTCTGTGTGTCTTCAGCAAACTGTTTTCAGGCTTTCTTGTGCATCATCTTTAGAAGAGGCTTCCTTCTGGGAAGACAGCCGTGCAGACGAATTTGATGCAGTGTGCGGCGTATGGTCTGAGCACTGACAGGCTGACCCCCCACTCCTGTAACCTCTGCAGCAATGCTGGCAGCATTCATACATCTATTTTGAAACCTTTGGATATGATGCTGAGCACATGCACTGAACTTCTTTGGTCGACCATGGCGAAGCCTGTTCTGAGTGGAACCTGTCTTGTTTAACCACTGTATGGTCTTGGCCACCGTGCTGCAGCTCAGTGTCAGGGTGTTGACAATCTTCTTATAGCCTCAGCCATCTTTATGTAGAGCAACAATTCTTTATTTCAGATCCTCAGAGAGTTCTTTGCCATGAGGTGCCATGTTGACCTTCCAGTGAACAGTATGAGAAAGTGTGAGAGCGATAACATCAAATGTAACACACCTGCTCCCCATTCACACCTGAGACCTTGTAAAACTAATGACTCACATGACATCGGGGAGGTAAAATGGCTAATTGGGCACAATTTGGCCATTTTCACTTAGGGGTGTACTCACTTTTGTTGCTAGCGGTTTAAACATTAATGGCTGTGTGTTGAGTTATTTTGAGGGCATCCCACATGTACACTGTTATACAAGCCGTACACTTGTAGTGTCCCATTAGGTAATTGTGGGCACTACACAAGGGTCAATTGGGCCACGTTGTTCTCCACCTCCTGTGGAACAGTGGCATTGTATTTTACATCACATTTCTATGTGTATTGCTATGCTTTTATGTGTATTCTTCCCTGTTTATCTGGGTATCAGGCCTGTTAGGGTGTAATTCCTCCTCCAAGACAGTAGAGGGAGCTAGGGAACCCCTAATATAAATAGTCAGGTCCTGTTCAGGGAAAGTAGCGTAGAGTCAGAAATGAGTGTGGACTTTAGTTAGGCAGCAGCTGAAGGGAGCTTCTGACATGCAGCTAGACAGCCCAGGCTTCTAGTTGTTACCAGGGGAAGAGTTACCTCCTGAGAAACCTCCAGTTCCTACAAAGTACAGTACAGAGTGGAGCAGAAGTGTTTCCAGCCAGACAAGAGAGCTGAAGGGCAGAAGAGTCTATTCAATGCAAGGAGATATATACCTGAGGAAGTTTCTTTACCAAGGATAAAGCCACCAATAGGGCATACGGGCCTTGGGATCAAGACAGACAGGAGTTCTGAGGAATAGTGCACAGGATTTCTGAGGAAAAGGTGCAGCCTGATCTGTGAGTGTATTTAACCCTCTGAGTATCTTGGAAGAACCTTGTTGCCTGCCATTATTGTAAAAGCCTGCTTGAGACTGCCTCTGTCATATGGAACTGAACTTAAAGAACTGTATATAGTTAACTGTTCCAGTAAAGAAAGTTTTGGTTCACTGCAAACTGTGTTCCTCACTTATTACTGCTATCAATCGGTGTGCCACCGTTACCGGCACTGGCGTCACGAATCTTAAAGAGATCTTGCCACCGGCACATTAATCCTGCAACACCCAGGGCACCTCACCTACCACCGGCCTGGTCCCTATACACTGAGAGTGCCCAGAGGACTTCTGTGCCAGCCTCTCCATCACTTCTGTACGCCTGCCCAGGGTCATCCTAAAAACTGTGAGTAACCAAGAGCAACCCTCGTTTGCCTAGTAACCATGACCTCACTATCGCAATACCCTGCAGGGTAGCGTACTGCACACTGACTACTGCACATTGTATCAAAGTGTCAGATCTTCAGTGTTGTCCCATAAAAAGATAGAATAAAATATTTACAAAAATGTGAGGGGTTTACTCACTTCTGTGAGATACTGTATGGGCCAAAAATGTTTTTCTGATTGGTCTTTGTCAAAATGTATGAATGGTTTGGCTTCTACAGCTTTCTTGCATGACAATACATAACAAGATGCTAGATGCCATTCAGGATTCGATCCATTACATGAACTGTCTGATGGCTCAGTCTCCAGCCCCTCCTGCCTTTTGTAATTAGATGTCAGGTGAGCTTGTCTGATAGAACTGACACTGAATGGCATTGAGCAGCTTGCTGTATATTGCAAAACATGCAGGTTGTAAAAGCCAAACTGTTCAAAATTTTTATAAAATTACAGGCCTACCTGGATAGTGGATCCTATGATTTGCCATAAGTGGAGGTTTCCTGCGGTATGGAATTTGTGGCCCATGGCTGATGGAATTGGAATTTATAGGCAATCAAGCAAATGGTCAGGACTGGCAAAGGTAATGCAATACAATAATCCAAGCAGAAGGCTGGGGTTGGCCAAGTTCATGCAATACAATAATCCAAGCAGAAAAGGTAAAAGGCAACCAGCAGAAATACAAAGACAGTGGAAATCCAGATCAATCCAAGCAATTTAAATAAATAATAAACCTAATTGCTCATGCAAAAAACAGTGGGGGAGTGGGTCTTTAAACAGCCAAAGAGTTCAGTACTGAAAGAGTTGTCTCACTTTAGCAAATTACATTTATCATGTAGAGAAAGTTAATACAAGGCACCTACTAATGTATTGTGATTGTCCTTATTGCTTTCTTTGCTGGCTGGATTAATTTTTCCATCAGATTATATACTGCTCGTTTCCATGGTTACAGACAACCCTCCAATCCATCAGTGGTGGTCGCGCTTGCACTATAGGAAATAGCGTCAGCCTCCCAGGTTGGCCGGGACCATGGGAGCGCACATATGCTAATGCTTTTTCCTATATTGTGCAAGCACGACGACCACCACTGATTGATTGCAGGGTGGTCTGTAACTATGGAAACGAGCAGTGTACAATGCAATGGAAAAATGAATCCAGTCAGCAAAGGAGACAATATGGACAATCACAATACATTAGTAAGTGCCTTGTATTAACTTTCTCTAAATGATAAATGCCACTTACTGAAGTGAGAGACGACCCCTTTTAAGTACCTTTTAGTTGCTGAACTGGGTGTAGTCAAGTAACCTATTAGAATCAGTGAGCACAAATAAAAGATGGTATTCTGTCAGCGGTGACATAGCAGGTGGAGAGTGTGATAAAAATGCTTTTCAGCCGACAGTGCCTGAATTTCAATAAAAAAAAAGCAATCCATAGGTATCCTTATTCTAAGACTTTAGATGGTTATACTGTGATCAGAGAGAAAACGCTTCCGTCTTTGTGATTTGCAAATAATTGAGACCAAGCGCTACCAACCACATTATTAGCCCAGGTGCATCTAGAATAGTGGTGGGGCCTAAAGCTGGCCATCAACATGAGATCAAAGTTTTGCCCTAACCCATCGATTCTGGCATTATCAGCTGAGACCCGTGAAATTGTTGGGCCACCTGTCCTGAAAGACAATAGCACTTGCCTCATCCAGTGTATTCCGATGCTATACGATTTCAGTGAAGCAAAGGCTGTGGGAAAAATGAGTTTATTACATGCGAAGACTTCCCTGCAGTTAGTTGAACACCTTCTACTGCGAAGCACAAAGCAAATATAGACAGCAGCAAAACAAACAGGAGACAGAGGCTGCTGACTGCCAGACCTCTAGCTGAACGTCTTGACATCTTCAATTAAGACCAGACCGTGAAGCTGTTTCCTGAGCAGTTACCAGAGCAAATCTCTTCCTCCCTTTCCTGCGTGAGCGGTGCCTCTCCCATCGAGGTTCGCCACAATTCAAGTGAGAATAGTCTACAAACAACAAAAAATAGGTTAAATATAAAACACGTGACAACTTTTGTGGAAGATGATACAGTACTCTACCGTGTATCATACCGTATTGCATAGGTAATTGACACCCTGCTCGGTTGGTTTCATAGAAAATGGGCCCTTGCCAAAAGCAAAATAGGGCCCCATACTCAACTCGCAGATACAGTACATATACACGATCTACCCAAATGTTTATACGGGAATACAAAGCCTAAATAATGCCCCATACAGTATGCAAATATTCCTACCCTATAGTGACCACATAAGGCTACCTTCACACGTCAGTATTTTTCTATATCCCGATTTTCGGTCCGTTTTTTGCGGATTCGTTGTTCCTGAAAATGTTTCCGTATGTCATCCGTTTTTTGCGGATCCGCAAAAAAACGGAAACATGTATAAATTTCAATAAGCAAATAAAGTTGTTTGGATTTCTTTGAAAAAAAATTTAAAAAAAAAAAGTGAATAAAAGTTTATAAAATAAAAATTTAATTTCCAGGAACGGAATCCGCATAAAACGGATGAAATACGTAATGACATATGAATGTCTTCCGTTTTTTGCGGATCCATTGACTTTGTATTGTACCAGGATCCGATTTTTGCGGAAAAGAATAGGACAAGTTTTATATTTTTTCGGACATGCGGAACGGAACAACGGAAACGGACAGCACACATTGTGCTGTCCGATTTTTTCCAGGACCCATTGAAAATGAATGGGTACAGAACTGGTCCAGATCTGTTCCGCATAAAACGGAACAGATCACGAAAGAAAAAACGGACGTGTGAATGGACCCTAACACTGGCATGTATTTCCCACATAATACTCCCATTCAAAAGGGGTTGTCCGGATTTCAGGGCTGAACTCGGACATATCCCCATTTTCACTAGGCAGCCCCCCCCCGTTATGAGCATTGGGGCATTTCATCCTCCGATGCTCTCCTTTGCCCTGTGCTGAATCGTGCAGGACAAAGGCTTTTTTTGGAGATCCGGTGATGGGCCCGTAAACTGGCTAGTGCAGCGCTAAAGCCCCGCCCATCAGTGTCGGTGATGTCACCAGCAACACTGCTAGGAGGAAGCCTCCACCTAGCAGTGTGAAAATATAAACAAACAAGTCCTCGCCCAGCGCAATACAGGGCATGAAATGCTCCGAAGCCCATATCAGTGGGGCCGGAAGCGTGAAAATGGGGATATGTCTGGGTTCAGCTCTGAACCTGGACAACCCCTTTAATATACAAGTAATACCATTATACTATGCCCAATAGTTAAAGGTTTAAAGGGGTTGTCCGGGGCTCATACCCGCTCACATAAGGGCTCTTTGCCCGCATCCACAGCACTGAGCGTGTGCACTCCTTGCTGCAGATGCAGACCCATTGTTTTTTGTTAGTCCACATTCAAAATTTTTGAAGTCCCTGTTGTTCCTAAACATCTCTGAATGTGGCTCACAACATACAAAAGGTTGGGGACCTCAGCGATAGAGACTGGGGTAAGAAAAGGAGTCACCGGTGAGTCAGTGGATTGGCTAGCAAAGGAGATAACCCATAAGATAACATTTCTTTTTTATGTTGCTCTGTTATTCCTCTTGGAAGTGCATGAATAAAACCTAGCCTACAAGGAGGCTTTACGTGATGCAGCTAAAATCAATCAGTAGCTCTACAGTCTCTGTGCGGCCCAGGCATACTTGATGACTGGGCGTTATCATTCCACAGTCCCTACACCGTGTAATATTATCAACCATGTGTTGGACACTATTCCTGCATAGGGACACTGTCTTTGACAAGGGAACTGCCAATTGACAATGTACTCATACATTTCCAGAAGGAATTACAGAGGAAAACACCATGCAAAGTTCTACCAGAGAATTTGTATTTCACAGGGAATAGGGGAATTTCCAAAATGGAAATTGTTATTTCATCTTGTATAGTCTGCATTGTGATAATACGCTGCAGAGAACCCGTGTAGTCCTAGGGACGCTATGGTCACTATTTGGCGCCATTATTGGTTATATAGCAGCATGCAAATGTTTGGGCACCTCAGGTCTAAATTACTGTTACTGTGAACAGTTAAAAGTGTTTTCCGAGCTTTTTATACTGATGATGTATCCTCCGGATAGATCATCAGTATCTGATCAGTGGGGGTCCAACACCTGGGACCCCCGCCTATCAGCTGTTTGAGAAGGCACCGATGCTCCTGTGAGTGCAGTGGCCTTCTCTATGCTTACCAAGCACAAAGCCGTACATTGTATAACGGTCGGGCTTGGTATCACGCTCAGCCCATTCACTTCAATGGGGTTGAGCTGCGTGACCGACACTGATGACCTATCCAGACGATATGTCCTTAGCATTAAGGGGATATCTCATCATGGACAATGGGGGCATATCACTAGAATATGCCCCAATTGTCTTATAGGTGCGGGTCCCACCGCTGGGACCTGCACCTATATCAAGAACGGAGCCCCGCAAGGTGGTGGCTGGAGGACTCTGGTCCGGATACCACCAAGCCGGCTCCCCATAGAAGTGAATGGGAGCATATTGTGCATTTGCGGCCCCTGCTCCCATTCATTTCTAAGGGGCCGACGTAAATAGTCGAGCCAGCGCTCAGATATTTTCACTGGCCCTATAGAAAATTAATGGAGGGCGGCTGCGCATGCGCAGTGCGCCCTCCTTCACTTGCGGGGCTCTGTTGTCGATATAAGTGCGGGTCCCAGCGGTGGGACCTGCACCTGTAAGACAATGGGGGCATATCCTAGCAATATGCCCCCATTGTCCATGATGAGACAACCCCTTTAACATCTCGAAAAACCCCTTTAAGCAAGTTGAAGTTGAAATGATCTCCAAAAGGCATCAAGTTAAAGATTACACATTTCCTTTTTATTTTAAGCAAAAACTATTTATTTTCTTCTTTTATATTTTCAAAATAGCAATAAAGGAAAAGGGCCCGAAGAAAAACTTTGGGCACCCTGCATGGTTAGTACCTAGTAGCACCCCCTTTTGGCAAGTATCACAGGTTGTAAACACTTTTTGTAGCCATCCAAGAGTCTTTCAATTCTTGTTTGAGGGATTTTCATCCATTCTTCCTTGCCAATGTTTTCCAGTTTTATGAGATTTCTGGGATGTCTTGCATGCACTGCTCTTTTGAGTTCTGCCCTCAGATTTTCATTGATGTTCAGGTCAGTGGACTGTGAGGTCCATGGTGAAACCTTCAGCTTGTGCCTTTTGAGGTAGTGCATTGTGGATTTTGAGGTGTGTTTAGGATCATTATCCATTTGTCGAAGCCATTCTCTTTTCAACTTCAGATTTTTTACAGCTGGTGTTATGTGTGCTTCCAGAATTTACTTGAATTGTATTAAATCCACTCTTCCCTCTCTCTGCAAAATCTTTCCTGTGCCATTGGCTGCAACACAGCCCCAAAGCATGATTGAGCCACCCCATGCGTAATGGTTGGAGAGGTGTTCTTTTCATGAAATTCTGTACCTTTTTTTTCTCCAAATATACCTTTGCTCGTTGTGGCCAAAGAGTTTTATTTTAACCTCATCGGTCCACAGTACTTTTTTCCAAAATGCATCAGGCTTGTTTAAATGTTCTTTTTCAAACTTCTGATGCTGAATTTTGTGGTGAGGACACAGAGGAGGTTTTCTTCTGATGACTCTTTCATGAAGGCCAGATTTGTGCAGGTGTGACTGAACAGTAGACACAACTCAAGATCTTCCTGAAGGTCTTTTGCAGTCAAGCGGAGGTTCTGATTTACCTTTCTGTCAGCTGTTTCTGAAAATCTTGACCTTCACTTTTTATGTTAACTGCCATTTCCTAATTACATTTCTTCTTATAGCCTTCTCCTGTTTGTGGGTCTCAACCATTTTCAGGGTGTTAGGAAGCTGCTTGGTAGAACCCATGACTGCTGTTTTTTGGGACAAAGTTATAGGAGTCTGGGTATTTATAAAGCTTTGAAATTTGCATCACCTGGCCTTTCCTAACGATGATTATGAATAAGCCATAGGGTACTTTTACACTAGTGTTTTTTTTCTTCTGGTATTGAGTTCCGCCACAGGGGCCCAATACTGGAAAAAAAACTGATCAGTTTTATCCTAATGCATTCTCAATGGAGAGAATTCCGTTCAGTATGCATCAGGATGCATCACTTCAGTCCCTCTTACGTTTTTTGGCCGGAGAAAATACCACAGCATGCTGCATTTTTCTCTCCGGCCAAAAATCCTGAACACTTGCCGGAATGCCGGATCCGGCATTAATTTCCATTGAAATGTATTAGTGCTGGATCCGGCATTAAAATTGCCGCATTGACGGACCCGTTCTTCCGGTCTGTAAAAAAAATAAAAAATAGCGGATCTGTTTTTCCAGATGACACCGGAGAGATTGATCCGGTATTTCAATGCATTTGTCAGATGAATCCACATCCAGATCCGTCTGACAAATGCCATCCGTTTGCCTCCGGATTGCCGGATCCGGCAGGCAGTTCTGTCATTTAAAAGTTAAAAGTAAGTGGTTGCAGAGAACCAACATCACAATCATTGCAGACTGGGCCTGGAAAAGAGTCACGGCCACCTGAGAAGAGTCATGGTTATTCATAAATTCCTGCTCTCCTCGCCCACCTGCTGATGACTGACCGTCTAATACCTAGTTTTCTCCCTTTCTCTCTAGGAGAGAACTGCCAATCATCAGGAGATGGGTGAGAGTGCAGGAGATTAGGAATAACCAGGACTCTTCTCAGGTAGATTTGACTCTTGTCAAGGCCTGTGCTGCAATGATTATGATGCTGGTGACACCAGGGCCTTGTTTAATATTGATTGGACCCCGGGCAAGAATTTACTTGGGCCCCCTGAATTCCGCCTTCCCACACCCTAGCATGCAATCACGCCCTCCACCACAACACACACACAAAAAAAATCCACACACCTCATAGAGTAGTAAACTTTAACAATGATGAGTGGCCACTAGAGGTGTTCCCAAATGGGACGTAACTTGTTCATTGTTTAGTGTACCTGAGCGTCAAGGCCTTGACGGCTCAGTGTTGTTACCATCTTTCTGTCCCTCTTTTTGCTTTAGGCGAATGATCGGGCAGCCCACCTTGGCGCCGCACGCAGGGACACTCTGAGGGTGAGATTGAGAGGGTGGTTTATGAGGTAGATGCAGGGCAACTATAGGTCTGAGAGACCCGATCCTGTATCTTTTCCATTTTCACCTCTTATGCCTCCCTTGGTCTCTAATTAACAGTGTATACGCACCTTGTATGCTACTGGTATTCATAGTCACCATTTACAGTGGTCGGGCTTATTTTATTGATTGATTGAATAAACGTTATGTTTTAAAGGGTTACCACATATATTTTTTTAAGCTGAAACTGTGCCAAGGTGCCCCCACAGTAATAGTGCTCCCAAAAGTCTCACCAATAGGAAAAATTCTCTGCTAGAGCACACATGGTAGTAATAGTGCTCCTACAGTGCCCCCAACATGTCCCCACTGTGCCCCAGAAGTAATAATGCTCCCATAGTTCCCATACTAGTAATCATGTTCCCCATAGACCCCCAGTAGTAATAAAGCCCATCATAATGCCCCCATTAGTAATAATTATAATGTGCCAGTGCAAAAAATACCCCCTTTTAATGCCCCCAGTTGAGCTAATGTCCCCATAGTGCCCCCATAATGTGCCAGTATAAAATACCCCTATATAGTGCCCCAGTAAATGCCCCATAGTGCTTCTCTCCCCCCTTCTTCCTAGTGCCCCCCATATTGTACCAGTATAAAATACCCCATATATAGTGCCCCAGTAGATGCCCTCAGTGTCCCCCATAATTTGCAAAAAAAAAAAAAAGTCCTAAGTCAATGGGTCCGCAGAAAATCACAAAAAACGGAACAACGGACACGGAATAAAACAACGGTTGTGTGCATGAGGCCTTATACTGTGAATTCAAGTTTAGACCTGGGAGATTCGGACAGGTAAAATACCCCTTCTTATAAAATACCCCTTCTTAGTTCCCCCATAGATGAACCCATAGTACTCCTCTCTCCCCTTCCCCATAGTACCCACCATAATGTGCCCCAGTATAAAACGCCCCTATACAGAGCCCCCCATATAAAATACCCCTTCTTTGTGGGCCCAGTAGAAGCCCCCATAGTGTTTCTCTCCCCCTTCCCCCATATAAAATACACCTTCTTTGTGGCCTCAGTAGATGCCCCCATAGTGCCCCCAATAATGTGCCAGTAAGAAGTGACACCCAATAATGTGCCAGTAAAAAGTGCCACCAATAATGTGCCAGAAAGAAGTGCCCCCATAGATGGCCCACAGTGCCCCCCAATAATGTGCCAGCCAGATGTGCCCCCATAGATGCCGCCCAATAATGTGCCAGTAACAAGTGCCCCCATAGATGCTCCCCAATCATGTGCCAGTAACAAGTACCCCATAGATGCCCCCCAATCATGTGCCAGTAACAAGTGCCCCCATAGATGTCCCCCAATCATGTGCCAGTAACAGGTGCCCCTATAGATGCCCCCCAATCATGTGCCAGTAACAAGTGCCCCCATAGATGCCCCCCAATCATGTGCCAGTAATAAGTGCCCCCATAGATGCCTCCTAATCATGTGCCAGTAACAGGTGCCCCCATAGATGCCCCCAATCATGTGCCAGTAATAAGTGCCCCCATAGATGCCCCCAATCATGTGCCAGTAAGTAGTAGCGATGCGATGTAGGCCTCTTCCGGCCTGTGTCCCGCGCTGTACGGCTCAGTCGTACCTAGTGCCTGCAGCCTATCAGAGGAACGGGGAGGGAGACGCCTATCCCTCCCCTGCCCCACCGCAGCACATCTATCTGTATCGCTGTCCTGAGGACGGCGATACAGATGACTATGGAGATGAACGCTTCCACAATGGAAGCGCTCATCTCCCTGTGCCCTGCCGCCGCCTCCCACTTGTCACCAGGGCCGTGCCACCTGGGGCCATCGCCTCACTTTGCCTAATTGGCGGTGCGGCCCTGCTAGCGCCCCCTGGAATTTTGCACCCGGGGCAATGGCCCTCCCCGCGCTACGAAACTGTCCAGCGGGACTCAAGAGGCCGCTGCCTTGGGCCCCCCAGGAGCAACTGGACCTGGGGCAGCTGCCCCTTTTGCCCCGCGTTAAAGACGGCCCTGAGTGACACAACACTGAGATCAGAATTTCTGCCCTCAGTGAGGTCAGCATAAAGTTGATGACAGGTTCCCTTTAAGGTCTGAGACTTCGGTCAAAGTTATCTAAGTACACAAATCTCCTTAGGGTCCCATATTTTTGCAAGGTACTACTTTCCTTTTTTTCACTCTAAAATACAAGAATACTTCAGATTTTGGGGCTCCATTTTTTATTTTGACCAGGGTCACATTTTTTTGAAAACCGGCCCTGAGGCTAGCCATGGGCACATGCACTGGCCCTGCAGGCAGACGGAGATACCACAGGAGAGGAGGAAGAGGTTGTAACCACAGCGTGACAGGCAGAATACTACTTCTGTGGCCATGTCTGTCGGGAAGGAAGAGAGTCCGTGCCCGCCGGGGATCCGGAGCAGTGGGCAGGTGAGCAGCAATGTTTCATGAGGGCAGGGGTCTGTCACCTAATTTATGGAAACTGGTTGGAATAATAGGCAAGAAGCTAAGTATAAATTCACCAGCTTTATAATGAGAAGACATATTGAAGGGCTAGGTCTGCTATTTTTGTGATGACTTTATCACCGGCTCAAAAAAAATAAAAAAAACAACAATTGGAAAGTGTGCCGATGCTTCAGGGCAGGGCTGGAAATCATAAGCAAGTCCCAGAGGTTTATTTATATGGCAGCATTTGTTTCGCTGTCTAACAGCCCTCCAACAGGAACTTTAATTTCCGTCAATGCAGATGGATTTCCTTGAGGGAATAAAAGTCACTTCCTTTCCTGCATCTCCTCATCTTCACAGTCCTTTTTTTTTACATTGAAGAATCTGCATCTTCCAAGGGTTGTCTCCTGGAAAAAAAAACATTTACTTGACACAATTGACAAAAAGCATAACAATTTTTTGAATTGAATCATTAAAGGGGTTGTCCCATGAAAAATATCTAGCCAAGCTATAAATCTCTGGATCCACGTGAGGTTCTAGCGTTATTCGAACTGTGTGCTTTATAATATCTGATTTTCATATTTTTTTTACATAAATCATGGAATAGCCCCTTTAACAAAATGCTCCTGTGTGTAGGTATTTCTGTATTTTTTGTGGTGCCTCCAGGTGATATTTAAATTCCCCTTTAGAGAGTCCACCTAATGTGTCTGAGCTGAATGAATTTTAAATAGTGCCAACTGAATGAAAGTAGCCACTCATCTTCCTGTCTGCAAAGAATTACAGTAACATGAGGTCCTGTGGCAATTTGGACTTGGCCGAGCCTGCCATCAAGAACTACGCGGCCAAATGGGCAGCACCACTAATGAAACTGCACTGTTGAAGCCGATTTGCATTGTTAATGGCCGCTCAGTATTACAGTGGCCGCACAGTCATTAGAGAGGACCTTTCATGGGTTTTTGCATCACAACAAAAAGAGAGTGTGGCCCCTGTAGATGCAAACTTTTTTTTTTTTAAATATCCCTCTGTACCACCGCTGTGCCCCCGCTGTTTGTGTGTTTGTGGCATGCTATATGCTAATTCGGACCATCCTGGTACAGGGAGGAGGAGACATCTGGTTTCCTCAGTCGGCATCTTCTTCTCCTTGGCTATGATGCTGTCCAGTCACAGCGGACCACTCCACAGTCAGAGAGAAGATGAGCTGTTCTCTTGAGAGCTACCAAATAGTATAGTTTGAATTAGCATACAGAGTGCTAAAAACAGCGGGGGGGGGGGGGGGGGGGGGGGGGCACAACAGCAGAGTAGAGGAGTATTTTTGAAAAAAATATAAAAGTGCTCTTTAACTAAGGGGGCTGTGCGGTCTCATTTGTTTCGAATTTTGTTAAATTTGACCGTGCAGTTCTTGGTTACAGCAAGGCCACTTTTTAAATGTTACACAACCACTTTGTGTGGTTGGACCCCGACAGAAAACAAATATGGGCAACATTAGTACAAGAATTTATCTACAAGTGTAATGTGAGTGAAAAATGAAACAATTCTGCAAGAGAACAGGTATGCTTAGTATTAGAAAATCCACAGCATGCCTTGAAATCTATGCAGAATTTTCCATTACTTGTCGATGAGGGTCAGCAACAAAACCACCATGCCTGAACATGGGCTATACTACATCCTTTAGCAGACCATAAAAACTACAAGGAAAAAAAATTTAATATGTAAAATACAAATAAAAGCAGCCAAACTAGAGACCGAGAGATTAATTGCCAAAGAGAGTGAAACTAACCTTAAATAGAGTTGAGCGAACACCTGGATGTTCGGGTTCGAGAAGTTCGGCCGAACTTCCCGGAAATGTTTGGGTTCGGGATCCAAACCCGACCCGAACTTCGTCCCGAACCCGAACCCCATTGAAGTCAATGGGGACCCAAACTTTTCGGCACTAAAAAGGCTGTAAAACAGCCCAGGAAAGAGCTAGAGGGCTGCAAAAGGCAGCAACATGTAGGTAAATCCCCCGCAAACAAATGTGGATAGGGAAATTAATTAAAATAAAAATAAAAAATATTAAAATAAACCAATATCAATTGGAGAGAGGTCCCATAGCAGAGAATCTGGCTTCACGTCAGCAGAGAATCAGTCTTCATGCCATAGCAGAGAATCTGGCTTCACGTCACCCACCACTGTAACAGTCCATTGTCATATATTTAGGCCCCGGCACCCAGGCAAAGGAGAGAGGTCCCGTAACAGAGAATCTGGCTTCATGTCAGCAGAGAATCAGTCTGCATGTCATAGCAGAGAATCAGGCTTTACGTCACCCAACACTGGAACAGTCCATTGTCAGATATTTAGGCCCAGGCACCCAGGCAGAGGAGAGAGGTCCCGTAACAGAGAATCTGGCTTCATGTCAGCAGAGAATCAGTCTGCATGTCATAGCAGAGAATCAGGCTTCACGTCACCCACCACTGGAACAGGCCACTGTCACATATTTAGGCCCAGGCACCCAGGCAGAGGAGAGAGGTCCTATAACAGAGATTCAGGCTTCATGTCAGCAGAGAATCAGTCTTCATGTCATAGCAGAGAATCAGGCTTCACGTCACCCACCACTGGAACAGGCCACTGTCACATATTTAGGCCCAGGCACCCAGACAGAGGAGAGAGGTCCCGTAACAGAGAATCTGGCTTCATGTCAGCACAGAATCAGTCTTCATGTCATAGCAGAGAATCAGGCTTCACGTCACCCACCACTGGAACAGGCCACTGTCACATATTTAGGCCCAGGCACCCAGGCAGAGGAGAGAGGTCCCATAACAGAGATTCAGGCTTCATGTCAGCAGAGAATCAGTCTTCATGTCATAGCAGAGAATCAGGCTTCACGTCACCCACCACTGGAACAGGCCACTGTCACACATTTAGGCCCCGGCACCCAGATAGAGGAGAGGTTCATTCAACTTTGGGTTGCCCCGCAATATAATGGTAAAATGAAAATAAAAATAGGATTGAATGAGGGAGTGCCCTGGAGTACAATAATATATTGTTAAGGGGAGGTAGTTAATGTCTAATCTGCAAAGGGATGGACAGGTCCTGTGGGATCCATGCCTGGTTCATTTTTATGAACGTCAGCTTGTCCACATTGGCTGTAGACAGGCGGCTGCGTTTGTCTGTAATGACGCCCCCTGCCGTGCTGAATACACGTTCAGACAAAACGCTGGCCACCGGGCAGGCCAGCACCTCCAAGGCATAAAAGGCTAGCTCTGGCCACGTGGACAATTTGGAGACCCAGAAGTTGAATGGGGCCGAACCATCAGTCAGTACGTGGAGGGGTGTGCACAGGTACTGTTCCACCATGTTAGTGAAATGTTGCCTCCTGCTAACACGTTCCGTATCAGGTGGTGGTGCAGTTAGCTGTGGCGTGGTAACAAAACTTTTCCACATCTCTGCCATGCTAACCCTGCCCTCAGAGGAGCTGGCCGTGACACAGCTGCGTTGGCGACCTCTTGCTCCTCCTCTGCCTTCGCCTTGGGCTTCCACTGGTTCCCCTGTGACATTTGGGAATGCTCTCAGTAGTGCGTCTACCAACGTGCGCTTGTACTCGCGCATCTTCCTATCACGCTCCAGTGCAGGAAGTAAGGTGGGCACATTGTCTTTGTACCGGGGATCCAGCAGGGTGGCAACCCAGTAGTCCACACACGTTAAAATGTGGGCAACTCTGCTGTCGTTGCGCAGGCACTGCAGCATGTAGTCGCTCATGTGTGCCAGGCTGCCCAGAGGTAAGGACAAGCTGTCCTCTGTGGGAGGCGTATCGTCATCGTCCTGTGTTTCCCCCCAGCCACGCACCAGTGATGGTCCCGAGCTGCTTTGGGTGCCACCCCGCTGTGAACATGCTTCATCCTCATACTCCTCCACCTCCTCCTCATCCTCGTCCTCCTCGTCCTCCAGTAGTGGGCCCTGTCTGGCCACATTTGTACCTGGCCTCTGGTGTTGCAAAAAACCTCCCTCTGAGTCACTTCGAAGAGACTGGCCTGAAAGTGCTAAAAATGACCCCTCTTCCTCCTCTTCCTCCTGGGCCACCTCCTCTTCCATCATCGCCCTAAGTGTTTTCTCAAGGAGACATAGAAGTGGTATTGTAACGCTGATAACGGCGTCATCGCCACTGGCCATGTTGGTGGAGTACTCGAAACAGCGCAACAGGGCACACAGGTCTCGCATGGAGGCCCAGTCATTGGTGGTGAAGTGGTGCTGTTCCGCAGTGCGACTGACCCGTGCGTGCTGCAGCTGAAACTCCACTATGGCCTGCTGCTGCTCGCACAGTCTGTCCAGCATGTGCAAGGTGGAGTTCCACCTGGTGGGCACATCGCATATGAGGCGGTGAGCGGGAAGGCCGAAGTTACGCTGTAGCGCAGACAGGCGTGCAGCAGCAGGGTGTGAACGCCGGAAGCGCGAACAGACGGCCCGCACTTTATGCAGCAGCTCTGACATGTCGGGGTAGTTGCGAATGAACTTCTGCACCACCAAATTCAGCACATGCGCCAGGCAAGGGATGTGCGTCAAACCGGCTAGTCCCAGAGCTGCAACGAGATTTCGCCCATTATCGCACACCACCAGGCCGGGCTTGAGGCTCACCGGCAGCAACCACTCGTCGGTCTGTTGTTCTATACCCCGCCACAACTCCTGTGTGGTGTGGGGCCTGTCCCCCAAACATATGAGTTTCAGAACGGCCTGCTGACGTTTACCCCGGGCTGTGCTGAAGTTGGTGGTGAAGGTGTGTGGCTGACTGGATGAGCAGGTGGAAGAAGAGGAGGAGGAAGCTGAGTAGAAGGAGGAGGAGACAGGAGGCAAAGAATGTTGCCCTGCGATCCTTGGCGGCGGAAGCACGTGCGCCAAACAGCTCTCCGCCTGGGGCCCAGCCACCACTACATTTACCCAGTGTGCAGTTAGGGAGATATAGAGTCCCTGGCCGTGCTTACTGGTCCACGTATCTGTGGTTAGGTGGACCTTGCCACAGATGGCGTTGCGCAGTGCACACTTGATTTTATCGGACACTTGGTTGTGCAGGGAAGGCACGGCTCTCTTGGAGAAGTAGTGCCGGCTGGGAACAACATACTGTGGGACAGCAAGCGACATGAGCTGTTTGAAGCTGTCTGTGTCCACCAGCCTAAATGACAGCATTTCATAGGCCAGTAGTTTAGAAATGCTGGCATTCAGTTGGCACCTGTGTTTCGTCATCATCAGAGACGTGTTGAGGTGGTATTCCCATGTCCTCATCATCAGGAAACATAAGTGGTTGTGCGTTAGTGCATTCTATCTCTTCCACCCCTGGGGAAGGGCTAGGTGGATGCCCTTGGGAAACCCTGGCAGCAGAGTCTTCAAACAGCATAAGAGACTGCTGCATAACTTGAGGCTCAGACAGTTACCCTGATATGCATGGGGGTGATGTGACAGACTTGGTTTTCATGCGCCATCTGTGCGCTTTCTGCAGAAGACTGGGTGGGAGATAATGTGAACGTGCTGGATGCGCTGTCGGCCACCCAATTGACTAATGCCTGTACCTGCTCAGGCCTTACCATCCTTAGAACGGCATTGGGCCCCACCAAATATCCCTGTAAATTCTGGCGGCTACTGGGACCTGAGGTAGTTGGTACACTAGGACGTGTGGCTGTGGCAGAACGGCCACGTCCTCTCCCAGCACCAGAGGGTCCACTAACACCACCACGACCATGTCCACGTCCGCGTCCCTTACTAGTTGTTTTCCTCATTGTTACCGTTCACCACAATAAGAAAAATATTATTCGGGCCAATGTAT
Source organism: Bufo bufo (assembly GCF_905171765.1). Lineage (NCBI taxonomy): Eukaryota > Metazoa > Chordata > Amphibia > Anura > Bufonidae > Bufo > Bufo bufo. The sequence continues at coordinate 804,186,038 of NC_053390.1, read as the reverse complement.
TGAATTAAAATTCAGGCCTTTTTTTACAGACACCTAACACTGTCTGGCTATCTATTTAGGTACCGTATTACACTAATACAGGCACACCAGTAATGACAGATTTGGTTGAATATAAATGTGAGGCCTATTTTTTACGCGCTGTGTGACAGATATACCTTTAATCACAGAATTAGACTTGTATCTGCACTGTAGCGTGTGTGTTAAGTTTTTCAGAATGACACTATCAGCACCTTCAATCTAAGATATCCTTTTTGGGATAGATTTAAAGTAGGCCTGATATAGCAGAAACTACTAATTTTGAGAATGGCAAATTTGGGAATAGTTTTTCAACCCAGAACAAAAACTGTGCTTTTACGGTCACTACAAATAATTTGACCAGCTAAAACAGTACAGATTTGGTTGAATATAAATGTGAGGCCTATTTTTTACGCGCTGTGTGACAGATATACCTTTAATCACAGAATTAGACTTGTATCTGCACTGTAGCGTGTGTGTTAAGTTTTTCAGAATGACACTATCAGCACCTTCAATCTAAGATATCCTTTTTGGGATAGATTTAAAGTAGGCCTGATATAGCAGAAACTACAAATTTTGAGAATGGCAAATTTGGGAATATGTCACGAGTTGGAGGTCCCAGGAGAGACCACCGCGTCGTCATGCAATAAACAAACGGAAATCAGGTACAGACACATAAGAGTTTATTGCACAAACAGAAACATAGAAAGCAGCACAGATAAAACATGAGCTCTATGTACCGTCAGTACAGTGGGAGAAAACCCCCACTGCGCCACTGTCTAGTAATACTCCAGAGGGGCGTAACTAAGCAACTCCTGGTTTTCAATAGAGCCCTAGATGGTAGGGTTAGACTTAGCCACAGGAAGTTGCCAGGGTCCACTCTGGAGCGTGACCTAGACAGTGACAGCAGGAGCAAATGGACAACAGGTACCAGAAGGTACAGACGGCACATAGGCAAACATAACAGACAGGTAAATACAAAACAGGGCAAATAATAACACAAGCAGGAGTTCATGCAAGGGAGCAGGAGTGGCAATGAGCAGAGAAGGACTTGCTCCACCAGTAGTAAACTGCATGGCCTTGTCATGCCACACTGCTGCAAAGGCTTGCTGAACACAGACATCAGAATAAACACAAAGTAACTAAAACATAACAGGCAGAACAGAAAACAGACAGACGACATTAATGAACAAGTAGGGAAACCCAGAGAGCACAGACAGACACGGATCCCATGGGTCAGCAGCATGGGAGAAAGAGTACAAACCAGGAGCAGAGCAGGACAAGACAACACACACCAGGAGAGCTGACACAGAACTGAGGAAACCTCAGCCTTATATACAGGTTCCATGGGTGCAGCAGAGAGACCACACCCATGGAGCAGACAGAGGATTAACTCCTAATAGGCACACAGGGGAGTTAACCCATACAGAACCACAAATAACACAAAGGAACAGAACTTCAGCGAGGAGCGCCAAACGAGCAAGAACAGAGGGTCACAGCCAGAGATAGTGGCTGTGACAGAATAGTTTTTCAACCCAGAACAAAAACTGTGCTTTTACGGTCACTACAAATAATTTGACCAGCTAAAACAGTACAGATTTGGTTGAATAGAAATGTCAGGCCTATTTTTTACGCGCTGTGTGACAGATATACCTTTAATCACAGAATTAGACTTGTATCTGCACTGTAGCGTGTGTGTTAATTTTTTTCAGAATGACACTATCAGCACCTTCAATCTAAGATATCCTTTTTGGGATAGATTTAAAGTAGGCCTGATATAGCAGAAACTGCTAATTTTGAGAATGGCAAATTTGGGAATAGTTTTTCAATCCAGAACAAAAACTGTGCTTTTACAGTCACTAAATATAACTTGACCAGCTAAAACTGTACAGATTTGGTTGAATAGAAATGTCAGGCCTATTTTTTAGGCGCTGGGTGACAGGCTCAACTTTCCCCTGATGTAGTATATGGCCAAAAAATAACCACACTATTGATGGTTAAATGCACTTGGGTGACAGGCTCAGCCTGCACCAGATGTAGTATATGGCCAAAAAATAACCACACTATTGATGGTTAAATGCACTTGGGTGACACAGGCTCAGCCTGCACCTGATGTAGTATATGGCCAAAAAATAACCACACTATTGATGGTTAAATGCACTTGGGTGACACAGGCTCAGCCTGCAGCTGATGTAGGATATAGCAAAAAATAACCACACTATTGATGGTTAAATACACTTGGTGATAGCTCGTGCTGGCGCACCACAAGCCACAAAATGGCCGCAGATCACCCCAGAAAAAAGTGATATAAAAACGCTCTGGGCAGCCTAAAAAAAGTGAGCAATTCAATATCAGCACTTCAATGATCCACAGCTGGAGATCGATCACTGAATTAAGTCTTTTGGGGGAGTTAATCTGCCTAATCTCGCCCTAACGTCGCAGCAGCAACCTCTCCCTATGCTTGTATCAGCAGAGTGACGTGCAGCGCTACGTGACCCAAGCTTATATAGAGGCTGGGTCACATGCTGCACTGGCCAATCACAGCCATGCCAATAGTAGGCAAGGCTGTGATGGCCTCTTGGGGCAAGTAGTATGACGCTTGTTGATTGGCTGCTTTGCAGCCTTTCAAAAAGCGCCAAGAAAGCGCCGAACACCGAACCCGAACCCAGACTTTTACGAAAATGTTCGGGTTCGGGTCCGTGTCACGGACACCCCAAAATTCGGTACGAACCCGAACTATACAGTTCGGGTTCGCTCATCCCTAACCTTAAAATGTTCTTCAATTATATAAATGGTAAAAAGGAAAAATCAGAAGGTGTCGGCCCTTTACAGAGTAATGACGGAGGAGTTGCAAACAGCAATGAGGAGAAACCAAAGCTTATTAAATATTTTTTTCTTCACTGTATTCACTGGGGAAAATAAACTGTCAGATGAAATGCAGAATGTAAAAGTAAATTCCCCATTAAAAGTGCCCTGGCTGACCTAGGAAGAAGTACATTGGCGTCTTAAAAAGATTAAACTAGACAAATCACCAGGACCAGATGGCATACACCACCGTATTCGAAGGGAATTAAGTAATGTTATAGCCAGACTCTTATTTCTGATATTTAAGGACTCTATACTGACACGGAATGTCCCACAGGATTGGCGCATAGCAAATGTGGTGCCAATATTCAAAAAGGGTCCAAAAACAGAGCCCAGAAACTATAGGCCGGTAAGTTTAACATCTGTTTGAAGGTTTTCTAAGAGATGCTATCTTGGAGTACCTCAATGAAAATAAGCAAATTACGCCATATCAGCATGGCTTCATGAGGGATCGGTCATGTCAAACTAAATTAATCCGTTTCTATGAGGAGGTAAGTTCTAGACTTGACAGCAGCAAATCAATGGATGTCGTGTATCTGGACTTCTCCAAAGCATTGGACACTGTACCACATAAAAAGTTAGTATATAAAATGAGAATGCTCGGACTGGGAGAAAACGTTTGTAAGTGGGTAAGTAACTGGCTGAGTGATAGAAAACAGAGGGTGGTTATTAACGGTACACACTCAGATTGGGTCACTGTCACTAGTGGAGTACCTCAGGGGTCAGTATTGGGCCCTATCCTCTTCAATATATTTATTAATGATCTTGTAAAAGGCTTGCACAGTAAAATATAAATTTTCGCAGATGACACTAAACTGTGTAAAGTAATTAACACTGAAGAGGACAGTATACTGTATATATACTACAGGGGACAGTATACTGTATATATAAACCACAGAGGACAGTATACTGCTACAGATGGATCTGGATAGATTGGAGGCGTGGGCAGATAAGTGGCAGATGAGGTTTAACACTGACAAATGTAAAGTTATGCACATGGGAAGGAATAATACAAGTCACCCGTACATACTAAATGATAAAACACTCGGTAACACTGACATGGAAAAGGATCTAGGAATTTTGGTGAACAGCAAACTAAGCTGCAAAAACCAGTGTCAGGCAGCTGCTGCCAAGGCCAATAGGATAATGGGTTGCATCAAAAGGGGCATAGATGCCCGTGATGAGAACATAGTCCTACCACTTTACAAATCATTAGTTAGACCACACATGGAGTACTGTGTACAGTTCTGGGCTCCTGTGAACAAGGCAGACATACAGAGCTGGAGAGGGTCCAGAGGAGGGCAACTAAAGCAATAACTGGAATTGGGCAACTACAGTACACTGAAAGATTATCAACATTAGGGTTATTCACTTTAGAAAAAGATGACTGAGGAGAGATCTAGTTACTATGTATAAATATATCAGGGGTCAGTACAGAGATCTATCTCATCATCTATTTATCCCCAGGACTGTGACTGTGACGAGGGGACATCCTCTGCGTCTGGAGGAAAGAAGTTTGTACACAAACATAGAAGAGGATTCTTTACGGTAAGAGCAGTGAGACTATGGAGCTCTCTGCCTGAGGAGGTGGTGATGGTGAGTACAATAAAGGAATTCAAGAGGGGCCTGGATGTATTTCTGGAGTGTAATAATATTACAGGCTATAGCTACTAGAGAGGGGTCGTTGATCCAGGGAGTTATTCTGATTGTCTGATTGGAGTCGGGAAGGAATTTTTTTCCCTAAAGTGAGGAAAATTGGCTTCTACCTCACAGTTTTTTTTTGCCTTCCTCTGGATCAGCTTGCAGGATGACAGGCCGAACTGGACGGACAAATGTCTTTTTTCAGCCTTATGAACTATGTTACTATGTAATGAACAAGAATATAACTACTATAATACTGCTCCTATGTACAAGAATATAACTACTATAATACTGCTCCTATGTACAAGAATATAACTACTATAATACTGCTCCTATGAACAAGAATATAACTACTATAATACTACCCCCTATGTACAAGAATATAACTGCTATAATACTGCTCCTATGAACAAGAATATAACTACTATAATACTACCCCCTATGTACAAAAATATACCTACAATAATACTGCCTCCAATGTACAAGAATATAACTACTATAAAACTGCCTCCAATGTACAAGAATGTAACTACTATATTACTGCCTCCTATGTACAAATATATACCTACTATAACACTGCCTCCTATGTACAAGAATATACCTACTATAATACTGCTCTTATGTACAAGAATATAAATACTATAATACTGCTCCTATGTACAAGAATATAACTACTATAATACTGCTCCTATGTACAAGAATATAACTACTATAATACTGCTCCTATGTACAAGAATATAACTACTATAATACTGCCTCCTATGTACAAGAATATAACTACTATAATACTGCCTCCTATGTACAAGAATATAACTACTATAATACTGCTTCCTATATACAAGAATATAACTACTATAATACTGCCTCCTATGTACAAGAATATAACTACTATAATACTGCTCCTATGTACAAGAATATAACTACTATAATACTGCTCCTATGTAGAAGAATATAACTACTATAATGCTGCCTCCTATGTACAATAATATAACTACTATAATACTGCTCCTATGTACAAGAATATAGCTACTATAATACTGCCTCCTATGTACAAGAATATACCTACCATAATACTGCTCCTATGTGCAAGAATATACATACTATAATACTGCTCCAATGTACAAGAATATAACTACTATAATACTGCCTCCTATGTACAAGAATATAACTACTATAATACTGCCTTCTATGTACAAGAATATAACTACTATAATACTGCTTCCTATATACAAGACTATAACTACTATAATACTGCCTCCTATATTCACGATTATAACTACTATAATTCTGCCTCCTATGTACAAGATTATAACTACTATAATACTGCTTCCTATGTACAAGAATATAACTACTATAATACTGCTCCTATGTACAAGAATATAACTACTATAATACTGCCTCCTATGTACAAGAATATATTTACTATAATACTGCCTCCTATGTACAAGAATATAACTACTATAATACTGCTCCTATGTACAAGAATATAACTACTATAATAATGCTCCTATGTACAAGAATATAACTACTATAATACTGCTCATATGTACAAGAATATAACTACTATAATACTGCCTCCTATGTACAAGAATATAACTACTATAATACTGTTCCTATGTACAAGAATATAACTACTATAATACTGCCTCCTATGTACAAGAATATAACTACTATAATACTGCTCCTATGTACAAGAATATAACTACTATAATACTGCTCCTATGTACAAGAATATAACTACTATAATACTACCTCCTATGTACAAGAATATAACTACTATAATACTGCTTCCTATGTACAAGAATATAACTACTATAATACTGTTCCTATGTACAAGAATATAACTACTATAATACTGTTCCTATGTACAAGAATATAACTACTATAATACTGCTCCTACGTACAAGAATATAACTACTATAATACTGCTCCTATGTACAAGAATATAACTACTATAATACTGCTCCTATGTACAAGAATATAACTACTATAATACTGCTCCTATGTACAAGAGTATAACTACTATAATACTGCTCCTATGTACAATAATATAACTACTATAATACTGCCTCCTATGTACAAAAATATAACTACTATAATACTGTTCTTATGTACAAGAATATAACTACTATAATACTGCTTCCTATGTACAAGAATATAACTACTATAATACTGCTCCTATGTACAAGAATATAACTACTATAATACTGCTCCTACGTACAAGAATATAACTACTATAATACTGCTCCTATGTACAAGAATATAACTACTATAATACTGCTCCTATGTACAAGAATATAACTACTATAATACTGCTCCTATGTACAAGAGTATAACTACTATAATACTGCTCCTATGTACAAGAATATAACTACTATAATACTGCCTCCTATGTACAAAAATATAACTACTATAATACTGTTCTTATGTACAAGAATATAACTACTATAATACTGCTTCCTATGTACAAGAATATAACTACTATAATACTGCTCCTATGTACAAGAATATAACTACTATAATACTGCTCCTATGTACAAGAATATAACTACTATAATACTCCTCCTATGTACAAGAATATAACTACTATAATACTGCTCCTATGTACAAAAATATAACTACTATAATACTGCCTCCTATGTACAAGAATATAACTACTATAATACTGTTCCTATGTACAAGAATATAACTACTATAATACTGCCTCCTATGTACAAGAATATAACTACTATAATACTGTTCCTATGTACAAGAATATAACTACTATAATACTGCTCCTATGTACAAGAATATATCTACTATAATACTACCTCCTATGTACAAGAATATAACTACTATAATACTGCTTCCTATGTACAAGAATATAACTACTATAATACTGTTCCTATGTACAAGAATATAACTACTATAATACTGTTCCTATGTACAAGAATATAACTACTATAATACTGCTCCTACGTACAAGAATATAACTACTATAATACTGCTCCTATGTACAAGAATATAACTACTATAATACTGCCTCCTATGTACAAGAATATAACTACTATAATACTGCTCCTATGTACAAGAATATAACTACTATAATACTCCTCCTATGTACAAGAATATAACTATTATAATACTGCTCCTATGTACAAGAATATAACTACTATAATACTGCTCCTATATACAAGAATATAACTACTATAATACTGCTCCTATATACAAGAATATAACTACTATAATACTGCCCCCTATGTACAGGAATATAACTACTATAATACTGCCTCCTAGCTGTGAGGACGTGTGTGAGTAGCTCTCCTGAGCCTGTGGATGTCTGTCCAGAGCCCAGGGTGTGGCCAGCCCGGGCGGGGAACTTCCCTCAGCAAGGCCCAGGCTTCCAGGCCTACACTGGGAGAAAACTCCCAAACCATTCCTAAAGTGGATACTAATCCCAAAGTTTCCAGTCAGCAGCAGAATGAAGGAAATATTGTTGTTCTGAAGAAAGAAGAAGAGAAGAAAGTGAGTGCAGTGAAGATGCAAGCGGATCCCAAGTCCAGCCAGCAAGGTGCAGAGGTGATGAGCACAGGCCGTGCAGCAGGTGAGCAGCTCCCCTCTCCTGCACACAGACAGAGACGGATGTCACTGGAGAAACAAACATTGCAGGAAAACCTGAAACAGCAAGTTGTGGCTTCCAGCATGGCCTGCCAAGGCCGCACCAGATCTGCAGCAATGCCTCTACAGGTAACCAGGAATGCCATGTCTACAAACACTGCAAAGTGTGAACAGGCCTCAGCAGATGCAACTGCAAGTACTAGCAGTAAAGCTGGAAAGGCAAAGCTGCAGGAGACCGGTGAATCCAAACAGCCTGGGCCCCTGCCCTGACCAGGACAGCAGGTGAAGGAGACCACGCGAGCACCTGAGCTGCAGATGGCAGAGGAGATCCCGGCTCTGGTAAGGAGAATGGGGGAGTTAAAGCACCACAAACAACTGCTGCAGATGCAGATAGACTGTGTATATAACCTGAAAACTGCGCACCCCGATAGTAACACATTGTATGATACCAAGCTGCACTCACTGAGCATAGAGCTGGCACAGGTGGTGAAGGAGATGGACTGTGTCCTGGAGAGGATGGGGCCCCTGGCCGAGTCCTACGGGAACCAGGAACGCTTCTCACAGCAGAGACAGAACAGTGACTCTGGATCCCGCTCCTCTAGAGCACAATCAGGGTCCGTGTCCACAGATGAGCCCCGGCGAGTGACACAACTAATACTGAAGCCTGCAAGTTTCTCTTTCCAGAAGGGAGGTGGGCAAGTGCAGCCGCAAGGACCTTCAGCTGTCCCTGAGCAACATCCTGGATATGTGGCACCACAAGTCCCAGCAGAGCCAGCCCAACGGCAGGACAGTGGACATGTATCCATGGGTCCGGGTGATGCGGAGACGCAGGAGAGCTCTGTTACTGGGGCACAGACCAGGGACATTGATATTGTACCTGAGGGGTCGCGGGCTGGGGATACTGTACAGTCTGTGTGGGATATAGAGGTGGATGGCGGTCAGGAAGGTGTACAGAATGATGTCTGTAATTTCCCCCCCTTAACACAACCCACATCGGATGAGACTGTCCCCTCTAGTGCAGACGCGCACCCCATTACTCAGGGTAGTGCCCCCCCGTCAAGCCCCTCTAGTGGAGACACTCGCCCCAATACTCAGGGTAGTGAGCCCCGTCAGGATCCTCCCAGAAATGCCTGGAGCCGCGGCGCTCCATCCTTCACCTCCAGTGCAGGCTATTCAGGCCAGGCGTTTAAGAGGAGGAACGTGGTGAGGTTTAAACACCGAGGCACCAAAGAAGACCTCCCCGATAGGAGGTTTGTGGTGAGGGAACTCCTGTGCCACCAGATGGGGTTTGCTCCAGAGGACATCCTGGCGGTGATAAATCTACCAGACAGGCAGGGCTATGATGTCAGCTTTAAGCTTATGTCTAGTCTGGACAGGTTCTGGGCAAACTTTGCCAGGGTTAGAGACACTGAGGGCTGGAATAAGTTCATTTTCATTCCCATTTCCAAGCCAGACACTGTTATTGTGAATATTATTTTCTGGAATGAATCTGTTCCTCCCCAGGACATTGTGGTGTGGCTCCGGAGGCACTGTGACCTCGTGTCCGACCTCACTAAGAACAGGGACGATGATGGTGTCTGGACTGGAGGGTGGAAGGTGCTGGTGAAGCTGCGCCAGCACAATAACATCTCCTTACATCTCCCTAACTCCTTCTTTATCGGTAGAGAGAAGGGCGTCTGTTTCTATCCTGGGCAACCTAGAAAGTGCTTCAAGTGTGGCAAGGTCGGTCATGTGGCAAATGTGTGCACAGTGGTCAAGTGCAACCTGTGTGGTGAGCTCGGCCATCTGAGTGCCACGTGTAAGAACGTTAGATGCAATCTCTGCGGACAGATAGGCCACTCACATAAGGATTGCCCAGATGCCTGGCATAACGTATGCAGGGAGCTTCCAGATGAGGAGTTAGTGGAGGCCGCAGACGCTATAGAGGAGGAGGCTTTGATGTCAGGGACCATACTGACGAGGCACGAGGTACAACAGGGGTCAGGTGAGACAACACCCGAACCTCAGCCTTCAGAGAACACACAGGGCACCATGGAGGTGGTCACTCAGGACCAGTCTCAGGCAGCCGCCTCTGTATCACCTTCTGTATATGAAGAGGCCAAGAGGAACAAAAGGAGGAAAAAAGATAAGTCTTCCCGTAAGTCTGAGGAGGAACATAACCTGGGCCAAAACACCAGGAAAAAAGTCAGTACCGGTGCAGGCGTCATGGTCCTATCAAACAGATATGAGGCGTTATCAGAGTCTGATGGGGATTATGAGGAAGAGCAACAGAGAATAGATAATGAGTGTGAGGCAGACACAGGGGACCCCCCAACAAAGAAGAAGCCCCCTCCTGTAGAAGCCCCTGTAGAGTCAGATATGGAGACCGGTGGTAGGCAGGAAGCCTCTGATCCTGACCTATGATGATGGGAGTCACTTATCTGCTCTTTCTCTGTTGTCTTGTGATGGCTGGGTTTTTTCTAAAAGTTGCTTCGAGCAATGTGAACAGCATCAAAGTAAGAAGGACCAGACACGCGGTATACGATCACCTCAGATACCTGGATGCAGATGTCATCTTTCTGCAGGAGACACGTTTGAACACCTTGGGGCATCTACATGAGGCTGAGAGTGAATGGCGGTCCGGTCCTTCTTGCTGGTCGCTGGCTGTGGAGCCTTATGCCGGGGTGGCCATATTGTTTAACACCAATGACGTGACTGTGCACAGGTTAACGGAGGTAGCTATGGGAAGGTGCCTGGTGCTGGAAGTGACCATCCATGGTAGACGGCTCCGCTTTATTAACATCTACGGCCCACAGACAGTGGCTGAGAGAATCCAGCTGTTTAATGATGTGAAGCAGTATCTTTTCACCTCTATACCTGTGGTAATGGCGGGGGACTTTAATGTCACTTTGTCATCAGGTGACCGGTCCTCGGGCAGAGCGGTGGTCAGAGACTCCAGAGTCTTAAGTAACATAATATCGCAGGCTGGCCTAAGTGATGTCTTCACATGGGGTGGCAGAAAGCCAAACTTCACATATTCTTGTGCTGACAGAAGCAGTAGAATCGACATGGCGTTTGTGAACCCCACAGAGACTGTTAGCGGGATAAGTGAGAAGGTCGTCCCCTACTCTGACCACCTGGCTTTGTTTTTTTGCTTGGGAGCCACTAGACGCTCTGATATTGGTAGAGGGCTATGGAGGCTTAATTCCAGCCTCCTGGATGATGTCTATGTCCAGGATTGTGTCCACTCTCTTTTCCAGGTTCAGCTACAGAGAGTGGACTTTTATAACAACGTGGCCGACTGGTGGGAGGATGTCAAGGTGGAGATCAGATCCCTCTTACAGAGACTGTCAGTTAAAAGAGGGAAGAGTAAGTATAGCCAGTATCTCAGGCTGCGGAAAGAATTGGAGTCACTGTATTCGGCGGGTGGGGATGAAAAACAAAAGATCGACCGACTGAAATCTGAGATAAGGCAGTATCAGTACAGCAGGTACACCTCCCTGGTTCTGGAACGGGATTATGGGACCTTAGGGGCTCCTGATCCCTTTGAGAATTGCAGGGAACATGTGGCTAATAAATCGGTGGCAGGTCTCACTGACTCCCAGGGTGTTTTGCAGGAATCTCGGGAGGGTATCCTGGGGGTGGTGAGATCTTACTATGCTGACTTATTTCAGAAGAAGGTTTTGGATAAAGAGAAGATGACGCAATTCTTGGAGGCAACTCCAGGCCCTGATACTAATGATGTGGACTTTTCTCCTTTGACAGCAGAATTAACGGTGGAGGAAGTTAAAGTGGCCATTGATCAGTTACATCTGAAGAAGGCACCAGGTCCAGATGGTATAACAGCAGAATTCTATAAGAAGTTCAGGGACCACTTAGCCCTAATCCTCGTGGAAGTGTACAAAAATTGTCTAGAAAATCACCTGATGCCTCCGTCCATGAGGGTGTCCTCGCTAATTCTGCTGTCTAAAGGTAAGGAGCCTAGTGACATCAAGAACTGGAGGCCGATTGCCCTCTTGAATGTCGACAGGAAGATTCTGGCAAAAATCCTGTTCTCTAGGTTAGTCTGTTTGTCCCGGGCACTGTTGGCAGGCTGTCAGTTTGGCACAGTAAAAGGGCGGAACATCTCTGGAGCAGTCATCTCGATAAGGGAGATGTTTGAGAGATGTAAAGCTCTGAGGTGTGGGAGATATGTTGTTGGTCTGGACCAGGCTAAAGCCTTTGACAGAGTGGATCACGAGTATCTATGGGCCACTTTGTCAAAGTACGGTATTCCAGGACAATTTGTAGATTGGCTGAAAACTTTATATTGTGAGGCGAAGAGCTTTCCTCTAATCAATGGTTGGCAAGGGGACACTTTTGAAGTAGAGGCAGGGGTGAGACAGGGTTGCCCTTTGAGTCCACTGCTGTATGTGTTTGCCTTGGACCCGTTCCTGAGGTCACTACAGGAGTGTGATTTTCAGGGGGTGCTGGTCCCCCACTGCTTGCCTTTGAAAGTAGTTGCCTATGCGGATGATGTGACTGTGGTGATATCTGAGCCTCGAGAGGTGGAGATGTTGTCTGCAGCCATTAGAAGCTACTCGGAGGCCTCAGGGTCTCTAGTCAACCTTGAGAAGAGTCAAGCTCTCTGGACTTTAAGTACTGATCCAGACTTTGATCTGCCACAATTTGCAAAGGCCTCCACCTATATTAAAATCCTTGGGGTCAAATTTGGGAGGGAAGATAATGCCAAACTAAATTGGGAAGAAAAGTTGGATTCCGGAAATGCAAAGGTTCAGCGATGGAAGAACTGGAGGCTGACCTATAGAGAAAGGGTTACTATGTTGAAGACTTACCTGGTCCCCGTCTTCTTGTACGTCTCTGTTGTCTTTCCTTTGCCAGAACCTTTCTCGGCTAGGCTCTTTAGCCTGTTCTTCCAACTTTTGTGGGGGAACAGGTTGAACCCAATAAAAAGAGGGATCACCTACCTACAGAGGAGAGAGGGTGGGCTGGATATGTTAAATCCAAGGGTGTTCTTTGACTCCATGTTTCTGAAAGTTAATTTTGGTTGCCTGGACTCAAACAGCAGCTCCCTGTGGGTGAACAGTGTCAGGGACTGGATATTGCCTTTTGCAGAGTCTTGGGTGCGAGGCGGCAGTCTCAAGAGGGGTCGGTTTACTCGTGGCTTCCTCCCCCAGTACCTGGAATATGGTCTAAAGTGTGTGAAGAAATGGGGAATAGACAAGGTGTATCTGGAGACTAAGACCAGGAAGGATCTCTATATAAGGATCTGTAGGACCTTCTATAACTTGCAGCCAGCACTGAGAGACTGCACAACAGCCACCTTGCAGAAAAGTCTTAGGTTCCTCAACGGACCAAGGCTTCCTGCAAAGTTGTTTGACATTGCCTGGCTGTCATTCCATGGGAAGCTTTTTGTCAGAGGCAATTTAAAGTTCCTGAGTGTTCTAGATCGCATGTGTCCCTTGGGCTGTCAGCAGGAGGAGACTATGGAACATTTTATAACCGAGTGCTGGGGAGGGCGACAGATATGGCAGGAGATAACCAGCAAGCTAAAAATCCCAAGACTGCAGTCTCTGACCTACCCAGACATTGTATATGGTGTGACATCACAGGTAGCTGACATTGACCGGGGGACCATGCATCTGATTATTACCATCGTTAAATACTATCACTGGCATACAAGAACAAGAGTGTCCATCCACAGTGAGCCCTTCAATCATGAGAAAGCCGTAAACCTCATCCTGTCGGAGCTAAGGTGGATCAGATCTATAGAAGTTAGGAGAAAGGGCGAGAATGAAAAATTATGGAGGAATGTATATTTGGAGTAATTTTTGGTTCATGTATCCTGAAATTATGTTTATTTATTCATCTTTTCTCCCATTTATTTGCAATGGACTCTTAAGTTAAAGTTATTATAAATTTATTATTTTGATGATATGTATGATTTCAGTTTAATAATTGTTTGTTCATTCTTATTTTGAAATGTACTATTGTATTTTTGCTTGTTTATACTAATAAAAATTGCCTCCTATGTACAAGAATATAACTACTATAATACTGCTCCTATGTACAAGAATATAACTACTATAATACTGCTTCTATGTACAAGAATATAACTACTATAATACTGCTTCCTATGTACAAAAATAGAACTACTATAGTACTGCCTCCTATGTACAAGAATATAACTACTATAATACTGCTCCTATGTACAAAAATAGAACTACTATAATACTGCTCCTATGTACAAGAATATAACTACTATAATACTGCTCCTATGTACAAGAATATATCTACTATAATACTACCTCCTATGTACAAGAATATAACTACTATAATACTGCTTCCTATGTACAAGAATATAACTACTATAATACTGTTCCTATGTACAAGAATATAACTACTATAATACTGTTCCTATGTACAAGAATATAACTACTATAATACTGCTCCTACGTACAAGAATATAACTACTATAATACTGCTCCTATGTACAAGAATATAACTACTATAATACTGCCTCCTATGTACAAGAATATAACTACTATAATACTGCTCCTATGTACAAGAATATAACTACTATAATACTCCTCCTATGTACAAGAATATAACTATTATAATACTGCTCCTATGTACAAGAATATAACTACTATAATACTGCTCCTATGTACAAGAATATAACTACTATAATACTGCTCCTGTGTACAAGAATATAACTACTATAATACTGCCTCCTATGTACAAGAATATAACTACTATAATACTGCTCCTATGTACAAGAATATAACTACTATAATACTGCTCCTATGTACAAGAATATAACTACTATAATACTGCCTCCTATGTACAAGAATATAACTACTATAATACTGCTCCTATGTACAAGAATATAACTACTATAATACTCCTCCTATGTACAAGAATATAACTATTATAATACTGCTCCTATGTACAAGAATATAACTACTATAATACTGCCTCCTATGTACAAGAATATAACTACTATAATACTGCTCCTATGTACAAGAATATAACTACTATAATACTGCTTCTATGTACAAGAATATAACTACTATAATACTGCTTCCTATGTACAAAAATAGAACTACTATAGTACTGCCTCCTATGTACAAGAATATAACTACTATAATACTGCTCCTATGTACAAAAATAGAACTACTATAATACTGCTCCTATGTACAAGAATATAACTACTATAATACTGCTCCTATGTACAAAAATAGAACTACTATAGTACTGCCTCCTATGTACAAGAATAGAACTTGTACAGATAATTTTCAGGTTAAACTCAACTTTAAGTACCATTCATGAGAAGTGATATCAGCAGCATTTACAAAAGTTATGACTCAGATATTGTATTACAGAGGTTTGAAATTACAGAGCAGATCTATTTCATTATGGCAATAAAAGAAATTCTTGGAATCTGACACTTTGCACAGAAGTGCCAGAGATATTATCGGTTTAATATGCAGTCTAATAAAAACTAACAAAGGTTAATTGTCTCTTTCAGCTCAGTGTTATGAACCGCGTGACGCCTTCCACCCAGGACGTAATGTTTCGCTGCTCACACTTATCCAATAATATATTTTTTCTTTTTCTTACTTGAGTTTGATTGTCTTTATAAGGCAGGAGATTTTAAGAGACCAGATGATACCCCCGGAGTGTCAATCATTAGGACGGGTCAGATCCACATATAGTGGCTAGAGATGTCGCGAACATAAAATTTGACGTTCACGAACGGCGAACGCGAATTTCAGCAAATGTTTGCCAACCGGCGAACCGGGCGAACCGCCATAGACTTTAATAGTCAGGGGAATTTTAAAACCCACAGGGACTCTTTCTGGCCACAATAGTGATGGAAAAGTTGTTTCAAGTGGACTAACACCTGGACTATGGCATGCCGGAGGGGGATCCATGGCAAAACTCCCATGGAAAATTACGTAGTTGACGCAGAGTCGGGTTTTAATCCATAAAGGGCATAAATCACCTAACATTCCTAAATTGTTTGGAATAACGTGCTTTAAAACATCAGGTATGATGTTGTATCGATCAGGTAGTGTAACGGTTACGCCCGCTTCACAGTGACAGACCAAACTCTGACAGACCAAACTCCCTGTTTAACGCACCGCAAACAACCGCAAACAGTCCATTTGCACAACCGCAAACTCCCCATTTGCACAAGGTTGGATACCAAGCTAGCCATGTCCCATTCCTTGTCCTCACTGACGTCATTGAAGGTCTCTTCCTCCACCCAGCCACGTACAACACCAAGGGTCCCCGAAAGGTGACAACAAGCCCCCTGGGACGCCTGCTGTGGTTGGTCTTCCACCTCTCAAAGCCACCTTCCTCCTCTGACTCCTCTTCTTCAGACTCCTCTCTCTGCGTTGCCGCAGGTCCAGCAATCGAGGACGACAAGGCTGCTTCTGGTGGTGATGGTGACCACAACTCTTCCTCTTCATGCTCATCTACGGCCTGATCCAGCACTCTTCGCAGGGCACGCTCCAGAAAAAACACATATGGGATGAGGTCGATGATGGTGCCTTGGGTTTGACTGACCAGGTTTGTCACCTCCGCAAAAGGACGCATGAGCCTACAGCCATTGTGCATGATCGTTCAGTAACGCGGCCAAAAAATACCCAGCTCCGCAGAGGCTGTCCTCTTCTTTTTAAATTAAAAAAATCAGTTCTTACCAGTTTAATCTCTGTTTTGTCCCCTATCAGGGGCCGGTGTAAGGAATAGATTTTAGGAACCGGGAGATGGAAAAAGATGGTTGGTCGGTCCTCTTACTTCCAATTTGGCGCACTGCGCGTGCGCCGTGCAATGTACTGTGCCACCAGATATAAGTGGTGTGTTTAAGTAGTACTATTCCTATTAGTTTAATCCCTGTTACGTCCCCTATCAGGGGCCGGTGTATGGAATAGATTTTAGGAACCGGGAGATGGAAAAAGATGGTTGGTCGGTCCTCTTACTTCCAATTTGGGGCACTGCGCGTGCGCCGTGCAATGTACTGTGCCACCCTATATGAGTGGTATGTTAAGTAGTACTATTCCTATCAGTTTAATCCCTGTTACGTCCCCTATCAGGGGACGTGTGTGGAATAGATTTTAGACAACTGCAAAGAGTTGTCAATAGTTGACACACTCATGACATAAATTTTATTCCTCTATGCGTCAATCTTGGTGTAGTTATGACTGTGCTCGTGCGCACGTTTGGGAGATTGCAGGCAATGTCGGTTTTTCAAAGCCTATGGTCGTGCTGAGGTAGTTCAGTGACAGTTAAGTGACCTAGAAAACAATGATTCTGCAGTGTGGGCCCATTGTTGGCCTAGTAGGCTTTAATGATCACCTTAGATGATCACAAAGAAAATTAATGTTTTTTCTATGAAAAATTATCCAGCCGATCGCTTTTGGTCTGTTCACAATGAAGCAACGACCTTATCATCTGGGGTGTGCCAACATTGCCAACACACTCATAGAGGTGATCGCTTCATTGTGATACGCAAGCCCCTTCACCACAACAAGGTAACGATCACAAAGGGGAATTGACACATGTATTTTGTTTTTGCAGCCACCGTGCAGCACCAGAGGCCAGAAAAATTAGGCATGTACAAATGCCTGAAAAATTAGGTACTGTAGCAGCGGCCGGGAAAATTGATGTTTTCCAGGCAGAAAGTGCACTAAAACATTGCGGCTTAAACCCTAGTTGGTGGCGGAGAAGTCACGCAAGTCATCCGGCATGCAGAGTTTAAATACAGCAGCGTGTGGACCATTTTTAGCCCAAGGCATCTCATCAGGCCTTTTTTAGTCAAATGCATCCCCCACTGTCAGTCCCTTCGGGATCCATGCCTCATTCATCTTAATAAAGGTGAGGTAATCTAGACTTTTTTGACCTAGGCGACTTCTCTTCTCAGTGACAATACCTCCTGCTGCGCTGAAGGTCCTTTCTGACAGGACACTTGAAGCGGGGCACGCCAGAAGTTCTATCGCAAATTGGGATAGCTCAGGCCACAGGTCAAGCCTGCACACCCAGTAGTCAAGGGGTTCATCGCTCCTCAGAGTGTCGATATCTGCAGTTAAGGCGAGCTAGTCTGCTACCTGGACCCCGAAGGGCTGTGGCGATGCGTAGGACTTAAAAAGCTCTGCATGACCTCCATCAACAACACGTCTGTAAAGCGTCCTGTCCTTGCCGGCTTGGTTGTGGTAGGAGGAGGATTACTTTCACCTCTTCCCCTGTTAGATTCCTGTTGTGCTGTGACATCACCCTTATACGCTGTGTAAAGCATACTGTTTAACTTGTTTTGGAACTGCTGCATCCTTTCCGACTTCCGGTAATTCGGTAACATTTCAGCCACTTTCTGCTTATACCGGGGGTCTAGTAGCGTGGCCACCCAGTACAGGTCGTTCTCCTTCAGCCTTTTTATACGAGGGTCCCTCAACAGGCATGACAGCATGAAAGACCCCATTTGCACAAGGTTGGATGCCGAGCTACTCATGTCCTGTTCCTCGTCCTCACTGATCTCATTGAAGGTCTGTTCTTCCCCCCAGCCACGGGTACCAGATATGTGACAACAAGCACCCTGGGATGCCTGCTATGGTTGGTCTTCCTCCTCCTCAAAGCCATATTCCTCCTCTGACTTCTCTTCCTCAAACTCCTCTTCCAGCGTTGCCGCAGGTCCAGCAAGCGATGCTGATAAGGCTGTTTCTGGTGGTGATGGTGACCACAACTCTTTCTCTTCACGCTCATCTACGGCCTGATCCAGCACTCTTCGCAGGGCACGCTCCAGGAAGAAAACAAATGGGATGATGTCGCTGATGGTGCCTTCGGTGCGACTGACTAGGTTTGTCACCTCCTCAAAAGGACGCATGAGCCTACAGGCATTGCGCATGAGTGTCCAGTAACGTGGCAAAAAAATACCCAGCTCTGCAGAGGCTGTCCTAGCACCCCGGTCATACAAATACTCATTGTCGGCTTTTTCTTGTTGGAGCAGGCGGTCGAATATTAGGAGTGTTGAATTCCAACGTGTCGGGCTGTCGCAAATCAAGCACCTCACTGGCATGTTGTTTCGCCGCTGAATATCGGAAAAGTGCGCCATGGCCGTGTAGGAAAGCCTGAAATGACCACACACCTTCCTGGCCTGCTTGAGGACGTCCTGTAAGCCTGGGTACTTATGCACAAAGCATTGTACGATCAGATTACACACATGTGCCATGCACGGCATATGTGTCAACTTGCCCAAATTCAATGCCGCCAACAAATTGCTTCCGTTGTCACACACCACTTTGCCGATCTCCAGTTGGAGCGGGGTCAGCCACTGATCCACCTGTGTGTTCAGGCGAACAGGAGTGCTGGTCCGGTGTGACTCTCTGCTTTCAGGCAAGTCAACCCCAAGACAGCGTGACACTGTCGTATCCGGGATGTGGAATAGCCCCTGGGGAGCTTGGGGGGTGCAGTTGATGTGGAGCAAGACGCAGCAGCAGAAGAGGACTCAGCCGAAGATGTTAGCGAAGAGGATGGAGTAGGAGGAGTAGAGGAGGTGGCAGCAGGCCTGCCTGCAAGTCGTGGCGGTGTCACCAACTCATTCCATGCTTGGCAGCCGTCAGCAGGTTTACCCAATGCGCAGTGTACTTGATATACCTGCCCTGACCGTGCTTTGCAGACCAGGTATCAGTGGTCAGATGGACCCTTGCCCCAACATTGTGTGCCAGACATGCCATGACTTCCTTTTCCACAATAGAGTACAGGTTGGGGATTGCCTTTTGTGAAAAAAAAATTTGGCCGGGTACCTTCCACTGCGGTGTCCCAATAGCTACAAATTATTTGAAGGCCTCAGACTCTACCAGCTTGTATGGTAAAAGCTGGTGGGCTAAGAGTTCCGACAAGCCAGCTGTCAGACGCCGGGCAAGGGGGTGACTCTGTGACATTGGCTTCTTACGCTCAAACATTTGCTTGACAGACACCTGACTGTGGGCAGATGAGCAGGAACTGCTGAAGGTGACAGGCGGAGTGTCGGGTGGTTGAGAGGGGGCAAGGAGGACAGCAATGGTTGACGTGGCTGAAGATGCTGGACCAGGAGGAGGATGGTGGCTTTGAGTTTGTGTGCTGCTTGTACTCATCATGTGTTGATCCCATAGGCGTTTGTGATGTGCGATCATGTGCCTTCGCAAAGCAGTTGTACCTAGGTGGGTGTTGGACTTCCCACGACTCAGTTTCTTTTGGCACAGGTTGCAAATGGCATCGCTGTTATCAGAGGCAGACACACACAAAAAATGCCACACTGCTGAGCTTTGCAATGACGGCATTCTGGTGGTGGCAACAGCATGCATTGTTTGGCGTGCTGTCTGGCTGACCCCGGGTGCCGATGCATGCTGTCTGACTGTGCCACTAGCTCCTTGTGACGACCCTCCCCCTGCTTCCAACTCGTCTCCTCCTCCTCTCTGTCTCCCCATCTGAACTTTCCCCCTCTTCTTCTTCTCTTCGAGCGGGCACCCACGTGACATCCACGGACACATCGTCATCATCAACCGCTTCACTTGTATCTGACAACTCAGCAAAGGAAGCAGCAGCGGGTACAACATCATCATCATCACACCGTACGCCCATGTGTGTAATGCTGCCTGACTGAGACATATCCCTGTTATCTACATCCTCTGGCAATAATTGTAGCGCATCACTCATTTCTTCCAACTGATGTGTAAATAACTCCTCTGACAGATCAAGTGAAACGGCTGTGGTGCTAGTGTTGGTGATGGCGGCGGGCGGGCGAGTGGTTACTTGAGAGGTGCCCGAAGCTGAGCTGGAGGAGGATGGTGCGTCAAGGTTCCGAGCGGAAGCTGTAGAAGATTGGGTGTCCTGTGTTTGCCAGTCAACTATGTCCTCAGAATTTTTCGAGTTCAGGGTACGTGGCCTCTGAGCACTGGGCATTATTCTAGGGCCAAAGGAAATCACAGCACCATGACCACGACGGCCCCTGCGGGTTGGCCTGCCTCTGCCTGTCATTTTTATTTAGATTAGTGGTACTATGCGTGCAAGCTACTGTGCCACCCTATATGAGTGGTGGGCAGTGGGCACAGTACAGTCTGTGGGCCTGGCACTCACTGGCAGGCAACTGCAATTATATTACAGAGAAAAAATTAAATGACTTTTTTATCTGCAAGGTGCTGTGCCACCCTATATGAGTGGTGGGCAGTGGGCACAATACAGTCTGTGGGCCTGGCACTCACTGGCAGGCAACTGCAATTATATTACAGAGAAAAAATTAAATGACTTTTTTATCTGCAAGGTGCTGTGCCACCCTATATGAGTGGTGGGCAGTGGGCACAGTACAGTCTGTGGGCCTGTGGCCTCTCACACACGGGCAGGCAACTGCAATATATATATAGACAAATAAAAAAAAAGCAGACTGATGTACCAGCCCTAAAAAGGGCTTTTTGGGGTGCTGTCAGGACGCTGTCCTTACAGCAGATGAGTCTTTGAGGACTGGAGTGGACACAGAACACTGGCCTAGCTAACGATTTCCCTATTAATTCAGCAGCAGCAGCACTCTCCCTGCTCTAACACTGCAGCTTCAGAATGAATCTAAGAGGGCTGCCGTCCTTGCTTTTTGATAGGAGGTGGGAGGGTCTGGGAGGGAGGGTATGCTGCTGATTGGCTGGAATGTGTCTGCTGACTGTGAGGTACAGGGTCAAAGTTTGCTCAATGATGACGTATAGGGGGCGGACCAAACATCGCATATGTTCGCCCGCCGCGGCCAACGCGAACAAGCAATGTTCGCCGGGAACTGTTCGCGGGCGAATAGTTCGGGACATCTCTAATAGTGGTGTGTCCTATGACACTAATGACTACACTGACTGATGGAGAGAAGGGTACTTTTACACTAGCGTTAAAGTTTTTACGGTATTGAGTTCCGTCCTAGGGGCTGAATACCGGAAAAAAAACAATTCAGTTTTATCCTAATGCATGCTGAATGGATAGCATTCCGTTCAGTTTGCATCAGGATGTCTTCAGTTCAGTCACTTTTACGGTATTTCCGGAACACTTGCCGGATTGCCGGATCCGGCATTAATTCCCATTTAAATGTATCAGTGCCGCATTTAAATGTATTAAAATTGCTGCATTTATGTATCCGGTCTTCCAGTCTGCGCATGCACAGACCTTCAAATCTGTAAAAAAAAAAAAATACAGAATCCGGAAACAAATGGTTTCAGTTTGCACACGTTTTTCTGGATCCGGCAGGCAGTTGCGGCAACGGAACTGCCTGCCTGATTCCTCTAACGCACATTTGAAAGTACCCTTAGGGCATATGTGGCAAACTGGCAGTTTGAACCCAAATTTCAGGGGGTTGTTTGGTGGTCAAGATAGTTTAGAAATATTATTGCATCTGTAAGATAAAAATGGATTCTTGATTAATGACTGGTTCCCTTTAAGAAAGTGTAGATATATCTTAATGCATGCCTAACCTTTCAACAAACTCTGCAGTAAATGGTTTGTCCCACAAATAATATTGTACAGTTTTTATTCCAGAACCTGGATCTAAATTCTTTTGTAATTTCATACAATTAAAAATATGGCATTGCCACTGAGTTATTCAATAAATCGTATCTGTATAGCGCCACCTGCTGTTTGTTTTTTCTTATTTCTGTGTCCAGGTCACTGAGAAGGCCGCACATGCTCAGTTTCATCCTTCAACTGCCTCCTGTGCTGTGATAGGGAGAACATGGACACGCCCCCTGAGCTGTGATAGGGAGAGCATGGACAGGCCCCCTGAGCTGTGATAGGGAGAACATGGACACGTCTCCTGAGCTGTGATAGGGAGAACATGGACACGTCTCCTGAGCTGTGATAGGGAGAACATGGACACGTCTCCTGAGCTGCAGCAGAAAAGTCACTCCCATTGAGCTGTCAGCTTGACATAAATCTAGCAGAGCAATGAATGGGGAGATCTCTGGATCCATGTGAGGTACAGGGCTGGTTCTAGCTTTGTTAGAAAGAGATCATACTATGTACCATGTACTATATCAGGGATCAGCAACCTCTGGCACTCCAGATGTTCTAAAACTACAACTCTCAGAATGCTCCATTCACGTTTATAGGAGTTATAAAGAACAGCTAAGCATGTTTTCATGATGGGAGTTGTAGTTTCACAGCAGCTGGAGCACTGAAGGTTGCTGATCCCTGTAGTATCTGACGACTGATTTTCATTTTGAACATTAATCATGGGATAATCCCCTTAATCAATAGAACAGCTGGTGCAGGAATAACACTTTTTGGTGCCACAATATCAATTGTATCTGCCATTTTTAGCAGTTTCTAGACATGGTGGGTGGAGACTACCTGCTACCCACTGTACACAGAAAGTGGAGGAGAAGCTGCTTCCTAGAGAGACTACCTGCCATCCACACTACACAGAAAGTAGAGGAGAAGCTGCTTCCTAGGGCGACTACCTGCCATCCACTGTACACAGAAAGTAGAGGAGAAGCTGCTTCCTAGAGAGACTACCTGCCATCCACTGTACACAGAAAGTAGAGGAGAAGCTGCTTCCTAGAGAGACTACCTGCCTTCCACTGTACACAAAAAGTAGAGGAGAAGCTGCTTCCTAAGCTTCTCTTACTCACTTAATAGTATGTCCAGGATCGTGAAGGACATTACAGAGAGGTACTGATCTATATTGTTTGTGAATTTAGCACTAAGATATAAATTCTCTATGTAGTTGTGCAGTCCCTTTAGTAGCTCTCTTTGGGTCCCATCTCATTCATGCTGCTGCTCACTGCTCGCCCTACCCTCTCCATACACTTGTATTCATACATAAAATAAGATCCTTCAGTGGAGCTGGTCCGCCTCAATTTGTCACATTTGTCACTGATAAAACATATAAGTTTCTTTTGGTTGCTGGTACTATTGATTCATGTAAAGAGATCAAGTGGAGTGGTCAGTGATGGCATCACTGCTAAGCTAGAAACAAAGACCACCAAAAATATCAGACTGGCATCACTGGAATGGTGGAGGATTGAGCAGGTGAGTAGGCCTGTTATTTATTTTAATTTTAGAACATTGCCAGCCTTCAGCAACATTTTTGGGGTCCTGAAAATCCCCTTTAAGGGACAATACACCCCAAGTTACATCCCAAGTAGGCATGGTCATAACTATCTACATATATAGTGGAGATGTGGAAAGAGCTATATGTTCTCCATCCATACCATGGGTGTTCTGCAGAAACATGCCCATATTACACTCATGTGAATTTGGCGTTAGTATCTTCTATGGAGCGGATTCCCATAGATTTTCATAATTTCATAAATCTCTTGCAGAAACTTTAATAATGACAGCAATATATCAAGAAACAATGATGTACACAAAAATGGTTGCAATTTAAATGTTCTCCTTCCGGAAGAGTTTGCTTTGACATTGCTCTAGGCGAGCAGAACAAGAAGGCCTGGCAGCAAATCTACTTCTGAATGGACACATCTATGGGTGGCTTTATTTATGTAGATATCCAATATGTCCAACATATAAGGGCTCATTCACATGGCCGTTGATCGGCCGTTCCGTTAATTGGGGACCGCAATTTGCTGTCCCCAATGCACAGGAAACATCTGTGCGGATTCCGCAGACGGATCCAGATCCATTCAACTTAAATGGATCCATGGTCCGTCAGTAGAGCAAAAAAGTAGTGCACGCACTATTATTGTGCGAGGCACGGAGAGAGACCCCACGGAAGCATTCTGTGGTGCTTCTGTGGGGTTCCGTGCCTCCATTCCGGATTGCGGACCGATTCAAGTGCACACGGCCGGTGCCCGCATATTGCAGAACCGCTGTTTGCGGGCCGCAATATGGGAATGGCCGGGCAACTGCCATGTGCATGAGCCCTAACCAGTAGAGTCCTGCATATTCCCATGAACATGGCATCAAAACCACCTGAGCACTAAGAGCAATTCAGAAACATCAAGGGGCTCACACTTGTAGACGGGATTCATTTGACTAAAGAAGTCTCCATTAATAGGAAGGTATTACATGATGGTCATAGAAAAAATAGGCTCAATAGTAAAGATCAAAATAGACCTCCATTTGGCTAAGAATTTTCCACCTAGCACCTAAGAGCCTGGTATTTGCTAACCCCTACACAGTACACCCCCTTAGACCTTTTGCTCAATGCCCCAAACCCATGTTTGCTAAAAATGTGGTCCCTCTGGAGAAGGGAGTTATGTACAAGTTTTCACCACCCAGTTCAAAGTAGACAGGATCAAGAAAGCCTGGGCTCTTTCTTGGTGGCCTACTATCAGCTATATTGTCTATGATAAGTATGCTCTTGTCTTGAAGTGTAGATTATTGATGTCATTAAATTATGTGTCCATGCCCCACTCCTGCTGCAATAAGTCTCAAAGTAGAGCATGTAGAAATGCCAGTTGTCACAGGGGCAGTATGAGCCCCTATTTGTTATTACTTGACTCCTGGCCTCTTTGACTCTGTATCTGTTCCTTTGTACTATATACTTGGTTCTGCATGATTTCAGGTACCTGACCTGTGGACGGTTTGATATTCCTCGATTATTGTACTACCCAAATTTGTACATTTTTATATTGACCTCCTGTTGTTGTTGCCTATCTCAATCATACCTCCAACCTAAGTATTCTTGTTCCATCTTAGCTAGATGTTGGATGATCTTAGGACACCAAAAGTCCAGCTGAGTACCTAGACCTAAAATGGGGCAAAAATAGCTTTCCTGAACCTGATGCTCAGGAGAAGTTCAGAAAGGCTTCAAAAGGAGTTCAACCATGACATGCTCCTTCAGCCTGCTTGATGTTTTTAAGGACTCTGCCACAACGTTAGGACTGCAGTTCGTGCCCACCGCTCTCCTGCTGTCCCATCCCGCATCCTGGTCGTCTGCGTCTTCTCTATGTTGCAGCCTCCATCATCTTGCCTAGAGTGCCCTTAGGGTGGGCATTCACTCCTGTCTGGTCTTTAAAGGGCCAGTGTGCACACTCACTAAACCTTTTCCAGCCATTGGCTAAGGGTCCCTGGGTATTAAAGGCACTTTCTCCAGGCAGAGTATGCCTGAACTTAAAGGTTCCCTGTGAGCAGAAAAGGTGTTTTAAAGACTTAGGGGTTCGGCGTTTTAGACCCCTGTAGCTGGCGGTGGATCCGCAGAAGCTATATATGGCTATAACTTCGGGGCATCCAGCGCCAGTCTAAATGTAACCAGCTTCCTTGCTGGCTTATATTTAGACCATTTTCTATGCCTAAAACAGATGTAGAAAATGATGAATTAGATGGGCCTACCAACCTGTCCCCAACTACCATGGGATTATCCCAAGAGGTAGTGGTCTCGTTGCACCCCTGCAGGGAAGTCCAGATCCCTGTACAGGGGTTACAGGGTGAATAATAAGGGAGCACTTGAATAGTTCCCTTAGGGTTTAGCCCAAAGCCAAACCAGTTAGTTGGTGCAGTGGGTCCACACTTACTGATCTGTAACACACAAATGTACATTGGCATATCTAGAGCTTCACTTCTTTGGCTTGCATTGTCTATTTGCTCACACTTTATGACCTAAAAACCTAGACTAAAATGCTAATTGAGTATTTCCCTAATATTTTCTGAAACATACCTTCGAATTGAACGTATTATGTAAGTATCTTCTGGTACCTGGAAAAACAACTATGTTTCCAGTAAGTTTCAGCTAGTTTGCCCAGTGGCCTCACATAATGTTTGTGCACAGCTGTCTAGGAAAAAGATAGGAATATTTACAGAGTGAGGAAGAATTTTCCAGTTGAAAAGTCAAACAATTCTTTCCATGAAAGTCTGATTCGTGGAAAACTTCTGCTTCTACTAAATGTGAGAAGGAGAGAGGTCATCTCAGGGTTGCTGATATATTAGAAAAACGCATCTAGTCTGCCCGTATACTATTTGCTTTTTATGTTTCTCTAAGGATATATGTTTATTATAAAGAAAGAGTAGCATTTTATATGCAAATTAGGGCTTTAGTGCAGCAAGGGGCAGCCCCCCGTTTTCCACCGTATGAGACACCTATCTCTTCTTGACTGATAGGGCCAGGTGTCATCATAGTCCTCTTGCTTAACCCTTTTGGGCCAGGTGTCATCATAGTCCTCTTGCTTAACCCTCTATTCCTCTTGCACATCTCATTTGGGTTTCTCAGCAGCTGAGATGATTACTGCGTATGCGCCGCCACTTGACCTACCATTTCCTGTGTGTTGAGCGGGGATTGGGAAGTGGAGAGCAGAGAGGATCTTGTACCGTATGCCTATACAAAAAAAAAAATCATATCAACCGCTTAGAAGTGTCCCTAGGGATATTCTAGCTGCTTAGCAAAAATGTGTCTTGTTGGTCAATCAAGACCACTGGACCTGCTCCATGGACCTGTATAGAGCTGGTCAGGTGATAACGTGGCCAATCAGCAGTGGACATTATATTTTGGGCACCTTTACAGTCATATTCTTTCTTTTAAAGTTCTTTTTATTAATCAGCAAGATTGTACAGTTGAATTTGACAACATACACTGTAATTCACAAATATCTCAAGTCCACAAATGCAAATAAAGGAAAGCATCTGACACCATTTTAAGGAGAAGCTGGAGAGCCACAGGTAGCCATCCCTGAAATAGGGGAAGAGGGGGAGGGGTCCACGCAGCCAGCAATTCTCCACTAGATAGCCATACGGAACTGTGTCAAAGATAGGGTGGAAGCTCAGATCATTGCTCCTCTTGACCTTCCTCAGTATTCCATAAGTGACAAAGTGGTATCTATACGCTTACAAGATAGGGCTGCCCAGATAAAAGGGTGTGGTGTCTATGACACCTTGTTAGGTCCTGATGCACGGTATTGTTTCCAGTGTCCCCAAAGTTTCATATATCTCTGGTTATTCCTGTTTTCCCACCCCGCCAATTCTTCATGGCGACATACAGTATGTGATCCACTTTATCGACCCATTGCTCTAAAGTGGGGGGTTCTTTACTAAGCCATTTGAGAGGAATCTATAGCCT
The DNA here is from genome assembly GCF_905171765.1 of Bufo bufo. Lineage (NCBI taxonomy): Eukaryota > Metazoa > Chordata > Amphibia > Anura > Bufonidae > Bufo > Bufo bufo. The sequence goes on along the minus strand of NC_053390.1, from coordinate 804,157,930 downwards.
TGTAATAGGTGGGTGGCTAGGTCATTCTTAGCTGGGCGCCAAGTATCATTTGGGAGCCACAATAGGATTGACTCCGGAGGCTTGATATTAGCTGAGGTAATCAAATTAACCTCTCTCGTTACCTCTTCCCAATAACTTGAAATTTTGGCGCAGAACCAGAAGATGTACCCTCCCTGTCCTCGCATCTCCAGCACAGATCCGATGACTGCAAGCCCAGTAGATACATTTGTTTAGGGGTATTATACCAGTGTGTCATCACTTTATATGAGTGTTCCTGGATTCTCACACATCTGGAAAAGCCATGAGAACAAAGGTGAATGCGTAATATTGGAGAAGGACTTATTAAGTTCCTCTGACCATTTTAAGACATATGCCGGAGTCCCTCTACTTTGGTTGGTTAAGAGAGAGTTATACAGTATGGAGATTAGCTTGCGGGGGAGGCAATCTCGGGTGAGTAACTTTTCAAACCAGGTGTGATCTCCCACACCTACCTTCCTCTGTGCCAACACCTTACATGAGGATAAGATTTCTGCTGTATCTAGGAAGTTGGTGGTGTAGGAAGTTAATGCTCTGGGCTGGGGCACACCCTCAGGTTCCACCAAATCAGCTAGAAAGGATTCTAATGTCTGACCTACTCCAGATTGGGGAAGGGTACCTAATTGACGGGCGTGTGAGGAATGGGACCAGTTGAGCCGGTAAAAGAGGAGATGGAGAAACAAGAGTGTCTTGATCTCTAATAGTGATTTGTATTACTGACATAGTCCCTTTAAGAAGAGGGTTACATGTAGAGACTGAGACTCCCAGTCCCCATAGGCCAGCAAGCTGTTCTGGTGTTATAGATTCCATCTCTAGTTCAGTACCTAAAACTTGATTATTAATGGCATTTAATTGGAGCCAGCGTTTTAGATGGACTGCTCTATAATACATCAGTGGATCGGGGAGACAAAAGCCGCCATGTTCTTTCCTCAACACAAGTGTGCTATATGCTAAGCGTGCTTTCTTTTTGTTCCATAGGAAGGTTGCAGATGAAAACTTAATCTGTCAAAAGAAGTGCATGGGGACATGTATCGGCAGCATCTGTAGGACATAAAGCAATTTGGGCATTATGAAGGTCTTCAGCAAGTTCTTACGACCCATCCAGGAAATATAGGAGATTTGGAGAGATATCAAGTAGGCCTGTATCTCCCGTATCAGAGGTGGATAATTGAAAGACCCTCGTAAGGTCTGAGGGGATCTTAATTCCAAGATAGGTGAGATGTGAGGTTTGCCACTTAAAGGGAGTAGCTGAGTGAAGTTTAGACACTACTGAGGCTGGTGCTGTTATATTGAGCGCCTCTGATTTTGCGTGATTGATTTTGAAGTTAGAGAGGGTTCCAAATTTTTCAAAAAGTTCTAACAGGGATGGGAAGGCACGTAAGGGATTAGCTATGAAGATGAGTAGATCATCTTCAAAAGTAGCTGTATAGTAAGTGGGTAATTTATTAAATAGATGGAGTCCTTGTATTTGGGGGTGTTCTCTAATGGCTTGTAAAAACTTCTCCATTACCAGAACAAAGAGGGTGGGGGACATGGGGCATCCCTGTCTTGTCCCATTTTTAATAGAAAAAGCAGAAGAGAGGGTACCATTCACTCTGACTCTTGCACTAGGGGGCCTATATCATGACATTATGACGTTGAGAAAGGCAGCAGGGATGTCAAATCTCAAGAGTTTTTTGCATAAAAGCCCAGCTGACGCTGTCAAAGGCTTTTTCTGTGTCGACACTAAGAAGGACCAATGACTGTTTAGACGCCTTTGCGTAGGAGATGGCATTAAGGATCCTACAAGAGTTGTGATTCCCCTCCCTTCCCGGAACAAAGCCTGCTTGTTCGGGATTGACCAGCTTGGGGAGAAGTGAGCTCAGCCTAGAAGCAAGAAGTTTTGCCCATATTTTGACATCTACATTTAGAAGTGAAATGGGTCTGTAACTCCCACATTGCTCTGGGTCTTTCCCCTCTTTGGGTAGTAGGGTAACAGCTGCTTCTAAAGCCTGAGTGTGCAGGGTGGCACCTGACATTAGAGACCCACACCATTTTGTGATTTGAGGGAGAAGGGTGGGCAGGAATTTCCTATAGTAGCCCACTGGGAAGCCATCTGGGCCCGGGCTTTTGCCTAACGGCATTGACTTTATGACTTTGGCTACCTCATCTTTTGATACCGGCTGAAGCAGACGCGAGTGGTCTTCAGGGGTGATCTCCATAAGGTTTAGGGGATCTAAAAAGCTATCAATGATCCCGCAGGAATCCTGTTCCATTGGGTCTCTCTCCTTCCTCAAACCATAAAGCTGGGCGTAAAATTTCTGATGGCAGCTGCAATATCAGCAGTTTTCGTTACTTTATAGCCCTGGGCTTGCTTAATTGACTGTATGAAGGTGGCATCCTTACGGTGCTTCAGGAAGCATGCCCTTGTCCCCATGTGCATAAAAGCAAAATTTAGAATATTGATAGGGATGATTGTATATTGAGCAAGTCTCTCAATTGTTGTCTTAAGTGGACCAGCTCCTGGTGTGTCTGCAAAACTTTAGTCCTCTTCTGGAGTGCCTCAATTGTGGTTATTTGTGAAAGCAGGGACTTGCGCAGCCTTTGCCTTTCTTTTTTCAGTTTGCTACCTAGGGAAATCAGCTCCCCTCTCATTACAGCCTTATGGGTCTCCCATACTGTTATGGTGGAAGTGTCTCCCAGCATATTGTCCTGAAAGAAAAAAGCTAGCTTCTGCTGCATTGCCCGCAAGTCTACATCCCTATCCAGCAATGTCTCATTCGGGTGCCAAGACCATGTTCTAACTGGTAAGTTTCTAAAGCATAGGGATACATTCACTGGTGCATGATCGGATACAGTAATCGGCTCTATCTCGAGATACCTGAGAGTGTGTGGAAGTACCTGTGGCGGTATCAAGAGTGGGTGATAGGGCGATGTTGATGTCACCTCCTTCTATACGGGTACCTTCAGCGAACTGATGTAACTTGGCCAAAGTTAGTTTGAGCCATTGTTGTTGACCTCTATTGGGTGCATATAGATTTGCAAGCGTAACAACATCCATTGCTATTTTACCCTTAACGAAAATATAGCGTCCCTCAGGGTCAGGTTGCGTGATGATATGGGTAAAGGGTACATTTTTAGAGATAGCAACACTCTCCCATCTAGAGTCGCTAACATAAGTTTCCTGAAAAAAACATGTCTGTCTTGGATTTACGTAATAGACGACATAATTGAGACCTTTTCTGCGGCCTGTTCATGCCTGTTACGTTGTAAGTAGCACATTTAACCTGGGCCATAGAAAACATTCATCATTGAACATCTTATTGCATATGAACTGGAGACGTTCCGCATGAAGGAGGGAGGGTGAAGAGGATGAGGGAAGGTGGGGCAGGAAAGAAGAGAATAGAAATAAGAGCAAAATGAAGAACTACATATAATAGATACAAGAAGGTGTGGTGGTACATTATACCTCCCATACAATGTGATTTCTATTAGTATGAGAAGTACCATAAGGCACACCGCACCACCTGCAGGCAAAAGTACCCATCGAACGGGAGGGAGTGACGGGTATGTATGAATTTGAACATAGGTCCTGACATAAGAGCACACAGGGCCTGTGTCACTAGAAGTAAGCTAAATTGTGCTGGCTGCTCAGCTGCGAAATAACAGGTAGTATGAGACGGTTAACATTATAAACTACGAATCAACAACTATCAGAACAAGTAATTCTGGTGAAAGGCACTTGGTAGTATCCTGGAAGGGAAAGGACCACAGACAGGCTTTGGCATCTGTCCATCATGTATGGGGGTGAAGTGGCCGAAAACATGTCGGTAGACGTCCTCTTATGCATCTAAAAGTCAGGCACTGTAATGGCGGTATACATTACCACTATGTGAGTCAGTCTGAATGAGCCAGAGTAAATCCGACAGTTCAAGTGGTGGATTTCCTGTGGCTGGGTGACTTCTATTTCCCCACCACTGACCAGGCACCGGGGTCTGGTAAGGCTGGCAACGACTCTTGTTGCGTGGCTACAGATAGCCAGGATGGAATGTCTAGCGGAGGTATTTGTAATAGAGACCACGCTGCTGGGAGGTCTGCTGGCGTTGTAATGGTGCACCAGGTAAGGCCAAAGAGAAAAAGCCACCTGAAAGCTATATGGCTGGCTTTCAAGTGATCTGTTAGAGGACGCAACAGCCGTCTCTTGTGTAAAGTCGAGGTAGCTATGCCTTGAAAGAGAAGAATGGTCTCACCTTCGAATTGCAGGTCCTCCTTCTCTCTAGCATCCTTCAGTAGTGCAGCGGTGTCTAGGTAGCTAGGTAGGCCGCACTATGTCTCTTGGAGGCTCATTCTGCTTTGGTACTGGCTTTAGCGATCGATGAATGCGCTCTACTACGATTGCTGCAGCTCTTTCTTCTCCCAGCAGGTCAGTAAAAATGGCTGCCGCAGCATCCGGTAGTTGGTCGTGAGCTGTGGTTTCAGACACCCCACGAATCCGAATGTTCTTTTGGCGGCTGCGATTTTCCCGGTCTTCAATTAGGGCAAATGCTGAGTTGAGGGAGTTCATTTGTGTGGCACAGCACTTTCCCAAGGCAGCGTTAAAAGATATTATGGCTGCCTGGTTAGTCTCCAGGGTTTCCACTCTGTGACCAAGCTGTTTGAGGTCACTTTTTATCTCTGCCAGTTCTCTCATAACCAGCATTATGGCTTGCGACAAAGCTGAGAGACTTGCGTGGGTTCTCTTGTCACGCTGGCCACTGTCGAGTCCGGCAAACTGTCTGCATCTGAGTCAGCCAAGTTTTCTCTCTTCCCCTCCGGCGCTATCTTGCACACGCAAGCTTCGGGAAAGGCGGCCGCTTTGTTGAGAAATCTCTCCATGTCGGTCCCGCTGCGGTCCAGTCTTGCAGGTTTTCTTTCGTCTCTGGCTTTGTCCTTGCCTATTTTTACCATCTTGAGGTGAGATGAGCAGTTTATATGGCAGCAACACAGGCCTGTGTTGAAGGAGCTCTCTAACAAGCGTCCATCACACTATGCAGCCATTTTGTGATGATAAACCATGTTGAATCATGGTGCCATATGTGCAATAAAACAATATAACATATAAAGAAATAATGACAACCACTGAAATATGGTGCAAAATGGCCGCGGTCCTTTATTAAGGGTTACATAAAATATTAATCATGAAATCATCAATAAATAATCATTTAATAAATTAATAAATAACCAATAAACCATCAGTAATGTCCAGAATTGTCCCCCCAGCAAAGCTGGGTGACTAACCCCCCTCTAATTCCGGACCGCGACTTGTAAATGGGGGAGGGCAGGCGGGGCAACGTCTTCTCTCTTCCAGGTTCGGCGACGGACAAGGCTCCAGACCCGCCGAACACCTCCTTAAATACTTGAATTTCCCGCTTCAGGTGGTAGAGCAGCCAATCAGAAAGAGGCAGAAAACAGGTACCCCAGTAACAGGTAGGCAACGATGAACCAATCACAGCTCTTCCTTAAATAGCCTCAGATTAGCTGAAAAATAAATGGCAGAAAACAAGCACAAAAAGGGGAGAAAGGGAAGGGAAAAAGTGACAGAACTACTACTCCCAATATGCTCAATGACACCATGGTGGAACTCTGGCATATGCCTTTGTGCCCACGGTTATTCTTTAGATGGTGAGATGATGCAAATTGTTGTTGGGTGAAAGAAGCTTGTAGACAATTTTCTGCCTTCACCGATTCTCAGTGACATACCTAAAAAAGAAGGGGCTCAAAACACCAAAATAGACCTTTCCCACGCCCGTTTTATGGTGTCAGGTTTTGGCACTCAGGCCCAGGCTTTGTTTCCCTATTATCCCATTTCTAATGACCCCTTGGCCCCAAGTTCCCCTGGAGAGGGTTGTCCTACACAGGTTCTCACCACCCAATATCCAAGGGCATAGGGCTAATCAGGTCTCTACAAGGGCAGTTGCATAGTCTTCTTCTCTGGTAAGGTTCAGCATGAGTCAGACCTCTGGCTGAAAAGGATCCTTATCACTACTAGTCTGCTGTAACGTGACCCTTACCCAGGACGTTCCAGCATCATCCAGATAACAGTATTGAATATGGTTGTAAGCAACGGAAAAAAAATACTTGAGAAAAAAATAATACTATAGGGTTATACAAATGCTTAACTTGCTGCACACAAGGACCCACATCCTAAAATTTACAGAACTCCATTCATGAATTCAATGAGTGATCTGACAACCACTGATGGCAATTATTACTGTGTCCCTAGGGGTTGTCACAGAAGACTACATGGTCTATAAATCTGCCCCGTATGTATGTTATCAGTTAGTAAAACTCTGTAGTCCCATAGAGCGGCTGTGCACGTGTATGACCTGTTGTCCCATTAATACGGGTGCAAGGGACCCTTGTTCTTGTGATTGGTGGGATCGGACCCCCACTAGTCAGATGCTTATCCCCGATCCTGTGGGTAGTGGACAAGTTTGTATCCCTTTAAATCATATTTCCCAGCTTTTAAGAAATGATTTGTGAAAGACGTCATGAGGGCACCTTATCTAACATCTCTCATATACCCACAGCCATATCAGCTGCAGTGTCCCCATAACAATATACAGTGATGCAGCGACCGGGCTGCAGGGGCAATATGTGTGGGTTATGGTGGGCCGATGGGGGTAGTATTATTACTGACTGTTCTGTAGCTCCCTGGGCCGGCGTGCAGTGACGGGAAGAACAGAACCAGTTCCTTTGGGGCAAACTCTGTTTGTCCAGGGATTCCCAGCCAGATGGTAGTTGAGGTGCACTTGGTGGTATGGGTATTTAGGGTGCCTTAAAGGCTGGGTGCCTGGTGTTCGTGACGCCAGCACCAGTTGGTGCGGTGAGAGGTGATGTAGAATAAGGAGAGGGTCAGGAGTTGAACCAACAAGAACTTTACTTGAGGATACTTGCTTTGAAGGTAGATAGTGTGGTAGGTGCAGCACTATGAAGTGCCTTTTGCCCTGTGGCATTAGAAGAATTTTGATATCTCTGACTTTTATTCTAACCAGTCTGTCTATTACTCTGTAATTCCTCTAGCGCCGTTCTATGGAAACAGTAGGTTTAAAAAGCACACCAAATGCTTGAAATAACTTCTTTATTAACTTCAGCTTTTCTTCATATAACCCTATAAAACTCAGCTCTCAGTGGAGTGAATGTCTCTTCAGCTCCTGTCTCTGGTGAATAATGATTCTAGCAGCAGGAGCTGGGGGAATTCCCAGACAGGCTGTGTGTGAGGCTGGCTGTGATTGGTGTAAACTCCTGCTGTGTGAGAAGCTGGCTGTGATTGGTCTAGACTTCTACCCAGCAACAACAGATTAACACTATGCTTTCTGTTGTTTCTGCTGTGTCACTGAGCTTACCTTACATTACAAAATGAATCTTAAAGGCATATTATCTTTTTCTGCTTCTGTGAACACAAAATATATAACAGTTATACGACATCCAAAACATGATGTCACAGTAAATAACTCTGCTTTTGTCTTTAACACATAAACATAGGAACTGTATTAAGGTTATTGGCAGGTCTAGCTGTATACACATATAAGGCTATACTAGCAAACTAGGACAGGTCTTGGCTGGCCAGCTACAGATAGCTTCCATATAAACAATGCCTTGGTACATAAAATGGAGGCGAGCTGCAATTCCAGACAACAAGCATGATAGATCAGTGAAGTGCAGGTTCCAACCCAATCTGAGAGAGAGGGTAATACTTAACTTAACTTGCTCAGCTTACTCTGACAACCCAGCCTTAAGGTCCTTTGGATCTTCTGAATACTAGAACTTGGCAACCTACAGGGTGGTCTCCCTAGCGGCAGGCATTAATCTTCTGCTCCATTATTTGAGCAGGCTGCTTCCATAATATAAGTCCACTCATAAGTGGCACCTCAAGAATGGATCCAGTAGTTCTTTTAGCGTGGTGTCCTATCTGCTTTGCCCTATCTGGGGGGTACTCAGGGGCACACAACACAAGTTACATGTTCTCATCTCCTAACCTCCACCCCAACTCCCTTTCTGTTTCCTGACTTCTGCTATATAAAGTGCCTTGCAAATGTTTTGTTAATCTGAATATTGAAAAATATATAAATACAACTATTGTTTAGAAATAGAAAACAGAAAATTGGCATGTGCGTATGTATTCAACCCCTTGTTAGGAAGCCCATAAAAAGCTCTGGTGCAACCAATTACCTTCAGAAGTCACATAATTAGTGACATGATGTCCACCTGTGTGCAATCTAAGTGTCACATGATCTGTCATTACATATGCACACCTTTTTTGAAAGGCCCCAGAGGCTGCAACACCTAAGCAAGAGGCGTCACTAACCAAACACTGCCATGAAGACCAAGGAACTCTCCAAACAAGAAAGGGACAAGTATAAGTCAGGTTTAGGTTATAAAAAAATATCCAAATCTTTGATGATCCCCAGGAGCACCATCAAATCTATAATAACCAAATGGAAAGAACATGGCACAACAGCAAACCTGACAAGAGACAGCCACCCACCAAAACTCACGGACCGGGCAAGGAGGGCATTAATCAGAGAAGCAGCACAGAGACCTAAGGTAACCCTGGAGGAGCTACAGAGTTCCACAGCAGAGACTGGAGTAGCTGTACATAGGACGACAATAAGCTGCACGCTCCATAGAGTTGGGGTTTATGGCAAAGTGGCCAGAAGAAAGCCATTACGTTCAGCAAAAAACAAAAAGGCACGTTGTGAGTTTGCGAAAAGACATGTGGGAGACTCCAGAAAATGTATGGAGGAAGGTGCTCTGGTCTGATGAGACTAAAATTGAACTTTTCTGCCATCAAAGAAAACACTATGTCTGGCGCAAACCCAACACATCACATCACCCAAAGAACACCATCCCCACAGTAAGACATGGTGGTGGCAGCATCATGCTGGGGGGATGTTTTTCAGCAGACGGGACTGGGAAACTGGTCAGAGTTGGAGGGAAAGATGGACGGTGCTAAATACAGGGATATTCTTGAGCAGAACCTGCCCCACTCTGTGCGTGATCTGAGGTTAGGACGGAGGTTCACCTTCCAGCCGGACAATGACCCCAAACACACGGCTAAAGCAACACTTGAGTGGTTTAAGGGGAAACATGTAAATGTGTTGGAATGGCCGAGTCACAGCCCAGATCTCAATCCAATAGAAAATCTGTGGTCAGACTTAAAGGTTGCTGTTCACAAGCGCAAACCATCCAACTTGAAGGAGCTGGAGCAGTTCTGCAAGGAGGAATGGGAAAAAATCCCAGTGGTAAGATGTGGCAACTTCTCATAGAGACTTATCCAAAGCCACTTGGAGCTGTGATTGCCGCAAAAGGTGGCTCTAACAAAATATTGATTTTAGGGGGGTGAATAGTTCTGCACATTGACTTTTTCTGGTATTTTGTCCTATTTGTTGTTTGCTTCACAATAAAAAAAACAAAAAACATCTTCACAGTTTTTGGCATGTTCTGTAAATTACATGATGCAAGTCCTCAAACAATCCATGTTAATTCCAGGTTGTGAGGCACCAAAATACGGAAAAAGTCAAGGGGGGTGAGTACTTTTGCAAGGCACTGTATATGATGTAACAGCTAGACCTAGTGGTGAAAGTGTGTAAGTGCGGTTGCCACCCTGTTGTGAGGAATTAGCAGCTATTACAGTGCAATGACACGTAGTGGGACACAGCAGTGACGCCATGACAGTGTCAGCCACGACACCACATAACAGCTATAACTTAGACACAAACATTGACAGACATGGACCGCCATAACAGATGAAACCATAGTGCCCCCATAACAGAGGAAGTCGCTGAGCCCTCATAACAGTGGAGATAACAGTGGCCCCAATACAGCACAATAGTGGCCATAAAACATAGTCACGGTAGCCTCATAACAGATAAAACTACAGTGCTCCCGTAACAGGGAGAAACTCACAATTCTCTATCACCATGACAACTACAGTTCCCCCATAATGAAGGCAAACACATAGAAAAAATGCACCATGTGTGCCCAAAAATGAGGGGAATCAAACAGAGCTCTTGTATGCATTTGTCAATTCTTACGCTAAAGTCAATGGTTTTGCAACGGGTGCAAATGTAAGCAACTGCTATGGCCCCTCGGCCTAAATGATACAGCGCCACACCTTTGTGAGCTGCCCATCTGATCTAGATCCCTGTACATGGCGGCACGTTGTATAACCTCAGGGGGCTTAGGCAAAAAAAGAAGGAAAAAAATTCCAGGAGAGTGTGCAAAAACAGCACACTGTAACGTGTGAATGGAGATGTCGTAACGCTGCAGACATAAGTGCACCCACACCCCAAACATAATGCCCTTAAATCGTGACATCTGACTGGTAATAATAGAATATACAGAAAATGCCTGCTAAGGTGCTCCCATAACAGTGCCAACCACAGCAGCCCCATAATAGTGCCAGCCATAGCATATCCTCTTCCTACATGCACAGTACTCCTCATATATAATACATGTATCCTCCTCCTCCATGCACAGTACTCCTCATATATAATACATGTATCCTCCTCCTCCATGCACAGTACCCCTCATATATAATACATGTATCCTCCTCCTCCATGCACAGTACCCCTCCCCTCATATATAATACATGTATCCTCCTCCTGCATGCACAGTACCCCTCCCCTCATATATAATACATGTATCCTCCTCTATGTACAGTACCCCTCCCCTCATATATAATACATGTATCCTCCTCTATGTACAGTACCCCTCCCCTCATATATAATACATGTATCCTCCTCCGTGCACAGTACCCCTCCCCTCGCATATAATACTTGTATCCTCCTCCATGCACAGTACCCCTCCCCTCATATATAATACATGTATCCTCCTCCTCCATGTACAGTACCCCTCCCCTCATATATAATACATGTATCCTCCTCCATGCAGAGTACCCCTCCCCTCATATATAATACATGTATCCTCCTCCTCCATGCACAGTACCCCTCCCCTCATATATAATACATGTATCCTCCTCCTGCATGCACAGTACCCCTCCCCTCATATATAATACATGTATCCTCCTCTATGTACAGTACCCCTCCCCTCATATATAATACATGTATCCTCCTCCGTGCACAGTACCCCTCCCCTCGCATATAATACTTGTATCCTCCTCCATGCACAGTACCCCTCCCCTCATATATAATACATGTATCCTCCTCCTCCATGTACAGTACCCCTCCCCTCATATATAATACATGTATCCTCCTCCATGCAGAGTACCCCTCCCCTCATATAGAATACATGTATCCTCCTCCATGCACAGTACCCCTCCCCTCATATAAAATACCTGTATCCTCCTCCTCCATGCACAGTACATGTATTATATATGAGGGGAGGGGTACTGTGCATGGAGGAGGAGGATAAATGTATTATATATGAGGGGAGGGGTACTCTGCATGGAGGAGGAGGATACTTGTATTATATATGAGGGGAGGGGTACTGTGCATGGGGGAGGAGGATACATGTATTATATATGAGGGGAGGGGTACTGTGCATGGAGGAGGATGCATGCATTATTTATGAGGGCAGGGGTACTGTGCATGGAGGAGGATACTTGTATTATATATGAGGGGAGGGGTACTGTGCATGGAGGAGGATACATGCATTATTTATGAGGGGAGGGGTACTGTGCATGGAGGAGGAGGATACTTGTATTATATATGAGGGTAGGGGTACTGTGCATGGAGGAGGAGGATACTTGTATTATATATGAGGGGAGGGGTACTGTGCATGGAGGAGGAGGATACATGTATTATATATGAGGGGTACTGTGCATGGAGGAGGAGGATACATGTATGATATATGAGGGGTACTGTGCATGGAGGAGGAGGATACATGTATTATATGAGGGGTACTGTGCATGGAAGAGGAGGATACATGTATTATATATGAGGGGTACTGTGCATGGAGGAGGAGGATACATGTATTATATATGAGGGGTACTGTGCATGGAAGAGGAGGATACATGTATGATATATGAGGGGTACTGTGCATGGAGGAGGAGGATACATGTATGATATATGAGGGGTACTGTGCATGGAAGAGGAGGATACATGTATTATATATGAGGGGTACTGTGCATGGAGGAGGAGGATACATGTATTATATATGAGGGGCACTGTGCATGGAGGAGGAGGATACATGTATTATATATGAGGGGTGTAACGGAACGCCTAGCACCCCGACCGGGTACCTCCGTTGATAGATGCTCCTAGTGCTTCCAGAGGACTCCAAGCACTCCACTTGACACCGTCAGCACTGCAGACCCCACAAACCGCCGAAGCTTGGTTGAGGTCTCACCGTCTCCTACCCACCCTGGACCTATGACAAGGCTCCAGGCTCCAGTGGGTGAACCTCTCCTAAATGCAGAGAGCAGGAACCATGAACAAGCTCTTACAAGAGCTTATACTCAGGGGAGTATTATGATATAGCAATCCCCAAGAGTGTAGTTATCCCATTCACCAAACATGAGCCAAAACTTCATGAAGGTATAAAAACAGGAAATCTCTTTATTTGAAACACAAGCATTGATTTATACACATCTTCCAACAAGGTTACCACCCACAGGGTTTTGTAAAAACAGCCAATCACATGCATTTACAGTAATCAAACCTTCCCAGCAATTGTACACAAAATCCCCTTCCCTCTGTCTGTAACGCAATCAACAAAATACAATGAGCATTGTCTGTGACGCAATAAACTATCACACTGGCATTGTCAGAGACGCAATCCACAAAATACAATTACCAAACGTAATGGGCTACCTTAATCACTGCCAGACAGAAAACATATATTTTTCCCAACACACAGAAAACACCTCAAAACCCCACACATCCCCATAATGTATACATCCATGGATAGCTCTGATCTGGCTGAACAACATATCCAAAAATCACCCAGATCCGAGCAGGGGTTCCCGAATTCCATGGAAGTCACATTTGGCCGGCCGCAAGCATGGCTTTCCTGCCCAAAACAGTTCCATAGATTTAAGCTGTGCGGCCAGTCTGTCTTCTCCTTCAAAGTTAGTATGGGCCATAATCCTGGGGCAAGAGGCTAGTAGCCAGGCCCCTCCAAAACCCAGTGGCGAGGTTGGTTTCGCCACACATCTCCCCCTCCCAGGGAAGTCTAACCAGATACCTGACCTCACGGTCAGTACCCGAGTTAGTCTGGCAGTCCAACCACAACCCAATACTGGACCTGCTGAATTTTGGGGCCTGCCTCTGTTCTGTATGTCCCCAGCTGTTGAGTGGGCATCTGCGACTCCTTGCTTCCTTGTGGTTCTCTAGCTTGGAGCTGTAGGTACTTGGTGTGCAGAGGCCGACTGCGCTCTGCCCAGATGCCAGCTCTTCTGCTGGGGTAGCCTGTGGGAAGTCCAGCTCTGGAGAAGAGGATAGGGGAGGGCAGAGGCCAGCGGCGCTCTGCCCTGATGCCAGCGCTTCAGCTGGGGTGCATGGTGCCGACTCCTGCTGGGTAGTAAATGAACGGTTAGGGCAGGGCCAGCGGCGCTCTGCTCTGATGCCAGCTCTTCTGCTGGAGAGGGGTCAGTGGGGTTTAAAGCCTTACCCACTACCCTCAGTATTGGGCTGGGAGAGAGCTGTGGAGGGGGGCTATCACTTACCCCCCCCCCCCCCCTCTGGATACCCCATCTGCCGCTGGGGAGAGAGACCAACTGTCTCCTCTCCCTGTAGAGTATACTGCCGCTGGGTAGTGAGACCGACTGTCTCCACTACCAGTGATTCTGGTTGTTGCAGAGATGAGGGACCGAAAATCTCCTCTCCCTGTACTCCCAGTGGCAGTTGGGGATCTGGGCCGCCTGCCCAGCCACCCTGTTGAGCCGGTGGAGTGACTACGGTCCCATCTCCCCCTGCCGACTGGGGTTCCTCCCAGTACCAGTCTATGAAGTCCCCTACCTCCAAAGTTGGTGAGGAAGTAGGGGATACCTCAGCTGTGACTTGCCAGGGGAAGGGCTGCAGGTCTGGGCCTGGTATCCAACTGTCTTGTATCTTGCGCTGGGCTTGAATGGAGCGAAACAACTGTTGATAATCTTGCTCCAGCTCCCACTCCCTTTGGACCAGAAAGGTCAGATTTGCCCTCACCCCACTAGTTGTAGGCCAATTGTGCAAGTCCCACCTATAGTCAGTAATGTCCCAAAATCTAGACTCTTCTGTGCTCCCAAAGTCAATGTCTTCAAAGAACTCCCACAATAAACCAGGGCAATTATATTCCTCACCTTCGGGCTTGGCGTACTCCTCCATCCATGGAGACTGTCGTACTGTGTCCCACCATAGTGCTTGGTAAGCGTCATCCAGCCAGGTTTCCTGCCATACCAGTGTGTCAAGCTCTGACACCCACTCCATCAATGGTTGCTCTCCCAGTAGAGGTAGTCGCAGCGCCAATCGCATTCGTAATCTCTGCTCCTCACTGGGAAGACTCTCCCCCCTCCGACGCTGCACGTCCTCCATGGCCTGGTGCCATACGCCTTTCCGCTCAGCATCCCTGTAATCCGGGTGATCTTCCTCATGGAATGCTGTGCAGGAACCAACGGCATCCATATTGCTGTAGCCAGGGGCGCTGTACGGATACTAGCGTTGCCCTCAATATACTCCACGAACGGTGTCTCCGAGCTGCTTCTCCTCACACTAGGACGCCATCCCACTGCTGCCACCAATGTAACGGAACGCCTAGCACCCCGATCGGGTACCTCCGTTGATAGATGCTCCTAGTGCTTACAGAGGACTCCAAGTACTCCACTTGACACCGTCAGCACTGCAGACCCCACAAACCGCCGAAGCTTGGTTATGGTCTCACCGTCTCCTACCCACCCTGGACCTACGACAAGGCTCCAGGCTCCAATAGGTGAACCTCTCCTAAATGCAGAGAGCAGGAACCATGAACAAGCTCTTACAAGAGCTTATACTCAGGGGAGTATTATGATATAGCAATCCCAAAGAGTGTAGTTATCCCATTCCCCAAACATGAGCCAAAACTTCATGAAGGTATAAAAACAGGAACTCTCTTTATATGAAACACAAGCATTGATTTATACACATCTTCCAACAAGGTTACCACCCACAGGGTTTTGTAAAAACAGCCAATCACATGCATTTACAGTAATCAAACCTTCCCAGCAATTGTACACAAAATCCCCTTCCCTCTGTCTGTAACGCAATCAACAAAATACAATGAGCATTGTCTGTGATGCAATTAACTATCACACTGGCATTGTCAGAGACGCAATCCACAAAATACAATTACCAAACGTAATGGGCTACCTTAATCACTACCAGACAGAAAACACACATTTTTCCCAACACACAGAAAACACCTCAAAACCCCACACATCCCCATAATGTATACATCCATGGATAGCTCTGATCTGGGTGAACAACATATCCAAAAATCACCCAGATCCGAGCAGGGGTTCCCGAATTCCATGGAAGTCACATTTGGCCGGCCGCAAGCATGGCTTTCCTGCCCAAAACAGTTCCACAGATTTAAGCTGTGCGGCCGGTCGGTCTGTGCATGGAGGAGGAGGATACATGTATGATATATGAGGGCCACTGTTCATGGAGGAGGAGGATACATGTATTATATATGAGGGGCACTGTGCATGGAGGAGGAGGATACATGTATGATATATGAGGGGCACTGTGCATGGAGGAGGAGGATACATGTATGATATATGAGGGGCACTGTGCATGGAGGAGGAGGATACATGTATGATATATGAGGGCCACTGTTCATGGAGGAGGAGGATACATGTATTATATATGAGGGGCACTGTGCATGGAGGAGGAGGATACATGTATGATATATGAGGGGCACTGTGCATGGAGGAGGAGGATACATGTATGATATATGAGGGGCACTGTGCATGGAGGAGGAGGAGGATACATGTATGATATATGAGGGGCACTGTGCATGGAGGAGGAGGATACATGTATGATATATGAGGGGCACTGTGCATGGAGGAGGAGGATACATGTATTATATATGAGGGGCACTGTGTATGGAGGAGGAGGATACATGTATGATATATGTGGGGCACTGTGCATGGAGGAGGAGGATACATGTATGATATATGAGGGGCACTGTGCATGGAGGAGGAGGATACATGTATGATATATGAGGGGAACTGTGCATGGAGGAGGAGGAGGATACATGTATTATATATGAGGGGCACTGTGCATGGAGGAGGAGGATACATGTATGATATATGAGGGGCACTGTGCATGGAGGAGGAGGATACATGTATGATATATGAGGGGCACTGTGCATGGAGGAGGATACATGTATGATATATGAGGGGCACTGTGCATGGAGGAGGAGGATACATGTATTATATATGAGGGGCACTGTGCATGGAGGAGGAGGATACATGTATGATATATGAGGGGCACTGTGCATGGAGGAGGAGGATACATGTATTGTATATGAGGGGCACTGTGCATGGAGGAGGAGGATACATGTATGATATATGTGGGGCACTGTGCATGGAGGAGGAGGAGGATACATGTATGATATATGAGGGGCACTGTGCATGGAGGAGGAGGAGGATACATGTATGATATATGAGGGGCACTGTGCATGGAGGAGGAGGATACATGTATTATATATGAGGGGCACTGTGCATGGAGGAGGAGGATACATGTATTATATATGAGGGGCACTGTGCATGGAGGAGGATACATGTATGATATATGAGGGGCACTGTGCATGGAGGATACATGTATGATATATGAGGGGCACTGTGCATGGAGGAGGAGGATACATGTATGATATATGAGGGGTACTGTGCATGGAGGAGGAGGATACATGTATGATATATGAGGGGCACTGTGCATGGAGGAGGAGGATACATGTATGACATATGAGGGGCACTGTGCATGGAGGAGGAGGATACATGTATTATATATGCGGGGCACTGTGCATGGAGAAGGAGGATACATGTATGATATATGCGGGGCACTGTGCATGGAGGAGGAGGATAAATGTATGATATATGAGGGGCACTGTGCATGGAGGAGGAGGATACATGTATGATATATGAGGGGCACTGTGCATGGAGGAGGAGGATACATGTATTATATATGAGGTGCACTGTGGATGGAGGAGGAGGATACATGTATTATATATGAGGTGCACTGTGGATGGAGGAGGAGGATACATGTATGATATATGAGGGGCACTGTGCATGGAGGAGGAGGATACATGTGATATATATGAGGGGCACTGTGCATGGAGGAGGAGGATACATGTATTATATATGAGGTGCACTGTGGATGGAGGAGGAGGATACATGTATTATATATGAGGTGCACTGTGCATGGAGGAGGAGGATACATGTATGATATATGAGGGGCACTGTGCATGGAGGAGGAGGATACATGTATGATATATGAGGGGCACTGTGCATGGAGGAGGAGGATACATGTATTATATATGAGGGGCACTGTGTATGGAGGAGGAGGATACATGTATTATATATGAGGGGCACTGTGCATGGAGGAGGAGGATACATGTATGATATATGAGGGGCACTGTGCATGGAGGAGGAGGATACATGTATGATATATGAGGTGCACTGTGGATGGAGGAGGAGGATACATGTATGATATATGAGGTGCACTGTGCATGGAGGAGGAGGATACATGTATGATATATGAGGGGCACTGTGCATGGAGGAGGAGGATACATGTATGATATATGAGGGGCACTGTGCATGGAGGAGGAGGATACATGTATGATATATGAGGGACACTGTTCATGGAGGAGGAGGATACATGTATGATATATGAGGTGCACTGTGGATGGAGGAGGAGGATACATGTATTATATATGAGGTGCACTGTGGATGGAGGAGGAGGATACATGTATGCTATATGAGGTGCACTGTGCATGGAGGAGGAGGATACATGTATGATATATGAGGGGCACTGTGCATGGAGGAGGAGGATACATGTATGATATATGAGGGGCACTGTGCATGGAGCAGGAGGATACATGTATTATATATGAGGTGCACTGTGGATGGAGGAGGAGGATACATGTATGATATATGAGGGGCACTGTGCATGGAGGAGGAGGATACATGTATGATATATGAGGGGCACTGTGCATGGAGGAGGAGGATACATGTATTATATATGCGGGGCACTGTGAATAGAGGAGGAGGATACATGTATGATATATGAGGGGCACTGTGCATGGAGGAGGAGGATACATGTATTATATATGAGGTGCACTGTGAATGGAGGAGGAGGATACATGTATGCTATATGAGGGGCACTGTGCATGGAGGAGGAGGATACATGTATGATGTATGAGGGGCACTGTGCATGGAGGAGGAGGATACATGTATGATATATGAGGGGCACTGTGCATGGAGGAGGAGGATACATGTATGAGGGGCACTGTGCATGGAGGAGGAGGATACATGTATGATATATGAGGGGCACTGTGCATGGAGGAGGAGGATACATGTATGATATATGAGGGGCACTGTGCATGGAGGAGGAGGATACATGTATGATGTATGAGGGGCACTGTGCATGGAGGAGGAGGATACATGTATTATATATGAGGGGCACTGTGCATGGAGGAGGAGGATACATGTATGCTATATGAGGTGCACTGTGCATGGAGGAGGAGGATACATGTATTATATATGAGGGGCACTGTGCATGGAGGAGGAGGATACATGTATGATATATGAGGGGCACTGTGCATGGAGGAGGAGGATACATGTATGATATATGAGGGGCACTGTGCATGGAGGAGGAGGATACATGTATGATGTATGAGGGGCACTGTGCATGGAGGAGGAGGATACATGTATATGAGGGGCACTGTGCATGGAGGAGGAGGATACATGTATTATATATGAGGGGAGGGGTACTGTGCATGGAGGAGGAGGATACATGTATTATATATGAGGGGTACTGTGCATGGAGGAGGAGGATACATGTATTATATATGAGGGGCACTGTGCATGGAGGAGGAGGATACATGTATTATATATGAGGGGCACTGTGCATGGAGGAGGAGGATACATGTATGACATATGAGGGGCACTGTGCATGGAGGAGGAGGATACATGTATTATATATGAGGGGTACTGTGCATGGAGGAGGAGGATACATGTATTATATATGAGGTGCACTGTGCATGGAGGAGGAGGATACATGTATGATATATGAGGGGTACTGTGCATGGAGGAGGAGGATACATGTATGATATATGAGGGGCACTGTGCATGGAGGAGGAGGATACATGTATGATATATGAGGGGTACTGTGCATGGAGGAGGAGGATACATGTATGATATATGAGGGGTACTGTGCATGGAGGAGGAGGATACATGTATGATATATGAGGGGTACTGTGCATGGAGGAGGAGGAGGATACATGTATGATATATGAGGGGCACTGTGCATGGAGGAGGAGGATACATGTATTATATATGAGGGGTACTGTGCATGGAGGAGGAGGATACATGTATGATATATGAGGGGCACTGTGCATGGAGGAGGAGGATACATGTATTATATATGAGGGGCACTGTGCATGGAGGAGGAGGATACATGTATGATATATGAGGGGCACTGTGCATGGAGGAGGAGGATACATGTATGATATATGAGGGGCACTGTGCATGGAGGAGGAGGATACATGTATGATATATGAGGGGCACTGTGCATGGAGGAGGAGGATACATGTATGATATATGAGGGGCACTGTGCATGGAGGAGGAGGATACATGTATGATATATGAGGGGCACTGTGCATGGAGGAGGAGGATACATGTATGATATATGAGGGGTACTGTGCATGGAGGAGGAGGATACATGTATGATATATGAGGGGCACTGTGCATGGAGGAGGAGGATACATGTATTATATATGAGGGGCACTGTGCATGGAGGAGGAGGATACATGTATGACATATGAGGGGCACTGTGCATGGAGGAGGAGGATACATGTATTATATATGAGGGGTACTGTGCATGGAGGAGGAGGATACATGTATTATATATGAGGTGCACTGTGCATGGAGGAGGAGGATACATGTATGATATATGAGGGGTACTGTGCATGGAGGAGGAGGATACATGTATGATATATGAGGGGCACTGTGCATGGAGGAGGAGGATACATGTATGATATATGAGGGGTACTGTGCATGGAGGAGGAGGATACATGTATGATATATGAGGGGTACTGTGCATGGAGGAGGAGGATACATGTATGATATATGAGGGGTACTGTGCATGGAGGAGGAGGAGGAGGATACATGTATGATATATGAGGGGCACTGTGCATGGAGGAGGAGGATACATGTATTATATATGAGGGGTACTGTGCATGGAGGAGGAGGATACATGTATGATATATGAGGGGCACTGTGCATGGAGGAGGAGGATACATGTATTATATATGAGGGGTACTGTGCATGGAGGAGGAGGATACATGTATGATATATGAGGGGCACTGTGCATGGAGGAGGAGGATACATGTATGATATATGAGGGGCACTGTGCATGGAGGAGGAGGATACATGTATGATATATGAGGGGCACTGTGCATGGAGGAGGAGGATACATGTATGATATATGAGGGGCACTGTGCATGGAGGAGGAGGATACATGTATGATATATGAGGGGCACTGTGCATGGAGGAGGAGGATACATGTATGATATATGAGGGGCACTGTGCATGGAGGAGGAGGAGGATACATGTATGATATATGAGGGGCACTGTGCATGGAGGAGGAGGAGGACGTTTCCTGAGGAGGCAGGGGGCGGGGCTTGCGCTCTGATAAACACAGCCTGCGCTGCTCCGTGCACTGACAGTCTGGAGTGCTGAGCGCCGAGCAGGACAAAGAGACTGCAGCGAGCAGGAGATCCCGGAGCCGAGGAGGAAGGTAGGCGGCTGCCATTACTGCAGGAGCCGGGGACTGGGGGCGCCCTGACCCCGCAGCACACACCGCCCCCCCCATGTTCTGATACTGGGGTCCCTGGTGGGGGCCGGTTCACGGCTGCTGGTGTCCGTGCCAGTTGTAAACAGTAATCGGAGCCGTCAGGTGGGGAGGGGGAGACCGGGTCCATCAGTGAGAGGCGGGGGCTCCATTGTGTCCTCTCTGATTCCTCTGACCTGCTTCTCTGTGCAGTCAGTGGGAGCCGCACAGCCTGATGTCCTCTGTACCGTGCAGCCCTCGGATCGGTTTGTTTTATTATATTTATCCCTGTATTTTATTTTTAGTATTTTTTTTTTATTTTTCTGTTTGGTGATAATTATGATTCCCCCCCCCCCCCCCTAAATAATTTTTTAAAAAATGACATATTTTTGTGCACCACGTGATTACCCAGTCTATAAATCTCTGTCCCTGCTCCACTAAGCTTACGTCTACTAGCCTTGAGGGGGCTGCCATTAAATCTCCTAAAATCCTGTGTGTATCCCGTAGTGTGGGAGAGCGATTGGACGTTACCGCAGGGTTAAACCTCTTCCCTGCACCCTGCATACCCTGTACGACAGGGGGCCCTGGATACAGCAGATCAATATCTGGACGAGTAGGGCCTCCTGCACATGACCATCTCTGACTTGTGTTCCTCAGAATACAGATCATGCCGTCTATATGCCATCTGCATTATTATTATTTTCCCCCCAGGTCTATTGACTTCAATGGGTCAGTGGTCCCGCATTTTGGTGACCTATTATCTCCTTTTTTTTTTTTTTTTTTGTGTGAGAAGAAGCTTCTTTGGCTTTCTAACCTGTATGGCCTCCTTAGGCCTAATTCACACTTCAGTAATTTTGTAGCCTTCATGGAGAGAAGGTATAATGGAAAGCTCTGCACCTGTTCTGTGTTTTTTGGCTCACAATCACTGACCAAACACTAAGGTGTGAACTAGACCTTGAAGGGTATTCCAACCAGAAACAACTGGAATAGGTGATGACTTCTAAATCGGCTGGAGTCTGACTGCTGGGACTAGGGATGAGCAAATCGTCTTCGGATGAAACATCGGAAGTCGCTTTGCATAAAACTTAGTTCCAATGTTGTACGGAGCAGGAGCCCCGTACAGTATTTGCTCCGATGAGCTGAAGTTATTACTTCGCTTATCCCTAGCTGGGACCTGTCCGGATCACTGGAAGGAGACCCCTCTGTCCATGGTTTTCCACCATCACAAGACTGTAGCTAGGAGGGGTTTTACTGGAGTGGTGGGGAGGAAGAGAGCATGCATCTTGTAATGCCCTCATTGTGGTGACTGGGATTCAGACAGTCACCCAGTATTTATCGCCTATCCAGTGGATAGGTGATAAATGATTTTGGCTAAAATACCCCCTTTTAAGATGATGATTACTTGGGGGAAGAACATGCAAAAAGGTTCTCCAAGAATTGAGATCACCCCTCCAACGTTTGTGAATGGAGTCAACAAATCATCCTAATGTTCTACCGAATAGCTTAAAGATGAATCTGAAACCGAGAAGAAACGTCTGTGACCTTGGCAGGATTGGGGGCACACGTGCCTTAGACCTCTCGGTAAAAGGGATTACCAAATTCAGTTAAATCTTCCTTCTGCCTCAGTCCCCACAAAGGGCCACTAGTATCTTGTGTGTCTACCAGCACCCCTGATTTAAGTTGAGCATGCCAAAGAGAATAAAAAAAATCAAGTGCTGGTTGGTTTGATAGTTCTTCAGTCTCCATATGCTGACTATATGGGCAGGTAGAATCTGTAGGCGACCCAGTGGGTCCTCTTTCTGCCCTAGTGTAGAACATATTTGCCTACACGACCAAACCCAGTGGACATTGTCTTCTACCCAAGTTTGGCCACTTTTGATACCCACATCGATATCTATCATTGATCTGGTTTCTGCTTGAATAGTGAGTGTAGAATCTGGTCTCTAGAAGTGCCGGTATAAAATACAACTCCTGTCCAGAAAACTTCTGGGCTGGTCCCACCTGTGAAGACCTCAAGGCTAGGACGGCACAGCAACTTTTTTATTTGGGGGGTTGATTTAGGTTTAGAAAGAAGGGACCACCATCGTTGTTTCCTCCACTTTGAGAACAATTTTTAAGGCCTGATGTGTTGACTTGGCCGCCTCTACCATGTAACCTGTTATTTCGTCATTCTCCCTTCAGTCGCCTGTGGCGTGCAATAAGGTTGGGGTGTGACGATACCAGTGCTGACTCAGTCATACTATCCGGTTTTCCAGTTAAAGTACAGGACGTGGCAGTTTGTCCTTGTATGACTCTTCCTAGAAATGTGGAAGGAAAGGGCATGAGAGGGAGGAAGGGTTATTGGAAGATGGTGCACATTATATTGTATGCAGTATGGTTGACGTTACCACAATGCCAAGAGTTCTTACTAGCCACATGTGTGAGATTACAGTTTACCATCATTGCACAGCGCTTTCTTGGTTCCTCTCCAGATTTTACAAATGTAATAGGGACAAGTTTATAGGAAGCACATTCATCTGTCAGGATGGAGCTTCGGTGGGAACAGGAGAACCTACTGCTTAGAAAGCAATTGCCTTCAGTTTAAGAACTTGGAGGAGATTGTCTGTCTGCGTTTCAGAATTCGGTTTTTATTTTTCCAAATTGCATTGGAAACTGAAATATGGCCTTTGATACATGAGACACGGGGTATTTGGAAGTTCAATCCATCCAGGTAGGCCATGGTGGAGTGTTCTACCTGCACTATCCTCAGAATCCACCAGTTTTGTGAGATGGTTTCTTCACCCAGAATCTGAGGACGCCTGTTGTAGAATGTTTCTGTTCTATAGTTGTCCTCTGTGGCTCTATCTAGCTCTACCTAGTTCTTACAGGAATATCCCTCTAAATTGGTAAAACCTGGAACTGACCCATAGGTCCAGATGCTTCTTGCATCCATAAGTCCCTGCTTTAGCTGTTGAGCACCACGTGGGTGATATCATTTGTGGGAATACCTTTTTGCCACTTTGACATCCTAGTCCACATGGGTGCTGTGAAATAAGTCTACCTAATGACATCGAGGTCAAAATCTGGTTTTCTTCATCCTAAACACACAAGCAAAAGGCCACGTATACATCGTATATCATGTAGCGTCTTGCAGCAAATTTTTCATGTAGCCCTTTTTTTTTTTTTCCGGTACAAACCACAATGTGCTGAGACGTTCTTCTGGCAACAGGATTTCCATCCCAGCCATTCTGGAAGACAGTGCCTCTATGATATGGACTGAACCAAATAGTTTCCATATCTCCTAAATCAATTCTGTTTGAGGGTGCTTATTGAATTGTCCTTCTGAAACTCCCCCCACCCCCGTAGCTTTACCTTCTGATGGTCGGTGAGGGTACTAATGAAGGTTCTGAGGCTTGGTAATTGCATACGTTTTCTGGTCATTGTCTCTGGAGAAGCTTTGTATTCACTTTGCTAAGTATAGGATTATATAGAGGGTTTGACATCTTTGTCATGATTCTTGGAATTCTGACACATACCTTGAGCACGAAGTCTTACATAATGTTCTTGTAAAGTTCCTGGGAGCGGCTGAACTCTTGGCAGGTCTAGTACATGACTATGAGCTCTCCCTTTAAATATTTACATTTGTGTGCTGGCAGATGACCAGTAACAAAAAAAATAAAATTATATATAATCTATCTCCTATATATCTCTATCTCAAATATTTGTCTTTGTCACAGTCCTAACAATTGCACCCATTAGTGTGTCCTCCCCTCGCCCACAGTCTGCTCCATCTGGCAGACCTCAGCCCCCTCAGTAAAGTTAGAGAAGCATTGACACACTTGCTTATTCCTCTCTGAGACTTCTTTTGAACAAGTCTCAGCCTGTTCCTCAGGAGTCATAAAGTGAGCCATGTGGTATTTTTGGGGCCCCTCTGTATTCACGGTCAACCCCTAAGCTTATTTAGGCTACTTTCACACCTGCGTTTGGTGCGGATCCGTCTGGTATCTGCACGGACGGATCCGCACCTATAATGCAAACGCTTGGATCCGTTCAGAACGGATCCGTTTGCATTACCATGAACAAAAAAAAAAAAAAAAAAAATTTTTTATTTTTTTTTGTTCATGATAATGCAAACGGATCCGTTCAGACTTTACATTGAAAGTCAATGGGGGACGGATCCGTTTGAAGATTGAGCCATATTGTGTCATCTTCAAACGGATCCGTCCCCATTGACTTACATTGTAAGTCTGGACGGATCCGTTCGCCTCCGCACGGCCAGGCGGACACCCGAATGCTGCAAGCTGCGTTCAGGTGTCCGCCTGCTGAGCGGAGCGGAGGACAAACGGTGCCAAACTGATGCATTCTGAGCGGATCCGCATCCACTCAGAATGCATTAGGACTGGACGGATCCGTTCGGGGCCGCTTGTGAGAGCCTTCAAATGGAACTCACAAGTGGAGCCCCGAACGCTAGTGTGAAAGTAGCCTTAGATATCGGCTCGTGAATTGGTCCAGTCTGCAGATGGCTTTCTTCTCTGGTTCTTAGAGGGAGGGTCCTTCACTCCGGACCAGTCTATGATGTTCTTATGCCCTAAAAGAGCCACAGCATTTAAAGGGGCTTTCCATTCTCTTGCATTTATTTTCTTTTAATAAACACTCAGAATGGTGTAAAGTAAAAGTAGTAATACTCGCCTTTACCGATTCTCTATTTCCCCCTCCCACCATCCTGCTGCTCCTGTTCCAGCACTTCCTGGGTTCCTCGCCAGTCTTTTTTTTTTTTTTACTTCCTGGTTCCTCTTGACATGGTCATGTGACCACCTTAGCCAATCTCTGGCCGCAGCAGTGACTAGCTATGGATGTTGATTGGCTGTGTCGAAAGGGAATGGGGGCATCGGGAGAGTGGTAAGGCTGTTATTACTTTTGTTTGTATTATACCTTTTTTATTTTTTTTAAGTGGATGGACCACCCCTTTTAAGGAGCTAGATTTTAATATATCCTGTCACGATCACCCGACACTTCTGTCACAAGCCCCATAAACCAGCGTTTGCGATGGAACTACATTGCTATCCATCCCTCACGGTGTGTTTTACTGGGATCGGTGTGTTCATCCTGGTCTACCTGGTTCACAAACAGGATGCAGCAAAGTGGCAGTATGTATTTACACAGGCAGGTCAGGAGAGGAGAAGCGGGATGTGGTGGATCCTGATTTCTCAATGGGGCAGTAATCTTTGCTCGCTGCTCTGGCATATGAAAGAAAGGTATGTATTACTCAGAGCGAGTCCTCCCACGTGGTTTGGCATGGAGATAATCTCTCGGAGCTGTGATGTCATCAAATTTCCTGTTTGAAGTTTATGCTGTTAACTGTTTGTAGACTGAGTCACTGAACTTTCACACAATTTTCATTTAATAGAGAATGGTGGAACCAGTACTGACAGTCGGTACTGGAGCCCCCCCAGGGCTGTGCGCTTTCCCCACGGCTCGTCCACAGACCCATCTGTAAAGGTTCTGAAGTTTGCAGATGACGCAACAGTAGTTGGGGATGGGCATGGGTCTGCATATAGGCATGAAGTGGGCCCGCTTTCCTCCTGGTGCAGCAACAACCACTTGGAACTTAATGCTCTGAAGACCCATAGAGACGATAATAGACTTTAGGAGATGTCCCCCTAATCCTAAATTAGTAACCAGAGTAGAGTCATTCAAGTTTCTTGGGACAACAATTTCCAACAACCTAAAATGGAACAACAATACGGTCTCTATCATCGAGACGGCGCAACAGAGTGTGTACCACCTACGGCAGCTGAAAATTTGGCCTACCACAAAAATGAATGGTGCAGTTCTACACCGCGATCATCGAATCCATCATGGCATCATCTATGACTGTACGGTTCGGCTCCTGCTCAGTATTAGAAAAGGTGAGACTGCAGCGCGTCGTCCGACCAGCGGATAACTGGCTGTAGCTTCCCTTCCCTGCAGGATCTTCACGCTAGCAGGTGCAGAAAGAGAGCGGCTAAGATGGCCTCAGACCCCTCTCGCCCCGCTCACTCCATCTTCCTGCCCGGGTCCGCAACCGCGTTCCCAAAAAAATAGAACATTGTCCTATTCTTCTCTGCAATTGCGGACATGAAAAGGCATTTTCAATTATAGTGCCAGCGATGTGCGGTCCGCAAATTGCGGAACACACATCGCCGATGTCAATGTTTTGTGGATCCGCAAGACACACACGGACGTGTGAATGGACCCTAATGCAGAACCACGCTAAAGCTGCTATGACTTGGAAGCATTACAGCATAGAACTGAAAAGAAACACTACTCCCTGTTTATTGCCACTAAAACGTACATACTGTCCTTGTCCTGGACTGTCCTTACTGTCTGTCCTTGTACTGTTTTGTTTGTGTCTGTCAAGCAACTGCCAAGTCAAATTCCTTGTAAGTGAAAACTTATTTGGCCAAATTGATTTCTAAATACCTTCATTTAAAAAAAAAAAAAAAAAAAAATGTGCCTGCATCCACCTGAATATCCACTAGGGGTCTCTCTTCCACCTAATTTACAGTCCATTGCCTGGTACAGTACAGTGCTGGCAGATTACACAGAAGGGAGATGCTACCTACTTGTGAGAGAAATGCATCTACCTGTGCAGTTTAAAGATATTAGGAAAGCCCAAAAAAGACCTGTTCCTTAACAGTTAAGTTTGTACAAAGAAGCACAGCCATTATGCAAATAAAAAAAAAAAAGCTTTAAAGGGATTGACCCAGATTTAGAAAAAGTGTGAGTGAAAATATATAATTTTACACACACAGAGGTCGCAATAACGCCTGTACAAGCGTCAGACCCTGTTCAGGCCATTTTACTCCCTGGAAAAAGTCTAAGGTCTACCGATACGCCTTAGACTTTTCTCTGCTATTCATCAGTGCTGTGAACGGCGCAGGCAGCGCAGCGCAGCGGCTGCTGCCTGAAACAACCAATAACAAGGCTCCTTACAGTAAGGAGCTTTGTTATTGGTCAGTTTGAGCGGCTGCCGGAGCTTATGCCACACCACTCTGAAGGGAGGAAGAAGGCGCGAGATCCTCACTGGCGGGGTAAGTGGCCTTGCTGTGAAATTTAGTGGGGGTCCCGGATCTGAGCGCCTTGTTTTCCTCTCTAATGATGCGTCTGAAGCGCTCAGCCGAGCGCGGTCTCTCCTCCCTGCTGGGTGCGGTAGTGAAGACGGCCTCAATAGAAGGTCTAGGGGACCGTCTTGACTACCGTGCTCAGCAGTGAGGAAAAGTGGCTGAGCGCTTCAGACTCCTGCTTATAGAAGTCAGCGAGGGTCCCAGCCCTGGACACGTCAACAGGAGACCTCCATAACTGACAGACCTGTCACCTGTAGACCTCTCCCCATGTCACTTGTCAGCTTTCTTATGAATCCATCAAGGATTCATTGCAGCATGTTCCATCAGACGCTGTGTGCTATAAGGATTTCTTCTGTAATGCGGAGCCGCATGGCGGCACATGGTGCTACAAGGACTGCATGTGGCCATTTACAGCCTCCAGGACATACAGTCCCTCTGTATAATCCAATAACCACAGCGGTGGTGGCAATTTTGTGGCATGAGATGGGGCAACAGGGTCATAGAAGACGAACTCCCCTTTATAGCAAGATCAAGCATAACAAAATGATCAGGGATCAGCAACCTCCGGCACTCCAGCTGTGCTCAAACTACAACTCCCAGTATCCTCCTTTCACTTCTTTGGGAGTTACAAGAACAGCTGAGTAAGTGTGCATGCTGGGTGTTGTAGTTTCACAGCAGTGCAGGAGTGCCAAAGGTTGCTGCACCCTAGATCAGTGGTTATCACTGCGTGATGACATCATCCAGATCCACAACATGTGACTGTGGCGGTGCAAGGTGTGTGCCCGGGTCTTTCGCTTGTGCCCTTGGCACCACGTGCACCCCCACCCATTGTGCCTGTGTCCTGCTCCGCCAGTGCCTCAGGTCTCTTCAGAGTCTACCAACAGCCCCGGTGGCACCGACATGCTCATCTACAAGGATGTAAATTTGGAGGGCAGCAATGGCCACGTGATGGATGGCATACCCCAGCGGCACAGGAACAGCAGCAAAAATTAAAGGGATTGTCCCAAGATCAACACTATTTACCTGTCCATACTTGACCCAGAGAACACTAAACCATGGTAACCAAGGTGGGACCCCCAGCGATCATGTACTTGAAGGGGACATGTCTGTTTTAGTAACGACTTGCATTTCCCATGCAATAACAATTCTGGGGAGTCAATTCTTGTGACTCTATATCTATATTGTACCATTCCTCTATTATTCCCACTAGAACTTATGAACGAATTGCTAGTAGTCTGCAATAAGGGCCCAGCTGGATGTTACCTGTTGACAGCACTGATTGAATAATGTCAGACTGTGCAGGGACACCCCCATCTGGACCTTCACTGAAAACTGCCAGCAAGTCTTTCGTAACTAATAACAGGAATAACAGAGGAATTGTGCAACATAAGGTCATAAGAATACATGCTCCAGGATTGTTATTACATGAAGGGGGGGGGGGGGGGGTGCAAGTAGTTTAACGACAGGTGAGCAATATCGATCTTAGGACAAACCCTTTAAACCTCATAAAATCACTGCAGCGGTGACCTCAGTGGTGCCGACCCCTCGGCGCAGCGGTGACCTCAGTGGTGCCGACCCCTCGGCGCAGCGGTGACCTCAGTGGTGCCGACCCCTCGGCGCAGCGGTGACCTCAGTGGTGCCGACCCCTCGGCGCAGCGGTGACCTCAGTGGTCATCCAGCAATGTGTGGCGGTGTACACATTGCGCACTAGCACCAAGCCATCCACGTCAATGTGCGGGTCAATACTTCCTGTTCCTTGGTAGCTCGCTGTTGTCATAGCAACCCATCAACTTTTCAGTGGCGGAAAAATACAAGATGGATTTCGTGTTTAGCTGTCTTTTCCATTGTCCCTCTGACAACCCTGAACTTGCATAAGCTCACCGACAGAAAAGGTGTTCTCGGGTTTCTCAGAAAATCCTTTAAAAATTAAGATTTTCAGAGGTTCTCCTTTTAAGTGTCATGTGACGGGCTGAAAATAAATGAATTCTGTTTCTGTCAGGGTAATGGATGACAATTTAGTAAAACCTGCTGGCGTCGGTTTCTGGTAGCACAGACTGTTCCCAGACATGATGATAAAAGCTGCAATTCCCTCCCTCGTCTTCTTGTTCTGCTCTCCTGCCCCAAGAACACGATGCCTTGAGGTGTCTGTATCCAAGGATTTCAGTCTCCGATTCCTTCCTCCTTAGAGGGAACTGTGCCAGGATTGTGTATAGTTGCGTTGGTTTCTAAGAGCAGTTGTTTGGTGAGGGAGCGCGGGCTGGACGGATGAATGGAGGCCTGGACCTCTCCTCTGTGTCTTGGAGAACAGGCCGGATGGATCCTTCACAACAAAATTAATTTGTTTCCCTTTTCTGAAACGCTCGGTGCGCACTGTTTTCTTCCTCTTGTCACGGAAGCTGATGTTCTTTGGCAAGCAGGAATCTTTTTTTTTTTTTCTCTCGGTTTTTTTTATAAAAAGAATATCGAGAACATTGTGGAAAGTTTTAGGTAATCCTTAAAGGGGTTGTCTATTTTTCTAAGCTTGCTCCGTAGGTCCAGTCCTGTTGTCCCCGCTTGTAAACTCCCTGCATGGACTGTATCAAGTGCGCCACCGCAGCCAATGACCACCCTCAGCAGTGACCGGGTCACATGTTGCTTAGGAACACATCAGAGCTCTAGCCAGTCATTGGTTGGAGTGGTGCACGTGACCCCCGTCTATCCATGAAGTTTACATGTGAAGAGAGCCTGGACTGAATGGTAAGTAAGGACCTGCTGGAGGCCATTAAAATGAATAAATAAATCTGGAAAACCCTATAAGGACATGACCTATTTTTGACATAATTTTTTTAAAACTTTTTTATTTATTTTTTTTGTATGCCACCATTTTGGGGTAATTGGGGAGATTTATCAAAACCGGTGGATTGAAAAAGTGGCTTAGTTTCCCGTAGGATCAATCTGATTGATCCTATCGTTTTTTTTCAAAGGAGCTTTAAAAAATGTAAGGTGGAATCAGATTGTTGGCCATGGGCTACTAAGCCATTTTTTACTCTACACCAGTTATGATAACTCTCCCCCAATGCCTGCACATGGCTGGCCTGGGGAAGCCCACTTAATGCTTACCGCGACGTCTAAGTGGTTTTAATATTGGTGGCCTATCTCAGGATCGGCCGTCAGTATCGGATCGGCAGGCATCGGACATCCCCACCAATCAGCTGTCCATTGTGGCATGCGCCTGGTTTCTGTGATGGCCACACTGGATTGTGGTGCATCTCGGATAATCCGTTAACCTCCTGGAATACCCCTTTATGGAGCTCACATGATGGATGCTATTTATTTTAATATTTATATCTATTTTTTATTTTTTGCAGACCACATATATTTTTATTTATTTTTTTCGCCTCTGCTAGGACAACTAAAAAGAGAGCTTGGACGGCATGCAAAGTTGTGACATATCTTCAGACAGCACTGATGATCCTCTTAGTAGTGGCCCACGGAGAAACCGACAGCCGCGAATAGTGATTATTGGAGCGGGTCTTGCGGGCCTCTCTGCTGCAAAATATCTCCTCGAGAAAGGATTCTCGGATGTTACGATCCTCGAGGCATCTGATCAAATTGGAGGCCGAGTTCAAAGTGTAAAACTTGGTGAGTGTCCTTTTAGCTATTGACTTGTCCCGTGGCATCACTGATGATGATGATTGCCTGTTGTTGGTGTGATCGCTGAAGTCTTTGATCAAAACAATGGGTGCGCCAATTTCTTTCGCAGTGAGGAGGAGTTTGAATGGAACATATTTGCCCCCACTCCATTTAAGGGGCTAGTGGAGGCAATGTGCTTCTGACTCAATTCTCAGTGGTAGTTCTAGATGCTTCAGGGGTCGCTGATCAATAGCGGTTCTGGGTGTTAGACGCCCACCGATTGGTTATTGATGACCTATCCTCACGATAGAGCATCCGTATCAACAGCCTGGTATACACCTTTAAGGGGGTTAGACAAAGTGTTTTTCAAGCCTGCTTTTAGGTTGATCCACTTCCCTCATGACTTAATGGTGACTCTTCTTGGTTCTTATCAGAACACGCTACTTTTGAACTGGGAGCTACCTGGATCCATGGATCAATTGGCAATCCCATATATCATCTAGCAGAAGACAATGGCCTACTGGAAGAAACCACAGATGGCGAGAGAAGTGTTGGTCGCATCAGTCTTTACTCCAAGAACGGAGTTGCCCACTACCTCACCAGCAGCGGACAGAGGATCCCAAAAGATGTGGTTGAAGAATTCAGTGATGTTTACAACGAGGTGAGATTCTCTATCATAGCTCAGGCCAGGTCCATGGCCATGGTCAGGCTTTCATGAACCTTTCATCTTCTTGGACCTGATAGATCGGCCTCCTATAGGCTACTAAGTCTTGTATTAGTCCACATGGACTCTGTATTTTGGCACACTAGGCCCTGGAAGTTTTGTATATAGCATAAAGCAGGTGTCTGTTTATAGCATTGGTTTACTGTTTCATGCATGGACATGACTTGAGGGTACTTAATGGGTTTCAGTTCATTATCTACAGAACCGACATGTCTAACTCCACGTCACCCCCAGAATGATTTCTTAGAAATCTCTTCCATCCCGTCACTGCCACAGTGGTTTCAGCTTGAGTAGTGCAGCGCCTCATTCTTCTATTAAGACATGTCACATCGTGTTTGTCATCCCTGATGCACCCGCATGTACTTGTCATGTTAATGAGCCTGAACATCTCCCCGTCGGGCCATTCAGTCCCTCAATATCTTTCTGTTTGACCTTTTACATGTAAGACGAGATATTTTCTTCTAGCATTGCACGAAATGGGCCAAACATGACTGTAATCTGTGGCCAAATCCATCAGGGTTCACGGGTGACCATTTATCAAAACTGTCTAAAAGAAACTCTTGTTGTTGCCCTCAGTAACCAGTCACGTGTCGGCTTTTATATTTACCCGAACGGTGTAAGCATATGAAATTTATGGGCAAGAATAGGAGTTTTCCTTTTTAGATGTTTTTTATAATGAGGCTCGCTGTGGGAAATCTACCAAGAGATGAAGATCCTGAACAGAGGATCTCCTCAATAGCTCAGAAGTCGCTAACTGGATGTATTAAAAAAAAATAAAAAAAGTTTTTTCTAAACTGGACAACCCCTTTTTATTTCTTTTACTTCTGTATTTTTGGGTATGGAGTAAGTAGTACGTTCAGGCAATTATATCCACCATTCAACCAGTTTACCAGCATTGTGACACGGCATTGTCCACGCTGAAGAACCACAAATTGTATGTGCCCATCTTCTTACTTATCCACCCATAGGATATAAACGTCCTATGGGTGGATGTTTCTCTTAATGGAAGGGCGGGGGCAGGACAGCAGGGCAACCCAGAGGGAAGTCAGGGACAGTTCCCAGGTGTCCCTGCCTTCTAGATCACTGTATACACAGCGCTAAGCGAGCGCTGTGTATACAGATCAGGGAGCGCTATGCGACCACCATGGCCGGGACAGTGCAGGAGCTGTTGGGTCTTTTACAGACCTCAATCAGCCCTGCGCTGAGGATGTACAGCGCTGTATTCTGCTGTACAGTCTCTCTAGGGGCTCTATTTCCACTGTAACTGGGGCTACTATGTCAACCCCAGTTACAGGAGAAATCAAGAGTGGAAAAAAAAGTGAAGTTAAATGTAACCCAGAGGTCTTGTATGGCCTTATGGGGGACTCAACGTGTGTGTTTAAGAAAAAAAACAAAAAACAAAATGTTAAAAATAGAAAAAATTATAATAGACATATTTTGGTATTGCCATGTCCGTAACGACCAGCTCTATAAATTTATCACACGATCCACCCGTCTGATAAACGCCATAAAAACTGTCAAAAAAAGCCATTTTTGTCACCTTGCATCACAAAAAGTGCAACTCCAAGTGAACAAAAAGGCGTAGGTCCCACAAAATGGTACTAATAAAACGGTCACCTCATCCCGCAAAAAATGAGACCCTATCTAAGACAATCAGTCAAAAAAAAAAAAAAGCTATGGCTCTCACACTATGGAGACACTAAAACATTTTTTTTTTTTTTGTTTCGTAACTATCTGCTCTATAAAAGTGTCACATGACCTAACCCCTCAGGTGAACGCTGTGAAAATAAATAAACTGTGCTAAAACAACCAAATTTTTTTTTTTTGGTCACCTTGCCCCGTAAAGTGTAATAATGAATGATCAAAAAATCATATGTACCCAAAAATGGTACCGATAAAAACGTCAACTCTTCCTGAAAAAAACCAGCCCCTGAACAAGACGATCGGCAGAAAAATAAAAAACATATGGTGTTCAGAAAATGGAGACACAATAACATAATTCAATTACGGTATTTTTTTTATTTTATTTTTCCCAAAAATGCTTGATGTAAAACTGAAACAGAGTAGACCTATTTGATATCATTGCGTCCGTAACAACCTGCTCTACAAAAAATAGCACATGATCTACCCTGTCAGATGAATGTTGTAAAAAATTAAAACTGTAGCAAAACAGCCCCTACAATCCGGTGACGTCACCGGGCATGGAGCTTTATAATGAATGTAGGCAGGGGGATGAATATGTATGAGGGGCCGGTGCAGGGACGCGATGTTAGACAGTAGAAACCAGGAGATGCCGCCCTACGCTGGGACCCGCAGTGCAGCAGGAAGTGATCTCACAGATAAATATGTAAACCATCTGTTGGGGACTGTAGGAGCCATGCTACCTAAAACCATCTTGGGAACATTTACTCACCTTTAGAAGCCAGAGTCTGAGGTTTTTTTAAAAAAAAAGTTTGATCCCAGACAACCCCTTTAACCCTCGATGTGTTAAAGAAAAAAATGGATTAATATGGAAAATCTGCCACAAGTGAAATTTAGAAAGGTCTTGTGGAACACCTAAAGGGTTAACAAAGTTTGTAAAATCAGCTTTGAGTAACTTAAGGGATGTAGTTTCTACAATACATTTATGGGGGGAGGGTTTCCACTATGTAAGCCCCACAAAGTGACTTCAGACCTGAACTGGTACTTTAAAAAGTGGGTTTTGGAAAAAATTTTTAATTTTAGAATTGCTTCTACAATTCTAAGCCTTCTAACGTCCTAAAAAAATAAAATGACATTTACGAAATGATGCCAACATAAAGTAGACATATGGGGAATGTTAAGTAATAAATCTTTGAGGTATCCCTTTCTGTTTTAAAAGCAGAGAAATAGAAATTTAGAAAATTGTGAATTTTTCAAAATTTTTTGATTATTTTATAAATAAAGGTGAAATATATAGACTAAAATTTACCACTGTCGTGAAGTACAATTTGTCACGAGAAAACCATCTCAGAATGGCATGGATAAATAAAAGCGTTCCAAAGATGATAGATATACAGTATTACATTATTATATATATATATATATATATATATATATATATATATATATATATATATATATATATATATATATATACAGTGGGGGAAATAATTATTTGACCCCTCACTGATTTTGTAAGTTTGTCCAATGACAAAGAAATGAAAAGTCTCAGAACAGTATCATTTCAATGGTAGGTTTATTGTAACAGTGGCAGATAGCACATCAAAAGGAAAATCGAAAAAATAACTTTAAATAAAAGATAGCAACTGATTTGCATTTCATTGAGTGAAATAAGTATTTGAACCCCTACCAACCATTAAGAGTTCTGGCTCCCACAGAGTGGTTAGACACTTCTACTCAATTAGTCACCCTCATTAAGGACACCTGTCTTAACTAGTCACCTGTATAAAAGACACCTGTCCACAGAATCAATCAATCAAGCAGACTCCAAACTCTCCAACATGGGAAAGACCAAAGAGCTGTCCAAGGATGTCAGAGACAAAATTGTAGACCTGCACAAGGCTGGAATGGGCTACAAAACCATTAGCAAGAAGCTGGGAGAGAAGGTGACAACTGTTGGTGCGATTGTTCGAAAATGGAAGGAGCACAAAATGACCATCAATCGACCTCGCTCTGGGGCTCCACGCAAGATCTCACCTCGTGGGGTGTCAATGGTTCTGAGAAAGGTGAAAAAGCATCCTAGAACTACACGGGAGGAGTTAGTTAATGACCTCAAATTAGCAGGGACCACAGTCACCAAGAAAACCATTGGAAACACATTACACCGCAATGGATTAAAATCCTGCAGGGCTCGCAAGGTCCCCCTGCTCAGGAAGGCACATGTGCAGGCCCGTCTGAAGTTTGCCAATGAACACCTGAATGATTCAGAGAGTGACTGGGAGAAGGTGCTGTGGTCTGATGAGACCAAAATAGAGCTCTTTGGCATTAACTCAACTCGCTGTGTTTGGAGGAAGAAAAATGCTGCCTATGACCCCCAAAACACCGTCCCCACCGTCAAGCATGGGGGTGGAAACATTTTGCTTTGGGGGTGTTTTTCTGCTTAGGGCACAGGACAACTTATTCGCATAAACGGGAAAATGGACGGAGCCATGTATCGTGAAATCCTGAGCGACAACCTCCTTCCCTCTGCCAGGAAACTGAAAATGGGTCGTGGATGGGTGTTCCAGCACGACAATGACCCAAAACATACAGCAAAGGCAACAAAGGAGTGGCTCAAGAAGAAGCACATTAAGGTCATGGAGTGGCCTAGTCAGTCTCCGGACCTTAATCCAATCGAAAACCTATGGAGGGAGCTCAAGCTCAGAGTTGCACAGAGACAGCCTCGAAACCTTAGGGATTTAGAGATGATCTGCAAAGAGGAGTGGACCAACATTCCTCCTAAAATGTGCGCAAACTTGGTCATCAATTACAAGAAACGTTTGACCTCTGTGCTTGCAAACAAGGGTTTTTCCACCAAGTATTAAGTCTTTTTTTGTTAGAGGGTTCAAATACTTATTTCACTCAATGAAATGCAAATCAGTTGCTATCTTTTATTTAAAGTTATTTTTTCGATTTTCCTTTTGATGTGCTATCTGCCACTGTTACAATAAACCTACCATTGAAATGATACTGTTCTGAGACTTTTCATTTCTTTGTCATTGGACAAACTTACAAAATCAGTGAGGGGTCAAATAATTATTTCCCCCACTGTATGTATATGTATATGTGTGTATATATATATATATATATATATATATATATACAGTACAGACCAAAAGTTTGGACACACCTTCTCATTCAAAGAGTTTTTTTTATTTTCATGACTATGAAGGCATCAAAACTATGAATTAACACATGTGGAATTATATACATAACAAACAAGTGTGAAACAACTGAAAATATGTCATATTCTAGGTTCTTTAAAGTAGCCACCTTTTGCTTTGATTACTGCTTTGCACACTCTTGGCATTCTCTTGATGAGCTTCAAGAGGTAGTCCCCTGAAATGGTTTTCACTTCACAGGTGTGCCCTGTCAGGTTTAATAAGTGGAATTTCTTGCCTTATAAATGGGGTTGGGACCATCAGTGGCGTTGAGGAGAAGTCAGATGGATACACAGCTGATAGTCCTACTGAATAGACTGTTAGAATTTGTATTATGGCAAGAAAAAAGTAGCTAAGTAAAGAAAAACGAGTGACCATCATTACATTAAGAAATGAAGGTCAGTCAGTCAGCCGAAAACTTTGAAAGTAAGGGCTATTTGACCATGAAGGAGAGTGATGGGGTGCTGCGCCAGATGACCTGGCCTCCACAGTCACCGGACCTGAACCCAATCGAGATGGTTTGGGGTGAGCTGGACCGCAGAGTGAAGGCAAAAGGGCCAACAAGTGCTAAGCATCTCTGGGAACTCCTTCAAGACTGTTGGAAGACCATTTCAGGGGACTACCTCTTGAAGCTCATCAAGCGAATGCCAAGAGTGTGCAAAGCAGTAATCAAAGCAAAAGGTGGCTACTTTGAAGAACCTAGAATATGACATATTTTCAGTTGTTTCACACTTGTTTCTTATGTATATAATTCCACATGTGTTAATTCATAGTTTTGATGCCTTCATAGTCATGAAAATAAAGAAAACTCTTTGAATGAGAAGGTGTGTCCAAACTTTTGGTCTGTACTGTATATATCAGGGCTCTAGACTAAAAAAATATCGCCATTGGCTCCTAACCTGAGAAATTTAGTCGCCAAATTTAAAATGCATATAATTGCGGTATAATAGAAAAAAAAAAAAAAACATGTCTTGCCTAGGGTTGTCACGATACCAAAATTTTGACTCTATACCATAAAGTATTCCGATACTTGATACCACGTGAAAAAAAATAAAACGCCAATAAAGCCACGTGCATTCCAGATTTTATGGAACGTCTGGACCATAATACTAACCTAAATTTTGTCGGGACAAGGTGACTAAAAACTGGCAAATTGCATGTTTTTTTTATTTTTCTGTTACCGCGTTCACCGCATAGGAGATTTTTAAATATTTTAATAGTTCACACTTTTTAGGTGTGGCGATATGTAATTTTTATTTTTTTATATGTAAAATTGGGCAAGGGGGTGATTTAAACTTAATATTTTGGTATTTTTATTATTTTTTAACTTTTTATTTAATAACTATTTCCCCCTTAGGGGCCAGAACCTGAGATCTTTTCATCCCTTGTCCTATTTGCCCTGATGGATCTCTATCAGGGTGAATAGGACTTCACACTCTCCCTGCTGCCCTGTGCTTTGTGCACACAGAAGCAGGGAGCTGCAGTAGCGTCCTGGCTGCCACGGTAACCGATCGAAGCCCCAGGATTACACTGCTGGTGCTCCGATCGGAACTGCCACCAATGATTATAATATTTGGGAGGGGGGGGGGGATGCGGGTTGGGGGCGCACTGCGCCACCAATGATTCTAATTTATAATACTGGGGTTGGCGGTTCGGTGAACTGTGCCACCAATGAATATAGTTTATGCTTAATACAAACGCAGGATGCGCTGTGGGTGCCGGAACACCGGCCATATCCCATACCCGGCACCCAGCCTCTATGACTGCGCGCTGCTATAAACCTCTCAGGTGAGAGTTAGGTAGGCGGGGAGATACTGGGCAGCGGCAGCCATTAGCAGGTGGCGAGGTGATCATCAGTCATATCGCCACTTGCTAATGTTTAGTATGTAAAGGGTTAATGGGAGCCCCGCGCTGGTCAAGACACTAAATAGCCAGTGAACCATATACAGTCCTGATCAAAAGTTTAAGACTTTTACCGTACATTGTTGGATCTTAACAAGGTTCCAAGTAGAGCTTCAACATGCAACAAGAAGAAATGGGAGGGAGACCAAACATTTTTTGAGCATTCAATTTAATGAAAATAACGATTAAACTGAAACAGGCTGTTTTTCAGCTGATCCAAATTTTAGGACTACATGCCTTTTAAAAGGCCAAATCTGTGCAAAGATTCATTGTCATGTTCTGTCAGGTAGTCACACGTTGTGATGGCAAAGGCAAAAAAACTCTCCCTTTTTGAACGTGGTCGGGTTGTTGAGCTGCATAAGCAGGGTCTGTCATAGTGCGCCATCGCTGCTAAGGTGGGACGCAGTAAGACAGTCATTTGGAATTTCTTAAATGATCCTGAGGGTTATGGAACAAAAAAGTCAAGTGGAAGACCCCAAAAAAATGTCACCAGCACTGAGCCGGAGGATCCAATTGGCTGTCCGTCAAGACACTGGATGATCCTCGACACAAATTAAGGCCCTTACTGGTGCTGACTGCAGCCCCATAACCATCAGACGGCATCTGAGACTGAAGGGCTTCAAAAACAAAAAACGTCTTCAAAGACCTCGTCTCCTTGAACGCCACAGAACTGATCGTTTGGACTTTGCAGGAGAGCACCAAACATGGGACATTCAAAGGTGGAAGAAAGTTTTATTCTCTGATGAGAAAAAATGTAACCTTGATGGTTTCCAAGCATGACAAGCAGATCCCACCTGAGATGTTCTCTATGCGCCACAGTGGAGGGGGCGCCATAATGGTCTGGGGTGCTTTTTCCTTCAGTGGAACAATGGAGCTTCAGGAAGTGCAGGGGCATCAAACGGCCGCCGGCTATGTCCAGATGTTGCAGAGAGCATTCCTTATGACCGAGGGCCCTCGTCTGTGTGGTAACGACTGGGTTTTTCAACAGGACAATGCTACAGTACACAATGCCCGCAGAACAAGGGACTTCTTCCAGGAGAATAACATCACTCTTTTGGCCCATCCTGCGTGTTCCCCTGATCTAAATCCAATTGAGAACCTTTGGGGATGGATGGCAAGGGAAGTTTACAAAAATGGACAACAGTTCCAGACAGTAGATGGCCTTCGTGCGGCCGTCTTCACCACTTGGAGAAATGTTCCCACTAACCTCATGGAAACGCTTGCATCAAGCATGCCAAAACAATAACTGCGGAGCTACTCATTACTGAGTTCATGTTTGGAAGTTGGATTTCTGTTTTGGGGGGGGGGGGGGGGGGTTAGTATTTTTATTGGAGGTGTGGTCCTAAACTTTTGATCAGCTGAAAAACAGCCTGTTTCAGTTTATTCATTGTTTTCAGTAAATTGAATGCTCAAAAAAGTTTTGTCTCACTCCCATTTCTTCTTGTTGCATGTTGAAGCTCTACTTGGAACCTTGTTAAGACCCAGCCATGCTAAATAGCCATTTTTTTAAGTGGTCTTAAACTTTTGATCAGGACTGTATCTCTTTCAATAGTCCGTGCTTAGTAGCAGGGGAGGTTCTCGTCTTGCTAAGCACGGACTATTGAAAGAGAGATGGTTCACTGGCTTTTTAGTGTCTTGACCAGCGCTGGGCTCCTATTAACCCTTTTCTTCCATTTAAGATAATTTTTGTGAGCCCAGGCAGGGAGCTCACACGGAGCACCAGCAGCGGCCCCCTGAGTATTATCGGGGTCGTAAAGACATAAGGAGTAGCCTTTGGCAGCGGCAGCGCAGGGACGACTGTGAATTGTTTGTAGAATGTTAAGTATGCGCTGAAAAACTTCTCAAGCTAACCTGTTGTGTGGAGCAGTCGGCATGGAGCGGCTCCCTGTTTTCATGACTGAAGAGCAAGCTGCTGCTGTGCTCAGTGGTGTGAGAGGAGCAGCCAATGGCGGGGCAGCCCGCGGATCATACTATGACCAATCAGCAGCCTCCTCTGTACTGCGCGGAGCTCTGTTATTGGATTGCAGTCTGTCTGCTGTATGAAATCCCGTTCAGAGCAGCGGAGGGTCTAGGCGCAAATGGTGACAAGACTACAAAGTCTTGTCGCCATTTTGCAATTCTAAGTGTGTGTGTGTGTGTGTGTGTGTGTGTGTATATATATATATATATATATATATATATATATATATATATAACCTCTTGAAAAATGGCAAAAAATCCTATTTAGCATGGCTGGATCTTAACAAGGTTCCAAGTAGAGTTTCAACATGCAACAAGAAGAAATGGGAGTGAGACAAAACATTTTTTGAGCATTCAATTAATTGAAAATAACGATTAAACTGAAATATTCAGTCATATGAACTATGACAGCACCACTACACTGCTAGTTACAGCTAGTTACCACTTCTGGGTGGGGCATACATAAGCAGGTTTCTTCTCTCCGCAGACGTGAATTCTGTGGGGGTCGGAGTCGGACGGAGTCTGGGACTAAGCTCTTCTGACTGACTTTCCCGTCACCCGCTGCTGTACTGTGCCGCTCAACTCAGCCTGGGCGTCATCTGATTCCGACGTTAGACGTCGGTGGGCGGAGACGGCACCTTGGGAGCAAGCGAGGAGGAGCCTGGTCGGCCGCTGCGGGAAGCAATTAGTAGATAATAATGCGGGCGGACGCAGTTTTTGAAGCGATGACGTCACAAAATACCGCGGTAATTAGGAAACAGCGATTATCGCCATATCGCTTTTTTTTTTTTTTTTTTTTTTTCCCGCGGTATATCATGAACACTGGTAGATCGCCCAACCCTAGCCTGAAGTACCCAGGATTGTCTCTGAAAATTAAGGACCATTCCTAAAAATTGGAGGCTTTTTTCCTTCTGCTATGTCTATGGCAAAGCAGCAGCTCGCAGGAAGACAGTGTGCACATGACATTTCCCATCTATCTTCTCATACAGTGGATCGGTGGGGGTGCCGGGTGTCAGACGTCCGCCAATCTGAGATTGATGTCCTATCCTAAGGATAGGTAATCGGTATTAAAAGCCCAGAGAGCCCTTTTAATCCTGACAGCATCTGGATCATGTGAACATAGGCCACATGATCCAGATGCTGGTATCCCCATCTGAGACCTTGATCACCTCTGGGATCCACTCCTGTCTCCAGAATGGCCACCTAAAATAAAGGAAAGTGCACCGTGCCACCTCCCCATTCACCACTATGGAAGTCCCATAACAGATAATGGAGAGCACACCTTCAATTTAGGGGTTCCATTCTGGGGATAGGTGTGGGTCCCGCCTGTAGAACCCACTCCTATCTGACATTGATGGCCTATCCTAGTCATATGGTATCCATATCTGAGATGAAACGAC
This sequence comes from Bufo bufo, assembly GCF_905171765.1. Classification (NCBI taxonomy): domain Eukaryota; kingdom Metazoa; phylum Chordata; class Amphibia; order Anura; family Bufonidae; genus Bufo; species Bufo bufo. Next base: position 804,115,384 of record NC_053390.1, on the reverse strand, counting down.
CCCTTTTAAAGGGGTAATTCAGTACTTGGATGTTCATAGCCTATCCTCCTCGATATCAGATCAGTTGGGGTCCGACACCTTGCACGCCCACCTATCGGCAGCTGCTGGCACTAGAACCCATACAGAAGGCTCCATCCACTGTGTAGTGGCCATGTCTGGGTACTGCGGCTCCATTGTATAGTTTCCAGTGCCGCTGGTTGCCTAAAGGCAGTCTATGGTGGTGTCTGTCGGCCAACCCACCACCACTGATCTGATCTTGATGACTATCCTGAGTATACAGATATACAGTAGGACACAACCATCTCTAACAACTCTAGAACCAGCCCTATACCTCACATGGTTTCAGAGCTCTCCCCATTCATTGCTTCAGTTGTACTGCTAGATTTATTTGTCAGGGGACATATCCTTTCTCCACAGCTTCTAACCGAGGATCTGGCTGATGGCAGTTGAAGATTTAAACAGTGCGAGCATGTGCGACCACCTCGGTGAGGTGGACGGAAAATTAAGGAAAAAACAAACAGCAGGTGGCGCTATACAGATACATTTTATCGATTTTTAGCTCAGTGGCTATCCAAAATCTTCAGTTGCATACAATTACAAAAGTATTCCGATCCAGGTGCTGTTTTAAAAATATTTTTCGTGGCACAACCCATTTAACAAATCTGTATTGGATGCGGGTTGGCGATGGTTCTTCATATGGAAGTAATACTCTACTAAGGTTCCTTCAAAGGCTACCTCGCTACTTGAGGAACCGGTTAAATGAAGGTAATCCGATACACCCAAGCAATGAAGATATCTGATCCTGTCTTTTGTGTAAGAGTCAGTCAGTGAGCACGGAGCGTTTGAGGCTTTCCCGCTGGGACATGTCTGTGTTTCCAATCTGACCTAATCGTCTATGCAGAATCCATTTCCTGGCTACACACGAGGTTGTGACCAGAATGTAAATGTTCCTCACAGCGTGGTGCCATCACGCCGCATACTTCTTGGCTAAAATGGAGAAGTCTCCTCCTCTATGAATGGTCCATAAGAGCCGAGCTACTGTACAAGAAGCCATCTTTAACCCATATGGACAAAACGCGGCTGAACCAGCCATTGAGCATGGTGAATTTCACATGGAAATGGGGGCCTTCTCTTCCTATTAAAACAAACATGCATGGTCAGCCAAGCTGAGCGTGTGGTGGAGTTGGGAGAAACAGCTGTGGACCACACAAGAATTCATTAGACTAAGGCCTCTTTTACACGCGCGTGCTAAAAAGCCAATTGTGGTACCCAGACGCGAACTTCTTCACAGAAGTTCATGTTTGGGTTCAAGGTTGTGTAGATTGTATGATTTTTTTCCCTTATAACCATGTTATGTTAAGGGAAAATAATAATGATCGTCTCCTAGCAACCGTGCGTGAAAATCGCACCGCATCCGCACTTGTGCTTGTGGATGCTATGCGATTTTCACGCAACACCATTCATTTCTATGGGGCCTGCGTTACGTGAAAAAAGCACAAAGAGGAGCATGCTGCAATTTTCACGCAACGCACAAGTGATGCGTGAAAATCACCGCTCGTGTGAACAGCCCCATAGAAATTAATGGGTCAGGATTCAGTGCGGGTGCAATGCGTTCTCCTCACTCTTTGCACCCACGTGGAAATATCGCCTGTGTGAAAGGGGCCCTACAGTTGTTCTCCTTTTTCCCCATACAGGTGGCCTGGGAAAGCCATGGCTGTGCACACCCAATATTTCATTCATGCCCCCTGTTTGATGTGGGTCTCGCTCCTCTACAACAGAGTTCCTCAACTCCGGTGCTCACGGCCCAGCTGTTGGGCCATGTTTTCAGGATTTCCTTAGTATTGAGCAGGTGGTATAATTAGTGTCAGTGCGTCAGGACTTGCCACAGGTATTCATTCAGTGGGATATTCTCAAATCATGACACACGTAGGTGGGCCCTGAGGAACACTGATCTACAAGACCGTTTATGGCATATTCTTCATTTAGTTGATTTAGAAGGGATGCCCCCAACAGGTCAGATATTGATGGCCCATCCTAAGAGTAGGCCATCAATGGGATGGATGGTAGATATGCCGTTGGCCATTGGTGTCATTGTAGCCGCAGTAAACAATTATTTTAGTATTCGAATAGGGAAAAAATTAAATAGACTGTTTTCCTTTTATAAAAAGTCATTAGTTCCCCCAGTGCCATCAGCCCCTCCATGCCATCCATTTCCATGTCCCCCAATGCCATCAGATCCTGACATCACACAGCGTCGGGTCATAGTGCGAGCTTACGTGCACCATCACCTGACAATGTGTCAGGATCCAGTGCAGCGAGGTACGGGCCGGCGGGCGACCACAGAGCGGTGAGTAATGGCAAGCGCTTCACTCCCGCTCCGTGGTCACATGACACAAACGAATCCTCGCTGCAAAAAACAATTTTTATTTTTTTTGTCTAATTACTCGATTTTAATCGAGTAATCGTTTCAGCCCTACATTGAAGTATCTGTATCTTTCATATCTGAAACTTAGAGCTTATGCTAAATGGAAGCATGTACCATATATGTCTTCTTCTAGGTTTGACCAGGTGTCCTGCCCGGTTGTGTGCATGGTATTTTCGAGCTCCGTTACTGTCTCTCCTCTACTGATCTCTGGCAGCTTCGTCTTTGTTGGGCCTGTAGGGAATAGTAAAACATAATGAGAAGTGAAAATTAGCGGACGGCCTAATTTTTATTAATGAAATTCCTGTGATTAATGGGAGAACACAAACAGGCGGACTGCGGATGACCTGATTCTCAATTAGTATGCGCACACGCTATGGGCACAGGCCGTCCATTGGTATGCAAGGCACAAGCTGCTGGAAATGAAACCGTGCACCAGGAGGTTCGGATTCTCTTATGGGGGTTGTCCAGTGCCAGTCAGGCAGCAGATTTTCACACCTATTCAGTAACATGGCGGCCCCTTCTGTTGAAGGCATTATATACAGTTCCTTTCAGTCGTATCGAGGGTGTTTGGTCTGTGAAAACAGCCAAAATAGAACACATTTTATTTTTTTGACGTTATTCATGGGCCGTCAAAAGAAAAACGGCAATATGAACAACCGCATGGACTATCATTGTTCTTAAACCGGTTGTGTGATGGCCGTTGAAAAAATAATAATAATAATAATAAATCACTTTCTTCACTTTCATGCGAATGTAGCCTAAGGCCCCTTTCACACGAGCGTGACAGATGTGTTCCGGGTGCGTTCAGTAAAACTCGCACCATTTTGCAAGCAAGTTCAGGCCGTTTTGTCTGCGATTGCGTCCAGTTTTTTCCACGCGAGTGCAATGTGTTTTTCACGCGCGTGATAAACTGTTTACAAACAACATCTCTTAGCAACAATCAGTGAAAACCGCATCGTACCCGCACTTCCGGATGCAATGCGTTTTTCACTGAAGCCCCATTCACTTCTATGGGGCCAGGGCTGCGTGAAAAAACGCAGAATATAGAACATGCCGTGTTATTCACGCAACGCAGAGATGATGTGTCAAAAAAAAAAAAAAGGGTCAGGATTCAGTGCAGGTGCTATGCGTTCACGTCACGCATCGCACCTGCGCAGAAAACTCGCTCGTGTGAAAGGGGTATTAAGGGTTTTCCATGTTTTTATTTTTATTTTTTCTCCTCCAGGTCTATAACCTGACTCAGGAGTTCTTTCAGAATGGAAAACCAGTTAATGCTGAAAGTCAAAACAGCGTTGGCGTCTTTACTCGAGATGTGGTACGGAAACGCGTCAAAGATGATCCTGACGATTCGGAGACCACGAAGAAGCTGAAACTGGCTATGATACAGCAATACTTAAAGGTAACAGTTTGGAACTGTCTTTTCTCTAATTACTTCATCATGACTTTGGAAAGCGCCTAAACCATGTTGGTGATTCTGATCTGTTCACATTTGTTTCACCAGTAGTTATAGCCTCCGGTGCTGGTTAATCTTCTTCTTAAAGGGGTTCCCTAGGAATTAGGGAATAAAAATGATTGAAAATACTTAACTATTACATAAATGTATTCCCAAATACCTTTCATTAGTTATAATGGCTTATTTTGTCTGGGGAGCAATCATCGGGGGAAATAAAATGGCTGCCGTCTTATCACACACAAAACCTGTCCTAATCGCAAAGGAGGACTAGTTTCTTCAGAGCACTGAGGTAAAGGGCTGCCTCCTTCTCCTCTCTGCTCTATTTGTCAGGGATTATGATCCTAAATACAGCTGATAAGATCTTCAGCTGAATCTCTATAGTAATGTAGTTCATGAGGAGACATGAAGTACAGAGAGGAGGGTGAGGTGTGGCTGATCAGCAGCAGCTCTTGTATGCAGTCTACATTACCACAGTCTGTCCTGTCGTTCCTCTCTGTACTTCATGTCTCCTCATGAACTCCATTCCTACAGAGATTTGTATTCGGGATCATAATCCCTGACGAGTAGAGCAGAGAGGAGAATGAGGCAGCTCTTTACCTCAGTGCTCTGAAGTAACTTTCCCTCCTTTGCGATTAGGACAGGTTTTGTGTGTACTAAGGCCTCATGCACACGGACGTTTTTTTTTGCAGTCCGCAAAACTGATTTCCGTTGTTCCGTGACCCTTTTTTTCCGTCCGTGGGTCTTCCTTGATTTTTGAAGGATCCACGGACATGAAGAAAAAGTCGTTTTGGTGTCCGCCTGGCCGTGCGGAGCCAAACGGATCCATCCCCATTGACTTTCAATGTAAAGTCAGGAGTTAATATACTATAGGCTCTGAGTTTTCTCCAATTCGATGGTATATTTTGACTTGAAGCGTCCCCATCACCATGGGAACACCTCTGTTAGAATATACCATCGGATTTGAGTTAGATCGTCAAAACTCAGATCTGACAGTATATTCTAACACTGAGGCGTTCCCATAGTGATGGGGACGCTTCAAGTTAGAATATACTAAGAACTGTGTACATGACTGCCCCCTGCTGCCTGGCAGCACCCGATCTCTTACAGGGGGCTGTGATCAGCACAATTAACCCCTCAGGTACCGCACCTGAGGGGTTAATTGTGCGTATCATAGCCCCCTGTAAGAGATCAGGTGCTGCAAGGCAGGAGGGGGCAGACCCCCCTCTCCTGTATTTAACTCATTGGTGGCCAGTGCGGCCCCCCTCCCTCCCCAGTAATATATTTATTGGTGGCCAGTGCGGCCCCCCTCCCTCCCCAATATTATATTCATTGGTGGCCCCCCCCCCCTAATTAAAATCACCCCTCCCTAATTAAAATCACCTTCCCCCATCATTGGTGGCAGCGGAGAGTTCCGATCTGAGTCCCAGTTTAATCGCTGGGGCTCTGATCGGTAACCATGGCAACCAGGACGCTACTGCAGTCCTGGTTGCCATGGTTACTTAGCAATTTTAGAAGCATTATACTTACCTTCGCTGTCTGTGACCGGCCGGGCGCTCCTCCTACTGGTAAGTGAAAGGTCTGTGCTGCGCATAGCCTATATTTTAATTAGGGGGGGCGGGGGAGGCCGCACTGGCCACCAATGAATATAATACTGGGGAGGGAGGCCGCACTGGCCACCAATGTAAGAGATCGGGTGCTTCCACGCAGCAGGGGGCAGTCATGTACACAGTTCGTAGTATATTTTAACTTGAAGCGTCCCCATCACTATGGGAACGCCTCTGTTAGAATATACTGTTGGATCTGAGTTTTCATGAAGTGAAAACTCAGCTCTGAAAAAGCTTTTATGCAGACGGATCTGCGGATCCGTCTGTGTGAAAGTAGCCTACGGCCACGGATCACGGACACGGATGCCAATCTTGTGTGCATCCGTGTTTTTTCACGGACCCATTGACTTGAATGGGTCCGTGAACCGTTGTGCGTCAAAAAAAATAGGACAGGTCCTATTTTTTTTGACGGACAGGAAACACGGATCACGGCCGCGGATGAACAACGATGCATTTTCCGAGTTTTCAACGGACCCATTGAAAGTCAATGGGTCCGCAGAAAATCATAGAAAACTGAGCAACGGCCACGGATGCACACAACGGTCGTGTGCATGAGGCCTAATAAGGCGGCAGACATTTTATTTCTCCTGATGATTGCTCCCTAGACAAAACCAAACCAAAGATTTAATCTTGTTGAAATCCAACATGCCGGACACTTACCCCCTCGAACCATGGAGAGATCTATACTTGTCTGCTCCATTCGGGCTCTCTGGTTCTCAGGCTGTCTTCACCGGGTTTTTGGTTCCCACTTGTAAACTTCTTGCATGGCCTGGGTCACGTGTGCTGCTGTTGGCAATGACTGACCACAGCAGTGATGGGGCAGGAATTTTACTTGTGGGACCTGGAAGCCCAGGACAGCGGGAAGCAAGCAAGTTATAGCTGTTTTCAGGGAGGTGGGTAGACGGTAAAAAAAAAAGAGCAGGCCGGAGATATGCTGTTTCTGTAACTCTCATTGTAGTAAAGGGATCTATGGAAATGATGTAGAAGAAGCTTCGCTGTATGCGTAAGTTACGGAAACGGGAGAGCGCCGGCCTGCTCGGATGATTTCATAAGCCCGGCAATCCAGGGCCAGTACTTACTCCCATTTGGCTGTGGAAGCGGTGAGATGGAACAACCTTTTAAGTGTCTACTCTTAAAGGGAATGTCATGAGAAAATAGCCTATTGTTTAAAGGGCATCTGTCAGCAGTTTTGTACCTATGACACTGGCTGACCTGTTACATGTGCGCTTGGCAGCTGAAGACATCTTTGTTGGTCCAATGTTCATATGTGCCCGCATTGATGAGAAAAATATATGCAAGAGAGCCTCTAGGAGCAACGGGGGTGTTGTACAGATCACTTTTCAGCAATCACTCCATTATCATCACAGGCAGGATTAGAATGAAAGGTAACGGCTCTATATAGATGACATGGGGTCCACCATTCACAATAGATGATATCACCGCTTCTCTACTCTCTCCTGATCTTTGCAAAAGTCGCAGAGCAAGCCTAGAAAACTCTTCGAGGTCACTGAGGTCCCCTCCAGTCTAAATGCTGTCAACAGCTCGGGCAAGATGGCCGACCCCATAATCGTGTTCTGGAAATAGAATAAGAATAAAAATTCTACAATTAGAAAATGAACAAATTATTTTAAAAAAAGTCACCATCTGGTTTTAAAATGGCAAAAAAAAGAAAATGATACAAAACTCCTTCCATTTGAGCAGTGCAGATACCCGAGACGGCTATCGAACTCGACTCCCCCGTAAACCTGCATGCTCAGCCAGTTGTGAATGTGTTTATTGCAGTTGGTTTAGGGCAATAAGCCGCTAGGACAAAGCAGAAAGGACACAGTTGATAAAAATCCATTTTGATTCTCTTTTCTCATTTTAGATCACTGTTGGCAGAACGTTAGTTTAGTGGATAGCTATGCCGCCAGACATCCCATCCACATGTCTTTCCAACATGGAGAGGGGAATAGGTTGCTGCCAGACACTTGTGGCAGGGGCTTATCTACCCTGAGCACAACAGGATCAGACATGTTGAAATCCAACTGCCCATATGTTCAAGGTCAGGACACCCAATACTCAATAGATGTTTGGCCAGTCCTGCTGAATCGTCAGGCAATCTCATGGTCTACTGCTTGTTGGAAGCTAGAACTTTTAGATATGATTTCTTTATTTTTATTTTTTTGGTCCTCTACCAGGTGGAAAGTTGCGAGAGTAGTTCACACAGTATGGATGAAGTTTCTCTTAGCGAGTTTGGGGAATGGACCGAAATACCTGGCGCCCATCACGTAATTCCTTGCGGCTTCATTAAGATCGTAGAACTGCTGTCCGCCTCCATCCCACAGTCCATCATTCAACTGTGCAAACCAGTCAAGTGCATCCACTGGAACAGGTCCATCCATAAGCAGATCGAAGGAATGGCTGACCACAACAATGACCAGATGGAAGACAAAGGTTATCCTGTGTTTATAGAGTGCGAAGACTACGAGTTCATCCCTGCGGATCATGTGATTGTGACCGTTTCCTTGGGCGTCCTTAAGAAACATCATGAGACTATGTTTCATCCTCTTCTTCCCGAAGACAAAGTTCTAGCTATTGAAAAACTAGGGATCAGCACCACTGACAAGATCTTCTTGGAGTTTGAAGAACCTTTCTGGACTCCTGAATGCAACAGCATCCAGTTTGTGTGGGAAGATGATGCTGAATGTGAAAGTTTAACCTATCCCGAGGAGATGTGGTACAAGAAGATCTGCAGCTTTGATGTGCTCTATCCTTCAGAGAGGTACGGTTATGTACTGAGTGGGTGGATCTGTGGCGAGGAGGCCTTGATCATGGAAAAATACGATGACGAGACGGTCGCCGAAACCTGCACAGAGCTGCTGCGTAAATTTACAGGTTGGTGTTCTACTCTTGGAGTTTTAGCATTGTGGGGATACAAAATTATTTTCTGTTTTTTAGAAATGACCTTTTTTACCACATCCTCAAGTCCCAACTTAAAGGGGTTTTTGAGTCTGTAGATACTGGTGACTTCTCAGGATAGGTCATCGCTATCAGGTAGCCTTGCAGATAAAGTACTGCAGCGTGGCTCCCACTCAAGTGAATTGTGGCTGAGCTGCAGTATGCTGGTGCCATCATTACACCGTGGGGGTTCTGGGTGTCCTTTCCTGAGGATAGGTCATCAACATGCTGGAAAACCCCTTTAAGAATCAACAAAGAAAATATGGTGGAAGTTTTCTAGAGAAGAAATCTAAGCATTGCTCCTTAAAGGATACTCCACCATTGCACTCTGATCATTAGAATACACCCAAAGGCACACTTGAGGGCATATATCAAGGCTGGCATTCCACACGCCAGTCTTGATGTAGTTTGCGCTGGAGTGAGAGGCACATAAATATATTGAGATGCAGGAGGGCCTCTTAAGGCCTCGCGTAGACACAACCGTATGTATTTTGCAGTCCGCCAAAATACCAATGACGTCCGTGTGCATTCGGTATTTCTCGCCCATATTCCTTGGGGGACACAGGAAACCATGGGTATAGCTCTGCTCCCTAGGAGGCGTAAGCTGTAAGCCCCTCCTCCATCAGCTATACCCTTGAGCCTGGAGAGAGAGACTGCCAGTTTTTCCTTAGTGTCCAAGGAGGCAAGACACTCCCTGCTTAGGCAGGGTCGCTTTCCTATAATTTTTAATTTTTTATTTTTTTGCGTTATTTGTTGTTTTTAATTCGGTTTTTTTCTACTTGCAGGGACAACAGAGGCGCACTAGACCCCTCTGTTTCTCCCAGGGTTGAGTTGTGCCGGTAATGCCGCACTGCCGCCGCCTCCCCCACAGAAGACAAGGTGGACCAGGGCAGCCTCGCTCCCCTGCGTCCCGCCAGCTCAAGGGTCGCCCGCACGCCAAGTCCCTCCCCCGGCTTCCTGCCACTGCGGTGACAGTAGCTGAAGGGGCGACCCTGCTGGATGGATTGAGGGTGAAGACAGCGGATGGTGAGAGTGGCTGCTCCAGAACCATACCCCCACCCCCCCCCCCGTTTCCCCGCCCTCCCACCGCTGCTACGTCTACGCTTGAAGACTCAAGCGTTTTCCATCATCGACCCCCCCCCCATGGGCATAACTGGGCCGGCAACTTTTACCGGGCATCATTTGGGAGGACTCCTGTCTTCTCCGGCGGCAGGGCATCAGGGGGACGGCTGTGGGCAGGAGGCCGTCTGCCACATCCAGGCGCGGCGGGGGCCGCTTACTTGGCGCGAACGGCGCCATATTAGCTTGGCCGGCACTTCATCTTTCTCGGGGGTTAAATCATTTTGCCGCGCGCGCGCGGCTCTGCCTTCTCCTTCAGCGCGGCGGGGGGGGGCGGAGCTTCCCTACATGCGCTCCGCTGCTTCCTGTTTCGTCGGGCAGCACATCTCTAGTGCTGCGTGGAACCCTCTCTACCGTCCGATCCTGAAGCTCTTCATCTCCGTGCCTGCTGCCACTCCTCCACAGCCTCCTTCAGCCTGCTGCCCTTACTACTGCCGCTTGCGCTGTCCGCGGGTCTGGTAGGACTGTTAACTCCTCCGTGCCACCAGTGCTGCTGCCTGGGTGTAATCCCCGTTCCGTTTTTTTCTCTGGGGCCTCCCCCTTTAAGTGCAACATTTTTTTTTCCACCATGTCAGACCCTTCTGCAGCCGCCAAGCCTTGGTACCATGCCTGTACCGCTTGTAGGGAACCCTTTCCCCGGGGGCAGTCTGATCCGCACTGTCCTGCATGCCGGGCTCCACCGCAGCCTCAGTCGCCCGCTGTGTCGCTCCCTGCTTCCTCTGACCCGCCTGACTGGGCTAGATCCTTGTCCCAGGCCGTGGAAAGCCTCACCCATGTCGTGGGCCGCCTAATAGACAGGCCGCCTACCCCGCAGGATGCCACTCTTACTGTCGCACCCTCCGGGTCCACCGCTTCTGCCGCTGCGGCGGGTTCACCCTCTCTTAGTGACCCTTCCCGAGCTAGGCACTCTCAGAAGCGTTTTAGAGTAGAGCGAGCCTCCTCCTCGGATGCCTCTCTCTCTCCGCCACGCGTGCGCACTCAGACGGGCCTCTCCTCTCCAAAGGATTCGCCCTCTGAAGGTGAATTGGCGGCTTCGGATTTGGAAATGGACTCGGCCCTGCCGTCCAAGCTAGCCTCAGCGATGGGTCAACTCATCTCTGATATTCGTGACACCTTTAAGGTGCAGGATGACCCCCCTAGCTCTGACGCAGCTAGCGTCTCCTTTATCAGACCCAAGCAGGCCTCCAAAGTCTTTCCAATCCACTCTGATTTCTCCTCCGTGGTGTCTAAGGCTTGGGCTCGCCCGGACGCCCGTTTTGTCAGTCCCAAGAAGCTGGATATTTGCTATCCTTTTCCAGCCGATGTTGTGGCCACCTGGTCGTCCCCACCCAAGGTGGACCCCCCCTGTGGCCCGTCTGTCAAAGAACACGGCCATTCCGGTTCCCGACGGGTCCTCTCTTCAGTCAGCGGAGGACAGTCGCATGGAGACCCTTTCCAAGGGCATTTTTGCTGCCTCCGGTTCTGCCCTCAGACCGGTTTTTGCCTCTGCCTGGGCAGGTAAAGCAATCTCTGCTTGGGGTGTGCAGCTGGAGCAGGAGTTGGACTCGGACGTCCCCATCCAGGACCTACGTTCCTTGGCCCAGCCTATTGTTCGGGCTGGGAATTTTGTTTGTGAGGCCTCCCTTGATGCGGGAGCCCTTATAGCACGCTCCTCCGCCCTGGCCGTTTCCGTCAGGAGGGAACTCTGGCTGAAGGTTTGGAAAGCGGACGCTGCCTCCAAACGTTCCTTGGCGGGGCTACCTTTTGCGGAGGCCACGGGTGGTAAAAGCACCCATCTTCCTCAACCCCAAGCCAGGGGCGCCCCCCGCGGACGCCCTGGTGCGTCTCGTTTTCGGTCCTCCCGCAGGACCTCTGGGGCTCCCCCCGCAGCTGCCGCTTCGGCCCCTCCCCAGGATAAGCGTAGGAAGCCGTTTTTTCGGGCGCAGCCCTCCTGGCGCAGGCCGCAGGCTGCCCGCACACCCGCAGCAAAGCAGTCCTCTGCCTGAAGGTGCGCCCCCACCGGCTGCCGGGGCCGGCTCCTCCTTTTTCAGGGACGTATGGATGGCTCACGTCTCCGACGCCTGGGCTCTCGAAATTGTGTCTTCCGGATACAAAATCGAATTCGCGTCCTTCCCTCCAAATCGGTTCTTTCGCTCCCGCCCGCCGCGGGACCCGAAAAGCGCGGCCGCGTTCTCCGCGGCTGTTCAAGCCTTACTGGACAGGGGGGTGATTACCCCCGTTCCTCTAGAGGAAAGGTTCCAAGGGTTCTATTCGAACCTCTTTGTAGTTCCCAAGAAGGGAGGTTCGGTGCGGCCCATTTTGGACCTCAAAAGGCTCAACCGTTTTCTCCTCCTTCGACGGTTTCGGATGGAGTCCCTCCGTTCCGCGGTGGCTTCCCTGGAGCGGGGAGATTTCATGTCTTCCATCGATATACAGGATGCCTACTTCCCGGTGTCACCATCGCTTCCTCCGATTCGCCGTGGGGGACCTTCACTTCTAATTTGTCGCCCTTCCCTTTGGGCTGGCAACAGCCCCCCGGGTGTTCACCAAGGTCCTGGCCCCTGTTTTGGCCTTACTCCGCTCCAGGGGTGTTTTTCTGCTACCGTACTTGGACGATATCCTCATCAAGGCTCCGTCCCTTTCTCAAGCGGTTGCCAGCGTGGATCTCACTCTAGAGACCCTGGCGAGGTTCGGTTGGGTCATCAACTTCCCCAAGTCCTCCCTTCCCCCCTCCAGACAACTGGTCTTCCTGGGAATGCTTTTAGACACTGGAGCGGCGGAGGTACGTCTTCCCTCGGAAAAACGACTGACCCTCCGTCGGGCGATTCGGGGTCTCCTTCTCCACCGTCGACCGTCCTTCCGCTTCTGCATGCGGGTCTTGGGGCAGATGGTTGCCTGCTTCGAGGCGATCCCATTTGCGCAGTTTCACTCCCGCCCTCTCCAACGGGCGATCCTCTCCTCCTGGGACAAATCGCCGGAGTCTCTGGACCATCCCTTCCGTCTATCGCCTCCGGTGCGGTCATCTCTCCGCTGGTGGTTACAGGCCCCTCTTCTGGGCAGGTCCTTTCTGCCGCTCAACTGGTTGGTGGTTACAACCGATGCCAGTCTCTTGGGCTGGGGAGGCGTGTTTCCTCCCCGATCCGTCCAGGGCATTTGGTCTCCATCGGAGTCCAAACTCTCGATCAATGTCCTGGAGCTGAGAGCGGCCCTTCTGTCTCTGCGACACTGGACTCATCTGCTGAGGGGTCATCCAGTTCGTGTGCAATCGGACAACGCCACGGCCCTGGCGTACATAAACCACCAGGGGGGCACTCGCAGCGATGCGGGAGGTCACCAGCATTCTCCGTTGGGCGGAAGCCCACGTCCCGGCTCTATCTGCAATTTTTATTCCAGGGGTGGACAATTGGGCGGCGGACTTTCTCAGTCGCACCACCGTCGACCCCGGCGAGTGGTCTCTTCACCCGGAGGTGTTCGAGGCCATTTGCCTTCGTTGGGGCATGCCGGACGTGGACCTCATGGCCTCCAAGTTCAATCACAAGGTCCCCGCCTATCTGTCCAGGGCCAGGGATCCGGGAGCTTGCGGAGCCGACGTCCTCGTTCTTCCTTGGCGAGGCTTCGCGCGTCCATACATATTCCCTCCCATCCCACTCCTGCCCAAGGTCCTTCGGAAGATTGCGGCGGAAGGCGTCTCGGTGATTCTGGTCGCTCCGGACTGGCCCCGCCGGTCTTGGTACGCCGACCTCATGCTGCTCCTGGCAGACGCGCCCTGGCCGCTGCCCGCCAGGGAAGATCTTCTCTCTCAGGGACCGATCTTCCACCCGCGTTTAAGGTCCCTACGTTTGACGGCGTGGTTGTTGAGACCACCGTCCTGACACGTAGGGGTTTTTCTGCGGACGTCGTCCGCACCATGATCCGCGCCCGTAAGCCGTCCTCTTCTAGGATCTATTATAGGACCTGGAGGACCTATTTGGGGTTCTGTGCCGATCTGGGGATTCCTCCGCTCCGCTTTTCTCTCCCCACCGTTTTGTCTTTCCTTCAGAGTGGCCTTGCCCAAGGTCTGGGTCTTAGTTCTTTGAAGGGTCAGGTGTCTGCGCTGTCCATTTTGTTTCAGCGCCCACTGGCCCCCCTTGGTCCTGTCAAGACTTTCCTTCAGGGCGTGGCTCACGCGGTTCCTCCGTACCGCCCTCCGGTACCGCCCTGGGACCTGAACCTGGTTCTCTCAGCGCTCCAGGCTTCTCCTTTCGAGCCTCTGCGGACTGTTTCCTTGCGGCTTCTGTCCTGCAAGGTTATTTTCCTTGTAGCCGTCACCTCTCTTCGGAGGGTGTCCGAATTGGCTGCACTCTCCTGTCTGGAACCTTTCCTAGTGTTCCACCAGGACAAGGTGGTTCTTCGTTCGGTCCCTTCCTTCCTTCCTAAGGTGGTCTCCGCCTTTCATCTGAACGAGGACATCGTTCTCCCCTCCTTGTGTCCTTCCCCTTCCCACCCCCGGGAGAGGAAGCTTCATCGCCTGGACGTTGTCAGGGCGCTCAAGGTTTACCTGGAGGTAACCAGCTCTTTCAGGCGTACTGACTCGCTCTTTGTGGTTCCGGAGGGGTCGCGCAGAGGGATGGCGGCGTCCAAAGTTGCTATCGCCCGTTTTGTCAAGATGGCTGTTACTGAGGCTTATCTCGCCAAGGGCAAGGTTCCGCCCCTTGGTGTTACCGCTCACTCCACTAGAGCGGTCGGGGCTTCCTGGGCTCAGAGGAATCGGGCTTCTACGGAGCAGATTTGCAAGGCGGCCACTTGGTCCTCCTTGCACACCTTCACCAAGTTCTACAGGGTGCATACTCATGCGTCGGCTGACGCTGCTTTAGGCCGTCTGGTGTTGCAGGCGGCAGTTGATTGATGCCTCTGGGTGTTGGTCTAGTTGTTCTGGTCCCTCCCTTCTGGGACTGCTCTGGAACGTCCCATGGTTTCCTGTGTCCCCCAAGGAATATGGGCGAGAAAAGGAGACTTTTGTATAACTTACCAGTAAAGTCTCTTTCTCGCTCTTCCTTGGGGGACACAGAACCCGCCCTTCATTTGGGTTTACAGTTGTGGTTCCGGCTTGGTTGCCCCCGTTGGGGCTTGACAGTTCTTTTTTCCGGTTGGTGGTTATCTTTCACTACTTGGACACGCAACTGGCAGTCTCTCTCTCCAGGCTGAAGGGTATAGCTGATGGAGGAGGGGCTTACAGCTTTCACCTCCTAGGGAGCAGAGCTATACCCATGGTTTCCTGTGTCCCCCAAGGAAGAGCGAGAAAGAGACTTTACTGGTAAGTTATACAAAAGTCTCCTTTTTGCGGAATGGAACAGCTGGCCCCTAATAGAACAGTCCTATCCTTTGTCCGTAATGCGGACATTAATAGGACATGTTCTGTATTTTTGCGGTACGGAAACGGAATGCACACGGAGTAAATTGAAATGAATGGTTCCATATACGGTCCGCAAAAAAGAACTGTCAGGGAAAGAAAATGCTTTTGTGTGCATGACTCCTGAATCGGGATCATCTCTGATCCTAAAGTAAAACCAACGCCTGCTATGAGCTGATAAATTGGCCGGGCTATGGGAGCGCATGTCTGCTCCTGCCAACACCACGCCATCTCTTCGAAAATGTGCAGAGCGTGGTGTTAAACCCTATAAAGTGTGTTTTTGTTCTTTTTTTTTGTTTGTTTTTTGTTACCGGATTTTTCCCGTTGTGTGGTTCTGTACAGGATCCAGAGCAGGTTTAGGGCGGCTGTCGTGTCACTCGAAGGTGTTCTCAAGACTCCCAGGCCTGACATTCCAAGACTCCTTACTACATCCTGTCTGCTTTCAGTACAGAGGTGTACAGTGTATTATAAAGGCATCGAGCGATTGCAGATTCAGGTCCTCTAAAGGACTAAAAAGAAACAAAGTCTACATACATACATACATACATACAGTACAGACCAAAAGTTTGGACACACCTTCTCATTCAAAGAGTTTTCTTTATTTTCATGACTATAAAAATTGTAGATTCACACTGAAGTTACTTGTGGAATTATATACATAACAAACAAGTGTGAAACAACTGAAAATATGTCATATTCTAGGTTCTTCAAAGTAGCCACCTTTTGCTTTGATTACTGCTTTGCACACTCTTGGCATTCTCTTGATGAGCTTCAAGAGGTAGTTCCCTGAAATGGTTTTCACTTCACAGGTGTGCCCTGTCAGGTTTAATAAGTGGGATTTCTTGCCTTATAAATGGGGTTGGGACCATCAGTGGCGTTGAGGAGAAGTCAGGTGGATACACAGCTGATAGTCCTACTGAATAGACTGTTAGAATTTGTATTATGGCAAGAAAAAAGCAGCTAAGTAAAGAAAAACGAGTGGCCATCATTACTTAAGAAATGAAGGTCGGTCAGTCAGCCGAAAAATTGGGAAAACTTTGAAAGTAATGGCTATTTGACCATTAAGGAGAGTGATAGGGTGCTGCGCCAGATGACCTGGCCTCCACAGTCACCGGACCTGAACCCAATCGAGATGGTTTGGGGTGAGCTGGACCGCAGAGTGAAGGCAAAAGGGTCAACAAGTGCTAAGCATCTCTGGGAACTCCTTCAAGACTGTTGGAAGACCATTTCAGGGGACTACCTCTTGAAGCTCATCAAGAGAATGCCAAGAGTGTGCAAAGCAGTAATCAAAGCAAAAGGTGGCTACTTTGAAAAACCTAGAATATGACATATTTTCAGTTGTTTCACACTTGTTTGTTATGTATATAATTCCACATGTGTTAATTCATAGTTTTGATGCCTTCATAGTCATGAAAATAAAGAAAACTCTTTGAATGAGAAGGTGTGTCCAAACTTTTGGACTGTACATACATACATTCATACAACCCGAATTCCAAGAAAATTGGGACACTGTGTAAAATGTGCATAAGAACAGAATGCAGTGATTTGTAAATCTCATACACCGATAGTGGGTCATGTATGAAGAGCGGTGTTTTAGCCCCTGTGCTGGCGGTGGATCCAGTGAAGTTATGTACAGCCTCAGGCCTTTACATAACTTCGGTGCATCCACCGCCGATTCTAAATGTAAGACGTCTTCCTTGCTGTCTTACATTTAGAACATTTTCTACACCTAAAACAGAAGTAGAAAATGATGAATGAGACGGGATCGTCCACGTCATGATTTTTTTTTTTTTTTTTACGACCTGGTGTGAGTGGGGAAGAAGTCACAGATTCTGCCGCAACACGACAATCTGCGCCAGATATACGCCACAAAAGTCATGTATAACTGTTCATAAATGCCCACCCTAGTTTATTCACATAGTACATATAATATGTTGAAGGTGAGACATTTCATGGAAAAAAATTACTGGAACTCATCTCGGGGTTTATTTATTTGATGCACTTATATAGCGCTACTATATTCTGCAGCGCTTTACAGACATTAGCATCCAACTGTCCCCAACGGGGCTCGCAGGACCATGTCTACCATTGTTTTGGGTGGTGAAACGCATGGGATTCGTGATTTCATAACCATATTTGGTTTATGCAGTTTTCTCTCCCTGTGAATTATTAAAATGTGAAGCAAACTGGATTTAGAAATGGATTGGATGCGGCAGTGCTGGCTATATCGGCTGTGATTTTTGTTACAATGGAGGCAGCATGATGTATATGCTTTCCATAATTAGAAAGGTGTGGAAACCTCAGTGCATTCAGGTCTTGAGGAAGCGCGTCATACGTGAAACGGCTTTTTTACATCCTTCCCGCCTGTATTTTATGAAATAAGGGACATTGGATTTTGTGGTGAGGGCCACACTTTCTTGCTTTATTTTCTCTACCATGGTGTAGCACCCTGGAGGAGACCAGTTTCTGGGGTTTTGGGAGAGGAATGTTCTCCCATTCTTGTAGGATATTAGCTGTTTAACATTCCTAGGTCTTTTTTTTTTTGCTGCATTTCTCATTTCATAATGTGCCAAATGTTTTCTATTGGCAAAGGTTTTGGATACCATCAGAGATGCCGGCTTTTGAACTGTGCGCTGATAACGAGCTGGATGGTCCCTCTCCTCTGGAGTCTGTAGGACATGGTGTCCATTGTTTCTGAGCTTTGGCCCAGAGAAGATGGCCGTGTTTCTGGATTATGCTGACATATGGCTTCTTCTTGCTTTAACCTGCATTTGTAGATTTGTACGGCAAACTGTGTTCACACAGTGATTTCTGGAAGTGTCCCCGAGCCCATGCAGTGATGTCCAGTACTGAATCGGGTGAGGGTGGTGGGATGTTCAAAGTATTCGCAATTTCTACATAGAGGAACATTGTTCAGCAGTCTTCTGCTGATGGGTGAACCTGTGCCTCTCTAACAGTGATCATAAAGTTAATGTATTTGTTTCTACTTAAGCACAAGATTAGAGGACATCTAGGACTTGGCATGGTGTCTCCTGTCTGACAAAGTTTCCTCATGTAATACAATATGTCTCTGCTAGCCGTGTTTAACTTGTCTTAAGTTTCCAGCCCATGCCCAACTGGAGGCTAGGAAGACGCCGATCTAAGTGACAGATATGAAGGGGTTAATTACTGCAGAATACTAATTATTTATTTAATAATGCAGGATTAATATTCTATATTATTTGATGCATTGATTTTTATTATCCGAATTCCTCACACCATTACTAGACTATGGTTGTAGAATATATATACTGGGTTTTGAGCAGCGCAGAGCATTTCAGGAATGGAGGTGATCATGTGATGTTGGTAAGGCGAAAGGACACCTGTGATGGGGGAACGGTTTTCATGATGTGGCGGCGAGTATTTAAAGCCAGAAGTATGGTGCCCTGTAGACTACTCTGCAGAAAGCTGAGATATGGACCTCAACTGAATCCTTCATTTGCAGATAGCAGAGATATGGAGCTCAACTTACCTTTTTTGCATTTCCTTTTCTCCCCACTAGGGAATCCGAACATTCCAAAACCCCGGCGTATCCTGAGGTCCTCCTGGGGCAGTAACTCTTATGTCCTCGGATCTTATTCCTATACTCAAGTTGGCTCCAGTGGAGTAGATGTTGAGACTCTCATGAAACCACTGCCTTATACCGAGAGCTTAAAAACTTTGGTACGTAGGATTGGAACTTCTTTTTTTTTTTTTTTTTGGTACATGTTTGTAGATAATACTCCCTATAATGCTGTGAATGGCTTACGGTGCTGTCCTGAGATGGTGGAACCAAATGGACATTACCCATCAAGGAGGAATGAGCAATGAGGGTACAGGTTATGTCTATTTGTACGGTTATTTGGCCAAGAACTTCTTTACCTTCTCTCTAAAGTGTAATGTAAAGATCCTTCAAGGCTTCACCATCCCAGAACTCCTGATCGTCTATCAAACTGTTTTAAGGCTTTTCATTAGGGCCTCCATAATGGTTTGAAGACCACCATGTGAATCAAACTCTTGGTCTACATCAGTGCCCACAAGCTAATGCCATTGGATGTTGATGTGAAGCATGACTTTGAGCCTCTTCATGGCCCTCTGATAACGCACTGACCGACTGGCAGGAATGGAGGACCTGGAGTGGTGGTACTTTGTTCTCTCGATCTTATTTTTACCAGTCTCTTTTCTTGTAGCCCATGCAGGTGATGTTCTCCGGTGAGGCCACCCACAGAAAGTATTATTCCACAACCCATGGTGCTTTGCTGTCCGGCCAGAGGGAAGCGATCCACCTAGCCGATATGTACCAAGACTTCTTACAATGCAACAACTGAGAGTCTCCACCCCGTAATCGTGGACTCTCAGCCAGTGACTACCAGTGTGTGTCCATCCTTTTTTTAACATTGAAAATAAACATTTTTATCCTTTTTAAGAAAAGAAAAAATTCGAAATATTTAAATGAAAAACAAAAAAAAAATCTGTAGCAAAATCATGTACTGTATGGGTTACTGGGAAGAGCGCTTTTTATTTTATTTTTATTTTTTGTGATTTGAATCTTGCACACCTGGTGCCTTTTTTGGATTTCTTTTTCTGTATTGTAAGTGCCTTCTATTAATAAATTCTAGAAAAATCAATAAAAGAACATCAGGGTGGAAGGTTCTTCTGCCTTTTTAAAAAATGCGGGTGTTTTGTTTTTTTTCTTCGGACAGAGCAAAAAAAAAAAACTTCCATGTGCATAAGCCCTTAAAGGTTTTATCCCATGATTGATGTGAAAATTAGACATTGTGTAGTACTTCGCAATCTCTTTCGAACAAAGCTAGAACCAGCCCTGTACCTTGCATGGATCCAGAGATCTTCACATTCATTGCTCTGCTAGATTCTCTTCAGGCACCCTATGGGGTGTGTCCTTTCTGCTGCAGCTCTCTCCCTGTAAGGCCTAGTTCACACGATCGTATGGCTTTTATTGTTTTTTGCGGTCCGTTTTTCACTGTTCCGTTGTGTTTCCTTTCCGTTTTTCCGTATGCCATGTACAGTATACGGTAATTACATAGAAAAAATTTGGCTGGCCATAACATTTTCAATAGATGGTTCAGAAAAAACGGAAGACATACGGATGCATTTCGTGTGAACTAGGCCTAACTGTCAGTTTTGGTAGATGAAGGATGGAACGGAGCATGTGCGACCACCTCAGTAGGTGGACATGCGCATTACTATACAGATTAAACACCGGGGGTGCCGTTATAATGAAGTAGACTAATAGCTCTTGCATTGGAGGATCAAACATGGCCTTTTAATTTCAACATTGGCTACCAGGGTCACAAATAAGCAACTGATCTTCACCCAACCCTGTCGTGTAAGGTGCCAGCGGGTGGCGATGTCAACAGCTCAGTCTCAATGGAAAGGGCTGGATGCCAATAAACTAGACTCCACCTTCGGCACGATAATTGAAAGATCAGTGTCAGTTTTGCACTACATTTCTAAAGCCTCATGCACACGTTGTTTGGGGTCCGCATCCAAACCGCAGTTTTTGTGGCTCGGATGCGGACTCGTTCACTTCAGTGGGGCTGCAAAAGATGCGGACTGCACACCATGGGCTGTCAGCATCCGTTGCTCCGTTCCCTGGCCATGCAAAAGAATAAAACATGTCCTATTCTTATCCGTTTTGCGAACAAGAATAGGTATTTCTATTACAGGGGGGGGGGCCTGTTCCGTTCCACAAATTGTGGAAAGCACACGGGGGCGGCATCTGTGTCTTGCGCATCCGCAGTTTGCGGAACAGAATGGGCCCCCCATAATAGAAATGCCTATTCTTGTCCTCAAAACGGCTCGGATGCGGACCCAAACAACGGACGTGTGCAAGAGGCCTAAGGCTCAGTTCACACTTCAGTTGTTTCCATTAGTTATTGTGGGGCAGGAACGCAGAACATTACACCTCATCTCGGAGTAGCTTCACTACTGATTTTGGCTCGCAATAAGGGCTCATTCAGATGAACGGATCTGTTTTCCGGTCCGCGATCCACGGATAATGGCCGTGTGCGGTCTGTTTTTTACAGGAATGTCCAGCCCTATGATAGAAATGCCTATTCCCAGACAAGAATAGGACATGTATTTTTCGCCCCATAAGACGCACTCCCCACTCCCCCCAAAAGTGGAGGGGAAAATGCCCCTGCGTCTTATGGGGTGAATGCTGCCATTTTACATAGCAGTCTGCGATGTATCAGCTGGACTGGGAGGGAGGAGGGGCCGGTGTCATGCAAATGCGGCCACTGTACTCCGGCCCCACCGCTCACACCCTTAATGCCTAAACCTTTTATAATAATAGCTTTCTTTGAAGTTCCAATCCACAGCCCCATCTGTACTACTTACTAAATGTCCTGTAGCAGGCAGAGCAGGGCGGGCGGCCGGAACTCACTGACGTCACGTGCCTGCGCCGCCTACTTTATGAATGAAGTAGGCGGCGCAGGCACGTGACGTCAGTGAGTTCCGACCGCCCTGCTCTGCCTGCTACAGGACATTTAGTAAGTAGTACAGATGGGGCTGGGGATTGGAACTTCAATAAAAGCTATTATTATAAAAGGTTTAGGCATTAAGGGAGTGAGTGAGCGGTGAGGCCGGAGTACAGGGACCGCACAGCCCCGCTGCATTTGCATGCCACCGGCCTCTCCCACAAGTATATTAGGGCATATGTGGATGGCACTGTTATGCGGGGGAGGAATATGTGGATGGCACTGTTATGGGGGGGGGGGAGAGAGAATCTGTGGATGGCACTGTTATGGGGGGGATCTGTGGGTGACACATATAGCAGTGCAATCCACAGATCTCACCCCCCCCCCCATAACAGAGCCATCCACAGATCACCCCCCCATAACAGTGCCATCCACAGATCACCCCCCCCCATAACAGTGCCATCCACAGATCACCCCCCCATAACAGTGCCATCCACAGATCACCCCCCCATAACAGTGCCATCCACAGATCACCCCCCCCATAACAGTGCCATCCACAGATCACCCCCCCATAACAGTGCCATCCACAGATCACCCCCCCATAACAGTGCCATCCACAGATCACCCCCCCCCCATAACAGTGCCATCCACAGATCACCCCCCCCCCATAACAGTGCCATCCACAGATCACCCCCCCCCCCCCATAACAGTGCCATCCACAGATCACCCCCCCCATAACAGTGCCATCCACAGATCACCCCCCCATAACAGTGTCATCCACAGATCACCCCCCCATAACAGTGTCATCCACAGATCACCCCCCCATAACAGTGCCATCCACATATCACCCCCCCCATAACAGTGCCATCCACAGATCCCCCCATAACAGTGCACCCTTCAGATCCCCCCATAACAGTGCCATCCACAGATCAACCCCCCCATAACAGTGCCATCCACAGATCACCCCCCCCCCCATAACAGTGCCATCCACAGATCACCCCCCCATAACAGTGCCATCCACAGATCACCCCCCCATAACAGTGCCATCCACAGATCACCCCCCATAACAGTGCCATCCACAGATCACCCCCCATAAGTGCCATCCACAGATCACCCCCCCCCATCAGTGCCATCCACAGATCACCCCCCATAGCAGTTCCATCCACAGATCACCCCCCCCTAGCAGTGCCATCCACAGATCACCCCCCCCATAACAGTGCCATCCACAGATCACCCCCCCATAACAGTGCCATCCACAGATCACCCCCCCCCCATAATAGTGCCATCCACAGATCACCCCCCCCATAACAGTGCCATCCACAGATCACCCCCCCATAACAGTGCCATCCACAGATCACCCCCCCCCATAACAGTGCCATCCACAGATCACCCCCCCCATAACAGTGCCATCCACAGATCACCCCCCCCATAACAGTGCCATCCAGAGATCACCCCCCCCATAACAGTGCCATCCACAGATCACCCCCCCCCCCATAACAGTGCCATCCACAGATCACCCCCCCCCATAACAGTGCCATCCACAGATCACCCCCCCCATAACAGTGCCATCCACAGATCACACCCCCCCATAACAGTGCCATCCACAGATCACCCCCCCATAACAGTGCCATCCACAGATCACCCCCCCATAACAGTGTCATCCACAGATCACCCCCCCATAACAGTGCCATCCACAGATCACCCCCCCATAACAGTGCCATCCACAGATCCCCCCATAACAGTGCACCCTTCAGATCCCCCCATAACAGTGCACCCTTCAGATCCCCCCATAACAGTGCCATCCACAGATCAACCCCCCATAACAGTGCCATCCACAGATCACCCCCCCCCCCCCATAACAGTGCCATCCACAGATCACCCCCCCATAACAGTGCCATCCACAGATCACCCCCCATAACAGTGCCATCCACAGATCACCCCCCATAAGTGCCATCCACAGATCACCCCCCCCCCATCAGTGCCATCCACAGATCACCCCCCCCCATCAGTGCCATCCACAGATCACCCCCCATAGCAGTTCCATCCACAGATCACCCCCCCATAGCAGTGCCATCCACAGATCACCCCCCCCCCCCATAACAGTGCCATCCACAGATCACCCCCCCATAACAGTGCCATCCACAGATCACCCCCCCATAACAGTGCCATCCACAGATCACCCCCCCCCATAATAGTGCCATCCACAGATCACCCCCCCCCATAACAGTGCCATCCACAGATCACCCCCCCCATAACAGTGCCATCCACAGATCACCCCCCCCATAACAGTGCCATCCACAGATCACCCCCCCCCTCCATAACAGTGCCATCCACAGATCACCCCCCCCATAACAGTGCCATCCACAGATCACCCCCTATAACAGTGCCATCCACAGATCACCCCCCCCCATAACAGTGCCATCCACAGATCACCCCCCCCCATAACAGTGCCATCCACAGATCACCCCCCCATAACAGTGCCATCCACAGATCACCCCCCCATAACAGTGCCATCCACAGATCACCCCCCCATAACAGTGCCATCCACAGATCACCCCCCCCATAACAGTGTCATCCACAGATCACCCCCCCATAACAGTGCCATCCACAGATCACCCCCCCATAACAGTGCCATCCACAGATCCCCCCATAACAGTGCACCCTTCAGATCCCCCCATAACAGTGCCATCCACAGATCAACCCCCCCATAACAGTGCCATCCACAGATCACCCCCCCCATAACAGTGCCATCCACAGATCACCCCCCCATAACAGTGCCATCCACAGATCACCCCCCATAACAGTGCCATCCACAGATCACCCCCCATAAGTGCCATCCACAGATCACCCCCCCCATCAGTGCCATCCACAGATCACCCCCCATAGCAGTTCCATCCACAGATCACCCCCCCATAGCAGTGCCATCCACAGATCACCCCCCCCATAACAGTGCCATCCACAGATCACCCCCCCATAACAGTGCCATCCACAGATCACCCCCCCATAACAGTGCCATCCACAGATCACCCCCCCATAACAGTGCCATCCACAGATCACCCCCCCCCCATAATAGTGCCATCCACAGATCACCCCCCCCATAACAGTGCCATCCACAGATCACCCCCCCCCATAACAGTGCCATCCACAGATCACCCCCCCATAACAGTGCCATCCACAGATCACCCCCCCCCCATAACAGTGCCATCCACAGATCACCCCCCCCCATAACAGTGCCATCCACAGATCACCCCCCCCCCCCATAACAGTGCCATCCACAGATCACCCCCCCCCATAACAGTGCCATCCACAGATCACCCCCCCCCCATAACAGTGCCATCCACAGATCACCCCCCCATAACAGTGTCATCCACAGATCACCCCCCCATAACAGTGCCATCCACAGATCACCCCCCCATAACAGTGCCATCCACAGATCCCCCCATAACAGTGCACCCTTCAGATCCCCCCATAACAGTGCCATCCACAGATCAACCCCCCCATAACAGTGCCATCCACAGATCACCCCCCCCCATAACAGTGCCATCCACAGATCACCCCCCCATAACAGTGCCATCCACAGATCACCCCCCATAACAGTGCCATCCACAGATCACCCCCCATAAGTGCCATCCACAGATCACCCCCCCCATCAGTGCCATCCACAGATCACCCCCCATAGCAGTTCCATCCACAGATCACCCCCCCATAGCAGTGCCATCCACAGATCACCCCCCCCATAACAGTGCCATCCACAGATCACCCCCCCATAACAGTGCCATCCACAGATCACCCCCCCATAACAGTGCCATCCACAGATCACCCCCCCCCCCCATAATAGTGCCATCCACAGATCACCCCCCCCATAACAGTGCCATCCACAGATCACCCCCCCCATAACAGTGCCATCCACAGATCACCCCCCCATAACAGTGCCATCCACAGATCACCCCCCCATAACAGTGCCATCCACAGATCACCCCCCCCCCCCATAACAGTGCCATCCACAGATCACCCCCCCCCCCATAACAGTGCCATCCACAGATCACCCCCCCCCCATAACAGTGCCATCCACAGATCACCCCCCCCCCATAACAGTGCCATCCACAGATCACCCCCCCCATAACAGTGCCATCCACAGATCACCCCCCCATAACAGTGTCATCCACAGATCACCCCCCCATAACAGTGCCATCCACAGATCACCCCCCCATAACAGTGCCATCCACAGATCCCCCCATAACAGTGCACCCTTCAGATCCCCCCATAACAGTGCACCCTTCAGATCCCCCCATAACAGTGCCATCCACAGATCAACCCCCCCATAACAGTGCCATCCACAGATCACCCCCCCCCCCCATAACAGTGCCATCCACAGATCACCCCCCCATAACAGTGCCATCCACAGATCACCCCCCATAACAGTGCCATCCACAGATCACCCCCCATAAGTGCCATCCACAGATCACCCCCCCCATCAGTGCCATCCACAGATCACCCCCCATAGCAGTTCCATCCACAGATCACCCCCCCATAGCAGTGCCATCCACAGATCACCCCCCCTCCATAACAGTGCCATCCACAGATCACCCCCCCCATAACAGTGCCATCCACAGATCACCCCCCCCCCCCCATAACAGTGCCATCCACAGATCACCCCCCATAACAGTGCCATCCACAGATCACCCCCCATAACAGTGCCATCCACAGATCACCCCTTCCCCATAACAGTGCCATCCACAGATCACCCCCTATAACAGTGCCATCCACAGATCACCCCCCCATAACAGTGCCATCCACAGATCACCCCCCCCATAACAGTGCCATCCACAGATCACCCCCCCATAACAGTGCCATCCACAGATCACCCCCCCCATAACAGTGCCATCCACAGATCACCCCCCCATAACAGTGCCATCCACAGATCACCCCCCCATAACAGTGTCATCCACAGATCACCCCCCCATAACAGTGCCATCCACAGATCACCCCCCCATAACAGTGCCATCCACAGATCCCCCCATAACAGTGCACCCTTCAGATCCCCCCATAACAGTGCCATCCACAGATCAACCCCCCCATAACAGTGCCATCCACAGATCACCCCCCCCCCATAACAGTGCCATCCACAGATCACCCCCCATAACAGTGCCATCCACAGATCACCCCCCATAAGTGCCATCCACAGATCACCCCCCCCATCAGTGCCATCCACAGATCACCCCCCATAGCAGTTCCATCCACAGATCACCCCCCCATAGCAGTGCCATCCACAGATCACCCCCCCATAACAGTGCCATCCACAGATCACCCCCCCATAACAGTGCCATCCACAGATCACCCCCCCATAACAGTGCCATCCACAGATCACCCCCCCCCCCCATAATAGTGCCATCCACAGATCACCCCCCCCCATAACAGTGCCATCCACAGATCACCCCCCCATAACAGTGCCATCCACAGATCACCCCCCCCCTCCATAACAGTGCCATCCACAGATCACCCCCCCCCATAACAGTGCCATCCACAGATCACCCCCCCATAACAGTGCCATCCACAGATCACCCCCCCATAACAGTGCCATCCACAGATCACCCCCCATAACAGTGCCATCCACAGATCACCCCCCCATAACAGTGCCATCCACAGATCACCCCCCATAACAGTGCCATCCACAGATCACCCCCCCCATAACAGTGCCATCCACAGATCACCCCCTATAACAGTGCCATCCACAGATCACCCCCCCCCCCCCCCATAAAGTGCCATCCACAGATCACCCCCCCCCCCCAATAACAGTGCCATCCACAGATCCCCCCCATAACAGTGCCATCCACAGATCCCCCCCATAACAGTGCCATCCACAGATCACCCCATAACAGTGCAATCCACAGATCCCCCCATAACAGTGCACCCTTCAGATCCCCCCCCATAACAGTTCCCCCCTCAGATCCCCCCCATAACAGTGCCACCCACAGATCCCCCATAGTAGTGTAATGCACAGACCACCATTAGTCCAAACCCACCAAAAGCACACCTTTTGGTTAAAAATATTTTTTTTCTTATTTTCCTCCTCAAAAACCTCGGTGCGTCTTATAGGGCGAAAAATACGGTACTATGTTTTTTTTTGAGGGGCTGCGGAACAAAAGTAACGGAAGTGAATGCGGACACAAATATATAATTGTCAAAAATAAAGATACAACACGGATGTCGCCCTTTTAAAAAAATGTATTTTATTTTTAAAAAAATTGCGGGTCCATGTTTTGCAGACTGCAAATAAATACGGTTGTGTGCAAATAAATACGGGTGCCCACAGAACGGCACCCGTGTACTGCGGATCTGCAAATGCGGTCCGCAATACGGCAACGGGAAGCACACGTTCGTGTGCAGGGGAGTCTTGGTCTCTCCGCATCCCGTCATAGAATTGCGTTATGGTCCGTGATAACGGAATCCATAACGCAATTCACCTTTAACCAACAAACGTAGCGTGAACTAATTTCATAAGCGGAAAATTCGCTCATCTCTATTGACAACCATGGGGTTATCTTCTTTGCACAAGGCTAAATCCACAGCAGCAACCCTAAAGGGGTTAGGTCACCTGCACAGGTGCGAGTTTTCCTGCGTTTCTGCACCCAAGTTAGATGCGGTTTTGCTGCAGACGTCGCCCTTCCATTGAAAAGGATGAAATCCACTGCTAAAAACGCAAACGTAATTGATATGCCGGGGATTTGGGAATCCGCAACGCGGTCAATTTCCGCAAGGAAAAAATAAATCTGCAAAGTGTAGGTGATATTAGTGTAATTTTTATTTTTTTTAAAGGATAACTGTCATATTTTTATTTTATTTGCTAGTTTATTAGAGCTATACATGTATACCTGAGTTAATCTGTCAATGATTGTCAAAAGATCTGTAATTACCTTATAATAACAGCTTTCATTAATGTCCTCTGTCCCTTTCCACTGGTCTCTTAAAAGACAGTTGCTAAGGCTCGTCTGTCTTCGGCTAGAAGGACGGAGGGGCGGTCCTTCACACTGTATGCCTGCATTAGGCTTCAGAGTGAGGAGGCGTGTCACTCAGTAATCCAATCTGATTGGCTGGCAGGAAGCTGCTGGCTACAGCAAGTGTGTATGTGACCTGAGGGAAAGCAGTTTTGACCTCAGAGAACTAGCAGAGGAGCCATCTTGAGAAGATCCTCATATTGTAGGATTCAAAACAACCGTAACTAAGGGGAAAACTCAAGGAAAACAGTGGTAAGTGAAGAAACTAAAGATTGTTTTATGTATAATGCTGCTGCAGCAGTAACATATGCTGAAATTGATTTTTTTTGATGAAAAAAATGACAGGCTCCATTCACACGTCCGCAAAATGGGTCCGCATCCTTTCCGCAATTTTGCGGAATGGGTGCGGACCCATTAATTCTCTATGGGGACGGAATGGATGCGGACAGCACACAGTGTGCTGTCTGCAGCCGCAATTGCGGAGCGCGGCCCCGATTTTGGGTCCGCAGCTCCGCAAAAAGATAGAGCATGTCCTATTCTTGTCCGCAGCTTGCGGGCAAGAATAGGCATTTCTATGGGGGTGCCGGGCTGGTGTGTTGCGGACCCGCAATTTGCGGGTCCGCAACACACCACGGACGTGTGAATGTAGCCTAATCCTTTAAAGACACCTTTGTAAGGCCTCATGCACACGGACGTTTTTTTTTTGCGGTCCGCAAAAACGGTTTCCGTTGTTCCGTGATCCGTGTCCGTTTTTTATTCCGTGGGTCTTCCTTGATTTTTGGAGGATCCACGGACATGAAGGAAAAAGTCATTTTGGTGTCCGCCTGGCCGTACGGAGCCAAACAGTTCCGTCCTGACTTACAATGCAAGTCAATGGGGACGGATCCGTTTAACGTTGACACAATATGGTGCAATTGCAAACGGATCCGTCCCCCATTGACTTTCAATGTAAAGTCAGGAGTCCCTATTATACCATCGGATCGGAGTTTTCTCCCATCCGATGGTATATTTTAACTTGAAGCGTCCCCATCACCATGGGAACACCTCTATGTTAAAATATACCATCGGATTTGAGTTATATCTGAAAACTCAGATCCGACAGTATATTCTAACACAGAGGCATTTCCATAGTGATGGGGACGCTTCAAGTTAGAATATACTAAGAACTGTGTACATGACTGCCCCCTGCTACCTGGCAGCACCCGATGTCTTACAGGGGGCTGTGATCCGCACAATTAACCCCTCAGGTGCTGCAACTGAGGGGTTAATTGTGCGTATCACAGCCCCCTGTAAGAGATCAGGTGCTGCCAGGCAGGAGGGGGCAGACCCCCCTCCCTCCCCAGTTTTAAATTCATTGGTGGCCAGTGCGGGCCAACGCTCCCTCCTTCCCCTGTATTACATTCATTGGTGGCCAGTGCGGCTTCCCCTCTCCCCCCCCCCCATATACTATGGCCCCAGTTGCGGCACCTGAGGGGTTAATTGTGCGGATCACAGCCCCCTGTAAGAGATCGGGTGCTGCCAGGCAGCAGGGGGCAGTCAGTTCTTAGTATATTCTAACTAGAAGCGTCCCCATCACTATGCCTCTGTGTTAGAATATACTGTCGGATCTTCGTGAAAACTCATCTCTGAAAAAACTTTTATGCAGACGGGTGAAAGTAGCCTACGGATCACGGACGCGGATGACAATCTTGTGTGCATCCATGTTTTTTCACGGACCCATTGACTTGAATGGGTCCGCGAACCGTTGTCCGTCAAAAAAATAGGACAGGTCCTATTTTTTTGACGGACAGGAAACACGGATCACGGACGCGGATGAACAACGGTGCATTTTCCGAGTTTTCAACGGACCCATTGAAAGTCAATGGGTCCGCAGAAAATCACGGAACAACGGACACGGATGCACACAACGGTCGTGTGCATGAGGCCTAAACCTAAGGAAGGATGAAATAAAAAGTTTCTGATCTTTTTTTTTTTTTATTGTGTCTCAGTACGTGTTTCCAATTAGTAAAAAGAAAAATATATATATTAAAAATAGTCTATTATTGTCTCTTTAAGAACCTCTTCCAGCTTGATTTGCACTTGGCACAAACACTGTATTCCCGAGCAGATAACCTACAATTTGACAATTTCTGATGCTCTGAGACCTCCATTAGAGAGACGGCGTAGTGCGCGACGCTGACGATGACACATTTAGTTTGTTTTTCACTTAAATGGTGCAATTTAAATTAATGACTCCACAAAGTGCTGTGCTTACGCTGCGAGCCTTAATGGCGAGTGTCTTATTCCTGCACCCCGGAGTCTGACAGCTATCTATGTTCATTGAAAGCTTTAGTTTTAGATCCAGTCCTGGCCCGGTTTTACGTTTATTTAGTGTTTCGGCAAGCAGCAGATTATAGAGCTATTACGTTATTGCTGCCTTTTATAATCGTGGTGATTTTTAGATGCTTAAAATAGATTGGCTGAGAGCATGCATTAAACCAGGCATGCTCAACCTGCGGCCCTCCAGCTGTTGTAAAACTACAACTCCCACCATGCCCTTCTGTAGGCTGTCCGGGAATGATGGGAGTTGTCGTTTTGCAACAGCTGGAGGGCCGCAGGTTGAGCATGCCTGCATTAAACTGTCCCGGCGGTCTGAACTTTTTATACTGAATACCGGGAGTGCTATAAACTCTAAGAGGGGATCTATCATCAGGGGAATATCTAAAGTGAGGGGTTTTTTTTTTGCAGTCTGTGTTGGCCTACTTTATGCCAAACAAATTTTGTTTGATAAAATTGTCTTATCCTTAAAGGGGTTCGGCCATGATTAATGTAAGAAATGACGACCAGACATCATATAGTGTCAGGAAGCAGGGGGTGTTACCTCTACTAAGGGACCGCGGGCACGGGTTCCCCTTCAGCTCGGTAGAACACCTGGTGCCCAAGGTGCGGGTGCGCGAGTTGCACGGCGCGTGCGCAGTACGCAGGCTGCGCGCGCTTTCCCAGGAGCATAGCGTTCCTGCATTATCCGGCTGTCAGGTGTGAGCCTTGCTGGGGGAGGTTCCCAGTACACACCTTCCATCTTCCTCGCCTGCCATTGGTTCCCGGGGAGGGAGGCCTCCTGGTTGCCTTGGGGACCAGGGGGTGGTCCTACCTTCCCTGGCTATAAAGACCTGGCCTGAGCTCTGGTTCATTGCTGAGTTATTCCACCTTATGGTGGACACCTAGCCTCCCTGCGGATCCTCCTATTTGCCTGTTGTTCCTTTGTATCCTTCCCGGTTACTGACCCTTGGACTGTCTTCCGCCTTTGAACCTTCGCTGCCTGCCTCGACCCGGATTGGACATTGACTACCCCTCTTGGATTATCCCTAAACTTGTACCGCGTTTCTGGGCTGTCAGCTGCTTACTGCCAGTGGGTTCCTCATCCCACTACTGGCTCCCTGGGACGTTTGACATATAGTACATGGCAATCTCTTTCTAACAAAGTTAGAACCTGCCCTGGACCTCACATGGATCCAGAGATCTCCTCATTCATTGCTCTGCTGGATTTATATCAAGCTGGAGGCTCACCTTTAATGAGGTGAGGTGAGGCTGCCGCCTCAGGCGGCTCTATCTAGAGCAGGAGAGCACAGCCCGCGGGCTGCATGCAGCCCTCACAGCCAAGGTTTGCGCCCCCCGTTCTTCTGGGCAGAAATGATGACCCTGCGATCAGCTATGTTTCTGCCTGGAGCGCCGTACGGCTTAGTTTTACAGCTCCTGCACTCCTGTCAGTGACAGCGGAGGAGCCGAGGAGACGGCAGAAGCGGTTTATTAGCACTTCTGCCTTCTCCTCAGATAGGTGGCATTGCACTCAATGAGCGCTATGCAGTTTTTATATTGCTATACACTGTTATATACTACTATACTGTCACGGCGGGGAGTGGGGGAAACCCCCCACCGTGCGGTGTCAGAGGGTAAAGGGGATCAGCCTGGCCAAAGGGAGTAATAAGGGAGCAGGTCACCTCCTACAACATCCCTAATACTCTCCCTGACTCCTCACCGTATGAGCGGACCCCGATGGTAGGACGACTCATACTCAGGATTCCTAGAGACCCCAAGTCGCCCTGGTAATCCCTCACCAAGGAGCCGGGAAGAGACGACCTGTTCATCCCAGTAATGGAGGAACAGGAGTCTATCTGAGGCCAGGCTGCAAGGAGAGGGGAACACATACAGCTATAGAGATGGCAGGTAAGTGAAACCAGTAACTTACTTACCTGCCACAGACACACTGACTAGAACCCGTGCACTAGTGCTGCTGTCCACACCAACATTAAAGGACACAGCACACACCACAACCACACAGAAACCCAGGACAGCCATAGCTGCAATAAATGTGAGACAGGGGAATGTCTAGTAAACATGACACGAAACTAGACATACAAACACCCTGAACATAACCCACTCCATACAAATAGGGACAGGAAGGGAAGGAGACACCGGGATGACATTGATGACCACAAGGGTGGCCCTCACTGGACAGATGGAACACCCTGGACTGGAGCAGAGCTCCAGCACCAACCACAGCTGAAGTACAACTGACTCCAGCCAGGAAACCACAGAAGATATAAGCCAAGTGACCACACCCAGTCAGGGAGTTAACCATTACAGCACCAGACCAAGGGAGGCTACAATTTAAAGGGGAAGTGCACACACAAGCATACCAAACACGTAACCACCGGCAACAGCATGCGTGGCAACCATGTCACGGCAATCACCCAGAAGGCCGAGACACTGCCACCGCATGCTCTCACAGCAACACATTGCCGCGGGCAACCGCAAGTGTGGCAACAGTGTCACAACGTACACCATAGGCCGTGACATATACACTGTTATATACTGCTATATACTACTATACACTGTTATATACTGCTGTATACTACTATACACTGTTATATACTGCTGTATACTACTATACACTGTTATATACTGCTGTATACTACTATACACTGTTATATACTGCTGTATACTACTATACACTGTTATATACTGCTGTATACTACTATACACTGTTATATACTGCTGTATACTACTATACACTGTTATATACTGCTGTATACTACTATACACTGTTATATACTGCTGTATACTACTATACACTGTTATATACTGCTGTATACTACTATACACTGTTATATACTGCTGTATACTACTATACACTGTTATATACTGCTGTATACTACTATACACTGTTATATACTGCTGTATACTACTATACACTGTTATATACTGCTGTATACTACTATACACTGTTATATACTGCTGTATACTACTATACACTGTTATATACTGCTGTATACTACTATACACTGTTATATACTGCTGTATACTACTATACACTGTTATATACTGCTGTATACTACTATACAATGTTATATACTGCATAACACATGAGTATATACACACACACTTATTATGGAGGGCATTGCTTGGGGAGTATTATCGCTATTGGGGGTTAATGTAGGTGACACTATTGCAATTGAGAGCACTGTTATTTCTGCACTGTAATATTAGGGGGCAATGGGGAGCACAGCGGGCACAGTGGTGGGGGTAGGAGCAGGATGACATGGTTGGGGCACCAGGTTAGGGAGGATGATAGAAAAGTGATGAAACTGATATGTCTGTGTGAAAAACTCTGTGTAAAGATGAGACGTGGCTGAAAGAAATCATCATGGCGGTCTGGTCTGAGTGGAGAAGATGAGGAAAGAGAACCTCACTGGATGTAAGAGGTATGGAGCGCTGTATTCTCCTGTATGTTTTGTAGTGCTGTATGTAATGTCCATAAATGTCTTAAACAGTAGGTCTAGGGAGAGGAGTTACATTGAGAAGTGGCCACATGGAAAGGGGGGGGGGAGGCGCCATTTCAATTTTTGCCTCAGGCAGCAGAAAGGCTAGGTGCACCCCTGTCAAGGGGAGTGTCTTTTCTGCTGCAGCTCAGGAGGCGTGTCCATTCTGCTGCCGCTCTCTCACTATCACAGCTCAGGGGGCGTGTCCATGTTCTCCCTATCACAGCTCAGGAGGCGTGTCCATGTTCTCCCTATCACAGCTCAGGAGGCGTGTCCATGTTCTCCCTATCACAGCTCAGGAGGCAGTTGAAGGATGAAACTGAGCATGTGCGGCCATCTCAGTGAGCCGGACAAAGAAATAAGAACAAGAGCAAACAGCAGGTGGCGCTATACAGATACATTTTATTGAATAACTCAGTGGCTATACAAAATTTGTAATGACATGCAGTTACAAAAGTATTCAGGTCCAGGTGCTGGTTTGGAAACTGTAGAATATTTTTCGTGGGACAACCCCTTCAAACCTAAGGCCTCTTTCACACGGGCGTGTCCGGATTAGGTCCAGATGCGTCCCGGTGCATTGCGGCAAACCCGCGCGAGTAGGAACGCAATTGCAGTCAGTTTTGACTGCGATTGCGTTCCGATGTTCAGTTATTATCACGCGGGTGCAATGTGTTTTGCACGCGCGTGATAAAAAACCGACTGTTGTACCCAGACCCGAACTTCTTTACAGAAGTTCAGGTTTGGGTTAGTTGTAGTGTAGATTGTATTATTTCCTCTTATAACATGGTTATAAGGGAAAATAATAGCATTCTGAATACAGAATGCATAGTACAATAGCGCTGGAGGGGTTAAAAAAATAATAATAATAATTTAACTCACCTTAATCCACTTGTGCGCGCAGCCGGCATCTCTTCTGTCTTCATCTGTGAGCAATAGGACCTTTGATGACGTCACTACGCTCATCACATGGTCCATCACATGATCCATCACCATGGTGATGGATCATGTGATGAGCGTAGTGACGTCATCAAAGGTCCTATTGCTCACAGATAAAGACAGAAGGAGATGCCGGCTGCGCGCACAAGTGGATTAAGGTGAGTTAAATTATTTTATTTATTTTTTAACCCCTCCAGCGCTACTGTACTATGCATTCTGTATTCATAATGCTATTATTTTCCCTTATAACCATGTTATAAGGGGAAATAATAATGATCGGATCCCCATCCCGATTGTCACCTAGCAACCGTGCGTGAAAATCGCACCGCATCCACACTTCTATTGGGCCTGCGTTACGTGAAAAACGCACAAAGAGGAGCATGTTGCGATTTTCACGCAACGCACAAGTGATGCGTGAAAATCACAGCTCGTGTGCACAGCCCCATGGAAATTAATGGGTCCGGATTCAGTGCGGGTGCAATGTGTTCAACTCACGCATCACATCCGCGCGGAATACTCGCCCGTGTGAAAGGGGCCTAAGACTTTTGTCTAGAAAAGCTATTTCAGTTTTCCTACTCCTCCCCCCTACTGGAGTGAAAAAAAAAAGTCTCGGTGGTAAATCTGGAGTGAAACTCATTAACCTAGCTAACCACAGCCACTTTCCCACCCATATTTCAAAACTCAAGTGGGGGTGTAAAAACGCAAAAAGGAGCAAAATTTTTGTGCAAATCCAAAAACTTACAAAAGCTCTAATTTTGCGACTTTTTGAAGTCAAAATTCTGCAGTGAAGACATGATAAATCAGGGCCTAAGAGTCAATAATTCAAAAACCATGAGAGACTGAATAGCACCCGGGGCACATTGTGGCATGAAAGGGGCAAACAGGAGCTGATGCTGCTAACATGAGAATGGGATAATCGGTAACATCTTCCCCTCAAAATATATACGGTAGGTTACCTCTTTAGTATGTTTAGCATACCTCAAAATATGAATAATACCGCCCTATACCAGCCCGGTAAATGCATTGGCGTCTTAGGTCGGGTTCACATCTGCATTTCTGGAATATAGTGGCGATTCCTAATTCCCTAAGGTGTTACCTGTCACTGTAATCTTCTCTGTGATGATAATGTTATGACTGATGAGACAGTCATATTCTGACTGACATTTTTAGGCTTAGTGGTCACTGCACGATTTAAAGATTATTTTTTTTTAAACTATAGATAGTAACATGGAAAATTAAAAAAAATCACCATGAATTGATATAAACAATAGGTAATTTTCTGACGACATGTTCCCTTTAACCAGTATCAGAAGGAGGCCCCGTTTTAGTCTTGCCCGGATCTCAGCATAGTGATATAGCTTGCGCTTTAATAACCTAAAGGGTTAAATAGTGCCCCCCTGATTTTGACTGCTCAGAAAGCTGGACACCCTGCTCATCTACCTCCTGGCATCCCGACCCAACCCCCTGGAAGACTCATTGTAGCAGGGAATGAAAGGCACGACACAAGGTCGGAAGGTTACATTTATATCACACATACCATAACCATATCACAAACAGCCGACGACTATATCAAGTGCCTTCAGTGCAAGCATAAAGAGAGCAAGCAACCTCCCTGCAGACAATGCCTCGGGACGGATTCACACCCAGCAACTCAGCGCTGCAAGTAACAGTGCCAACCAATCAACCATCAATCGGAAATTCCAGAACATTAAGTTCCTCTGACGTCAAGATAATTTATTGTGTCTCATTAGAGTACAGCTCTGGAGTATAATACAGGATGTAACTCAGGATCAGTACAGGATAAGTAATGTAATGTATGTACACAGTGACTGCACCAGCAGAATAGTGAGTGCAGCTCTGGAGTATAATACAGGATGTAACTCAGGATCAGTACAGGATAAGTAATGTAATGTATGTACACAGTGACTCCACCAGCAGAATAGTGAGTGCAGCTCTGGAGTATAATACAGGATGTAACTCAGGATCAGTACAGGATAAGTAATGTAATGTATGTACACAGTGACTGCACCAGCAGAATAGTGAGTGCAGCTCTGGAGTATAATACAGGATGTAACTCAGGATCAGTACAGGATAAGTAATGTAATGTATGTACACAGTGACTCCACCAGCAGAATAGTGAGTGCAGCTCTGGAGTATAATACAGAATGTAACTCAGGATCAGTACAGGATAAGTAATGTATGTAGACAGTGACTCCACCAGCAGAATAGTGAGTGCAGCTCTGGAGTATAATACAGGATGTAACTCAGGATCAGTACAGGATAAGTAATGTAATGTATGTACACAGTGACTGCACCAGCAGAATAGTGAGTACAGCTCTGGTGTATAATACAGGATGTAACTCAGGATCAGTACAGGATAAGTAATGTAATGTATGTACACAGTGACTGCACCAGCAGAATAGTGAGTACAGCTCTGGAGTATAATACAGGATGTAACTCAGGATCAGTACAGGATAAGTAATGTATGTAGACAGTGACTCCACCAGCAGAATAGTGAGTACAGCTCTGGAGTATAATACAGGATGTAACTCAGGATCAGTACAGGATAAGTAATGTAATGTATGTACACAGTGACTGCACCAGCAGAATAGTGAGTGCAGCTCTGGAGTATAATACAGGATGTAACTCAGGATCAGTACAGGATAAGTAATGTAATGTATGTACACAGTGACTCCACCAGCAGAATAGTGAGTGCAGCTCTGGAGTATAATACAGGATGTAACTCAGGATCAATACAGGATAAGTAATGTAATGTATGTACACGGTGACTCCACCAGCAGAATAGTGAGTGCAGCTCTGGAGTATAATACAGGATGTAACTCAGGATCAGTACAGGATAAGTAATGTAATGTATGTAGACAGTGACTCCACCAGCAGAATAGTGAGTGCAGCTCTGGAGTATAATACAGGATGTAACTCAGGATCAGTACAGGATAAGTAATGTATGTACACAGTGACTGCACCAGCAGAATAGTGAGTGCAGCTCTGGAGTATAATACAGGATGTAACTCAGGATCAGTACAGGATAAGTAATGTATGTACACAGTGACTCCACCAGCAGAATAGTGAGTGCAGCTCTGGAGTATAATACAGGATGTAACTGAGGATCAGTGCAGGATAAGTAATGTAATGTATGTACACAGTGACTGCACCAGCAGAATAGTGATTGCAGCTCTGGAGTATAATACAGGATGTAACTCAGGATCAGTACAGGATAAGTAATGTAATGTATGTACACAGTGACTCCACCAGCAGAATAGTGAGTGCAGCTCTGGAGTATAATACAGGATGTAACTCAGGATCAGTACAGGATAAGTAATGTAATGTATGTACACAGTGACTCCACCCGCAGAATAGTGAGTGCAGCTCTGGAGTATAATACAGGATGTAACTCAGGATCAGTACAGGATAAGTAATGTAATGTATGTACACAGTGACTCCACCAGCAGAATAGTGAGTGCAGCTCTGGGGTATAATACAGGATGTAACTCAGGATTAGTACAGGATAAGTAATGTAATGTATGTACACAGTGACTCCACCAGCAGAATAGTGAGTGCAGCTCTGGAGTATAATACAGGATGTAACTCAGGATCAATACAATTTAAGTAAGCAAGGTATGTACAAAGTAACTTAACTTTCTATGTAGATTATATGAAGATGTAAATTAGGACATTTTGTTAAAAGATGTGTTTGTCACATTGTAACTTCTTTCATTATCCTCTTTGCCAATTATGAAACCTTTTTCTATTGACATTTTTAATAGAAGAAAAATAGGATCAGATCAGTGTGGTAATACAAAGTACGAGGCACAGAACATCCTCCCTGGCGATGTACAGCTTGTACAGACGGGCACATTGTACTAGGTGTTACATCGTCTTTACAACTGATGCCAAAACTACAACCATTTGGAAATGTATGCCCTTGCCTTTACAGATCAGCATCAGGATCATGGGGATGGGCCGTGCCATATACTCTATACAGATTCAGAAATAAAACTCGCTGGATGAGAAATGTGGTGCATCTTCAGTCCCTTTTCTGTACCATTTATTGGTTGGCTTACTATGCAATAACATTTAAAACAAAAAATGTGGTGTAATTTTGGCTCAAGTTGGGACATTTTAAGTAATGACTCACTAAGCTACTCCTCTTTATCGAGCAAGTCTCAAAAAATGTCCATAAATGTGGGGCATCAGTTTTTGGCTTAGTAAATCTCTTCCATTATTTTGTGTTTCAAATTTCATGTCTGGATTTTGCCAAGGAGTTTCGCTCATCTCTACAATGGGCACTTCAGTCCCCTTGATTTTGATGGAAGACCTGCAAAAGAGAGCTTGAGATCAAGACCTAAAGAGCTAGAGGACCCAGTAGAGAGCCATGGGATCAGGGGCGGATTGGCCATAGATCCTACAGGGAAATGTCCTTGTGGGCCGATGCCCCAGGGGGGCCACCCAGGTCCTCCTCTCTGCCGCTGACCGGGTATATAATGAGCTCTCAACAGTAATTAACGCTGTGAGAATCACCCAGCCAGCGACCACACATGCCCTCCTGAATTCAACTGTTGTGGCCCGCACCTCACCCCCTAAGCCCCCTGCTCCATAGACAACTGGAGGAGAAGGACAGAAGATGGTAGCTATTGATGGCCACCACAGAGGGCCAGCTTTTTTGGCAGTATATTTTGTTACACTGTGGGTTCTGCTGGGATAGTATTTTGCACCATGGTATTGTTGACCCCACCTACTTGTGTTGCTCCGTCTTCTGTTAATTTAGACCTGCCTACAAAATGGGGCCACTTTTAGTTTTTTTTTTCCAGGGCCAGTGCGCCCCTGCATGCGATCATTCATTTTAGTAATCCTAGGGGTCCTGGCCCTTGGACATCTCAAGTATCTAAAAGTGCCATTCATCTTTACCAATAAAACTAGACAATATGTAGACTCACATGGTTTAGGGAAGGCTTAGACTGGCCATACACATTAGACAGCTATTGTCCATTTGACCCACTGCTGGGCCTACCAACAAGGTATACTCGGCTCAACGTGCATGTGTCCTGAATAAGGAGAAGGGCCAAACTTCTCTGGTGGTTACTGGTAGTTACTTATCTTCTTTAAGATCAAAAAGGATCTGGATGGGCCCTAAAGAACATCATGGTGAGTATTGCCTCCAGCCTTGTGTAAAGACCAGATTCTCCAAGATCTCTGTTTTTTTTAAACTTGATGATATCAAAACTCATTTCCCCCGATTTGTGTCCGTCCAATAACGCTGGACGCTTTCGACGAAAGATTTCCAAACCATTAATGTTGTGAGCAACCATTAAATTCTCCACCAGCAACTCGCAGCATCAAATGGAAAGAGTTGAAAGAGATCCTTTGATTCAGACAGAAAGCAGAACAGACTGTGCGCGCTGACACCAGACGATGCTATTAAAATCTCCTTTAATGCATTGTCCACCAGAAGAAGCTGAAGACACAATCGTCACGAGCGAAGTGTAGAATAATCATCGTCCCCTGCCCAAAACCAAAGTCATATAATAGCTTCAACTTTTTACGAAATGTCCTTCAAAGTTTTGCATCAAAGTTTCTGTGGGGGAGAACCCATTGCACCGTTTATTTTAACCCCTGGAGTACTGGCCAATTTTGGTCTTGGGAACCAGAGAACTGGTTAATTTTTGGTCAGAGTGGAGAACAGAACAATTTTTTTTAGTTTTTCGTCTTTGCATTCCAGTGCTCATAACGTTTTCCATTTTTTGTCCACATTATCCTTTGATTTATATTAATCTTTATTTCAGAAAAGAGCAAATTGGGCGTTGCTTTTAACCCGTAGGATACCAGCGCCGAACATGTACGGCACTGGAAACTGGGACAGAAATCCCAGCGCCGTACATCTACGCCGCCCTGATCAGGCGCTGCGCCCGCCCGGTCAGCTGCAGGGGTCCGGCAGTCACAGATAGCCGGACCCCTGCTGTATGCGCCGGCATCGGTGAAAACACTGATGCCGGCGCATTAACCCTTGTCATTGCCGACAGAAGCACGTGCGGTATCCTACCGGGTGCAGGGTGTCCATTGGGTCTCCTCCGCGCTGCTGTGGCGGAGACCCGATGGCAGGGAAGGCAGCCCTATGCCTTCCTTAGGCATCGTGGCTGCCTTTCGTGTGAGCCTGTGAGATCCAGCCCCCTGTATTACGGTGGTATTACACTTACAGCCAATGCATCACAATACAGAAGTATTGTCGTGCATTGTAAAGGGGATCAGACCCCCAAAAGTTGAAGTCCCAAAGTTGGACAAAAAATAAAGTGAAAAAAGTTAAAAAAATAAAGTTTTACAAAAAAAATTAAAGTTTCACGTAAAAATAAAAAAAGAGTCCTTTTCCCAAAATAAAGTTAAAAAAAATTGTGAAAAAAAGAAAAGTAGACATATTAGGTATCGCTGCGTCCGTATCGACCGACTCTATTAAAATATCACATGATTCACCCCGTCAGGTGAACGCCATATTTTCTGGTCACCTTGCCTCACAAAAAGTGTAATACCAAGTGATCAAAAAGTCTTATGTACCCCAAAATGGTACCATTCAAACCGTCATCTCGTCCCGCAAAAAATTAGCCCCTACCTAAGACAATCGCCCAAAAAAAATAAAAATAAAATAGGGCTCTCCGAAAATGACAACACAAAAACAAGATTTTATTCTGTTCAAAAATGATTCTCCCTGGCTGTGACGCTCCGCAATTGGACCGCGCTAAGCCAGGGAGAAGGAGAGGCCCATTGAGAAGCAGGGCAGTCTCCTCCTTCCTGTACCGATGCTATTCATTAGCATACCAGTCGGGAAAACTGCAGGGGGGCACAGCGGGCGAACGGAGCGGCTCCCAGACAAACTAGTAAGCAATATTATTATACACATAATTATTATACACATAATTATTATACACATAATATTATTATACACATAATTATTATACACATAATATTATTATACACATAATATTATTATACACATAATTGACATTGTTGCAACCATAACAACCCACACTGTAAAATGAAAATGTTAATTTCCCGTATAGTGAACATCCTTAAAACAATCTTAAAAATCATTGCCAGAAATGATGTTTTTGGTTCGAACACCTCACGAGGGTGGAATAAAAAGTGATCAGAAAGTCATATATACAACATAGTACAAATAATAAAAAAATACAGCTAATTCTGGAAATTTCCATATTAATAAAGTCAGAGTGTTTAATACTGATGACCTATTCTCAAGCAATTGAGATTAAAGTAGTTTATAATTGGCTATGTTGTAGCTGAAAATTACGGGCAGTGAGTGTGGACCCAATGTGCCAACCTCCGGCTAGTCCTTAGGGAGTTATCCTAGTGGTCTCCTGGTTCTCATCCTTTAACCCCTATATAGGGATCTGGCCTTCACTGCAGGGGAGCCACCAGGCCGCTACCTCTTGGAATAGTCCTGGTGTGGTTGGCTGCTGACCCACAGCTGTCAACAGACATCGGTACGTTACACTGAGGCATCAGGTAAAACACGTAAGTCAGGAAACAGGCAGAGGTCAGGGCTGGCAGAGTTTGTGCGAATTTGTGAAATAATCCAAAGGAAAGGGCAGGTGGCACAGGATCAGTACGGTGAACAGGCACAGGTAAGGTCAGGCAGCAGAACACAGACGTCTGTACACTGGCATACAAATGGATTATAGCTCTTTCCAAACTTTACCAAGCTAGAGAGACCTAGCAAGTTCTGTTGAGACCAATTGCTCAGGCAAGAAAGTGAGGTCAGCAGCATAGCTTATATAGGAGAGTTGATTAGCTCATTAGTAAAGCAGCTGAGCACAGGATCAGAAATGGAATTAACCCCTCCAGTGCTGCAGGGATAAGTCTCTCTAATACACACACAGGAAGAGGCCTTGTGTGGTACCGCAGACCCGGAGATACTACAATTGGTTTGTAATGTAATGCTTTGTAATATGTCACCTTTCATGCAATACATCTTGTTCACCAGCCACCAGATGTGGTTTGGTTTGCAGTGTTTGGTAACATGAATGGAACTCCTTGGTAGGAGTGTTCTGACTTCCTGCCAAGGGTGGGACTGAGCTACGGACACTCAGTTTAGAGTTGGAAAGAGGAAAGTAAGGCGCTAGGGAGAATGCCATCCATCTCCAGCTCCTCCAGGCCAGGTGGACAACAGAGAACAGAGGTGTCTCACATAGAAGGACATAGTTGCCTCAGGGAGACTGCATTATACTAGGCCAAGGAAGAATTGTATGCTATGACGTACTAGAGTAAACACAAGCTGTCAAGACTCCACTGCAAGTGGTTGGAAACATGTTAAAACACCATCACGAGAGTTCAGGACAGACATGGCTGGAAGCCTGCATCAGACAGTGGACACCTACTGTCGCAGAGGCTAGAGTAAAGCCGTAGGGAACGGAATACAGAGATAGAGAGAGAGACATTGTGAGCTAGCAAGTTTCTGAGTGTCATCTTTGCCCCATTGCCAGCCACCATTGGAAGAAGAGAAAATTTACTTTGTACGAGCTGCTGATGAACATGCTGCGATCTGGTTTTGCACTCAGTTAAGGAAGACGTTATTTGTTCAACCTGTCTGGTTCCTTTCATCATCACCTTTTTTCAATGCAACTAACCTCTGGGAGCGACAACTTGAGGTAGGACCCAGTGACTACTGCAAACATGCTACATCAGAGCCACTACTACTCCTATCCTCTGCTCTGGCTCCACAGGGGCTCTCTGCGGCCTGCAGTGTGGGACACAAAAGTCTGACTGCTGGGCCGAAGGTAGGTGAGTGACGCGATGCCCGTGCCTGTCCCGGTTAGTGGGATGGTGACTGGCACGGAGTTCCACCATGATACTGAAGAAATGAGAGAGTACTGTTCTCCTAAGCCTAGTGGAAATAAGATATTTCGTGTCCTCTGTGAAGGTTGTGTAGTGGGCGGGAGATGGACTGTAGAGAGTAGGAGGATAGGAATGATTAGTCTGTTACATACCAGTGTATATAGAGGACGATAAGAAGAGGGATGTCACGTTCACTGGTCACATGGCCTAGATACCAAGAAGTGAATGTGGCTGAACTGCAATACCAAGCAAAGCCACTATACAATGTACGGCGCATGGACGCAATGTACGCAGCGCTCACAGTAGCGCCGGTGCCTTCTCAAACAGCCGATCGGCAGGGGTCCTGGGTGTCGGACCTACCCCA
Source organism: Bufo bufo (assembly GCF_905171765.1). Classification (NCBI taxonomy): domain Eukaryota; kingdom Metazoa; phylum Chordata; class Amphibia; order Anura; family Bufonidae; genus Bufo; species Bufo bufo. The sequence goes on along the minus strand of NC_053390.1, from coordinate 804,071,065 downwards.
AGATAGGTCATCAGTAATGCTGCTATTACATGCAGCGATCTCCTCCAGAGTATAAAGAGGAGCGATCACTAATGCCATCGCTCTTCCCCAGCAGATTGTGATTACACAGCACAATCTGCCGCTGGCAAGCGATGGTTTTTATGCATGCTTAGACATCACAATTGCCTGATTAATGAGCGTTTGCTTGTTCATCGGGTAATCGGCGGCAGTATTACACTGCCAGTTTATACCAATGCTTGTTAGCGATGATCTTCACGATTAGCTGCAGGTAGAACGTAAGCTTTAAAAAAAATTAAGAAAACCCTTTAAATAAATTAAATCATTCATCATATAAAAACAGCATTTTTGTGTTAAGACTGAGTTCACACTTAAGGCTACTTTCACACTAGCGTTCGGAGCGGATCCGTCTGATGTTTCATCAGACGGATCCGCTCCGATAATGCAGACGTTTGTATCCGTTCAGAACGGATCCGTCTGCATTAAAACTTAGAAAATTTTCTAAGTGTGAAAGTAGTCTGAGCGGATCCGTCCAGACTTTACATTGAAAGTCAATGGGGAACGGATCCGCTTGAAGATTGAGCTATATAGTGTCATCTTCAAGCGGATCCGTCCCCATTGACTTCCATTGTAAGTCTGGACGGATCCGCTCGCCTCCGCACGGCCAGGCGGACACCCGAACGCTGCAAGCACTGAGCGGAGCAGAGGCTGAACGCTGGCAGGCGGATGCATTCTGAGCGGATCCGCCTCCATTGAGAATGCATTGCTGCCAGACGGATGCGTTTTGGGCCGCTCGTGAGCCCCTTCAAACGGTGCGCACGAGCGGACACCTAAAAGCAGGTGTGAAAGGAGCCTTATTTCCATCACTTATCACCAGGTTTGGGTCAAAAACAATCTCATATCTATCTATTATCTATCTATCTATCTATCTATTATCTATCTATCTATCTATCTATCTATTATCTATCTATCTATCTATTATCTATCTATCTATCTATTATCTATCTATTATCTATCTATCTATCTATCTATTATCTATCTATCTCCTATCTATTATCTATTATCTATCTATCTATTATCTATCTATTATCTATCTATCTATCTATCTATCTATCTATTATCTATCTATCTATCTATTATCTATCTATTATCTATCTCCTATCTATTATCTATTATCTATCTATCTATCTATTATCTATCTATTATCTATCTATCTATTATCTATTATCTATCTATCTATCTATCTATCTATCTATTATCTATCTATCTATCTATTATCTATCTATTATCTATCTCCTATCTATCTATCTATTATCTATCTATTATCTATCTACCTATCTATTATCTATTATCTATCTATCTATCTATTATCTATCTATTATCTATTATCTATCTATCTATCTATCTATCTATTATCTATTATCTATCTATTATCTATCTATCTATCTATTATCTATCTATTATCTATCTATTATCTATCTATCTATCTATTATCTATCTATCTATCTATCTATCTATCTATCTATTATCTATCTATTATCTATCTATTATCTATCTATCTCCTATCTATTATCTATTATCTATCTATCTATCTATTATCTATCTATTATCTATCTATCTATCTATCTATTATCTATCTATCTATCTATTATCTATCTATTATCTATCTATCTATTATCTATCTATCTATCTATTATCTATCTATTATCTATCTATTATCTATCTATCTATTATCTATCTATCTATCTATCTCATATCTATCTATCTATTATCTATCTCATATCTATCTATCTATTATCTATCTATCTATCTATCTATTATCTATCTATCTATCTATCTATCTATTATCTATCTATTATCTATCTATCTATTATCTATCTATCTATCTATTATCTATCTATCTATCTATCTATCTATTATCTATTATCTATCTATCTATTATCTATCTATCTATCTATTATCTATCTATTATCTATCTATCTATCTATTATCTATCTATCTATCTATCTATCTATCTATTATCTATCTATCTATCTATTATCTATCTATCTATCTATCTATCTATCTATCTATTATCTATCTATTATCTATCTATTATCTATCTATCTATCTATTATCTATCTATCTATTATCTATCTCCTATCTATCTATCTATTATCTATCTATCTATTATCTATCTATTATCTATTATCTATCTATCTATCTATCTACTATCTATCTATTATCTATCTATTATCTATCTATCTATTATCTATTATCTATTATCTATCTATCTATCTATCTATTATCTATCTATCTATCTATCTATCTATTCTCTATCTATTATCTATCTATCTATCTATTATCTATCTATTATCTATCTATCTATTATCTATCTATCTATTATCTATCTATCTATCTATCTATCTATTATCTATCTATCTATCTATCTATTATCTATCTATCTATTATCTATCTATCTATCTATTATCTATCTATCTATCTATCTATTATCTATTATCTATCTATCTATTATCTATCTATCTATCTATTATCTATCTATTATCTATCTATCTATCTATCTATTATCTATCTATCTATCTATCTATCTATCTATTATCTATCTATCTATTATCTATTATCTATTATCTATCTATCTATTATCTATCTATCTATCTCATATCTATCTATCTATCTATCTATCTATCTATCTATCTATCTATCTATCTATTATCTATCTATTATCTATCTATTATCTATCTATTATCTATCTATCTATCTATTATCTATCTATTATCTATCTATTATCTATCTATCTATCTATCTATTATCTATCTATTATCTATCTATCTATCTATCTATCTATTATCTATCTATTATCTATTATCTATCTATCTATTATCTATCTATCTATCTATTATCTATCTATCTATTATCTATCTATTATCTATCTATTATCTATCTCATATCTATCTATTATCTATCTATCTATCTATCTATCTATTATCTATCTATCTATTATCTATCTATTATCTATCTATCTATCTACTATCTATCTATTATCTATCTATTATCTATCTATCTATTATCTATCTATCTATCTATCTATTATCTATCTATCTATCTATTATCTATCTATCTATTATCTATCTATTATCTATTATCTATTATCTATCTATCTATCTATCTATTATCTATTATCTATCTATTATCTATCTATCTATTATCTATCTATTATCTATCTATCTATTATCTATCTATTATCTATCTATTATCTATCTATCTATCTATCTATCTAATGTAGCAAAAGAAGGCAGCACTCCAGATTGCAGTGAAAAAGTGGACGGTTTATTCACTCATCAGCAACGTTTCAGCTCTCACATTGGAGCCTTTTTCCAGCTGAGTAACATGTGCAAAATTACATACATATATAGTGCAAGTAATTACCAAGATACAAATTGACCCATCATATAATAAAGTGCAAATGCATAGACATAACAATCACATTACAAATATAATCAGTGTATTGTCATAATTTGATATAGCAGCAGTACAGACATGACCGTAAGAAAATTCATAATGTAGTGGATGTGATATAAAATCACCAAACTGTCATAATGACCAATCAAATGTGAGGGTGAACAGGTGTGTTTAAACATGATATAACAATCAAAAAAATTAAAAACCTTTGAATGAGTCACTTGCGGCTGACAGGACATGGTAGGAACTGTTGGCGTCCGGAAAGGAGCATGGCGCATGCGCCGCTCCAACCACTATCGCGAGATTCACTGAGGTAATGTGTGGTAAAACAACCACATCAAAGATGGCCACTTTAAAACAATGCTTTAGGGCGCATGCGCGTACCGATGCTACCGCCCATACGAGTTTGACAGACACAGATACAGTGTCCGAGCGCCGCAGTATACAGCAGAAACAGCTGATCTATTCATCGGGGGCCGACGGGTCAACGTGGGTCACCAGTGAGATATCTGTACATGTGGGATGATGCGGTTGTCACACCGTTAGCATCCCACTGTCCAGACTGCCAGCATATCCGCTCCATGTCCCTCATAGCCATACAGTAGACGATGTCCACTTGAAATCGGCCTGAAGGACACAGATAGAACTGCATCGGGGCTCATGATATATATAAATGTATATAGAATAGGTCAACTGTACCCGTCTGTGTAGGTGTCACCCAAGTCCCAGAGGGGGCTTGAGTCACACCTTCGCACAGACCGGTACTGACCATGAGTATTAATAGAACTTATTACAAGATTATAAAAAAGGGGATCGCCAACAAGTTCCTCCAGGCTTCGCCATACGTGAACATTCAAACTTTTATGCTTCAGAATAATTTCCTATAAAAAAAGGAAGAGAAAGAAAAAATATTTAATGTATAGCACATGTTGTTTTCCATATAAGTCATCAAACTAGGAGAGAACACACATAAATTCAATGACTAGACAACCCTAAACTCCACATTTAAACCTTGTGGCCTCAAAGTGCCAAGCGTGTAGATCCAATAAAGTTCACGTTTTTTCAATAACTTTATTCGATCCCCACCTCGCCTTGACAGAGATATTTGCTCCAAAACTCTAAACCGTAGGTCATCTTGTGTATGTTTAGCTTCAGTGAAGTGTTTGGACACTGGGAGATCCATTTTTTGTTTTCTAATTGAATACCTGTGTTGGTTGAGACGGGTTTTGACGTCCCAAGTGGTCTCACCAACATAAAGCAGACCACACGGGCACACCAACAAATAGATGACATAAGACGAATCACATGTTAAATATTGTTTGATCTTAACCATGTGGCCCAGGGTAGGGTGCAAAAAAGAATCCCCTCTCAACATTAATTTACAATTGATGCAGTTATAACAAGGATAACAGCCTTTGCGTGTGGAGCCAAAGTAGCTCTCACATGTCTCCCTTGTGGATCCAATATCTGACTTCACCAGTCTATCACCTAAATTAGGGCTACGTCGGTATGAGCATAGAGGTGGCGATTTGAACTCCTGCACTTTCTCAAAATTGCTATTGAGAATTCGCCAGTGTTTTTTAATTATGGCAGCAATCCTACCACTGTTGGTACTGAATTCTGATACAAAGGGGATTCTTGCCTGTGCGGACCTGTGCTCACCTAAACCTTCTCTGATGGTTTCTCTAGTAAGTGAATTGATTCTGTTCAGCTGTTCTCGAATCAATTTTTTGGGATACCCACGTGTTTGAAATTTGGACCCCATTTCTTGTAATCTATTCTCCACTGTTTCTGGATCTTGAACAATTTTTTTGACCCTGAGAAGCTGACTGAAAGGGAGAGATCTAATCATAGGCTTGGGATGATGGCTCTCATAACGTAACAGGGTGTTTTTATCTGTGGGTTTCACATATATATCCGTCACTAACCTGTCATTATGTATGCCAACTTGTGTGTCCAAAAATTGCAAAGATGTCTCTGAATGGGTCAATGTAAACTTTACACTGGGATCAATGGTGTTTAAAAAGCTATGGAAAGCGATGAGGTCCTCCGCGGCGCCGACCCAAATCAGGAAAATGTCATCAATGTAACGCCACCACCCCAGCACATGGCTGAAGTGGTGGCTCACATAGACGACAGACTCCTCAAGATGTGACATGTAAAGATTTGCATAGGTCGGCGCCACGTTAGACCCCATCGCAGTCCCCCGTAACTGTAAAAAGAAGTCATCCTGAAACAGGAAATAATTTCTGGTTAGGATGAACCTCAACAAAGTGCTCAAAAATCGTTGACAATCCTGACTGTAATTTGTTTTCTGTAAAACATGTTCAATAACTTGTATGCCCAATTCGTGTTCAATCGAAGTATAGAGGCTTACTACATCGAAAGAGGCCACTAGTGCCCCCTTGGGGATGGAGAGACCACCAATCTTAATCAAGAAGTCACTAGTGTCTCTAATGTATGATCTTGAGGATAGAGCAAACGGACGCAGAATTTTATCAAGAAAAATGGCTGCTTTACAGAACAGTGAGTCCATCCCCGAGACGATAGGACGTCCCGGGGGTGAAGTCAAAGACTTGTGTATCTTAGGCAAAGTGTATAGGATTGGCGTGGCAGGCTTATCACTATACAAAAAAGCAAAGATTTTTTCATCAATTATATCTTTGTCTTTAGCTGCGATTAATATCTCCTTGAGCTCCCTCAATAGCACAAATTTAGGATCATTATAGATTCTTTCATATACATCAGTATCTGCGAGCTGTTGTCTGATTTCGGCTACATAGGATCTGGTGTCCATGACCACAACCCCACCACCTTTGTCGGCAGACTTGATGGTGAGGTTGCGGTCCGAAGCCAGATCACTAAGTGCCTTTATCTCCATTTTTGTCATATTAGCAAATTTAAGTGATTGTTGAGAGGTTTCTTGTTTGAGACTTTCAATATCGCGTTTGACCGCCAAACCAAAAGCCTCAATGGCAGGATGATCAATAGCTGGAGAAAAGTCACTTTTAACATATAAATCCAAACTTTTCAAAGACAGCTCACTAACCCTTGTATTTTCAGATGTCGGTCTGTCATGTTGTTCAGCAAACCATACTTTCAGTTTAATGTTACGCAGAAATCTCTGCAGATCAATTTCTAGGTCAAACCATTTGGTTGCATTTACAGGACAATATGACAGACCCTTATTCAATACAGATAGTTGTGCAGTGCTCAAAGGTGTTGAAGAGATATTTACCACTATATCTTGCGTCTTAAAGTCCTGCCCTGTTGGGGCTGCACATTTTTCCCTTTTCCTTTGTTTGTGTTGTCTCCTACCCCCTCGGCGAGTTCTGCCGTTCCGGGGGTCCCCCCTAAAAAAGGTTTAGATGACGAAGCAGAATTAATGTCCAACTGTGACACTGTAGCATTTTCCCGGGTGTTATGTCCCTGTAATTTCCTGGTGGTAGAAGGGGACCTGGATCCAAACTTCTCCCCTGGCATCCTCCGATTCCTCCTTTGATCTCCTTGCCAATTATACACAAAACCCGTGGCATAATCGTCCACGTCACGCGTCCATTTGCGACGTTTTTTGCTCTGTAGTTCTCCCCGAAATTTATCAAGATGTAACACGCTATTGGACATATATGCATCAAAATCATCTGTGGATAACACAGTTTTCAGTTTGTCTGTCAATTCAGATAATGTCCCTTGTACTATTACTTTTTCTCTCTGTAAAAATTCTACATTTAGCAGAATAATGTCGAATGCATATTTATTTGAGATTTGAACAAATCTGGCACAAAAATCGGCGTTGTTGAAAAAGAGGTCGGGTCTCAAATGAGAGCGCATCCCTCTGGGGATCCTATGTGCAATGTGATATTCACTTAAGGTAGCAAGGTGTAGTTCCAGACTAATTAAACGTTTACTTTCATTTTCTAATTTCCTTTTGATATCAGTAGCAGAAATTGTGGATAAAAAGGTAACGTCTCTCACCGAATCATGTAATATTCTGTCTTCATCTTCAGGCGTATAGGAAAACACATCCGAGTTTGTACATCCAGTAGTATGCTCCATGTTGTAGGTGCTTGGCTTCCTAGGGTCCAGATATATAAAAGAAAAAGAAAGAAAGCAGCACACAAAAAGGAACGGGTGCAAAAAAATCCTCCCAGGAGACCTGCGACCAAGATCCCAAATGTAGATAATGTAGCAAAAGAAGGCAGCACTCCAGATTGCAGTGAAAAAGTGGACGGTTTATTCACTCATCAGCAACGTTTCAGCTCTCACATTGGAGCCTTTTTCCAGCTGAGTAACATGTGCAAAATTACATACATATATAGTGCAAGTAATTACCAAGATACAAATTGACCCATCATATAATAAAGTGCAAATGCATAGACATAACAATCACATTACAAATATAATCAGTGTATTGTCATAATTTGATATAGCAGCAGTACAGACATGACCGTAAGAAAATTCATAATGTAGTGGATGTGATATAAAATCACCAAACTGTCATAATGACCAATCAAATGTGAGGGTGAACAGGTGTGTTTAAACATGATATAACAATCAAAAAAATTAAAAACCTTTGAATGAGTCACTTGCGGCTGACAGGACATGGTAGGAACTGTTGGCGTCCGGAAAGGAGCATGGCGCATGCGCCGCTCCAACCACTATCGCGAGATTCACTGAGGTAATGTGTGGTAAAACAACCACATCAAAGATGGCCACTTTAAAACAATGCTTTAGGGCGCATGCGCGTACCGATGCTACCGCCCATACGAGTTTGACAGACACAGATACAGTGTCCGAGCGCCGCAGTATACAGCAGAAACAGCTGATCTATTCATCGGGGGCCGACGGGTCAACGTGGGTCACCAGTGAGATATCTGTACATGTGGGATGATGCGGTTGTCACACCGTTAGCATCCCACTGTCCAGACTGCCAGCATATCCGCTCCATGTCCCTCATAGCCATACAGTAGACGATGTCCACTTGAAATCGGCCTGAAGGACACAGATAGAACTGCATCGGGGCTCATGATATATATAAATGTATATAGAATAGGTCAACTGTACCCGTCTGTGTAGGTGTCACCCAAGTCCCAGAGGGGGCTTGAGTCACACCTTCGCACAGACCGGTACTGACCATGAGTATTAATAGAACTTATTACAAGATTATAAAAAAGGGGATCGCCAACAAGTTCCTCCAGGCTTCGCCATACGTGAACATTCAAACTTTTATGCTTCAGAATAATTTCCTATAAAAAAAGGAAGAGAAAGAAAAAATATTTAATGTATAGCACATGTTGTTTTCCATATAAGTCATCAAACTAGGAGAGAACACACATAAATTCAATGACTAGACAACCCTAAACTCCACATTTAAACCTTGTGGCCTCAAAGTGCCAAGCGTGTAGATCCAATAAAGTTCACGTTTTTTCAATAACTTTATTCGATCCCCACCTCGCCTTGACAGAGATATTTGCTCCAAAACTCTAAACCGTAGGTCATCTTGTGTATGTTTAGCTTCAGTGAAGTGTTTGGACACTGGGAGATCCATTTTTTGTTTTCTAATTGAATACCTGTGTTGGTTGAGACGGGTTTTGACGTCCCAAGTGGTCTCACCAACATAAAGCAGACCACACGGGCACACCAACAAATAGATGACATAAGACGAATCACATGTTAAATATTGTTTGATCTTAACCATGTGGCCCAGGGTAGGGTGCAAAAAAGAATCCCCTCTCAACATTAATTTACAATTGATGCAGTTATAACAAGGATAACAGCCTTTGCGTGTGGAGCCAAAGTAGCTCTCACATGTCTCCCTTGTGGATCCAATATCTGACTTCACCAGTCTGTAAAGCAGCCATTTTTCTTGATAAAATTCTGCGTCCGTTTGCTCTATCCTCAAGATCATACATTAGAGACACTAGTGACTTCTTGATTAAGATTGGTGGTCTCTCCATCCCCAAGGGGGCACTAGTGGCCTCTTTCGATGTAGTAAGCCTCTATACTTCGATTGAACACGAATTGGGCATACAAGTTATTGAACATGTTTTACAGAAAACAAATTACAGTCAGGATTGTCAACGATTTTTGAGCACTTTGTTGAGGTTCATCCTAACCAGAAATTATTTCCTGTTTCAGGATGACTTCTTTTTACAGTTACGGGGGACTGCGATGGGGTCTAACGTGGCGCCGACCTATGCAAATCTTTACATGTCACATCTTGAGGAGTCTGTCGTCTATGTGAGCCACCACTTCAGCCATGTGCTGGGGTGGTGGCGTTACATTGATGACATTTTCCTGATTTGGGTCGGCGCCGCGGAGGACCTCATCGCTTTCCATAGCTTTTTAAACACCATTGATCCCAGTGTAAAGTTTACATTGACCCATTCAGAGACATCTTTGCAATTTTTGGACACACAAGTTGGCATACATAATGACAGGTTAGTGACGGATATATATGTGAAACCCACAGATAAAAACACCCTGTTACGTTATGAGAGCCATCATCCCAAGCCTATGATTAGATCTCTCCCTTTCAGTCAGCTTCTCAGGGTCAAAAAAATTGTTCAAGATCCAGAAACAGTGGAGAATAGATTACAAGAAATGGGGTCCAAATTTCAAACACGTGGGTATCCCAAAAAATTGATTCGAGAACAGCTGAACAGAATCAATTCACTTACTAGAGAAACCATCAGAGAAGGTTTAGGTGAGCACAGGTCCGCACAGGCAAGAATCCCCTTTGTATCAGAATTCAGTACCAACAGTGGTAGGATTGCTGCCATAATTAAAAAACACTGGCGAATTCTCAATAGCAATTTTGAGAAAGTGCAGGAGTTCAAATCGCCACCTCTATGCTCATACCGACGTAGCCCTAATTTAGGTGATAGACTGGTGAAGTCAGATATTGGATCCACAAGGGAGACATGTGAGAGCTACTTTGGCTCCACACGCAAAGGCTGTTATCCTTGTTATAACTGCATCAATTGTAAATTAATGTTGAGAGGGGATTCTTTTTTGCACCCTACCCTGGGCCACATGGTTAAGATCAAACAATATTTAACATGTGATTCGTCTTATGTCATCTATTTGTTGGTGTGCCCGTGTGGTCTGCTTTATGTTGGTGAGACCACTTGGGACGTCAAAACCCGTCTCAACCAACACAGGTATTCAATTAGAAAACAAAAAATGGATCTCCCAGTGTCCAAACACTTCACTGAAGCTAAACATACACAAGATGACCTACGGTTTAGAGTTTTGGAGCAAATATCTCTGTCAAGGCGAGGTGGGGATCGAATAAAGTTATTGAAAAAACGTGAACTTTATTGGATCTACACGCTTGGCACTTTGAGGCCACAAGGTTTAAATGTGGAGTTTAGGGTTGTCTAGTCATTGAATTTATGTGTGTTCTCTCCTAGTTTGATGACTTATATGGAAAACAACATGTGCTATACATTAAATATTTTTTCTTTCTCTTCCTTTTTTTATAGGAAATTATTCTGAAGCATAAAAGTTTGAATGTTCACGTATGGCGAAGCCTGGAGGAACTTGTTGGCGATCCCCTTTTTTATAATCTTGTAATAAGTTCTATTAATACTCATGGTCAGTACCGGTCTGTGCGAAGGTGTGACTCAAGCCCCCTCTGGGACTTGGGTGACACCTACACAGACGGGTACAGTTGACCTATTCTATATACATTTATATATATCATGAGCCCCGATGCAGTTCTATCTGTGTCCTTCAGGCCGATTTCAAGTGGACATCGTCTACTGTATGGCTATGAGGGACATGGAGCGGATATGCTGGCAGTCTGGACAGTGGGATGCTAACGGTGTGACAACCGCATCATCCCACATGTACAGATATCTCACTGGTGACCCACGTTGACCCGTCGGCCCCCGATGAATAGATCAGCTGTTTCTGCTGTATACTGCGGCGCTCGGACACTGTATCTGTGTCTGTCAAACTCGTATGGGCGGTAGCATCGGTACGCGCATGCGCCCTAAAGCATTGTTTTAAAGTGGCCATCTTTGATGTGGTTGTTTTACCACACATTACCTCAGTGAATCTCGCGATAGTGGTTGGAGCGGCGCATGCGCCATGCTCCTTTCCGGACGCCAACAGTTCCTACCATGTCCTGTCAGCCGCAAGTGACTCATTCAAAGGTTTTTAATCTTTTTTGATTGTTATATCATGTTTAAACACACCTGTTCACCCTCACATTTGATTGGTCATTATGACAGTTTGGTGATTTTATATCACATCCACTACATTATGAATTTTCTTACGGTCATGTCTGTACTGCTGCTATATCAAATTATGACAATACACTGATTATATTTGTAATGTGATTGTTATGTCTATGCATTTGCACTTTATTATATGATGGGTCAATTTGTATCTTGGTAATTACTTGCACTATATATGTATGTAATTTTGCACATGTTACTCAGCTGGAAAAAGGCTCCAATGTGAGAGCTGAAACGTTGCTGATGAGTGAATAAACCGTCCACTTTTTCACTGCAATCTGGAGTGCTGCCTTCTTTTGCTACATTATCTACATTTGGGATCTTGGTCGCAGGTCTCCTGGGAGGATTTTTTTGCACCCGTTCCTTTTTGTGTGCTGCTTTCTTTCTTTTTCTTTTATATATCTGGACCCTAGGAAGCCAAGCACCTACAACATGGAGCATACTACTGGATGTACAAACTCGGATGTGTTTTCCTATACGCCTGAAGATGAAGACAGAATATTACATGATTCGGTGAGAGACGTTACCTTTTTATCCACAATTTCTGCTACTGATATCAAAAGGAAATTAGAAAATGAAAGTAAACGTTTAATTAGTCTGGAACTACACCTTGCTACCTTAAGTGAATATCACATTGCACATAGGATCCCCAGAGGGATGCGCTCTCATTTGAGACCCGACCTCTTTTTCAACAACGCCGATTTTTGTGCCAGATTTGTTCAAATCTCAAATAAATATGCATTCGACATTATTCTGCTAAATGTAGAATTTTTACAGAGAGAAAAAGTAATAGTACAAGGGACATTATCTGAATTGACAGACAAACTGAAAACTGTGTTATCCACAGATGATTTTGATGCATATATGTCCAATAGCGTGTTACATCTTGATAAATTTCGGGGAGAACTACAGAGCAAAAAACGTCGCAAATGGACGCGTGACGTGGACGATTATGCCACGGGTTTTGTGTATAATTGGCAAGGAGATCAAAGGAGGAATCGGAGGATGCCAGGGGAGAAGTTTGGATCCAGGTCCCCTTCTACCACCAGGAAATTACAGGGACATAACACCCGGGAAAATGCTACAGTGTCACAGTTGGACATTAATTCTGCTTCGTCATCTAAACCTTTTTTAGGGGGGACCCCCGGAACGGCAGAACTCGCCGAGGGGGTAGGAGACAACACAAACAAAGGAAAAGGGAAAAATGTGCAGCCCCAACAGGGCAGGACTTTAAGACGCAAGATATAGTGGTAAATATCTCTTCAACACCTTTGAGCACTGCACAACTATCTGTATTGAATAAGGGTCTGTCATATTGTCCTGTAAATGCAACCAAATGGTTTGACCTAGAAATTGATCTGCAGAGATTTCTGCGTAACATTAAACTGAAAGTATGGTTTGCTGAACAACATGACAGACCGACATCTGAAAATACAAGGGTTAGTGAGCTGTCTTTGAAAAGTTTGGATTTATATGTTAAAAGTGACTTTTCTCCAGCTATTGATCATCCTGCCATTGAGGCTTTTGGTTTGGCGGTCAAACGCGATATTGAAAGTCTCAAACAAGAAACCTCTCAACAATCACTTAAATTTGCTAATATGACAAAAATGGAGATAAAGGCACTTAGTGATCTGGCTTCGGACCGCAACCTCACCATCAAGTCTGCCGACAAAGGTGGTGGGGTTGTGGTCATGGACACCAGATCCTATGTAGCCGAAATCAGACAACAGCTCGCAGATACTGATGTATATGAAAGAATCTATAATGATCCTAAATTTGTGCTATTGAGGGAGCTCAAGGAGATATTAATCGCAGCTAAAGACAAAGATATAATTGATGAAAAAATCTTTGCTTTTTTGTATAGTGATAAGCCTGCCACGCCAATCCTATACACTTTGCCTAAGATACACAAGTCTTTGACTTCACCCCCGGGACGTCCTATCGTCTCGGGGATGGACTCACTGTTCTGTAAAGCAGCCATTTTTCTTGATAAAATTCTGCGTCCGTTTGCTCTATCCTCAAGATCATACATTAGAGACACTAGTGACTTCTTGATTAAGATTGGTGGTCTCTCCATCCCCAAGGGGGCACTAGTGGCCTCTTTCGATGTAGTAAGCCTCTATACTTCGATTGAACACGAATTGGGCATACAAGTTATTGAACATGTTTTACAGAAAACAAATTACAGTCAGGATTGTCAACGATTTTTGAGCACTTTGTTGAGGTTCATCCTAACCAGAAATTATTTCCTGTTTCAGGATGACTTCTTTTTACAGTTACGGGGGACTGCGATGGGGTCTAACGTGGCGCCGACCTATGCAAATCTTTACATGTCACATCTTGAGGAGTCTGTCGTCTATGTGAGCCACCACTTCAGCCATGTGCTGGGGTGGTGGCGTTACATTGATGACATTTTCCTGATTTGGGTCGGCGCCGCGGAGGACCTCATCGCTTTCCATAGCTTTTTAAACACCATTGATCCCAGTGTAAAGTTTACATTGACCCATTCAGAGACATCTTTGCAATTTTTGGACACACAAGTTGGCATACATAATGACAGGTTAGTGACGGATATATATGTGAAACCCACAGATAAAAACACCCTGTTACGTTATGAGAGCCATCATCCCAAGCCTATGATTAGATCTCTCCCTTTCAGTCAGCTTCTCAGGGTCAAAAAAATTGTTCAAGATCCAGAAACAGTGGAGAATAGATTACAAGAAATGGGGTCCAAATTTCAAACACGTGGGTATCCCAAAAAATTGATTCGAGAACAGCTGAACAGAATCAATTCACTTACTAGAGAAACCATCAGAGAAGGTTTAGGTGAGCACAGGTCCGCACAGGCAAGAATCCCCTTTGTATCAGAATTCAGTACCAACAGTGGTAGGATTGCTGCCATAATTAAAAAACACTGGCGAATTCTCAATAGCAATTTTGAGAAAGTGCAGGAGTTCAAATCGCCACCTCTATGCTCATACCGACGTAGCCCTAATTTAGGTGATAGACTGGTGAAGTCAGATATTGGATCCACAAGGGAGACATGTGAGAGCTACTTTGGCTCCACACGCAAAGGCTGTTATCCTTGTTATAACTGCATCAATTGTAAATTAATGTTGAGAGGGGATTCTTTTTTGCACCCTACCCTGGGCCACATGGTTAAGATCAAACAATATTTAACATGTGATTCGTCTTATGTCATCTATTTGTTGGTGTGCCCGTGTGGTCTGCTTTATGTTGGTGAGACCACTTGGGACGTCAAAACCCGTCTCAACCAACACAGGTATTCAATTAGAAAACAAAAAATGGATCTCCCAGTGTCCAAACACTTCACTGAAGCTAAACATACACAAGATGACCTACGGTTTAGAGTTTTGGAGCAAATATCTCTGTCAAGGCGAGGTGGGGATCGAATAAAGTTATTGAAAAAACGTGAACTTTATTGGATCTACACGCTTGGCACTTTGAGGCCACAAGGTTTAAATGTGGAGTTTAGGGTTGTCTAGTCATTGAATTTATGTGTGTTCTCTCCTAGTTTGATGACTTATATGGAAAACAACATGTGCTATACATTAAATATTTTTTCTTTCTCTTCCTTTTTTTATAGGAAATTATTCTGAAGCATAAAAGTTTGAATGTTCACGTATGGCGAAGCCTGGAGGAACTTGTTGGCGATCCCCTTTTTTATAATCTTGTAATAAGTTCTATTAATACTCATGGTCAGTACCGGTCTGTGCGAAGGTGTGACTCAAGCCCCCTCTGGGACTTGGGTGACACCTACACAGACGGGTACAGTTGACCTATTCTATATACATTTATATATATCATGAGCCCCGATGCAGTTCTATCTGTGTCCTTCAGGCCGATTTCAAGTGGACATCGTCTACTGTATGGCTATGAGGGACATGGAGCGGATATGCTGGCAGTCTGGACAGTGGGATGCTAACGGTGTGACAACCGCATCATCCCACATGTACAGATATCTCACTGGTGACCCACGTTGACCCGTCGGCCCCCGATGAATAGATCAGCTGTTTCTGCTGTATACTGCGGCGCTCGGACACTGTATCTGTGTCTGTCAAACTCGTATGGGCGGTAGCATCGGTACGCGCATGCGCCCTAAAGCATTGTTTTAAAGTGGCCATCTTTGATGTGGTTGTTTTACCACACATTACCTCAGTGAATCTCGCGATAGTGGTTGGAGCGGCGCATGCGCCATGCTCCTTTCCGGACGCCAACAGTTCCTACCATGTCCTGTCAGCCGCAAGTGACTCATTCAAAGGTTTTTAATCTTTTTTGATTGTTATATCATGTTTAAACACACCTGTTCACCCTCACATTTGATTGGTCATTATGACAGTTTGGTGATTTTATATCACATCCACTACATTATGAATTTTCTTACGGTCATGTCTGTACTGCTGCTATATCAAATTATGACAATACACTGATTATATTTGTAATGTGATTGTTATGTCTATGCATTTGCACTTTATTATATGATGGGTCAATTTGTATCTTGGTAATTACTTGCACTATATATGTATGTAATTTTGCACATGTTACTCAGCTGGAAAAAGGCTCCAATGTGAGAGCTGAAACGTTGCTGATGAGTGAATAAACCGTCCACTTTTTCACTGCAATCTGGAGTGCTGCCTTCTTTTGCTACATTATCTACATTTGGGATCTTGGTCGCAGGTCTCCTGGGAGGATTTTTTTGCACCCGTTCCTTTTTGTGTGCTGCTTTCTTTCTTTTTCTTTTATATATCTATCTATCTATCTATTATCTATCTATTATCTATCTATCTATCTATTATCTATCTATCTATCTATCTATCTATCTATTATCTATCTATCTATCTATCTATCTATCTATCTATTATCTATCTATCTATCTATCTATCTATCTATTATCTATCTATCTATTATCTATCTATCTATCTATCTATCTATCTATCTATCTATCTATCTATCTATCATCTATCTATCTATCTATCTATCTATCTATCTATCTATCTATCTATCATCTATCTATCTATCTATCTATCTATCTATCTATCTATTATCTATCTATTATCTATCTATCTATCTATTATCTATTTATCTATCTATTATCTATCTATTATCTATCTATCTAGGGCAGGTGCAGGAGGTTGTGCTGACCTACAGTCTGGTCCTATGAAGCAGAGGACAGGTGTGGGCAGGTAGGTCACATAGCGTATAACAACCCCACTACAAATACTTACCCTGGTGTTTTGCGGAGTATACTGCCCCACCTGTATACATAACATCTAGAACAGTGACTGCGGTACCTCAGCTATAGAAAGAGTTATTAAACCCTTAAAGGGGCAGTCTAATAAATAAAATAAAAAACTATTTAACCCCTTAATGACCAGGACTGAAATGGTCTTAATGTCCATCTAAATGTTTTTCATTTTTGCCTTTTTGCTTTTGAGCAGTGAAACCTTCATTTTATGCCTTTCATTCGTTTTTCAGTTATTTAACTAATGTTTTTGCTGCATTGTGAATATAGAAAAAAGGGATTTTCAGCTTTTATTTATAGTGTTCACTCTATCTCAGTAACCTGCTAAAATAATTTTCTTACGGTTGTGTTTGTGTACTGTATGTACAACTTATATTAAATAATCACTTTAAAAAAAAAATGTTTTAGATTTTTTTTGTTTATTTTTATGACATTTTTTAATCCTAGTGGTTACTATTTTATATCTTTTTTTTCCCTCTTATAAGGAATATTCCTGCAATATACTCTGTGTCTCTATGACACATTCTGCTATTAGGGGAACATTAGTGGGCCCGATCAGCAGGATTACTGGGGTCCTTTCTAGGGCCACAAAGCTGACTGCAGATGGGCCCCCAGTGTCTGATTGGTCACTGGGAAACTCAATGACCTGGCAGCAGCAATCAGAGGTTTACCAGCTGGGATCAGAGCCTCCTCCGATCCTGGCCATAGTCAGTGCTTGCTATTGGTTACCCTTCGCTCTTAGAGCAGGAACGTTCAGCATTTATTGCTCTCCTCTACGGTGACACCATAAGAGGTTGCTGCATGTTCAGTACCTGCATTACCCACAGTGAAAAAAAACTTTTTGTGCAGTTGTTAAGGAGTTAAAATTGTTACTGACCCCCCCACAAACAGTGATGGGGAAAGCTACAGCCAGACATACATTTCCCATGCAGCGCCCACTGCAGGGAAAATATGGTATTACATATGGGCCTTTTCAGTGAATGGTGGCCTTCGTATGTGTGTGAATAGTTTTGCCCTCATATGTAGATATTTTTGCATATTTCACCACTGACACTAAGATAATGCAGCAAATAACCCTCATCTTGCTCTATGTAGAGCCTCCTAGCCCTCCAAAATCTAGCCCTATGTGGCCTCTGATATTAAAATTCTTGATTGGCAGCCTGTACCGCTCACAGATAATGTGCTCCAGTATACAGCATGTGCAGGTTTTATAATACTGGAAGATTAAATACAAAATCACGTATTATTACTGCCACCTAGTGTACTAGCCTGGTATTACATAAGGTTACATTGTTGAATATTGTATATTGTTTGCAAACCAGTATTTGCAGTTAACCCTATAGTGTCTGCAGGATTTTTTTTTATCCTTTGACAGTGGAGCAAAGCCAAACGCCAAGATTATAAAAGATGCACAACTAGTACAATAATAGAAAATGTAATGTACTAAAAATGCCTGCAATATGCATTCTCTTATATGGCCGCATCTGCGGTTGGCTGTTTCGGCAAAGAGCAGCCTGCCGTTTTCCGCCGGATCCAGCTTTGCCAGATACTGCCGTACACTGCCGGATCCCATAAGCTGTAATGGTATTCAGCGATGATCCAGTCGCTTTCTAGGAATGAGCGCAGCTGGATTCCCACTGGATCCTATTATGGTCTACGGGGTCTGGCAGTGAACAATCTGGTATTGCCAGATCTGTTGAGCTCAGACAGACTGTTCTCTGCCGGATCAGGTTACCAATGATGTGAATGTAGACTAAGTGTAGCTAGAGATGTCTGGCAGCCACCTGTGGCCCCTTCTATTGAAATGGGTATGAGATCTCCAGGTTATGACGGCTATATTTTTATGTCCCTTGGCGGTCTAACAAAATATCTAAAGATTGCAAACCAGTATGGACAGCACCATATTGTGTTTGATATGGGCCCCTCATCCCACCTCTGGGCTACAGGCCTCATTTGACCTGATATATATAGAAGAGGTGGCTGCTCATATGCTAGATCATCTCCATGAAGCCGATGGGAGTTATCAAACATCGACTGCCTTAGAAATCAAGAGAGAGCAACATACAGACGTCTCCACCTCCTCTCAACCATGTATTATCAAAGAAATCTTTCGGGAGCTATAAGATCTCCCATTTACTCTCATAGGCTATAGGCTACTTTAATTTGGGACACCAGGATCCCTGTACAGGCCAATGAAGTAAGGTCATTGGGCCCATCTGTGCTACTGTTAGCTCGGTGAAGGTGGGCAAAATGACATCCCCTCCTGGAGTCTCATAGAATGCAGACTTGAAAGCGTTGTCCATGGGGACAATTTTTTTTTTATATGGTTCACAGTGGGTAAAAAAAAGAAGCATTAATCACCTTCCCTGATCCCCTGCTGCATCCATTTTAATGCTTACTGGTTTCTGCTGCTCCTCACTTCCTGGTCACAGCTTGGTACCCCTAAACATGGCAGGAGAAGGCTGATTAGCTAAGTACTAAGTACATAACGATGACATGTTGCATCCACTGATTGACTAAGCAGGCATCTCCAGGCATTTTCCTCACATTTCGAGCTAGGACAAGGAAACAGGGGAACCAGTGAGGTGAGTAATGATTCTACTTTTTCTCTTCAAACATTTTTTATGAAAGGTTTTACTTTGTTTTGACATTTTTATAATTTATAAATCAATGTAGCATAAGGTAAAGAGAATCAATACAGAAAACATGAAAAGGCTTGACAGACTAGGCGGAATTAGACGTTTTTTGCATGTGGTATCAACTTTGTATACTGTTATAATCTACTACGCAGTCCTCTGAGAGGAGCCATTATGGCCAACAGGAAAAAGTAGAGAAACATGAACAACTAAAGATAGGTCATCAATATAAATAAAGAGGACAACTCCTTTAAGCCCAGTATCAGTTTTTAGAGACGGAGTGGTCTGTTGGAATGAGTTGTGATGGAGTAGTCTGACCAAGGGGTCTCCACAGGATGAGAAAAACGGTTCTACCAGTTTAGGACTTCTCAAAAAGTTCGGATTTACACTAAGCCAATTTTTTGAGATTTTTTTTTATTGTAGAGAGAGAACTACAATAATGATCACATATATCAAATGATCTCCATAATAGAAAAAGCACCCACCCAGAGGTTCCCACCAAGGCCTTACAGCTAGAAAAGCTGTTCCCATCTGCTTTCATCTGATAAAGAGCTTTTGTCTGGAAAGAGCTTGTTGCAGATGTGAGGCCGGCTTAGCTATTTTCTTAGTTTTGATACATGTTTAAAAGGCTGGAAATCAAGTCTGATTCCCATTCAGAAATATATGACAGTTGGGATCTGTAGGAATTGTGTATGAGGGTAATGTAAGTTGCTGTGATGAGACCTCTAGCATGTGGGTCACGGAGACAATAGTTTTCAAAGAGAGTCAATGAAAATGGGGTAGACGTACGGTATTTCCGAGAAGGGAACTAATAAAGTGAAAGGTTTCTGAGTGCAGCCTTTTATACCTACTCTGTAGTGAAGCAAATGTAGTAACACTGTCCAGGGAAAGTAAGTAGTAGATCCTAGTAAATCCTTTAGAGATCCAGATCCTAAACAACCCCAGAAACTTGCTATGGGGAAATAAGGGTGTGTTCAATTTAACAGGGGTAGATGTGGAAAGATCAACCAGGCTGAGTATTTAACCGAGTTTGAGAGTCTGAGTGAGTATGCGGTGGGCTCCTCCCCCCAGGGCCCTTTAAGAGGAAAAAAGTACTTATTTTCGTGATGCCAGTTGCAGTTAAGCAACAAGGGCACAGGGCCCCTTTTTAGTGATACTGTAGATGGTATCCAGGTGTAGGAATGCCAGAGTGCTGTAGGGTAGCCTAAATGTCCCTTAATGTTGGTGCACGTGTCACTGTGCTCCTAACTGGATACGCTGGACCCTAGGCGTTGGCTCTGAAGAAATGAAAAGGGGGGTTGTTGATGAAGGGGATGAAGAAATAAATTGAGTCCAATTGAGTTTCATTAAACGTTTCTCCAAACAGACTCAGGCTCTGTCTTGGTTCCCAGCAGGCTTTAGCATTAACTGTGGCAGGCAAACTCCTCTCTGCTACATTTATTACTCTCTGGCTCTGCTGTGCTGATAAGCTTAAATAGTATCTCTGCTTCTGCAGGATGCTGCACTTCTCTCCTGTAGTCTGACTCTAGGTTTGTCCAGAAAACTATACCTCCTGGCTTCAGAGGCACCAAGCTTCTGCCTCCATGTCCAGCTGAGCTGAAGATGCTCCAGCTGGCCTGGGCAAGGCACGTCCAACAGGGACGTGCACCTGCTGCACACCCTTCCCCTGTCTAGGGAAGACCTAAACTGAAACTAACTGGTCCCCACCCTTCCTGCAGCAAGTAGGACACGCCCACCACACCACAGAGGGGGTGTTAGAATGGAAAGAAAGCTCCATTCTCTGTACCTGTAGCACTGCCATTTATGCTGCCACCTGCTGGTGAACCAGGCATATAACACGTGAACATAAACAGTTGCAAAATAGGAAATGCACATTATATAGGACTTGGAAATAAATACACAGGATGACACTAGGTTAACCATAGGAGATAGTAGTGAGGTGCAGAAGTGTTAATGGCACTCTGGGGCATTACAAGTATTTGAGAATGGGGTTAGTAATAATAGGTCAGGAAGCAGGTGGGGTCACTTCTATTGCTTCATGGGAAAGCCACACCGGGGTTTCTTTGGAAGAGGGAAGCAGGCAGTTTAGCTATCTGTGCTCTTTGGTTAATATTTCTGATAGTTTGGCACACCAAGACCTCCTTTGAGCCTGTGTCTATATGAGGTGGAGCATCTTACCCTGGGGACTGAATTATTCAAGAGGAATCAAATAGATCAGTTGTAATGTCGTTAAAATGTGGGTCGGAAATGCGTCTGGGAGAGCCCTGAAAAAGTTTAGCAACTTAGGCAAGAAAGACATTTTCAAGGAATTAACTCTCCAAATCCAAGATATATGCTAGTGGTTCCAGCTTTCTAGAAGCACTCTCAACTTTCGGAGGAGAGATGGATAGTTATGTGAGAAGAGTGCATTATAGGAGGCCTTTAGACGAACCTCTAGGTAATCCAGGTGTCCCGATGACTATTGAAAAGGGAAGTTAGAGCAAAGTTCGCTGTGACAATTTGCCATGCAGGCTGCCTGCATGCGTTCTTACGTACTGGCTGCGAGCCGTTACCTGTGTATGCTGGTTGCTTGGGTGCTGCGTAATGGCTGTGGTCTTATAGAGTGTGAACAGCGTCCTGTGAAGTTGTGTACTCCCTGTATCGCAGTGACATTGTGTTGCCGTGTAGGCTGGCTGCCTGTGCACTTGTGTACTGGCTGCAGTTCTCATTCCTGTGTATGCTGTGTGGTGCGTGCTGGCTGCGGTCTTATAGTGTGAACTGTACCCTGTGATTTGTGTGTTCCTGCGTCTATGTAGGGTTAATGTTTCCCTGTGTTTGTGTCTGATTATAAGATGGTCAGGTGCCTTAATTGACATCAGTCTGTCTCCAGAAATGCTGCGTGCAGGGTGCATTTTGATGACCAGTGTGTTAGTGATTCTACCCTGACATGTGTGGTCAGCTTGATATTTCATCAATGTCTTAGTCAGTCTGGAAGTTTGTACAGTGTCACCAGGTCCTAGTCTGTCTGAGAATTTGTATTAGGTTATCATGTCTTCAAGGTGTTACAGTATGTTTATCTGCCACGCACTCAGTTCCACCTGGGGTCCAGGCATGTTTCGATGTTCTCTGCCCGTATTGGTCTGCCTGTGTACGCCATGCTCCCAGTATCCGTATCTGCATGGGTTCCTGGCTATGTCTGTATGTCTCTGAGTTTGTCCTGTCTGTCAGTGAGCGCCATGCTCCTTGTATCCAGTTCTGCATGGGTTCCTGACGATGTGGCTCCTATTACTTGGTCTGTGTTTGAAAAGTGTCCTATGATGCATGTTTGTTTGGCTTCCTGTTTATTTGCCTGTGTTCATGGTTTTGTTACTTGCCTGGACCGCTGGCGTTATGCACCTGTGTCTGTTTCATTGCAGGTTTCTGCCAAGTGTACCGGGATCATCTCAGGAGGTAGAAGTCCGGACACTCCCCTGCGCCGAAGATCAGATCCCTGAATAGGGGTTAAAGGGTGCAAACCAGGAGAGCACCGGAATAAGTCAAACCGGTCACTTGGCCCAGTGGTTCTACTTCTGCTATTGTTTCCTATCTGTTTGTCCAGGATTATGCTGGTTGTTTTTGGTTGGTACCTGTTTAATAAAATATTAATTTGGGCTTTCCTTGTTGTATGTTCTGCGAACACTGGAAATTACTCACTTGTGAAGTATTCAGGGGTTCTAGTGACCCTGGAACATGGCAGACAGATAGAATGCTTTTGATTTCACATTATTAATTGAGAGACCCATGACTACCCCAAATCTGGACAATTCTAAGAGCAAGTTTGGAAGGGAGATGTGAGGAGATGCTATTAACATAAGAATGTCATCTGCAAACATACACATTTTATGGTGGATGGAAGCAAGTTCTACACCTTTAATGTTGAGGTTGCTACAAATACGAATCGTCAGGGGTTCAAGTGCCAGTATAAACAGCAGAGGGGATTGGGGGCATCCCTACTGTGGGCCTCGCTGGATGGGAAATAACTTGGAGCGGAAGCCCTTAAAATGGACAAAGGGTTGAGGATTAGAATAAAGTATGTGAAGCCATGTAAGAAATTCCAAGGGGAAACCTCAGGGTCCTAATACAGAAAACAAATTGGACCAAGATTAGGTATTGAAGGCCTTATGAATATCTAGGGAGAGCAACATGGCTGGGATGCCCCCAACATTACAAGTATTGATAAGATGGGTAATGAGTCTAATGTTACCTGGAGCCTGTCACTGTGGGACAATGCCTACTTGGTCTTTACCAATCAAGAATGATAAGGCAGGTAGCTAAAATCTTGGTGAGGAGCTTCAAATCAATATTGATAAGCGAGATGTGAGATAATTGACTGCTGGATCAAGGAGGTCTTGGTCAGGAAAGTAGGAATGTTAGATATGGCTGCCCGAAGAGATTTTTGATGAACTGGGGTTCCATGTTGCATTGTGTTAAAGCATTTTGCTAGGTAAGGGCTGAGAATAGAGGAAAACGTTTTATAGTATAAGGCTAAGAAACCACCTGGACCTGGGCGTTACTGAATTTTGAGATCCCAATTGCCATTTCAACGGTTGCCGGGGTAATTTCAGAACGTTGGAGAGCAGCCACTCCCGCAAATAGGTAGTTATCTGCTCGGACAAGGGGGTTTATTATTTAGGGTGTAGAATTTCTTATAGGACCATCAGGCTTTGAGTTCAAGCATATTAGGCAAAGATCAAGCTCTGTCTATGCACGAAACAAGGCAGCTTTTGTGAGTTTCGATTTTGCTATTGCTTTCAATTGAGAGACTTTTAGCTCGAGCTCTCACCGTTTTAAGTGCCCGTTCTCATTTATGATGAACAGCTGTCTGTATTAATAGCCCTCAGGGTACCGTTTAATGGGCTTCCCGGAGGGAGATAGGGGAGGAAACTGCAAATGCTCTTCTAAGCTTGTTTTGATTGAAGAGGATACCCCAGGGATCACTAAAAGTGAGTTATTTAGAAACTATAGTAGGGTGAGGAAATGGAACATCAACAAGAAAAATTCACTTATGGTGTCTTATAATATCTTAGAATGGAAAAAGCAGTCAGGGTTCCCTTATAATTTCCGTCAGTGGGGCAAGTTGCAATCTTCCTTTGATCAGTAGGGAGTATCAGGTTAGCCTAAATGAGGTACAGTGGTAACCCCTATACCCGAAGATAACTGGTCAGAAACAAGTGAAACAGGGCCCCCCAGAAGACGGAGTATAGACAAATAATGGGGCTTCAGGGCATTATGCAGCAGTCTGGAGAGTCTCATGGCACAGGTGCCGGTACTCAAAGTTAAAGGGGTTGTCCCATGAAAAATATTCAGCATTTTTCAAAACAAACACCTGGGTCTGAATACTTTTGTAATTGCATGTAATTAAAAATTTTGTATAGCCTCTGAGATATTCACAGAAATCTATCAGACCATGATGCACCACTTGATGTCTCATCCGGGCCCTGCACCAGAGAGTCCACCACATACCTTCAGTGCTCCCCAGGACACATAAGATACACTATGCCACCAGCAATCCTCAGATCGGGAAGCTAGGTGCAGCCACGGGAGAGCCGAGGGCCCAGGTCCGATGCATAGCAAGTAAGATGATGGCCAGGGGCAGGCCTCAAGTCTGCAAAAACCAGGTCCAGGCCTCCAGAGAAGGTGTCAAAAAGGTGCTGGGAAGGTGAAGAGGAGTTAGGAAGGGAGAGATGGTGGATAGGAACCAGGTGCGGATAAAAGGCATATGTCAATGGCTATGTATGGGAGCTCTCAGTGAGCACGTCTGCTTCCCTACTCAGTCATGCCATGCCCCTTCCTTGTCTAATGCTTATTTTATTCCTTTTAATCCCATTCAGCCCCATATATACAAAATGTAAACGCATGGCACAACCATTTTAAAATGGTCTGTAGTCTACACAAGTGAATGGTGACCACTTTTCCTGTGTAAGGAACACTAAGGAGGCACTAAGGGGCTACAGTCTATTTATTCTACTCAGTTTGAAGGTGGCAGTTACAAATTGATAAATGGCATGTCAAGCATGTTGGCTGTTTTGTCACAGTGTGTTGTCACTTACATGTGGCCCTCTTCCAGTTACTACCTAGCCAATGACTTTCTTAGGTGTGTGGTCTAAACTACCAGGCCTGATCTTCAGCCCTTCTTCTTTGGTGTCTTCTGGCATAATAACTGACATGCAGTTCTTACAGCTGTATTCTGGTTCACCTGCTGCAGCAGGCCTTGGCTGGTGCTCACCCCCAGCAAGAATGTGAGTGCATAACACGCAGTTCACAGCCACACTATCTAACATGGCACCCTGTTCATGGTACTTATTTTGGGCCCCTCAAATCACCCCCAAATGTGGCTGATGCTCTTGCCACATCATCAATCTTCATTTAAGGGGGGTTGGCATCTCTCTTCTGTTCTACCTCTCCCAGCAGGCTTCCATTATTTAGTAGCCAGACCATGCCAGTTCTGCTTCTGTCGACTAATATGCACTTTTATCGATGCAGAGGAGGTGTTGGTGGTGCAGGAAAGGGGGAGCTGGTGGGAGGAGGGAGGAAGCCGATGATCAGCTCTCTTCTACTTTGCCACCGTGCATCAGTCTGGGGTCCAGGTTTTTCTTAACTCACAGAAGATTGTCCAGACCTTCTGGGACGCGCACCTATCTCTAGAAAGGAGCACCCGCTGTTTGGGAGAGCACACTGCACATGTGTGTCCGCCCCTTCATTTATTTGTATGGAAGCACTGAAAATGGAGAGAGCACCACGCAAGCATAGCCACTGCTCCATTCTCTTCTATGGAAATGCGGAATCGGCTATTTTAGGCATTCCTGTGGAAATGAATGGACGGTGTGCTCTCACTCTCTTTGGGAGTCTCCTTTTAGAGATAGGTGCAGGTCCCATAGGTGGGACCTGTGCCAATCTGGCATTGATGGCATATCCTAGTGATATGCCACCAATATTCAAGGTGAGACAACACCTTCAAGTTTATTGGCATTAAACCAGAAAACCCCTTTTGACACTGGCTGACCTGTTACATGTGCACTCAGCAGCTGAAGGCATCTGTGTTGGTCCCATGTTCACATGTGCCCGCATTGATGAGAAAAATGATGTTTTATTATATGCAAATGAGCCTCTAGGAGCAACGGGGGCGTTGCCGTTACACCTAGAAGCTCTTCAACCGCCATGCTCACTCCACTTTCAATGATTTTTGGAGATGTCAGAACCAGGTATGATGACGTTTACACTGCCTGGTCCTGTCAGACAACGTGCAGAGGGCGTGACAGTTGCAGAGAGAGCAGAGCCTCTAGGTGTAATGGCAACACCCTAGTTGCTCCTAGAGGCTCATTTGCATATATTAAGACTTCATTTTTCTCTAAAATGCGGGCATATATGAACATAGGACCAACACAGATGCCAAGCGCACATGCAACAGGTCAGCCAGTTTCATAACTACAAAACTGCTGACAGATGCCCTTTAAAAAGTTTATAATAAAGTATGTTGCTTTGCATGCCTTTGCTTCTCCATTACTCTAATTTGCATTGAAAATCACCCATGTAATTGTAGAGCTTAAAATACACCCCCGTAGATGATGTCACCGTACCTGCAACTCTCAGGTCTTCCTTTAAGGGTTCCATCAATGAATTCATTGTGTTTCTGCTGAGAACGTCTTGCCACATTGTAACAAGACAAAGCATAATTACCAGTGACATTACTGTATTATCATCGGTTATTGCGAGACGTTTGATGTGGTTTGTGTCACTCTAGATGTAGTTGTATATACTCGTCGATACGTATACAGGGAAAACATAACCGAGGCACTGGGAATATTAATGTTTTATGTGATTGACTGAGAATATCTATCATTCTCATAATCTTCCCAACAATGTGAGAATGACCTGTTGAAACCTTGTAAATTCCCACACAGTTAAAATCTCTCTCTTTTTATTAAATTTATAATTTTTTTTTTAAATCTAGAATTCTGGACGGATAAGGCTTCTGTATGGTAAGGTTTAGTAAACATGCTGCTATTAGGAGGACCTGGCCAATAAACTAGCCCAGCCCGCACAATTTTAATAAAAATCAGCCCCCATGCATTTGTGTGAAGAGCTGTTTATCAGTATTTTGCACCTGTGTTCATTCCAGTGTAAGGTGGTGGGGAAGACCGCCTATCTTAGAAGGGCCACCCATGTCAGGAATCCAAGCGGCATGGATGTCCACATTGGCAGGAGTAGTAGGTGTCTGCTCTGTTCATTATAATGTATATGGACTATAGCAAGATCCAGTCACTAGATGATGCTGCACAACACATGGAAAAATCTGATCAGGGGAGGTCACTGCTGATGTCAGGAGGAGGAGGAGGTAGTCTGTAAAGACTGGAGCAGTCATCTTAGGGGACTTTTGGGCACAAGCCCACATGGTGTGTGCTCACCACCTTGTTGGGGGTGAGCACCAGAAAGGCCTGCTACAGCTGACTACTGTAGTAGATGAAGAGTGCCTGCCTTAACTGCAAGGAAGCAGGCACATGGGAGAGTAAGCACTGCATGAAAATGTCCTAGGGGGGGCGTAAGCTGCGCATTTCTAGGCCAGGAATCCTCAAAAGAGAGGCCACAGCTATGTGATTGAAGGTATGGTGTACTGCAGGAGGTGGCTTCAGAGGATGAGACAACTGCCCAAGACATAATGACCGTACATAGTGTTACTCCTCATGTACAAACACATGGCAGCTTATTCGGAAAATCATTTGAAGCAACAGGTATACTTTAAGTATCATTCCTCCCTGTAGGAAGATCCTGAGGCCTAAAGTAATATTGACGTTCTCTACATTTTTGCCCCTGATGTCTTCTATTTACTCCTGGGACATTTCTTGTGCCTCCACATCACATTACACTCTTTCTGCAGGTGCCAGATGTCTTTTCACTAACTCTTGACCATCATTTTGTGAGTATTTTGCACTTTTCTGGTCTGGAAATGTCCTCTCCATTACTCCATATTCTCTTGCACAAGGTGCTAGTTAGTTGCCTGACCAGCTAGAGGTATTATCCATGTTTCCCTGCCAGGTGTATCTTTTGGTCATTACTAGTTCTGGTCCACTGGCCCGGGTGTTGACGGGGATCCCAATTACTAGTAAATTACATAAGACCTCTCAGTGCATGTTAGACGTTTACAACTATAGTATTCGTTTTCAACTGGTCTTTAGATCACAAAGCGTCTTTTTACATTCACTGCTCATTAAAAACTTCACTTTTATTTTATTCTCATTATGCTCCCTTAAAGCGAACCTGTCACCATGATTTTCCGCATAGAGCTGAGGACATGGGCTGCTAGATGGCCGCTAGCTCATCTGCAGTACCCAGGTCCCACAGCTCTCCGCGCTGTTATTGTGTTAAAAAAACATTTTGAGTGATATGCAAATTACCTGATATGAGTCCTGTAGCCGGAGATGAGTCAAGCGTCAAGGAGCCCAGCACCGGCCCGCGTCCTCCGAATCTCCTCCTTGCCGGCTGACGTCACAGAGCTGGAGCGCCGAAATCTTGCGATGCGCGAGCTAGCGCATGCGTAGTTCGTTCCCTGTGCTGATGCCAGCACAGGGAATGAACATGATGCCGACACTGCGCATGCGCTAGCTCGCGCATCGCGAGATTTTGGCGCTCCAGCTGTGTGACGTCAGCAGGCAAGGAGGAGATTCGGAGGACGCGGGGCGGTGCTGGGCTCCTTGACGCTTGACTCATCTCCGGCTACAGGACTCATATCAGGTAATTTGCATATCACTCAAAACGGTTTTTTAACACAATAAAAGCGCGGAGAGCTATGGGACCTGGATACTGCAGATGTGCTAGTGGCCATCTAGCAGCCCATGTCCTCAGCTCTATGCGCAAAATCCTGGTGACAGGTTCCCTTTAACTATTACAACCCAAAATTTAACTGTGAGGCTATTTACAATATTCAGTAGAACTGTAGCAATCTGCCATGCTCAATTCCCTCAGAAGATATATATAAATGAAGAAAAAAGCCAGCAGCACACCATTAAGATCAAAAAAACACGTGTGGTTTATTCACCCAGTGTCATGTAGCGACGTTTCTCAAGCTATGTGAAAGACCGCAACAAG
Source organism: Bufo bufo (assembly GCF_905171765.1). Taxonomy (NCBI): domain Eukaryota; kingdom Metazoa; phylum Chordata; class Amphibia; order Anura; family Bufonidae; genus Bufo; species Bufo bufo. The sequence goes on along the minus strand of NC_053390.1, from coordinate 804,041,363 downwards.
TGGTTGAAACGTTGCTACATGACACTGGGTGAATAAACCACACGTGTTTTTTTGATCTTAATGGTGTGCTGCTGGCTTTTTTCTTCTTATTGAATGGGACCTTGGTGCTGGTTCATATTGGCCTGATTTTGCACCCAACCGACAGTGTGCTGCGTCTTCATCTTCCATTTTTATATATATATATATATATGGCATTGCTATTATATTTCACAGTAACTTTGTATCAGCGGTCAGCCAGTGCGCACCTTGGCTGGCTACATGTTGTTACTAAATGACGTAATTTATAACATCGGCTTCTTCAGGGGATCGTGCAGGTATGTATCATAAATACATGCATACCTGCACGATCCCCTGAAGACGCCGGTTTGCTGGCGAAATATGTCGGGAGGCAGGGTGTGCGTCTGTATGTGTTTTTAAAGCAGTAGAAAGCAGTCCGCCTATTTGAAGAAATGGTGTTATAAATAGAGTTGAGCGGATACCTGGGTGTTCGGGTTCGGCAGGTTCGGCCGAACTTGAAAAAAAAATTCGGGTTCGGGACCCGAACTTGACCCCGAACCCCATTGAAGTCAATGGGGACCCAAACTTTTGGGCACTAAAATGGCTCTAAAATAGTCCTAGAAAGGGCTAGAGGGCTGCAAAAGGCATCAAAATGTCCTTAAGAGCATGGCAACTGTTCTGCAAACAAATGTGGATAGGGAAATGACTTAAAATAACAGAAAATACAGAAAAATTGAAAATAACAATCTGGATCTAGGAGTAGGAGGTTGAGGAGGCGGTGGATGGGTGGATGTGGCGGTGTAGGTTGACGTGGCGGTGTAGGTGGAAGCGGCGGTGAAGGAGGAATAGGTAGCCAACACTGATTTGTGTTATTTTTTATTTTTAAATTGCGATATCCCCCAAAATATTGGGACATATAACAAAATAAAACAAAGAATAAGTGCACTTGAGTGCAAGAATGGATGGTTGAGGCTGGTATAAATGTCTATTCTGCACAAGGTACGGACAAGTCCTGTGGGATCCATGCCTGGTTCATTTTAATAAACGTAAGCTTGTCCACATTGGCTGCGGCCTGTGATAATGCTCTCTGCTGTGCTAAACACACGTTCACACTATACACTGGCTGCAGGGCAGGTCAGCACCTCCAAGGCTGACAAAGCTATTCCACATTTTGGCCATGCTAACCCTGCCTTCTGAGGTGCTGGCGGTGCCCCAGCTGCGTTGGCGACCTCCTCCTCCTCCTCTGCCTTCCCCTTGTGGTTCCACTGTGCCCCCGCTGTCAGGTGGGAATTCCATCAGCAGCGTGCGCTTGTAGTCGCGCATCTTCCGATCAGTAACAGATGTTTTCACTAAATTTAGTTCCCTGTCAGCAATGCAGAGCAGGGGTTCATTCACGGCAAAAGGGGGTTCATGTCACCCAGCAATAGAACAGAGGATTTTGAGAGATTTAGGCCCCTGTCACCCAGGCACAGCAGGGGTTTGTATACGCCTGGATAAATGGTAAAATGTCACCCGACAATTGAAAATAAGAATTTTTTCAATTTAGGGCACTAAAATTGGCTTTTTTTTTATTAAAATGACTCTAAAATAGTCCTTGAAAAGGCTCTGCAAACAAATGTGGATAGGGAAATAATTTAAAATGAAATAAAATAACTAAAAATTACAAATTATTAACCTGCAACTCAGAGAAGGAGGTGGATATGGAGTCGGAGGTTGAGGAGGCGGTGAATGTGGTGTTGTAGGTGGAGGCAGCAATGGAGGAGGAGGAGGAGGTAGCCAACAATGTTTTTTTTTTATTTTTTATTGGGGTAGGTAGCCCCCAAAATATTGGGACAAATAAAAAAAAGAAAACAAAGAATCATTGCACTTGCCTTGAGTACAAGAATGTATGTTTGATGGTGGTATAAATGTCTATTCTGCACAAGGTATGGACAAGTCTTGTGGGATCCAGGCCTGGTTCATTTTAATGAACGTGAGCTCGTCCACGTTGGCTGTAGACAGGCGGCTGCGTCTGTCTGTAATGACGCCTCCTGCCGTGCTAAATACACGTTCAGAGAGTACACTGGCTGCCGGGCAGGCCAGCACCTCCAAGGCATACAGGGCAAGCTCTGGCCATGTGGACAATTTGGAGACCCAGAAGTTGAATGGGGCAGAACCATCAGTCAGTACGTGTAGTCGTGTGCACAGGTACTGTTCCACCATGTTGTTCAAATGCTGCCTCCTGCTAACACGCTCCATATCAGCAGTTGGGGCCGGTTGTTGCGGCGAGGTGACAAAGGTTTTCCATATGTCGGCCATGATAACCCTGCCTTCTGAGGTGCTGGCGCTGACACAGCTGCGTTGGCGACCTCTTCCTCCTCCCCTGCCTTCGCCTTGTGCTTCCACTTTTCCCCCGGCGTCAGTCGGGAATGCTCTTAGGAGCGCGTCTACTAGCGTGCGCCTGTAGTCGCGCATCTTCCGATCACGCTCCAGTGAGGGAATTAAGGATGGCACATTGTCTTTGTAACGTGGATCCAGCAGGGTGACCACCCAGTAGTCAGCACACGTTAAAATGTGGGCAACTCTGCTGTCGTTGCGCAGGCACTGCAGCATGTAGTCGCTCATGTGTGCCAGGCTGCCCAGAGGTAAGGACAAGCTGTCCTCTGTGGGAGGCGTATCGTCTGCGTCCTCTGTATCCCCCAGCCACGCACTAGTGATGGGCCCAAGCTGCGTTAGATGCCACCCCGCTGTGAACATGCCTTATACCCATCCTCTTCCTCCTCATCCTCCTCCTCCTCCAGTTTTGGGCCCTGGCTGGCCAAATTTGTACCTGGCCTCTGCTGTTGCAAAAATCCTCTTTCTGAGCCCCTTCTAAAAGACTGGCCTGAAATTGTTAGAGATGACCCCTCTTCCTCCTCCTCGTCCTGGGCCACCTCCTCTTCCATCATCGCCATAAGTGTTTTCTCAAGGAGACATAGAAGTGGTATTGTAACGCTGATAACGGCGTCATCGCCACTGGCCATGTTGGTGGAGTACTCGAAACAGCGCAACAGGGCACACAGGTCTCGCATGGAGGCCCAGTCATTGGTGAAGTGGTGCTGTTCCGCAGTGCGACTGACCCGTGCGTGCTGCAGCTGAAACTCCACTATGGCCTGCTGCTGCTTGCACAGTCTCTCCAGCATGTGCAAGGTGGAGTTCCACCTGGTGGGCACGTCACATATGAGGCGGTGAGCGGGAAGGCCGAAGTTACGCTGTAGAGCAGACAGCCGAGCGGCGGCAGGATGAGAATGCCGGAAGCGCGCACAGACAGCCAGCACTTATCGCAGCAGCTCTGACATGTTGGGGTAGTTGTAAATGGATTTCTGCACCACCAAATTCTGCACATGCGCCAGGCAATGGATGTGCGTCAAACCGGCTAGTCCCAGAGCTGCAACGAGATTTCGCCCATTATCGCACACCACCAGGCCGGGCTTGAGGCTGACCGGCAGCAACCACTCGTCAGTCTGTTGTTCTATACCCTACCACAACTCCTGTGCGGTGTGGGGCCTGTCCCCCAAACACATCAGTTTCAGAACGGCCTGCTGACGTTTACCCCGTGCTGTGCTGAAGTTGGTGGTGAAGGTCTGTCGCTGACCGGATGAGGAGGTGGTAGAAGAGGAGGAGGAAGCCGAGTAGGAAGAGGAGGCAAAGAATGATGCCCTGCGATCCTTGGCGGCGGAAGGACGTGCGCCAAACAGCTCTCTGCCTGGGGCCCAGCCGCCACTACATTTACCCAGTGTGCAGTTAGGGAAATATAGTGTCCCTGGCCGTGCTTACTGGTCCACGTATCTGTGGTTAGGTGGACCTTGCCACAGATGGCGTTGCGCAGTGCACACTTGATTTTATCCGATACTTGGCTGTGCAGGGAAGGCACGGCTCTCTTGGAGAAGTAGTGGCGGCTGGGAACAACATACTGTGGGACAGCAAGCGACATGAGCTGTTTGAAACTGTCTGTGTCCACCAGCCTGAATGACAGCATTTCATAGGCCAGTAGTTTAGAAATGCTGGCATTCAGGGCCAGGGATCGAGGGTGGCTAGGTGGGAAATTATGCTTTCTCTCAAAGGTTTGTGAGATGGAGAGCTGAACGCTTCCGTGTAACATGGTGGAGATGCTTGGTGACGGAGGCATGCAAACCACTCGGGTCTTGTCGTCAGCACATTGTGTGAAGAAGTGCCATGCCAGGGAACTCCTTGAAGCTGCCTTTGGGGTGCTCAGTGCCTGTTGACGGTGGCCAGTAGCAGGCGAACTGTTTTGTCGACGGCTGCTCTGCTTTTGCACCCTGTCCCGCTTTTGCTACGCTGTTGGCTCAGTCTCACCACTGCCTCTTCCTCCGAACTCTGAAAGTCAGTGGCACGACCTTCATTCCATGTGGGGTCTAGGACCTCATCGTCCCCTGCATCGTCTTCCACCCAGTCTTCCTCCCTGACCTCCTTTTTGGTCTGCACACTGCAGAAAGACTCAGCGGTTGGCACCTGTGTTTCGTCATCATCAGAGACGTGCTGAGGTGGTATTCCCATGTCCTCATCAGGAAACATAAGTGGTTGTGCGTTAGTGCATTCTATGTCTTCCACCGCTGGGGAAGGGCTAGGTGGATGCCCTTGGGAAACCCTGCCAGCAGAGTCTTCAAACAGCATAAGAGACTGCTGCATGACTTGAGGCTCAGACAGTTTCCCTGATATGCACGGGGGTGATGTGACAGACTGATGGGCATGGGTTTCAGGCGCCACCTGTGCGCTTTCTGCAGAAGACTGGGTGGGAGATAATGTGAACGTGCTGGATCCACTGTTGGCAACCCAATTGACTAGCGCCTGTACTTGCTCAGGCCTTACCATCCTTAGAACGGCATTAGGCCCAACCAAATATCGCTGTAGATTCTGGCGGCTACTGGGACCTGAGGTAGTAGGTTAAGTAGGACGTGTAGCTGTGGCAGAACGGCCACGTCCTCTCCCTGCACCAGAGGCTCCACCAACACCACCACGACCATGACCGCGTCCCTTATTAGATGTTTGCCTCATAGTTAGCGTTCACAAAGCAAAGTAAAAAGTAGTTAGGTCTGTTAAAAATAATTAACCGCCAATATAAACCCTGATGTAGGGTATTGCACTTTTTTTTTTAAAACTCTATATGACAGCGGTATTTGTGGCCTAAATGTGACACTCACTTATGCACGTCTAATCCCAGATGTGCAGTATATCAGAGGGTTTTTTCACCCCAGTAACCAAAAAGCTGTATTTCTGGACTTGCAGACATGCAGATATCCTGTGCTGGTGCACTATCATTGCACAAAATGGCTGCCGATTATGTATTGATATTGACAAACTGAAGTAAAAAAAGTTGGTTTTCAGCAGTAGTTGGCTCAGGGCAGGCTTAAAAAATTGTGCACTTCACTCACAAAACACATTTGCTGTAGATCGCTGAGTACATAAACCAGTTCTTGATAAGATCGCTCCCTGATCTCTCCCTGACAGCAGCTGCAGCCTCTCCCTACACTAATCCGAGCAGAGTGACGGGCGGCGCTATGTGACTCCAGCTTAAATAGAGGCTGGGTCACATGCTGCAGTTGGCCAATCACAGCCATGCCATTAGTAGGCATGGCTGTGATGGCCTTTTGGGGCAAGTAGAATGACGCTTGTTGATTGGCTGCTTTGCAGCCTTTCAAAAAGCGCCATAAAAATCGCTGAACACAGAACCCGAACCCAAACTTTTACGTAAATGTTTGGGTTCGGGTCTGGCTGTTCGGGTTCGCTCAACTCTAGTTATGAATTACCAAAGTCATTTAGTAACAACAAGTAGCCAGCCAAGGTGCGCACTGGCTGACTGCTGATACAAAGCAGCAGAGTGTTGCTGTGAAATATAACGGTAACGCCATATATATATATCTTCTGAGGGAATTGAGCAAGGCAGATACTGAATATTTTAAATAGCCTCACAGTAAAATTTTGGATTGTAATAGTTAGGGTCCATTCTTCACACGTACGTATGTGTTTTGCGGATCCGCAAAACACGGACACCGGCAATGCGCGTTCCGCATTTTGCAGACCGTACATCGCCAGCACTCTCATAGAAAGTGCCTTTTCTTGTCCGCAATTGCGGACAAGAATAGGACATGTTCTATTTTTTTTGCGAACGGAAGTGCGGATGCGGACAGCACATTCCGGCCCCATTGAAAATGAATGGGTCCGCACCTGTTCCGCAAAATTGCAGAACGGATGCGGACCTATTTTGCGGAGGTGTGAATGGACCCTTAAGGGAGCGTTTCATTTAATGAGAATAAAATGAAAGTGAAGTTTTAAATTAGCAGTGCAAGTAAAAAGACTCTTGACTGGGATCCTGCCCACTGTGGACATCCCATCTACTTGATCCGTTTGTCGCCCCACACATTGGCTAAAAGTTATACCTTCATACTGACGGTATTGGAGATATCCCCCAAGACACAGAGGATGTCCTTTTGCCTTTCTTTTCAGACACAAATCAATAATTCACTGGTGGAGATCTGTAGAGGTGCCTGTGCCTGGTACTTCAGCACGTCCCATCAGGCCTTTTATTGTAGCTTTTCTGGAGAATAGTCCCAGGGCCACCACCTTGAAATTTTGGGGCCCATACAGCTAAGGAATATCCTCCTTCTACTCATTTCTGTAGGGACAGAGAAGCGGTGCAGACCCATGAATCAGCCTGTGGACTCCTACACAGCTGGGAAGTGCAGGCTGAGCTGTGAGGATCATTACTGGTTTTTAGTATTTTTTTTCACTTCCTTTGAAGAGGGCACATACCTGGTCATAACTACTGTGAAGGGGCACATCTGGGCATAACTACTGCATGCCTCCCAACCATCCCTGATCCGGCAGGACAGTCCCGGATTTTGGTGGCTGTTCCAGAACGGCTGAGTTATGTCCTGCTCTCAGCTGATTGTAATGGTGAAGCAAGAAGATGTCCGCTCCCCACTTCACCATTCAGCTCAGCTGGCGGTGCTCCCCAGCGACACATCGTCCTGCTGGACTGTACAGGTTCTTCTCAAAAAATTAGCATATTGTGATAAAGTTCATTATTTTCTGTAATGTACTGATAAACATTAGACTTTCATATATTTTTGATTCATTACACACAACTGAAGTAGTTCAAGCCTTTTCTTGTTTTAATATTGATGATTTTGGCATACAGCTCATGAAAACCCCAAATTCCTATCTCAAAAAATTAGCATATCATGAAAAGGTTCTCTAAACGAGCTATTAACCTAATCATCTGAATCAACTAATTAACCCTAAACACCTGCAAAAGATTCCTGAGGCTTTTAAAAACTCCCAGCCTGGTTCATTACTCAAAACCGCAATTCTGGGTAAGACTGCCGACCTGACTGCTGTCCAGAAGGCCATCATTGACACCCTCAAGCAAGAGGGTAAGACACAGAAAGAAATTTCTGAACGAATAGGCTGTTCCCAGAGTGCTGTATCAAGGCACCTCAGTGGGAAGTCTGTGGGAAGGAAAAAGTGTGGCAGAAAACGCTGCACAACGAGAAGAGGTGACCGGACCCTGAGGAAGATTGTGGAGAAGGACCGATTCCAGACCTTGGGGGACCTGCGGAAGCAGTGGACTGAGTCTGGAGTCGAAACATCCAGAGCCACCGTGTACAGGCGTGTGCAGGAAATGGGCTACAGGTGCCGCATTCCCCAGGTCAAGCCACTTTTGAACCAGAAACAGCGGCAGAAGCGCCTGACCTGGGCTACAGAGAAGCAGCATTGGACTGTTGCTCAGTGGTCCAAAGTACTTTTTTCGGATGAAAACAAATTTTGCATGTCATTCGGAAATCAAGGTGCCAGAGTCTGGAGGAAGACTGGGGAGAGGGAAATGCCAAAATGCCTGAAGTCCAGTGTCAAGTACCCACAGTCAGTGATGGTCTGGGGTGCCATGTCAGCTGCTGGTGTTGGTCCACTGTGTTTTATCAAGGGCAGGGTCAATGCAGCTAGCTATCAGGAGATTTTGGAGAACTTCATGCTTCCATCTGCTGAAAAGCTTTATGGAGATGAAGATTTCATTTTTCAGCACGACCTGGCACCTGCTCACAGTGCCAAAACCACTGGTAAATGGTTTACTGACCATGGTATTACTGTGCTCAATTGGCCTGCCAACTCTCCTGACCTGAACCCCATAGAGAATCTGTGGGATATTGGGAAGAGAAAGTTGAGAGATACAAGACCCAACACTCTGGATGAGCTTAAGGCCGCTATCGAAGCATCCTGGGCCTCCATAACACCTCAGCAGTGCCACAGGCTGATTGCCTCCATGCCACGCCGCATTGAAGCAGTCATTTCTGCAAAAGGATTCCCGACCAAGTATTGAGTGCATAACTGAACTTAATTATTTGAAGGTTGACTTTTTTTGTATTAAAAACACTTTTCTTTTATTGGTCGGATGAAATATGCTAATTTTTGGAGATAGGAATTTTGGGTTTTCATGAGCTGTATGCCAAAATCATCAATATTAAAACAAGAAAAGGCTTGAACTACTTCAGTTGTGTGTAATGAATCTAAAATATATGAAAGTCTAATATTTAGCAGTACATTACAGAAAATAATGAACTTTATCACAATATGCTAATTTTTTGAGAAGAACCTGTATATGAGGAGCGCTAGAATTCGCCTGTAGACTCCTCCTCCTCATTCACAGCTCTGCAAGCACGATGTGTAACAGTATCCTGCTGCTGGGGAGCGCCGGTGTTCCGTGAAATTATGGTACCTGTTAAAACCTGGTACCCTCGTCACTTCCGGTAGTGACGTAGGCGCACCGGAAGCTTCAAAAGGAGGTGTGATCTTAGAGCCCGGCACCTGATTGGCTGAAAAGAAGGCGTGTTGGCGCCTGCGCACAACCAACCTGGGTACCGTCATTTTACATGCTGCGCCTGTGAATGCGCAAAGGGAGGGAGGGTACCTATGATTTACGGGCTGAAAAGAAGGCGTGTCGGCGCCTGCGCACAACCAACTAGGGTGCCGTAATTTTACATGCAGCGCCTGTGAACGCGCACAGGGAGGGAGGGAGGGTACCTATGATTTACGGGCTGAAAAGAAGGCGTGTCGGCGCCTGCGCACAACCAACTAGGGTGCCGTAATTTTACATGCAGCGCCTGTGAACGCGCACAGGGAGGGAGGGAGGATACCTATGATTTACGGGCGGAAAAGAAGGCGTGTTGGCTGTAATATTTCAGTACCCTGTCTGCTTCACAAGGCAATCTGGTCTGCGCATGCGCGGTGGCCTGTAAATCAAAGGTACCCTCCCTGCCTGTGCGCGTTCACAGGCGCTGCATGTAAAATTACGGTACCCTAGTTGGTTGTGCGCAGGCGCCAACACGCCTTTCTTTTCAGCCCGTAAATCATAGGTACCCTCCCTCCGTCCCTCCCTGTGTTCGTTCACAGGCGCAGCATGTAAAATGACGGTACCCAGGTTGGTTGTGCGCAGACGCCAACACGCCTTCTTTTCAGCCAATCAGGTGTCGGGCTCTAAGATCACACCTCCTTTTGAAGCTTCCGGTGCGCCTACGTCACTACTGGAAGTGACGAGGGTACCAGATTTTAACAGGTACCATAATTTCACGGAACACCGGCAGCTGAGCAGTGATCATCGGAGGAACTAGATGAGTATTTACTGCTTTATTTTTTATTTTTTTTACTTCCAGTAAAAGGGGCACATGTGGGCATAACTATTATGAAGGAGGCACATCTGGGCAAAGCTACTATGAATGGGGCACATGTGGGCATTACTGCTGTGTAGCGTCAGAGATCTGGCAGGCTGTTCATGCAGCGGTTCTCTTCTGGATGATTCTCAGCATATTTCCGCAATGTGGCCAGATCTCTACCGGTCCCCATTATAGTGAAGGGGGCCGGGAGGAGCCTTACGAACCTCTAACAGCCCGCCAGATCTCTGCCGCTAGTCTACAATTAGCCTTATAGGCGTGGCCTAGTATGAAAAAATTTGCCGCGGCGCATTCAATTGGGAGGTATGCAGTCACTACATAATACAAGGCCCACACCATAATATCTATATACTGACAGACTATATGACAATATAATAGTACCTGGACGTATAAAGCCTCCTCACCTCCTTTCCGGCCTTGCATCCATGTGTCTCCGGCCTATAACCTGGGTCAGAAGTGGCTGTATGATATCTGTGCCGGGGGCCTCTGTAGGAGTTAAAAGAACAGCCAAGTAAGTTTGCATGCTGGGAGTTGTAGTTTCACAGCAGCTGGAGTGCCTAGGTTTGCTAATCCCTGTCCTAGACCCTCTTTTTTGAACGACCCAGGATTAGAATAACAGTGCCACACCCATCCACAGGTTGTGTGCGGTATTGCAGCTCAGCCGGATTCACTTCAGTGGAGCTGAGCTGCAATACCAGACGCGACCTGTAAAGTGGTGTGGCGCTGTTGCTGGAAGAAAGCAGCCACGTTTTTCTAATCCTGTCCAACCCCTTTAAATTCAGTCGGCTGATGGCATCGTGTAGCTCTGAGATGAATCATCTCGCTTTGTCTTTATTACAGGACATTTATGGGAAGGCAGCGTCTGCCCACTAAAAATACCACATTTCTCAGCCGAGTACATTTCTCTCATCTTCAGCTTTTAACATTTGCTCCCTACCGAGAGCTGTCGCTGCACGCTGGGTCTGGATTTACAGCTCCGCTTTTTATTATGTGGATACGATCCTGGTATGTGATCGTCTGAGGTCACTATAATGCTACAAGAGACATTGTCCTCCTCGCCAAACCATTGCTAATTGTTGTAAGAGAATTAAAGAAAACACAATAAAATGCGTCTAGAGCCACATCGTTAAGTGTCTGACTTGTGTCGCACGCAGAGCAATTTCGAATGCAGTTCTAACTTACCACCAGCAGGTGGCAGAAATGTCACAGTCAATGAAGTACAACTACTAGGATGTGAAGGCTCTTGCATGGTCACAATCAGTTCTGCAAAGCTTTAACCATTGCTATATACCTTATGATGAGACAGAGACACCTCTGGGGATTTTAAAGGGGTGGTCACATGAAGATAACCCTTATCCATATTCAAGAGTTTCTGCGGGAGCAGGAAATATTACTGGTATGAGAAGAAGAAGAGGATATACATACAGTAAATGTATCTGGACTGGTATAAGGAGAGCCACCATTGCCCCTTTCTCCTAACGGGATTATGCCATGATTGATGTAAAAAAAAATTGACTTTGTGTAGTACAAGACAATACATTGCTAACAAAGCTAGAACCAGACCTGTACCTCACATGAATCCAGAGAAGATTTAAACTGAGCATGTGCGACCACCTCAGTGAGACGGACAAAACATAAGGAAAAGAACAAACAGCAGGTGGAGCTATACAAATACATATTACTGAATAGCTCAGCGGCTATACAAAACTTTTTATGACATGCAATTGCAAAAGTGTTCAGATCCAGGGGCTGGTTTGAAAAATGTAGAATATACTTTATGACACAACCCCTTTAATTGTGGGAGAGGCTGTTTAGCCTGTATTCAGTTCTGTGTATCCCTCTAGGGCCATATTGTATTCTGCCATGTTAGCCTAAAGTTCAGTATTAGGGCTCATGCACACGAGTGTGTGCCCCGTTACCATATTGTGGACCTCAATTCTCAAGATACTGAGCGGTGCGAAGAGGGGGCATGGATCGGAAGTCCACAGAAGCACTACGAAGCACTTCCGTGGGATTTTGGTCCGTGCCTCCGCACTGCAAAAAAATAGAACGTGTCCTATTTTTTTGCGGTGCAGACTTTCTCTTGCCAATCGCAGACCCATTCAAGGTAATTGGTCCCCATCCGTAAATGGCGTGCAAATGGACGGTTCCCGTGCATTGTGGACTGATATCTGCGGCATGAGCCCTTACATGGATGGTCGTTCATCTGAATGTAAGCTGTCCCTGGTGCTGATGAGGACCCCCAGCAACACTCCCCCCCACTGTTTGATTGACAGGGCTGGACATCTCGCCTGGCCCTGACAATCTCACGTCTGCAGTGCTGCTCCAAGTAGTGGTTCGTGCAGAGAGGATCTGCTTCCAGAGTGGCGACTGTTCCTGCGCTGCTCCCCGGATGTTTAGCGGTACATGCACTGTCGCTGTTCTGGTATCGGCCACTTTAAACAGCGCGGTACAGGCGCGAGATTGTTAGGGCTGAGTGAGATATCTGGCCCTGTCCATCAAGCGGCAGGGGAGGGAGCATCATCATCAGCGGGGACAGCCCTTCACAGGTGAAGAACTCATTACGATGAACGAATCGATTCATAAGGGTGGAATGTTGCAGCAGAAAGCTACGGGGGGTCCTTGCACCCATCTTCGGGTCTGTCTGACTATAACAATCCCCTTCTTTCTGTACTTTTTCCACCATTTTACGTGTAGCATCCCTTTGAAGCCATCTGAACAGTGAATCCAGATATAACCAGAAATTAAATAAAAGCAACAACAAACGTCAACTTAAAACAAGCAAGACATAGAAGAAATAAATGAGTGCGTTCTTGATCTGGAGCCTGACCTCGCACGTCTACTTCCAGGCCCAGATTCCAGTAACCCTGCTCCTTTCTTCCCTGTTTTGTGGTTTTGTGGTTTCTGACATGCAGTCATTAGATGATAAGATCACAAAGCGACTTCCAGTTCTCCAGAGCGCCAGTAATGGCTTGGAAGACGCTGAGCAGACATCGAATATCACAGTCGCGAGGCTGTTCCAAGTGGAAAGTGTTCTCTTCAGTTTGTTTACAGGGCTCTCGGTGCAACCTCCGACCTCAGGATGTAACGTCGGCTTTCGTATTGATCTCGGTCTGGTGATTGCTATCGAGTCGTCTTTCCAGGATGATGAGCGTGGATCCGAGGAAAGTTCTCGTAAGTCTTCTCATTTTGGAGCACAATTTCAATATCATAACTGCGTAGGGGCATTGCTAGGTTAAAACTTTCAGGGCCTGGGCCCCTGATGTTTTGTCCCAGGCCCCTAATGTCCTGCCTGCCAGCTAGATACAACTGTAAGTCCTCCGGACGGCAATACAATTGAATCTAATGCACTGGAAGAGCTGAACGACCTGGAAGAGCTGAAGGACCTGTGGTGACATCACAGGTCATGTGACCAGTAAAACAGGCAGTGGTTGAGAAGGACCCGCAATGATGTTACCATCATGTGACCAGTGCAGGACGGCAGTGAAGAGGAGAAGTCCTGGGGGAAGAAGCTGTGGTGAGATCTGCTACATGAGGAGAGGTAAGTGAAGGGAGAGGCAGAGCAATGCTGGGAGTTGTGGTTATTTAACTGGGACTGTATGTTAGGGCTGAAGGGAGGGAAGTTATTTACAAGTGACAGTGGGGTGGAGTGATGTTATTTACATGGGACTGTATGTTGATGGTGGCTGTAGGAGGGAGTTGTCATGGTGGGTAGGATACAAGATACAATAAACACACAGAAAACCTGAAAACAAGCGTCTAGGCCAGAAGCTGGGGATAAAGGTCACCTCCTGACAATTCCCTGCCAGCTCTCCCTGGACTTCTGTGCCCATGTTCAGACCCTAAAGGTGGGAATCAACGTGCCCCCGTGCCTAAGGCTGAAGATTCCCTAAAGTCCCTGAGATGGTGGAAAGGGGGAAAGAGCCAGCCTGCTTCCTCAGGTCCTGGAGGAGGCAGGTGTCTCTCAAACAGCCTAGACAGAACACAAAAAGGTAACCAAAACCAACTTAACTTGTAGCAGGGCAGAAACAGCAAATCCACCTTTCCACAGAGCAAGATAGAAGCTATAACCCACACAGGACACTGGGAAGGGGCGTAATTTAAACTCACACAAACAACCCCACCCAGTGCACCTGAAGGGAGGCGGATACAGCTCAACTCCAAACCCAAGGGTCCAATAAATCTTGGACCCAGTTTCCAAGTTGGTACTCTCAGTTTAATATTTTTAGTAACCAATAATAACCACACCAGATCACCCACACATAGGTTCAGACCAGTCATACGTCTCCTGTCAGCCATTCGCTTATACCTCTCACCCATCTTCTCCAAATTAACTTGGATCCTCCGCCAGATAGAAGACAAGGCAGAAGAAAATCTCTTCTCCAATGGTATCCCAGACGAACCAGTCCCAGAAAAGGTACCAAACTGAGGATGAAAACCGTATGCGCCAAAAAATGGCGACTTACCCGTGGACTCCTGCCTACGGTTATTCAAAGCGAACTCTGCTAGAGATAGGAATGAGGACCAGTCCTCCTGATTCTCAGCCACAAAACACCTCAAGTAGGTCTCCAGGTTTTGGTTAGTACACTCTATCTGCCCATTCGACTGCGGATGAAAAGCCGAAGAGAACGAAAGTTGAACACCAAGACGAGAGCAGAACGCCCTCCAAAACCTGGAGGGCATCCGAGGGAATGCCATGTAATTTCACGATGTTATCAACAAAAACCTGAGCAAGAGTCTTAGCATTGGGCGGACTAGCTAACAATACAAAGTGAGCCATTTTGCTAAAACGGTCCACAACCACCAAAATCACTGTTTTCCCGGAGGAACTCGGCAGATCAGTAATAAAGTCCATAGACAAGTGCGTCCAAGGACGAGATGGAATAGACAAAGGAAGAAGTGAACCAGAAGGTCGAGTGTGAGCAACCTTAACCTTAACCTTAGCAGCATTAAAAAAGGTGGAGCCACTAGAGCATTAGAGGGACTCCCCTTTATATTAGTTTAATTTCACAAGTATATATATAAATATATATTATTTTTTTTTATATGCGACACCCGTAAACACACAGAACCACCACTATAGGGAGGGAATAAAGAGGTGCTGTCGTGGGGTCAGGAAAATCTGATTACCTGTAAGTGTAATCATCATTTTTCCCCTCCCCACGACAGCACCTTGGAGAGAGATTACAGAGATAACTCAAGGGTGGGAAACAGCTTCCAAAACCTTTGTGCCAAAAAGTAGATCAGAAACAGAACCTAGTTGAAGCCTGTAGTGCTTATAGAAAGTAGAGGGAGAAGACCAGGTAGCCGCACGACAAATCTGTTCTATGGATACACTGGCTCTCTCAGCCCAGGAAGTTGACACCGTTCTCATTGAATGGGCTCCCAAAGAGACAGGCGGAGAAACACCAGATACAGAATATGCCAAAGTGGGCAATAGATGCCTTTGAGGCTGTATTACCTCTTTTAGCCCCACCAAAAAGTACAAATAGGGCAGAAGATTTTCTCCAGTCTTTACTGACCTCTAAATACTGTAGGATACATCTTCTGACGTCAAGAGAATGTAGCTCTTCTTCTCTGTCATTCTTTGAATCTGGAAAGAAAGCTGGAAGAACTATCTCCTGAGACCTATTTGCTCTAGATGGTACTTTCGGCAAAAAACCTGGGTCTGGCCTCAATACTAATCTATCCTATCTGATTGACATGAAAGGAGGGTTAATGGAGATAGCCTGGATCTCACTAACTCTCCTGGCTGATGTTAAGGCTACCAACTAAACTAGCTTTAGAGTAAGCAGTTTAACTGAACAGGACTCCAAAGGCTCGAAGGGGTGTTTAGTTAGAGCGTTTAATACTAAATTCAGATCCCAAGGAGGGAATCTGGTGCCCCTCACTGGTACCATCCTGCCAACCGCTTTAAAGAACCTCATTATCCATGGGTCCATAGCTAATCTTTCCCCCCCCCCCAACACTGAAAAAGTGCAGACACCTGTACCTTCAGCGTGCTTTCTGCCAAACCTAAGGCTAATCCTCTTGGAAGGAATTCCAACACCTGCGCCACCGTGAATTCCAAGGGCCAGGAAACTCTTTCTATACCTAAAAAAGACAAGAATTTTCTCCACACTCTGGCATAAATGACATTAGTCACTTCCTTCCTACTTCTCATCAATGTGGAAACTAACTCTTTTGAAAACCCTTGGCTGGCTAGAAATGCCCTCTCAAATTCCACTCCGAAAGATGTAGGGATTTCACTGTCGGATGAAACACTGGACCCTGCGATAACAGGTTTGGGATCTCTGATAGAATCCAGGGGTCCGAAATTGACATGGTTCTCAACAGTGAAAACCATGCCCTTTTCGGCCAGAAAGGCACTATCAGGATTACTCTCGCCCCTTTGTACCTGATCTTCTTTATAACTAGTGGTATTAAATGCAGTGGGGGAAACGCGTACCCCAGAGGAAAGTCCCACCTCTGGAGAAATGCATCCACCCCAGATGGGCACTCCCTTGGATTGAGGGAAAATAATTTCTCGACTTTCCTGTTCTCCCTCATGGCGAACATGTCCACCGATGGATGACCCCACATATCCACTATCTGGGAAAAAACGTCTGGATTTAGTGTCCATTCTCCTTGTCGAAATCTGTGTCGTCTCAAAAAATCTGCCTGAGTATTCTCGGCACCTCTTATGTGGAGAGCTGACAGATGCAATATTTTTTCTTCTATCTCTTTGAAAATCCGCTCTGTCTCTTTCAGTAAGGAAGTTGACCTGGTTCCCCCTTGGTGATTGAGGTACGAGACTATTGTTCGATTGTCGGACATTATCCTGACGTGTTTGTTCTGGACTTCTGGTAAAACTGCCCTTAGTGCCAGCAGGACAGCTCGCAATTCTTTCCGGTTGGAAGAGAAACATCTCTGACTCTGGGACCACTCTCCCTGAATAATCTGGTCTTTGACGTGAGCCCCCCAACCCCAGGGACTGGCGTCCGTAGTCACTATCACTGGATCTGGATAGGACCAGGGCACTCCCTGAGCTAGATTCCTTGCCTCCTTCCACCAATTTAGGGATAACAATGTCTGATCTGGCAAGTTCAAGACTGACTCCAGGGATGTTCCTATCCATCTCATTGAGGTCAGAATCTCCATCTGTAGCTGGCGAGAGTGCCTCTGAGCCCACTGAACTGCTGGTATACATGACTCCTAACAGGGACATCGCCTTTCTTACAGTTAGGGTTTCTCCTGACTGTACCCTGTGTACTGCCTGCTGAATCCGGACTATCTTCTCCTCTGTAAGGAAAGTCCTCTCCACTATGGAATCCAGCACTAGACCTAAGAACACTTGTCTCGTAGATGGTTGCATTCTGGATTTTTGAATATTCAACAACCATCCCAGCTTCTTCAGTATACCCACTACGTGTTCTACCCCCTTGACACACGCTTCCCGAGACTGGGCTACTACCAGGAAATCATCCAGGTAAGGCAGGAATGTGATATCCTTCTTTCGGTGCCATAGAGAGGCCGAAAGGCAGGGCCTGAAACTGAAGGTAAAGGATTCCGGACCCTGTTCTTACCGCTACTCTGAGAAATTTCTGGTGGTCTGGATGTATCGAAATATGGTGATAAGCATCCTTTAGATCCAGAACCGCCATATGACAGCCCGGAGATAAAAGATGAACCACAGATTTGATAGTCTCCATCTTGAACCTCCTGACCTTCAGAAATTTGTTCAGATGCTTTAGATTTATAATTGTTCGATACGAACCATCTGGCTTCTTTACAAGGAACATGGTTGAATAGAAACCCTTCTCTTCCTCTGACCCTAGAACCGGAAGCAACACATTTTTGCTTGTCAATTTTTTTATTTCTTCCATCAATACATGAGAAGAGTTTGAAATAATGAATCTTTCTGGTGGATATCTCTTGATTCTTGAACTCTAGCCTTAGTCCATCCCGCAGGAGTCCTACCAGCCATGCTCCTGCAATTTTTTCCCACGCAGGCAGGAAGAATTTTAATCTTCCCCCTACCGGGATCATGGCATCATTGTTTGGATTGTTTATCCGGACGCGCGGAGGCTGATCCGAACAAAAAACCTTTATTCCCAGCCCTTGCTCCCTGTTCTCTAACTCCCGATTGCTTTTTACTTTGGAATCTGGACGATGTCCGAAAGGGCCGCTTATAATTTTTAAACTGAACAAAGGTTTCTTGAGGAAATTTTTTTCTTATTATCTGCAGCTTTTTCAAGTAACGTGTCTAGCTCTGACCCGAACATAAATTGACCCTCACAGGGAATGCTGCATAATCTTAACTTTGAGGACATATCCCCACCCTTCCAATTCTTCAGCCATAGAGTACGGCGCGCAGAATTAGAAAGGGAGGCTGCTCTGGCCTCCAGTCTCACTGCATCCATGGAGGTATCAGCAATGAAATCTGCAGCCTTCTGGAAGGTAGGAATAGAGGCCAACAACTGTTCCCTAGGACACTTGTCTCTGATCTGTCCCTCCAGCCTATCTAACCACATTGACATGGATCTGGCGGCTACCGTGGTGGCAATACTGGGTCTGAAAGAAGCAGCTGAAGCTTCCCAAGTACTCTTAAGGGATGAATCTATCCTTTTGTCTAAGGGTTCTTTAAGGAAACCCATGTCCTCAAAGGGTAAGGAAGACTTTTTGGAAATTTTTTAAATCGCCACGTCCAGTCTTGGGACCTTATCCCAGGAAGCTGATGCCTCTTCCTCAAACGGGTATTTTCTTTTGAAGGTTTTAGATATAAAGGGCTTCTTATCAGGTTTTTTCCATTCTTTTTTGATTACCGTCGCAATAGCTCTATGTAACGGAAAACACCTGCGTTTTTTCTCTCTCAGACTTTCAAATACTGAGTCCGCCACTGATCTATCTTCCTTGACGTCCTCTAATTCCAGGGTGGATCTTATTACTTTCAATAACTTATCCGTATCCTCTGCAGGGAACAGAAACTTCCCTTCCTTTCCTTCTTCCTCTGAAGAGGAGGAAACGTCAGAGTCCCCATCTCTACAGGGAGTCTCGCTATCATCAGATGACTCCATTTCAGACTCCTGCTCAACCGTTCTTCTCTGCTTTTTACAAGCTTTAAGGGACCCTTTGACTTCCGATCTTATAAGCGATTTTAAATCCTTAAAAAAACTCGGTGTCTCTTCCGCCACTGTTTTCTCAATACACTGCTGACAGCTTCTTCGCATACGAAGATGACAGCAGACATTTGCAGATAGCGCACTCTTTATTTTTTCTCTTGGCCACCACCTTCTTAGGCGCCATCTACAGAGAAAAAATATATCCATATCTAGGAAATCAACCCTTTAAGGACCAACCAATAGAATTCACAATACCGGTGGCAGAATTTCAATGTCTGTGTTCTCAGACCTCTTTTCTTCCTCCATAACTGCCGCTAACCTGCATGCAAGCAATAGTATCCATTACCAACAGTCATCAGAGTTTTCTCTCACCTGAGAGTCCTTCTGCTCTGTCTGCAGACCCACCATGCACCGGACGCCACCTGGAATAGGGATATCGCTGCCAAATTCAAGCTTGTTCCTCTATCCTTGCGGTACCAACACATACCTATTCGATCCATCGTCCCGCACTTTTACTTTGTTCAAATTCCGAACTTCCGGTCAGCTGACCGGAACGCCCGGCCGTGGAACGCACGCTACTTCCTATTGATGTCATCAGGCTGTTCTACCTGGTCCCGGCCTGTGGTGTGCCGGTCATTCTGCTTAACATGTTGGGGCCTTCTGGCCACGCTTCTTCCGATGGTGTGATCCACCTCACCTGAGGGATTGACACCTCCTGCCCTCTTGAGGAACAAGGAACCCTGGATTACCGACGCTCCCCACGTGTCTCCAAACCCCAAGCCTATGGGAGAAGAACAACGGCAGGTAAGCGAATCCGCCCATGACCCTCTGGCAGCTACCAGGGCTTCCTGGTCATGGGCCCCTAGAATGCAGAAACTGCAGGCTTCCCGCCCCAGGACAGGAAACCTCACTGAGGTGGGAGAGTGGCTCCACCTTTTTTAATGCTGCAGGTTTCCTGTCCTGGAGGCAGAGCCATCTCTCTCCAAGGTGCTGTCGTGGGGGAGGGGAAAATAAGAACAAAGGTGGACTTGCCACCAGGCTGTCCAGCAAGGACAGTATCGTGATGTTCCTTGAATACCTTGTATCGCAGTCCATCAGGAACATACAACCTCCCTGGGGGACAAGAATCAGGAGCCCCCTCCTGGGCTCCCAACACCTCCATCTCCAACTTGGGGTACAGAGCGGAGACCACCACCCCATCAGCCAAAATCGGAGCAGGATCCTCTGAATCACTTCCCCCAGGAAAACTGCGAGACAATGCATCTGCCTTGACGTTTTTAACCCCCGGGCGAAAAGTAACCACAAAATTGAACCTAGTAAAGAACAGTGACCATCTAGCCTGTCTAGGATTCAGATGCTTGGCAGATTGCAGGTAAGCCAAATTCTTATGATCAGTATATACCGTAACGGGATGAGACGCCCCCTCCAACCAGTGACGCCATTCCTCAAAGGCCAACTTGATGGCCAGCAATTCCCTATCTCCTACATCATAATTCCTCTCGGCGACCGAGAGCTTCTTGGAAAAAAAAAAGCACGTGGACGCCATTTGCCAGGAGATGAACCCTGCGACAACACGGCTCCAACCGCCACCTCTGATGCATCCACCTCCACCACAAATGGCTGAGACACATCGGGCTGCATCAGAATGGGAGCAAACGCAAAACATTCCTTAATAGCCGAAAAGGCCTGCAATGCCTCATCCGACCAGACAGAAAAGTCAACGCCTTTCCTAGTCATATCGGTCAAAGGTTTTACAATGGTAGAGTAGTTCAAGATAAATTTTCTATAATAATTGGTAAACCCCAAAAACCGCATCAAAGCTTTCTGATTCTCCGGTCTGTCCCATTCCAGAACCGCCCGGACCTTTTCGGGGTCCATACGAAAACCAGAGTCAGAAAGCAGATATCCCAGAAACGGAAGCTCCTGAACAGAAAACACACATTTCTCCAATTCAGCATATAATTTATTGTCCTGAAGGATCGACATAACCTTTCTTACGTGATCCTGATGGGTCTTCAGATCAGGAGAGTAAATTGGTATTGTCGTCCAAGTAAATTACAATGAACCTTCCCACAAAATGATGGAAAATTTCATTGACAAATCGCTGAAACACCGCTGGCGCGTTAGTTAACCCAAAAGGCATAACCAGATTCTCGAAATGACCCTTGTGCGTGTTGAAGGCCGTTTTCCACTCATCCCCTTCCTTGATTCTGATAAGATTGTAGGCCCCTCTTAAATCTAACTTGGAGAACACCTTGGCTCCAACAATTTGATCAAAAAGGTCAGAAATCAAAGGAAGGGGATACGGATCACGGACCGTAATGCGGGTGAATTCCCAGAAATCCAAACAAGGTCTAAGCGACCCATCCTTTTCTTTACAAAGAATAAACGAATTGCGACCGGAGACTTAGAGGGCCTAATATGACCCTTTGCCAAACTCTCGGCATTATACTTCCGCATGACCTCTCTTTCGGGTTGAGAAATATTGTATAGCCGAGACTTTGGCAACTTAGCCCCTGGGATGAGATTAACTGGACAATCATATTCACGATGAGGGGGCAACACCTGAGCCCCACCCTCCGAAAAGACATCCGCAAAATCTGAGAGATACTGACGTAGAACCGTAGTAGACACCTCTGAGATAGATGCACTAAGACAATTGTCCGAACAAAATTCACTCCAACCAATGATCTGCCTTGCCTGCCAATCAATAGTAGGGTTATGTTTTCTCAACCACGGTAAACCTAAGACCATAGGAGCGGGCAAGTCCTTCATGACAAAACAAGAAATGATCTCAACATGTGAATCACCCACCCTTAACTGCATACCATGAGCAATATGAGTGAGACTCTTTTGAGAAAGAGGGGAAGAATCACTTGCGAACACCGGAATCTCTCTTTCTAAAAAGCAAGTACTTGAGCCGAGATTTTGAAGAAAAAGAAACCCAATAAGTTTTACCCCAGCACCACAGTCAATAAATACTTCAAAGTCTAGCTGAGTCTAGCGCCACCATAGCTGAAAGGAGAAAACGAGTATTGCAGGGAGATTGCATACCTGCTTGCTCCGACACCCCATTCACACTACCTTTTTTTTTCCTTTATGTAAACCTCTTTGTGGTTCTTTATTATCCACTTGTGGTTTAACAAAAGGACAAGCATAAACAAAATTACCACTTTCTCCACAGTAATAACAGCTTATGCAACCTCCTAAAGTTCCTATTACCAGAACGGAAAGACACCTGACCCAGCTGCGTGGGTTCCTCCCCTACTCCAGAATTACATGTCATATTACCCTGGGGAACCAGTGAGACGAAACCCCTCCCAGAAGGGATCCCTCGTGCGGAAGGAACCTTACACCTCTCTCTAATGGGTCTATCTAACCGTACTGCTAAAGACATAGCATTCTCTAACGTATCTGGATACTCATGAAAAGGGAGGGCATCTTTCAATCTCTCAGACAACCCCTGACAAAACTGACTACGTAGCGCGGGGTCATTCCACTCAGACTCCGTAGCCCATCTCCTAAACTCAACACAGTACGCCTCTGCAGTATGTTCTCCTTGTAATAAATTACGCAACTTAGATTCCGCCATCGAGACCCGATCTGGGTCATCATAATTTAATCCCAAGGCTTTAAAAAATTCATCCACCGACCGGAGGGCCAGAGAACCGGTCGGCAGAGAAAAAGCCCAGGACTGCGCGTCCCCCTTAAGCAGGGATATGATTATCCCTACTCTCTGACTCTCATCACCAGATGAAGACGGCCGCAGCCGAAAATACAGCTTGCATGACTCTCTAAAGCGGATAAAGTCATCCACACCCCCCCTGAAAATCTATCAGGGAGAGCGACTCTAGGCTCCCCATAAATTTGACTTCCTCCTATAGCCCCTGATGCGAGAGCATTCTGACACCGTGCAACAGAATTACGCAGATCAGCAACCTCTATGGATAATCCCTGCATGCGATCAACTAATGCATCAATTGACTCCATCTCAAAGCAGCTGAGAAATGGCAGTCTAGGTATTGGTGGGTTATAATGTCATGGTGGGTAGGATACAAGATACAATAAACACACAGAAAACCTGAAAACAAGCGTCTAGGCCAGAAGCTGGGGATAAAGGTCAGCTCCTGACAATTCCCTGCCAGCTCTCCCTGGACTTCTGTGCCTACGTTCAGACCCTAAAGGTGGGAATCAACGTGCCCCCGTGCCTAAGGCTGAATATTCCCTAAAGTCCCTGAGATGGTGGAAAGGGGGAAAGAGCCAGCTTGCTTCCTCAGGTCCTGGAGGAGGCAGGTGTCTCTCAAACAGCCTAGACAGAACACAAAAAAGGTAACCAAAACTAATTTATCTTGTAGCAGAGCAGAAACAGCAAATCCACCTTTCCACAGAGCAAGATAGAAGCTATAACCCGCACAGGACACTGGAAAGGGGCGTAATTTAAACCCACCCAAAAGACCCCACCCAGTGCACCTGAAGGGAGGTGGATACAGCTAAACTCCAAACCCAAAACAAACAAAAAACTACACACGTGCTGCTAACCTGGCAGACCTCCGCACATAACCTGAGCAGGGCATGACAGGAATGATGTTATTTACATGGGACTGTATGTTGATGGTGGCTGTGGGAGGGAGTGATGTTACTTACATGGGACTGAATGTTGGAGGGGGCTGGGGGAGGGTGATGTTATTTACATAGGACTGTATGTTGAAGGTAGCTGTGGGAGGGAGTGATGTTATTTACCTGGGACTGTATGTCGGAGGGGGCTGGGGGAGGCAGTGATGTTATTTACATGGGACTGAATGCTACAGGGGTCTGAGGCAGGGATTTACATGGGACTGTATGTTGAAGGTGGCTGGTGGGGGGAATGATGTTATTCACATGGGACTGAATGTTGAGGGGGTGATGTTTACATGGGACTGAATGTTGAGGGGGTTATGTTTACATGGGATTGCATGTTGAAGGTGGCTGGGGAGGAGGTGATGTTATTTACATGGGACTGTATTTTGGAGGAGGCTGTAGATAGAGAGGGATGTTATTTACATGGGACTGTATATTTGTGGGGGCTGTAGAGATGATTTGATGTTATTTACATGGGACTCTATTGTGGAGGGAGGGAAATTGTGTTGCTTACATGGGACTGTATGTTGGAGGGGCTGAAAGGAGGGGAGTGATGTTGTTTACATAGGACTGTATTTTGGAGGGGGCAGGAGAGATGGTGTGATGCTATTTACATGGGACTGTAAGGTGGAGGGAAGAATATAACTACAGGAGACATTATAGGCATCTTATTACTCATGGGGTCTCTATAGGACCTTGTGGATCCACATTATTTCTACTAAGAGCACTATGGGGGCCTTATTACTACTGAGGGGTCTGTAGAGAGCTTTATTACCACCGGGGGAACAATAGGGGGCCTTATTTCTACTGGAGGCTCTGTGAGGGTATTATTAATACTGGAGGGCTCTTCTACTAATGGGGGCATTCTTGGGGAGCGTTATCATGGTTTGGGGCATTGTAGGGGGCAGTATTACTAATAGGGACACTCTAGAAGGGAATTACTATTGGTGGGACCATGAGGAGCACTATTACTATGGGGGGCACTCATTTTTCTTCAGGATAGTATTTGGGAATATTGGGGAGCACAGCGAGCAGCAGGATAACACTGTGGGGACTCCAGGTTGGGGGATGATGATAGAAATGTGAAGAAGCTAAGATGTCTGTGTGTCACACTCTGCAGAGACGAGGCGGCTGAAAGAAGTTGTCCAGACCAAATGGAGAAGATGATGACAGAGAAGATCTACTTCAGAGGAGACGTCACCTTGGAGGCACTGGATGTGACAGGTATGTGCTGCTGTATAGCAAGTACAGCAAAATGCGGTGTGTGGGGGGAGGGGTGACTTTGAGAACTGGGCCATATTCATTGGGGCTTGGACCCCGAATCTTTTGAGACTCTAGCAACGCCCCTGTCTTAACGTCTACTACATGATAAGGTACATAAAAGTACCTGAGGTCCAGCAGAAGACAACCTCACTTGCACTTGCTTCGATGCAAATTCTGTCACCCCCACCCACCATGTGCACCTGAACCTCGGTGAAACTACCACCTCAGAACCCCTATAGCTATGCACATGAGTCTGGTGATATGTCCTGCAGGCTAAAGCTGGCCATGTACATGGCTGGGATCTCGTTTGGCCGACAGTTATCTCTCCCAATTCTCCCATGCATATCCCCGTCTCAGCATCTTCTCCTGGTCACTCATGCAGTCTGGCAGAGTCTCTTCTACTAAACACTGGTCCCTATCTCCAGGCCACTAAAGGCTCTGACTGCTCTCCTGATGTATAGTTTCTAACTGATCTAGAACCTTTTAGTGGGAGGGGTGAATCTGGAGAACCACAGCCTAACAGAAACAATGTTTCAGTTAAAGGCTGTCATATACTTGTATTGTGCCTCAATACAAGTCGATGGGAATGACTAAGCAGTTTTTAGTCGTAAACAGCAGTGTGATAGAGCTAAGGGTCGTTTCACACTAGTGTTCAGAGATCCAGCAGGCTGTTCAGGCAGGGGACAGCTTGCCAGGACATTCTGGATCTGGCATTGCTGTATGCTGCCTAAATGTCGGCTGGCAGAATTAACTGAATCGGCCAGACAAAAACCGTTGCACGCACAGTGGTATTTGTCCGGCCAATTCTCAACATATTTGCCAGGCTGTGGCCGGATCTCCGCTGGTCTCCATTGTAGTTAATGGAGAGGGGGGGGGGGGGGGGATTCAGGCAGCGTCCAGAAATGCCTGATGTAAAGAGCTAGTGTGAAACTAGCCTAAACCAGACACTCAAAAGTTCATTGTGTCTGGCTTTTCCCTCCAAAACTCAGCTCTGCATAGTCCCATAGTACAGCAGTGGAAAATTACTAGCTTCTCAGTGCACAGGCTGGAAATTTCCAAGGTCTTTTAGCGTGAACTGGCTGAGCATTAACTTATTCCACAATTCAGTGCCAATACAGGATATATTGTATAAAATGCAATTCTACAGTATAAAAGTGCAATGTATAAGTGCAAGCAACGGCATTAATCACAGGGTAAGTTAACCATTCAAGGTGCACTAAAGTGGTGAGTTGATGGCTTTGCATAGCAGCAATATGGACAAATGTCCACAAACATCCAGAATACAAAGTACCTTTCCTCTAGGGCACAACACATGTACAAAAGCCTAGGCTACCTGGCAGTGCAACACTGACAGGCATAATATATTACAGTACAGAAGTGCTATAATACCTCCTTCAAAATAGTTGAGAACAATTAAAAAAAAAAAAAAAGTAAAAAACAAGGCAAAGCGTTTATTTTTATTTTTTGCTTAACAAGTCCTTTATTACAGCAAAAAAGAAATAAATAAATAAAAAAGTTGGTATCACGGCTTCTGTAGATAATCAAGAAAAATTACCTGCAGTCCTATATAAATTCTCTTATGATACGTACCTCCGCTTACTTTAGCAAACTCAGCCCTGCTACATCTGTCATGAAGTAGAAACTGGGCAGAAGGAATGTTCGTGGGGGAGGAATTCATTAGATTTCCAAGTTATTGGTTGCGGTTTTGGCTCGTAAGATCCCAATACAGATAGATACAGTCACTGCCTATAAGACTCTTCTGAAGGAAGGTCGAAAATTCGGAAAAATGTGAGTCAATTGAGTTTGTCTTTGGAAAATACGTTTAGTGTCTCGTCATCTCCCTTCATAAAGCCGAGGGAATGTGAACTAAATTAAGTCAACCGCTGACGAAGATAACCAGCTGGCCATAACCAACAATGGAAGAAGCAGATATAATGATACAGAAGAAAATTCTAAGAAACTTGAGATTTTTTACTGCAAGAGTTGTAATTTGATTTTATAGATTAGGTGCGCAGGAGAAAAGGCGCCAATTTTTGTTTGCTATGGCTGATTTCACGATGCGTTATGCCATATGAGCCTGGAAAGCAGTCAGACGTATCCATAGGCCACCATTTACTCGAATAGAAAGCTGGGACGTACAGCAAATGAGTTCATAGGCCTCATCCACCCAACAGAGGCCAATATAGTGTCCTTTTGACTTCTGTTCGGCCGATGTAGCATCAAAAGGTGACCTGAAAGTGGAAACAATTCCAAATGATTCAAAAAGTTTAAAAAAAATTCAGGCTCTATATATATTTCAAAGATCAACTCGACTGAAAAGCTTAGATTTCATTAAAGGGCGTTGCTTATAAGTGACCACCAACCGCTTGCTATTGGAGATTTGGAGGGATCCATCTTGGCTGTGGCTCCCAAAGGTTTTGTGGTTTGTTGGGTAGGCCCAAGCTATGTCTTTCTCCTACCTCTTGAAGACCTTCCTTGGTCTTCTAAGAGCATTGTCAGATTTGGATACCTTTCATTCACCAGAAGAAACAATCCTGAGGGTCCACCTTCTCATTCTATTCAAAATATGTACATATCCACTTTCAGTTACGGATAATTTTTTAACGAATAGGTTATTTGTGAATCATCCTATAAGAAATGGTGACAAGCGATTGCTCCAAAGTTACTGCCAAATGGGGTTGTCTTCAGCTAGAGCTGTGGGTCCTAGTATCATGTCTGAGCCTTGTCCATACTGGAGGATCCAATGGTTCTAGTGGGTTAGTCCAACCATATAGCAACTGATGCAGGAGAAGGAGGAGGAGGTGAGAACCTGGCCTACAAGCATGGCAGATTTGGCATTTATGAGGCATTAAAAAAGTTATGTCTAGGGGCCCTTGTGACACCACTGAGCTCCGCTCCATCACAATGCTAATAAAATGACCCCATATGTGCCCCCACAAAGTATAATGAGCACATGTTTGCATGATGAATGGAGCAGATCTCTCAGGTGTCTGCAACATTTAGCTACCATACAGTCATGTACCCCTGAATCAGGGAAGAATTGCATCTGCACCATGTGAGAACCAGCACCAGAGACAGACTGGCAACTTAAAGAGGCCCTTGAAAAAAAAAAAAAAGCTGTCCATCCAAAATGACAGAAGGTGAGGGCAACACAAGTAGACAGGGCCAACACTAATAGGCGGGGTCAGCCATACCTCTGGGCATCGGCCCACTGGGAAGTCCCCCTCTAAGGTCTATGGCCAGTGCAGCCCTGACCACCATGGCTATTCTGCGACTTGGACCTATAGACACTGCACCTGGCCACAACTGTCTTCCTTCCGGAGGAGAGCAATTTTGCACGCTATTTATGGTGACCATATAACATAAACATAAAAAGAATAATGGAATAGTCAATATGGACCCTAAAATGGCTTAAAAATAAAAATGATAGCTCTCCTACAGATATGTAGGATAGAAAAACTAAAAAATGTCAAATAAAACCCTCAAAAAGAACCCTCCAAAATTTCATGGTATGATTGAAGTGATTCTCAATTGTAAATCCGCTAGAGCACCTCTCAGCAGCGACAAACTGAAACATCTCCTTTAAGAAGGTTTCCTAAAAGGAGGCTGCAATTTATTTTATTAAGCCCTATTTTGTAATATTTTTTCTAAATATATTTAATGGCGTCTGCTAAACTAATATTTATCTTCAAAAACAATAGGCTTAATGAATTTATGGTTCTACATAAAAACTAAGAATGTAGATTTTTAGCAGATGTTTATTTACCGTACTGGGGTAACAGAACAGAGAGGAACGAAAGTCGAACACATTCATGTATGTACATAGTGAGACTTCATTATTATCCTTGGGATAGGTCATGAGATCAGTTGGGATCCATGTCCTGGCACCGCACTCTCAGCCTGTTCCCGGTTAACTACACAGTGGATGGAGCTGCACTCGTTCTGGTGCACCTCGGCTGCTTCTATCCGCTGATCAGTGGAGATGCCTGGAGCTGGACCACCACCAACCTGGTACCTTTAAGTCCCAGAAAACCCCTTGATCTGAAAATCCTTCTAATCTGTTAAATTAGTTGTCGGATTAGTGAATACATGACTATGTTAACTGGCATTGGAGGGTTTTTCATTTCAGCATTTGAGGAACCTTCATTTCAGGATGAGAGAAACCTTGAGTTTAGCATGGGAGGATTTTTCCTGACAGCATAGGAGGATCTTTTATTTCAACATAGATGGATTATTGATTTCAGCATGGGAGGGGCCTTCGATCCAGCATGGGAGGAGCCTTCATTCCAGCAGTAGAGGAGGAGCCTTTATTCCAGCATGGGAGGAGCCTTCATTCCAGCATGGACCAGGACCCTACATTGCTTGTTGCTTAGAGCCCCACACTACACACCACTGAACATCTTTTTCTAGGGACATTTTATTGAATATCTTGAATATTAGGTATTTCCACATCAATAATCAAGGTGCTGCTATCCATTTTACCTACTAGATAGATTTGTAGTAGGTAGATAGATATGAGATAGATAGAGTGCCAGGAATTGTCCCCCCCTCTCTCCCGAGAATACAGTGAAAGACAGTGGTGGACTGACCATTCCGGCGGTGGTGGCAGCGTCAGGGAGAGTTGAGCGCATCCATTGTGGGGAAGAGAGCACTATGGGGGCATTATATAGGGGCATTTAATACTGGCACTCATTTTGGTGCCACTATGGGGAAGGATTATGAGGGCATCTATGTGGGGCAGTCTATAGAGGCATTTTATACTGCCACATTATGAAGGGCACTATGGGGACGGGGGAGGAGCACTATGGGGGCATCTTCTGGGGGCACTATATAGAATGGGGAGGAGCACTATGGGGGCATCTTCTGGGGGAACTACATAGGACGGGGAGGAGCACTATGGGGGCATCTTCTGGGGGAACTATATAGGAGTATTTTATACTGGCAAAAATGATTAGGGCACTATGGGCACCTTAGCTCAACTGGGGGCACTAAGTGTTTTTTGTAGTGGCACACAGTACGGGTCATTGGATCACATGAGGGCACTCTGGGGACATTGACTCTACTGGGGGCACTAAGAGGAGTTTTTTTTTTACTGCCACACAACGGAGCATTTTCTGTACTGGCGCACATTATAAGGGGGCTTTATTACAACTGGGGGACTATGGGAGCATTATTACTTCTGGGTCACAATTACTGTTGGGAGCACTGTAGGAGCACTATTACTACTAAGTGCACTCTGGCACAGAATTATTACTATTGTTGGGATTTTGGGGAGCACTATTACTGTGGGGGCGCCCTGGCACAGTATCAGCTTAGCACAGTTATTTTTGGGGAAAATTTTGGTTACACTATTAGTGTCAGTTATTTTTTAGCGCATTGTGTTCCAATAATTATTGAAGGGGGTCTATCTGTGTGTATTTTCAGGGGGTTTATCTGTTTCTGCAGTATAGTTTTGTGGGGCACAGCATCTCAGTATTGGGGGTGCATGATAGGATGTTGAGAAGGTGGGAGAAAAAGTAGGAAACTAAGATGTCTGTCTGTCTGTCAAACTCTGCAGAGATGAGAGATGGCTGAATGAAATCATCATGGTGGTCTGGTCTGAATGGAGAAGATGAAGAAAGAGAACATCTACATTAAATGAGACATCACTGGATATAAGAGGTATGGGCGCGATATATGGGTGGGGCTTTGTGTGGGTGTGGCTTGAGGGTGGGCGGGGACACAGGGACCCCATAATCTCCTAATGCCCGGGAAGTGCCCCTCCCGAGACTAGGCTCTGTATCCGCCACTGGTGCCAGCAGGTTTCGCCAATAGAATAGAATCTATCTATCTATCTATCTATCTATCTATCTATCTATCTATCTATCTATCTATCTATCTATCTATCTATCTATCCAGTGAATCCAAAACCTGGCAGCACAACTCCAGTAAAGTTAAGATAAGTGCCAGAAGGTTTCGCCAATAAAGTAGAAGAAATTCCACGGCACTTCTAAGGATGTAGTAAAAAACTGTGTCCTATATTCACAAATCTCACAGCAAAGTTTCTATCCCCTCCCGGGACCTTTCTCAGACTTGAGAAAGGTCGGGAGAAGGGACAAAAACATTGCTGTGATATGTGTGAATAAAGGACACAGTTTTTTACTACATCCTTAGGAGTGCCGTGGAATTTCTTCTACTTTATTGGCGAAACCTGCTGGCACTCACCTTAACTTTACTGGAGTTGTGCTGCCAGGTTTTGGATTTACTGGATAGATAGATAGATAGATAGATAGATAGATAGATAGATAGATAGATAGATAGATAGATAGATAGATAGATAGATAGATAGATCTGGACTATTATGGTCCTGATGTTCTCCTCTGTACCTAGAAGTTTCTATAGTAAAGTTCCCTCAGACATAAAATCTACAGGAAAAGAAGATGAATCCCCCACGAGCCGTTAATGTGGAGGGTTCGCCGTCTTCTCCTTCTTAAATGACATTTCAGATTTTGGCGGCAGGCGCAGAATTTCTACAGTCTAATTGATGCGGAACAATGGACACAGAAATGTCACCACTTTACGAGACTCCAGTAAATTCTCATTTGTGGCTTTTGAAAGCTCAGATGAAATTGATAAATTAGAAAGAATTTGGGGAAACCTCTTGATGTGTAATGAGAGAGGAGTCAGGCTGGCTGTACAACGTCCATCCTGTAACCAACCCGCAGGAGAGCGACTGGCAGCCCCAACCAGAGAGCGACATCAACGGTGCCAGC
The DNA here is from genome assembly GCF_905171765.1 of Bufo bufo. Taxonomy (NCBI): domain Eukaryota; kingdom Metazoa; phylum Chordata; class Amphibia; order Anura; family Bufonidae; genus Bufo; species Bufo bufo. Next base: position 804,009,932 of record NC_053390.1, on the reverse strand, counting down.
GTGATCGGTGCCATGTGTACATCTCCGCCACTTGGTGTCATCTGAGATCACGAAAGCTGATCCTGTGTCCACAGAGGGAGAGACATAGTATAACAAGGTCTTCAGCACAAGACTGCAACTGCTGTACTGGGGGCTGGCATAGGGGGTACATGTGCAGAAGAACCAAAATTTTAAGTGGTTTTCTGACCGCTAAAACAGTCACAAATGTCTTCCTGCTCCACTGGTCACCAGGTGGACATGTAGTCTGCTGCCATAAGCCCAAGTTACCCCCTGGCCACAGAGCAGAGCAGCCAATCAACAAGCGTTTAACTTGAGTGCCCTTAGAAGCCATCACAGCCTTGCCTACTAATGACATGGCTGTGATTGGCCAGTGTAGCATGTGACCCAGCCTCTATATAAGCTGGAGTCACGTAGCGCTGCACATCACTCTGCTGTTACTAGTGTAGGGAGAGGATGCTGCTGCTGTGAGGGAGAGAATAGGAAAGAATCTTTAATCTGAAGTGCTTGTTAACTCAGCAATCTACATAGATTTAGTTTTGTGGGTGCAGTGCACAATCTTTTTACCCTGCCCTGAGCCCAGTGACCCAGAAAAATAACTTTTATCCGTCTGTTAGTTAGGTGGGCGGCGGCGGACATTTTATCCAAGTTCTGTGCAACAGCCCAGCATATGTGCATTTGTGACAGTCAAATAGAAGCTTCAAATACTGCACTAATAATCTGGGTTAAAAAAAATCACCCATTTTTGGCAAGACCCTACATCTGGGACCTTTGTAGCATTAGTCAGTGTGCAATTTAAGATAGAAATACAGCAATAATTTTCTCGGTTTTAAAAAAAACACCCTTTTTGGGCAAAATACTCAATTTTACAGCCCTTGCTGCATCTGTCAGTGTGAAATTCAAGTGTTATATACTGCTCTCATAGTCTGTTAGTAAAAAAACACCCATTTTGGGCAAAGTAATTAATATTGCAGCCTTTGCTGCATCTGTGATTGTTAAAAAGAAGCTTGAAATACTTCAATAATTTTCGGGATTTTAAAAAACACCCATTTTTGCCAATACCCTCCATCTGGCGCCTCTGCCGCATTAGTCAGTGTGCAATTTAAGCTAGAAATACAGAAATAATTTTCTGGGTTTTAAAAAACACCCTTTTTGGGCAAAATACTCAATTTTACAGCCCTTGCTGCATCTGTCAGTGTGAAATTCAAGCATTATATACTGCTGTCATATTCTGTGCACTGCGCAACGCCATCTGTGGCAAGGTCCACCTAACTACGGATACGTGGACCAGTAAGCACGGTCAGGGACATTATATCTCCATAAAAGCACACTGGGTAAATGCAGTGGCGGCTGGGCCTGAGGCGGATAGCAGTTTGGCGCATGTCCTTCCACCACCGAGGATTGTAGGGCGCTTCAGTTTGCCTCCTGTTGCCTCCTCCTCCTACTCCGGTTCCTCATCCTCTACCGGCTCCTCATCCGGTCAGCGTAACACCTTCACCACCAACTTCAGCACAGCCAGGGGTAAACGACAGCAGGCAGTTTTAAAACCTATCTGGCGCAGGAGCTGTGGACGGGCCTTGAACAACAGACCGATGAGTGGTTGGTGCCAGTGAGCCTCAAGCCCGGCCTGGTGGTGTGCGATAATGGGCGAAATCTCCTAGCAGCTCTGGGACTACCCGGATTGACGCATATCCCTTGCCTGGCGCATGTGCTGAATTTAGTGGTGCAGAGGTTCCTTAAAAAATACCCCGATATGTCAGAGCTGCTGCAAAAAGTGCAGGCCGCCTGTGCGCGATTTCGGCGTTCTCACCCTGCTGCTGCTCGCCTGTCAGAGCTACAACGTAACTTCGGCCTTCCCGCTCACCGCCTCATATGCGACGTGCCCACAAGGTGGAACTCCACCTTGCACGTGCTGGGCAGACTGTGCGAGCAGCAGCAGGCGATAGTGGAGTTTCAGCTGCAGCATGCACGGGTGAATCGCTCGGCGGAACAGCACCACTTCACCACCAATGACTGGGCCTCCACGCGAGACCTGTGTTCCTTGTTGCGCTGTTTCGAGTACTGCACCAACATGGCCAGTGCTGATAAGGCCGTTTTCAGCATTGTTATCCCACTTCTATGCCTTCTTGAAAAAACGCTGCTGGCGATAATGGAAGAGGATGTGGCACAGGAGGAGGAGGAGGAGGAGGAAGAAGGATCATTTAATAGGGTTTCCGGACAGTCATTCACAAGTGGCTCCGATGGTGGGTTCCTGCACCCACAAACGCCAGGTACACAATTGTCCAGCTAGGGCACAGTTCTGGAGGATGACGAGGTGGAGGAGGAGGAGATGGAGGAGGAGGAACCGTGTTCACAGCAGGATGGCACCCAAACCAGCTCATGGCCATGACTGGTGCGTGGCTGGGGGGATACAGAGGACACAGACGATACACCTCCCACAGAGGACAGCTTTTCGTTGCCTCTGGGCAGCCTGGCACGCATGAGCGATTACATGCTGCAGTATCTCCGCAACGACCGCCCAGTTGCCCACATTCTAACTTGTGCTGATTACTGGGTGGCCACGCTGCTGGAGCCCTGTTACAAGGACAACGTACCGTCCTTAATTCCATCACTGGAGCGTGATCGTAAGATGCGCGAGTACAAGCGCACGGTGGTAGACGCGCTGCTGGTGGCATTCCCACCTGACAGCAGGGCCACAGTGGAACTACAAGGCGAAGGCAGAGGAGGAGGGAGAGGTCGCCAACGCAGCTGGGGCATCGCCAGCACCTCAGAAGGCAGGGTTAGCATGGCCGAAATGTGGAAAAGCTTTGTCAGCACGCCACAACAACCAGCACCACCAGCTGATATGGAACGTCTTAGTAGGAGGCAGCATTTCACCAACATGGTGGAGCAGTATGTGTGCATACGCCTACACGTACTGAATGATGGGTCTGCCCCCTTCAACTTCTGGGTCTCCAAATTGGGCACATGGCCTGAGCTTGCCCTTTACGCCTTGGAGGTGCTGGCCTGCCCTGCAGCCGGTGTATTATCTGAACGTGTGTTTAGCCAATGTGGACAAGCTCACGTTTATTAAAATGAACCAGGCATGGATCCCACAGGACTTGTCTGTACCTTGTGCAGAATAGACATGTATACCAGCCTTACCCAGCCATTGTTATACTACAGCACAATTGCTCATTCTTGTATTTTGGATATTTCACACTCTTTTGGACTGTACCCTAATTTAAAAAAATTATAAAAAAATAGTTAAAATTAAAACCAAAAACCAGTGTTGGCTACCTTGTCCTCCTCCACCACTGCTTCCACCTACACCGCTACGGTTACCGCCTCCTCAAACTCCTACTCCATATGGACCTCCACCTCATAAATCAACTTTAATTTTTTTAATTTGTATGTATTTTATTTGATGTAATTTCACTATTTTGTCTGTTACATTTTCGGATGAAATTCACCAATTTTTGGGTGTGATGTACCACTGCTATACCTAGTAGACAGGTAAAAAAAAAAACATTCATTTGTCTGTTACATATTCGGGTGAAATTCACCAATTTTTGAGTGTGATATACCACTGCTATACCTAGTAGACAGGTAAAAAAAAATTCACTAATTTGTCTGTTCCATTTTCAGGTGAAATCCACCAATTTTGGGGTGTGATATACCACTGATATACCAAGTAGATAGGTAAAAAAAAAATCTTTAATTTGTCTGTTACATATTTGCGTGAAATTCACAAATTTTTGGGTGTGATATACCCCTGCTATACCTAGTAGACAGGTAAAGAAATTTCACTCATTTGTCTGTTACATTGTCAGGTGACATTTTACCAATTTTGTTGTATGCAAACCCCTGCTCTGCATAGGTCACAGGGAATTAAATTTAAAAAATTCTTCTTTAATTGACGCGCGCCACCTCCTTTCATTCAATGCTTAAACTTTAACAACTTGTCCCACATTTGCGCTTTAATAATTTGTCCCACTTTTCCTCTCGATCATATTTAATTTAAAAAAATTAAACTTCCCTTGGATGTGGTCTCTCTTTCTCACGCTCCCTCTCCGGCGTGGAACCCTGATTCTCCGATAACCGTGATCAACATGGTAGGCTCAGAAAAGAACATCGAAAGTTGATAGAGCAGATATCCAAATGGATGGTGGACGTCACAGGGACGTGCGATCAGGCAGAAGTTATCTAAAGTCAACAAAGCGGCAGCAGGGCCTCTCCTGTCTAATGTTTTTAAATCCTAAATACCACAGTGACATTCCCTATTATTTTTAATTAATCATTCCAATAACAGAGCATCTTAAGAGTCACGTATTGTTATTTATCTCTACCTTCCCAAGTCGGGAGTGGGTAATTTCCGCGCGCCCCCTCCTTTCCTTCGATTCTTCCGTTTTATTAACTTCTCCCACATTTCTGCTCGATCACAATTAAATTTCATCCATTGATCTCCCTTGGATGTGCTATCCCTTTCTCACGCTCCCTCTCTGGCATGAGAATTTCGCCCCCATTGACACCCCTTGAACCTGCAAATAATAACTACCATTAAAAGAAAAATAATTACAATTACTTTGACCTTATTCTCTGTCTTATGTTATGGTTCATGATTGTTTTGATATACAAATAACTGAACTTCTATTCATGTAAATGTCAATATTACCTTGCATTGTGCGGAAGTACAATATGATGCTATTGTTTATCACCAAAGTATGACATTATTTTTGATTTGTTCAATAAAATATTTTACAAACTAAACTAAAAGAAAAATAATTATGTGACAATAGGTATTGCATGACTTCCAAGATTAATTCAATCTCCTCCCTAATCGACATTCACCTGTGAGTAACAACTTGGTGTCCGATTGGATACTTTATTGAATATTTATATTGGACAATTCCGAATATTTGAAAAGGTGCCTTGCATGGATTTTGCATGTTATATTGCATACAAGAAAGGAATGCCAATACTATTATAAGGAATAGACTGACACTTTTGGCTTGCAATATTTTTTGCACATTCAGGACGTATGGTCCCCTTCTTTTTGGACTTTTTTTGAGTTTTTATTGAAGTTTTAGATTTTAGGTATTTTTAGGGACTGATTTTGTCTCCGCTGCAGCGATTGTTATTTTAATATTGTATTGTGATGTTGTATTTTAATATATTTTGCCAATTAAATATTGTGTAACAACACTATTACTATTGCTCTATTTCCATGCGAGGGAGTGCCAGTCTCATACTACATAATATATACTCATTGTTAATCAATTTGCAATAACACATGGTCTCCAGGTATGCACTTTGGAAAAGGATATACCTGTTTTTGCTATCGATTCCGCTCCACTTTCTCAAAGATTGTTAAAGGGCATAGTTCACAATATCCGTTTGACTGTGGGTGACGCTCATGTTGAGGATATGTCGTGTTTCGTCCTAAGCGGATTACCTACTCCTCTAGTGTTGGGGCTACCCTGGCTCACTAAACATAACCCCACCATTGATTGGCAAGCGAGGCAAATAAATGGTTGGAGTGTGTTTTGCAGAGAGAATTTCCTCACGACATCTCTTTCAGAGGTTTCTACCAAGACTGTACTATCTCTTCTCTCTGAATTTTCGGATGTTTTTTTTTTCCGAGAGTGGTGTCCAGGAGTTGCCCCCTCACCGGGAGTACGACTGCCCTATTAATCTCATCCCAGGCGCCAATCTGCCAAAATCACGTTTATACAATCTCTCCCAACCTGAAAGAGTCGCTATGCGTACTTATATCTCTGAGAGCCTGAGAAAGGGACACATCCGACCCTCGAAGTCCCCTGTTGCCGCTGGGTTTTTTTTTGTTAAGAAAAAACATGGTTCTTTAAGACCTTGTCTGGATTTCAGGGAGCTGAACCGTATCACAATTTGTGACCCATATCCGCTTCCTCTGATCCCGGACCTGTTTAACCAGATTATTGGGGCTAAAGTTTTTTCTAAGTTGTATTTAAGAGGGGCATACAACCTAGTCAGGGTCAGGGAAGGGGACGAATGGAAGACGGCCTTCAATACCCCTGAGGGTCATTTTCGAGAATTTTGTTATGCCCTTTGGTTTGATAAATGCTAGGGCCGTCCAATATTTTGTGAACAGCATTTTTTATAATTTAATGGGGAAATTTGTTCTGGTTTATCTAGATGACATTTAGATTTTTTCTCCTGATTTCAAGACTCATCGGGACCACCTACGTCAGGTTGCTGATTCTGCGGGAGAATAAATTGTACGCTAAACTGGAAAAATGTGTGTTTGCAGTTCTGGAGATTCAATTTCTTTGTTTTCTTCTCTCCGCTTCTGGTTTTCGCATGGACCCTGAGAAGGTCCGTGCTGTGCTTGATTGGGAGCTTCCTGAGAATCAGAAGGCGCTGATGCGGTTTTTGGGTTTTGCCAATTATTACAGAAAGTTCATTTTGAATTATTCCTCTGTTGTTAAGCCACTCACTGATATGACTAAAAAGGGGGTAGATTTTTCCTTGTGGTCGGTAGATGCGCTTAAAGCCTTTTCTGGTATCAAAGAGAGTTTTGCTTCAGCTCCCATTTTGGTACAACCTGATGTCTGTCTACCTTTTATTGTTGAGGTGGACGCTTCTGGGGTGGGTGTGGGTGCGGTCTTATATCAGGGTCCCTCTCCTGCCAAATTGCGACCATGTGCCTTTTTCTCAAGGAAACTCTCCTCTGCAGAGAGAAATTACGATGTGGGAGATAGGGAGTTGTTGGCCATCAAATTAGCCTTTGAGGAATGGCGCCATTGGTTAGAGGGAGCCAGACATCCTATTACCGTGTTTACCGACCATAAGAATCTCGCCTAATTGGAATCGGCCAAGCGTCTGAACCCGAGACAGGCCAGATGGTCTTTGTTCTTTTCTAGGTTTAATTTTGTTGTCACGTTCTGCCCTGGGGTTAAAAATGTGAAGGCGGATGCCCTGTCACGTTGTTTTCCAGGAGGGGGGAACTTTGAAGACATGGGTCCCATTTTTGCTGAAGGGGTGGTCGTCTCTGCTATTTTTCCAGATTTGGAGGCAGAGGTTCAGGCAGCCCAGGCAGAGGCTCCTGATCTTTTGTCACGGAACCATGAACCAGACGTACAACAAGAGATAAGTGAAAATAAGAAGGCTTTATTGAAAATAAAGCTGTAAAGCAAAAGTCCAAACGAATGGTGAAACCGAAGCAGAGTCTTTGAGAGGCCAGAGATCAGGAACCAGAAGGGTAGTCAGACGAAGCCAGGATCAGGAACCAGCAGGGTAGTCAGACGAAGCCAGGATCAGGAACCAGCAGGGTAGTCAGACGAAGCCAGGATCAGGAACCAGAAGCAGCAGCAGTCTTAGAAGCATGTGAACACAGGAGGACCAAGCAAGGAACTGAAGCCACAGACCTCCTATATATATGAGCTAGGCATCCAGCTCCTCCCAGTGGGAAGGAGGAGCCGCAGGGTGGAAGGCTACAAGAAACCCAGAAACCAAGATGGCCGCCAGCACATGTCAAACGAAGGAGAACAGCAAGAAGGTAAGACCATGACAGTACCTCCCCCTCAAGGGCCCCTCCTCCGCGGAGCAAAAAACGGTTTCTGAGGGAAGCGTGCGTGGAAGGCTCGGAGCAAGGCAGGAGCATGGACATCTGCGGAGGAAACCCAGGAACGCTCCTCTGGACCATAACCACGCCAATGGACCAAAAACTGCACCCGACCGCGGACCAGGCGTGAGTCCAGGATATTGCTCACCTCATACTCCTCATGATTGCCCACTCGGACCGGACGAGGCCGAGGAACCGAGGAAGTGAAACGATTACACACCAGTGGCTTCAACAGGGAGACATGAAACACGTTAGAGATCCGCATGCCAGGAGGAAGCGCAAGGGCATAGGCTACCGGGTTTACCCTGCGAAGCACTCGGAAGGGACCAACAAAGCGAGGCGCCAGCTTGGGAGTGGGCACTCGAAGGTTGAGGTTGCGGGTGGACAACCATACACGGTCTCCGACCTGGTAGGAAGGAGCAGGCGCTCGTCTGCGATCAGCCTGGAGTCTCTGGCGCTGCGCAGAGGCCTCAAGGGACTTCTGGATCTGTACCCAAGAAGCACGTAGGACGGAAAGGTGATCCTCCACAGCCGGAATATCCTGGGGAGAGAATACCTCCGGTAACACGGCAGGTTGGAACCCATAATTGGCCATGAAGGGAGACGTCCCAGAGGAAGAGTTCACCGCCGTGTTCCTGGCAAACTCAGCCCAAGGCAGAAGGTCAACCCAATTGTCTTGGTGATCGGAGACATAGCAACGAAGGAATTGCTCCAAGGCCTGATTGGATCGTTCTGCGGCCCCATTGGACTGAGGGTGGTAGGCCGAGGAGAAGGAGAGATGAATCCCCAACTGGGAGCAAAAGGCGCGCCAGAACCTGGACACAAACTGACTCCCCCGATCCGACACAATCTCCTTGGGCAAACCGTGCAACCGGAAGACCTCCCTGGCAAAAATCGTGGCCAACTCTTGTGCAGAGGGTAACTTCTTGAGAGGAACACAGTGGCACATTTTGGAAAACCGATCCACAATCATGAGAATGACCGTATGGCCTCGGGATGCAGGGAGGTCCACAATGAAATCCATCCCCAGGTGTGACCATGGGCGCTCCCCGGTGGCTATGGGTTGCAGAAGGCCCAACGGAAGGTGCCGAGGGGACTTACTCTGGGCACAAACGGAGCATGCCGCTACATATGCGGCAATGTCGGAACGTAGGGAAGGCCACCAGAACAGACGTGAAACAGCCCAGGACAGCTGATTCTTTCCAGGATGCCCCGCGGTCTTGGAGTTATGGTAGGTTCGCAACAACCGAGTGCGCAACTCCTCAGGCACAAAACATCTGCCGTTGGGTCTCCCAGAGGGAGCACCAGACTGAGCCGCCAAAATCTGCTCACCCAGGGGAGAGGTCAGGCTGGTGCGAATGGCGGCCAGGATCTGATTCGGAGGTATGACCGAAGTCGGAATCGACTCCTCCCTGGACAGCTCGGAGTACTGCCGTGATAGGGCATCCGCCCTGATGTTCTTGGAACCGGGTAGGTAGGAGACCACGTAATTAAAACGTGACAAGAACAGAGCCCATCTGGCCTGACGTGGTGTCAATCTCTTGGCCTCAGAAAGGTAGGTCAGATTCTTATGGTCCGTCAGGATGAGAACCGGAACCACCGAACCCTCGAGCAAGTGCCTCCATTCTTTAAGGGCCTGCACGATGGCCAATAACTCCCTGTCACCAATCTGATAGTTGCACTCCGCGGAAGACAGTTTCCGGGAGTAAAACCCACAAGGAAGCAGAGGACCCTCTGGTGTTCTACGCTGAGACAGAAGGGCGCCTACTCCCGTCTCAGACGCGTCCACCTCGAGGACAAAGGGCAACCCAGGGTTGGGATGCGACAGAATCGGAGCCGACACAAAAGCGGACTTTAGGGCCTCAAAAGCTCGGATGGCCTCGAGCGGCCAGACCTGGGAATTACTGCCCTTCCTGGTCAGATCCATGAGAGGCTTGGCCAGCATGGAAAAGTCCCTGATGAACTTCCGATAATAATTGGCGAAGCCCAAAAAGCGCTGCAGGGAACGAAGACCACTGGGCTGGGGCCACTGTAAGACAGCCGAAACCTTCTCAGGATCCATGGAGAACCCCTCAGCGGAAATGATGTAACCTAAGAAGGTTACCTGGGATCGGTGAAATTCGCATTTCTCAAGCTTACCGAACAGCTTGTTCTCTCGTAACCGTTGCAACACTCGTCTGACATCCAGAATGTGGGCCTCCATGGATTCAGAATATACCAAGATGTCATCCAAATAGACCACCACACACTGCTGCAACAGGTCACGGAAAACATCGTTGATGAATTCCTGAAAGACTGCGGGCGCATTGCACAACCCAAAGGGCATAACCAAGGATTCATAATGACCGGTCCTGGTGTTAAAAGCGGTCTTCCACTCATCGCCCGCCTTGATCCTTACCAGGTTATATGCCGCCCTCAGGTCGAGTTTGGTAAAGACCGTGGCCCCTTTAAGGCGATCGAACAGCTCGGAAATCAAGGGTATCGGGTAAGCGTTCTTGATCGTGATGCGATTGAGACCCTTGTAATCGATGCAAGGCCTCAACTCACCGCCCTTCTTTTTCACAAAGAAAAATCCAGCCCCTGCCGGGGACGAGGATTTGCGAATGTGTCCGCGTGAAAGCGCCTCCCTCACGTACTCCTCCATGGCCTCATTCTCCGCTACCGACAGTGGATAGACTTTGCCACGAGGAGGAACGGCACCAGGTTGTAACTCTATGGCACAATCGTATGGGCGGTGCGGAGGTAGGGCAACCGCGCGCACCTTATCGAATACATCCCGGTACTCCTCGTATTCAGGAGGCAACAGAGAGTCCGAGGAAGTACACAGCAACTTGACAGACCCATGGATGCAACTAGCCCCACACTGCGGTGACCACGAGAGGATCTCGGCCGATCTCCAATCGAAAGTCGGATTATGCTTCTGGAGCCAGGGGTACCCCAAGACCACCGAGTAGTGTGGAGACGAAATAACCTGGAGGCAGACCGACTCTCTGTGAACGGCACCAATGGCTATCCCCAATGGAAGGGTCTCATGAGTCACGTGTGACGACAGAAGGGGTCTGCCGTCTATCGCCTCAAGAGCCAGTGGGGAACCTCGAGCCTGCAGAGGAATGGAATTGGCGGCAGCGAACACACTATCAATGAACAAACCACCAGCACCAGAGTCCACCAACGCCTGGGTCGTCACCGAGCCCCCGACCCAGGAGAGGACAACAGTGATCAGTGGTTTGTCAACACGGGAAACCAGGGACGAGGAGACTCCACCCAAGATCTGCCCCCGACAGGATCTCAGGTACGAGCGTTTCCCGGACGGTTCGGACATGCCAACCGAAAATGCCCACCAAGACCACAGTACATGCATCGACCCTCGCGTCTCCGGAGTACCCTCTCCCCCTCGGACAGGCGAGCAAACCCCAGCTGCATGGGTTCACCCCCAGACAAGTCATCCCCAGGAGGCGTGGGAGGAGAGGGAGGCACGGGTGGGACAGCAAACGTAGGCGCCAATCTGTTAGAAGACCTCCGCAGGCTCTCCTTAACCACCTCAGCCCCCAGTGCTTAAACACCCTGAAAGACCAGGCCACTTTTTACACTTCTGACCTACACTACTTTCACCGTTTATTGCTCGGTCATGCAACTTACCACCCAAATGAATTTTACCTCCTTTTCTTCTCACTAATAGAGCTTTCATTTGGTGGTATTTCATTGCTGCTGACATTTTCACTTTTTTTGTTATTAATCGAAATTTAACGATTTTTTTGCAAAAAAATGACATTTTTCACTTTCAGTTGTCAAGTTTTGCAAAAAAAACAAGATCCATATATAAATTTTGCTCTAAATTTATTGTCCTACATGTCTTTGATAAAAAAAAAATGTTTGGGTAAAAAAAAAATGGTTTGGGTAAAAGTTATAGCGTTTACAAACTATGGTGTGAATTTCCGCTTTTTGAAGCAGCTCTGACTTTCTGAGCACCTGTCATGTTTCCTGAGGTTCTACAATGGCCAGACAGTACAAACACCCCACAAATGACCCCATTTCGGAAAGTACACACCCTAAGGTATTCACTGATGGGCATAGTGAGTTCATAGAACTTTTTATTTTTTGTCACAAGTTAGCGGAAAATGATGATTTTTTTTTATTACAAAGTCTCATATTCCACTAACTTGTGACAAAAAATAAAAAGTTCTATGAACTCACTATGCCCATCAGCGAATACCTTGGGGTCTCTTCTTTCCAAAATGGGGTCACTTGTGGGGTAGTTATACTGCCCTGGCATTCTAGGGGCCCAAATGTGTGGTAAGGAGTTTGAAATCAAATTCTGTAAAAAATGACGAGTGAAATCCGAAAGGTGCTCTTTGGAATATGGGCCCCTTTGCCCACCTAGGCTGCAAAAAAGTGTCACACATCTGGTATCTCCGTATTCAGGAGAAGGTGGGGAATGTGTTTTGGGGTGTCTTTTTACATATACCCATGCTGGGTGAGAGAAATATCTTGGTCAAATGCCAACTTTGTATAAAAAAATGGGAAAAGTTGTCTTTTGCCAAGATATTTCTCTCACCCAGCATGGGTATATGTAAAATGACACCCCAAAACACATTCCCCAACTTCTACTGAGTACGGAGATACCAGATGTGTGACACTTTTTTGCAGCCTAGGTGGGCAAAGGGGCCCATATTCCAAAGAGCACCTTTCGGATTTCACTCGTCATTTTTTACAGAATTTGATTTCAAACTCCTTACCACACATTTGGGCCCCTAGAATGCCAGGGCAGTATAACTACCCCACAAGTGACCCCATTTTGGAAATAAGAGACCCCAAGGTATTCACTGATGGGCATGGCGAGTTCATGGAAGTTTTTATTTTTTGTCACAAGTTAGTGGAATATGAGACTTTGTATGAAAAAAAAAAAAAAAAATCATCATTTTCCACTAACTTGTGACAAAAAATAAAAAATTCTAGGAACTCGCCATGCCCCTCACGAAATACCTTGGGGTGTCTTCTTTCCAAAATGGGGTCACTTGTGGGGTAGTTATACTGCCCTGGCATTCTAGGGGCCCAAATGTGTGGTAAGGAGTTTGAAATCAAATTCTGTAAAAAATGACGAGTGAAATCCGAAAGGTGCTCTTTGGAATATGGGCCCCTTTGCCCACCTAGGCTGCAAAAAAGTGTCACACATCTGGTATCTCCTTATTCAGTAGAAGTTGGGGAATGTGTTTTGGGGTGTCTTTTTACATATACCCATGCTGGGTGAGATAAATATCTTGGTCAAATGCCAACTTTGTATAAAAAAATGGGAAAAGTTGTCTTTTGCCAAGATATTTCTCTCACCCAGCATGGGTATATGTAAAATGACACCCCAAAACACATTCCCCAACTTCTACTGAGTACGGAGATACCAGATGTGTGACACTTTTTTGCAGCCTAGGTGGGCAAAGGGGCCCATATTCCAAAGAGCACCTTTCGGATTTCACTCGTCATTTTTTACAGAATTTGATTTCAAACTCCTTACCACACATTTGGGCCCCTAGAATGCCAGGGCAGTATAACTACCCCGCAAGTGACCCCATTTTGGAAAGAAGACACCCCAAGGTATTCCGTGAGGGGTATGGCGAGTTCCTAGAATTTTTTATTTTATGTAACAAGTTAGTGGAAAATGATGATTTTTTTTTTTTTTTTTTTTTTCATACAAAGTCTCATATTTCACTAACTTGTGACAAAAAATAAAAACTTCCATGAACTCGCCATGCCCATCAGCGAATACCTTGGGGTCTCTTCTTTCCAAAATGGAGTCACTTGTGGGGTAGTTATACTGCCCTGGCATTCTAGGGGCCCAAATGTGTGGTAAGGAGTTTGAAATCAAATTCTGTAAAAAATGACGAGTGAAATCCGAAAGGTGCTCTTTGGAATATGGGCCCCTTTGCCCACCTAGGCTTCAAAAAAGTGTCACACATCTGGTATCTCCGTATTCAGTAGAAGTTGGGGAATGTGTTTTGGGGTGTCATTTTACAAATACCCATGCTGGGTGAGAGAAATATCTTGGCAAAAGACAACTTTTCCCATTTTTTGATACAAAGTTGGCATTTGACCAAGATATTTATCTCACCCAGCATGGGTATATGTAAAAAGACACCCCAAAACACATTCCCCAACTTCTACTGAATACGGAGATACCAGATGTGTGACACTTTTTTGCAGCCTAGGTGGGCAAAGGGGCCCATATTCCAAAGAGCACCTTTCGGATTTCACTCGTCATTTTTTACAGAATTTGATTTCAAACTCCTTACCACACATTTGGGCCCCTAGAATGCCAGGGCAGTATAACTACCCCACAAGTGACCCCATTTTGGAAAGAAGAGACCCCAAGGTATTCGCTGATGGGCATAGTGAGTTCATGGAAGTTTTTATTTTTTGTCACAAGTTAGTGGAATATGAGACTTTGTATGTAAAAAAAAAAAAAAAAATCATAATTTTCCACTAACTTGTGACAAAAAATAAAAAATTCTAGGAACTCGCCATGCCCCTCACGGAATACCTTGGGGTGTCTTCTTTCCAAAATAGGGTCACTTGTGGGGTAGTTATACTGCCCTGGCATTTTCCAGGGGCCCTAATGTGTGGTAAGTAGGTAAATGACCTGTGAAATCCGAAAGGTGCTCTTTGGAATGTGGGCCCCTTTGCCCACCTAGGCTGCAAAAAAGTGTCACACATCTGGTATCGCCGTACTCGGGAGAAGTTGGGGAATGTGTTTTGTGGTGTCATTTTACATATACCCATGCTGGGTGAGAGAAATATCTTGGCAAAAGACAACTTTTCCCATTTTTTTATACAAAGTTGGCATTTGACCAAGATATTTATCTCACCCAGCATGGGTATATGTAAAATGACACCCCAAAACACATTCACCAACTTCTACTGAATACGGAGATACCACATGTGTGACACTTTTTTGCAGCCTAGGTGGGCAAAGGGGCCCAAATTCCTTTTAGGAGGGCATTTTTTGACATTTGGATACCAGACTTCTTCTCACGCTTTGGGGCCCCTAAAATGCCAGGGCAGTATAAATACCCCACATGTGACCCCATTTTGGAAAGAAGACACCCCAAGGTATTCAATGAGGGGCATGGCGAGTTCATAGAAAAAAAAAATTTTTGGCACAAGTTAGCGGAAATTGATTTTTTTATTTTTTTTTCTCACAAAGTCTCCCTTTCCGCTAACTTGGGACAAAAATTTCAATCTTTCATGGACTCAATATGCCCCTCAGCGAATACCTTGGGGTGTCTTCTTTCCAAAATGGTGTTATTTGTGGGGTGTTTGTACTGCCCTGGCATTTGAGGGTCTCCGCAATCATTACATGTATGCCCAGCATTAGGAGTTTCTGCTATTCTCCTTATATTGAGCATACGGGTAATGAGATTTTTTTTTTCCGTTCAGCCGCTGGGCTGAAAGAAAAAAATGAACGGCACAGATTTCTTCATTCGCATCAATCAATGTGGATGAAAAAATCTCTGCCAAAAAAAGAAAAAGGAGGGGAAAGGCGTCTGACATAGGAGCTCCGCCCAACATCCATGCCCACTTAGCTCGTATGCCCTGGCAAACCCGATTTCTCCATTCACATCAATCGATGTGGATGAATAAATCATTGCCGGGATTTTTTTTTTTATATATATACAAAGTGTTTGCCAAAGTATATGAACACCGCCACCTCCTCAGCTCATATGCCTCGGCAAACGTATCTTTTACTGCAGAGGAGAAATCTCGTCTTGCAGCGCCGCATACACCGACTTGCGTGTAATCTGACAGCAGCGCAATGCTTCTGTCCGAATGCACATCAGTGCTGCAGCTAGTCGATCGGTTGGTCCACCTGAAAGGTAAAAAAAAAAAAAAAAAAAAAAAAAAAAAGGCCGCAAAGCAATAACTTTATTAACTTTAGAACAGAACATATTAACTTTTTTTAACTTTTGTAACTTTTTTACTTACCGGTAATTTTTTTTTTGTTTAGTTTTTTTTACCTTTATAGAACAAACCTCTCCTTCCCCATGGGACAATGTGCAAAGCGCAAATCGCCCAAAGATGTGGCGAAGTACGTTATGCACTTTATCCCAGGTGAAAGGAGAGGTTTGCAGCAGCTGTGAGTAAAAGGGCCCTAATAGCCCTGTGTGCCTGTCCTGTGAGATGCAATCCCTATGCTAGGTGTACCTGTGTGTGGTACTTCCGGAAACACTCACCTAAGCATAGGGCAGGGTGGTCAGGGCAGTCAGGACAGAAATAGCGGGTGTCACGCCTTATTCCACTCCTACTACAGACACGACATTTTTTTCGGGGTGGCGGTTGGGTTGAGGTACCAGCAACGACACTGGGGAAATGTCGCTCGTGTAGACGGCTAACTACACTGGTGGATGGGGCCACGGAACCTCCTGGGTAAAGGAGGTTCGCGATGATCTCTTCCTGGAATTTGAGGAAGGATCCTGTTCTCCCAGCCTTACTGTAGAGAACAAAACTATTATACAGCGCCAATTGAATTAAATATACAGACACCTTCTTATACCAGCGTCTGGTTCTGCGGGAAACTAAATAGGGAGCCAACATCTGGTCATTGAAGTCCACCCCTCCCATGAGCGCATTATAGTCGTGGACTGAGAGGGGCTTTTCAATGACACGGGTTGCCCTTTCAATTTGGATTGTCGTGTCTGCGTGAATGGAGGAGAGCATGTAAACGTCACGCTTGTCTCTCCATTTCACCGCGAGCAGTTCTTCGTTACACAAGGCAGCCCTCTCCCCCCTTGCAAGACGGGTGGTTACAAGCCGTTGGGGGAAGCCCACGCGACTAGTTCGCGCGGTGCCACAGGCGCAAATCCGTTCTAGAAACAAATGCCTAAAGAGGGCCACACTTGTGTAAAAATTGTCCACATAAAGATGGTACCCCTTGCCGAATAAGGGTGACACCAAGTCCCAGACTGTCTTCCCACTGCTCCCCAGGTAGTCAGGGCAACCGACCGGCTCCAGGGTCTGATCTTTTCCCTCATAGATCCGAAATTTGTGGGTATAGCCTGTGGCCCTTTCACAGAGCTTATACAATTTGACCCCATACCGGGCACGCTTGCTTGGGATGTATTGTTTGAAGCCAAGGCGCCCGGTAAAATGTATTAGGGACTCGTCTACGCAGATGTTTTGCTCAGGGGTATACAAATCTGCAAATTTCTGGTTGAAATGGTCTATGAGGGGCCGAATTTTGTGGAGCCGGTCAAAAGCTGGGTGGCCTCTGGGACGGGAGGTGGTGTTGTCGCTAAAATGCAGAAAACGCAGGATGGTCTCAAATCGTGTCCTGGACATAGCAGCAGAGAACATGGGCATGTGATGAATTGGGTTCGTGGACCAATATGACCGCAATTCATGCTTTTTTGTCAGGCCCATGTTGAGGAGAAGGCCCAGAAAAATTTTAAGTTCGGAAACTTGGACTGGTTTCCACCGGAAAGGCTGGGCATAATAGCTTTCCGGGTTTGCGGTTATAAATTGTGTGGCATATTGGTTGGTCTCTGCCACGACTAAGTCCAAGAGCTCCGCAGTCAAGAACAGCTCAAAAAATCCCAGGGCCGAAGCGATTTGAGCCGTCTCAACCCGAACTCCAGACTGGGCGGTGAAAGGGGGAACTACAGGTGCGGCTGAAGTTGGTGACTGCCAATCAGGGTTTGCCAGCACCTCAGGGACTCTAGGGGGTCTACGGGCCTGTCTGCGCGGTGGCTGCGACGGGGTAACTACTGCACGTGCCACCGTACCAGCTTCAACTGCCCTTCTGGTGCTCGCTACTTCACCAGGTTGTACGGCAGTGCTGGTACTAGGTCCAGGAAGGGCTGCGCTGCTGGTGTATGCCTCACCACGTGATCCGGCAGCGACAGCCCCACTCTGCTGCTCTTGAAGCGGATCCTGCGTAACCTGTGGTCTAGCGACACGGGGCCGGGTACGCCTGGTGCTGCCAGGGACCTCCACCTCCTCGTCCGAACTTTGGGTCAGAGAGCCACTGCTTTCTACAGGTTCATATTCTGACCCGCTAGATTCATCAGATGAGGGTTCCCATTCCTCATCCGACTGGGTCAGAATCCTGTAGGCCTCTTCAGAAGAATACCCCCTGTTTGACATTTTGGACTACTAAATTTAGGGGTATTCCCTGAGACTACCCAAGAAAAAAAGCAAACCTGTCTTACAAAGGGGAGGCTAGCGAAGTACCGGAGGCCGCTGCGGTTGATAAAAAATATCAAAACAGATTTTTTTATCGCCGCAGTGCGTGTAAAGTGAATGTGCAGTGATCAAAAAATAATAATTTTTTGTCACTGCGGTGGGGCGGGCGTGGGTGAACGCACGTGTGGGCGACCGATCAGGCCTGATCGGGCAAACACTGCGTTTTGGGTGGAGGGCAAACTAAAGTGACACTAATACTATTATAGATCTGACCGTGATCAGTTTTGATCACTTACAGATACTATAAAAGTACAAATGCTGATTAGCGATACGCTAATCAGCGAATAAAAGTGACTGCGGTGCGGTGGGGTGGGCGCTAACTGACGCTAACTACCTAACCAAGGGGCCTAAACTATCCCTAAAACCTAACAGCCAATACCAGTGAAAAAAAAAAAGTGACAGTTTACACTGATCACTTTTTTTCCTTTCACTAGTGATTGACAGGGGCGATCAAAGGGGTGATCAAAGGGTTAATTGGGGTGCAGGGGGGTGATCTGGGGCTAAGGTGTGCTGTTTGGTGTACTCACTGTGAAGTCTGCTCCTATGCTGGATCCAACCGACGAAAAGGACCAGCACAGGAGCAGAGAAGCCATATAACAGATCATATCTACTAATATGATCTGTTATCTGGTTTGTGATTCGATTTTTTAAAAATCAGCAACCTGCCAGCGACGATCATTGGCTGGCAGGTTGCTGATGCAACTCTCCTCGAACTTTTGCCGGCCCGCGATGCGCATGCGCGGGCCGGCTGTGACCGAAATCTCGCGTCTCGCGAGAAGACGCGCCGGCGCGTCCACTCGGAATGAAACAACCACCTCCAGGACGCGTCTGTGCGTACAGCGGTCCGGAGGTGGTTAAAGGAAGGTCTCTCCCTGAGTCTGGTGTCAATCAAAATCAGGAAAGAAATAAGAGACTCGAGCTCCACTGGTAGGTCCTTAGCTGCAACCTCATCCTTCAAGGCATCCGAGAGACCATGAGAGAAAGCAGCGACCAGAGCCTCATTATTCCAGCCCACCTCTGCTGCCAGGGTACGAAACTCAATGGCGTATTCAGCTACGGATCGTGAACCCTGTCTGATGGACATAAGGAGCTTCGCGGCAGAGGCAGCACGAGCCGGCACATCGAATACCTTCCGAAGAGAAGCAACAAAACCGGAAAACTCGGCAACCACCGGATTGTTGTTCTCCCATAAAGGGCTGGCCCGAGAGCAGCGAGATCAAGAAGCCCACCTTTGATCTCTCAGTAGGAAAGGCATGTGGCAGCAACTCGAAATAAATGCCCACCTGGTTAAGGAAACCTCGGCACTGAGTTGGCTCTCCCCCAAAGCGCTGTGGAAGAGGGGCAGAACCGGTCATACCCCGAAACACCGCAGGCGCAACAACAGGTGTCGGGGTAGACTCTGGCGCAACAACCGGAGCGGCAGTAGGAGCGACAACCGACCCATCGGCAACGGGAGCGAAATGAGCCGTGCGTTCAAGCAGGGTTTGCAACGCCACAGCGAACCGACCCAATAGGTGATCCTGCTGATCAAGTCTGGCAACCAGCATGGGTAGCGAGGATGGCCCTGTACCGTCAGAACTCATGGCTTGGTCCTAATGTCACGGAACCATGAACCAGACGTACAACAAGAGATAAGTGAAAATAAGAAGGCTTTATTGAAAATAAAGCTGTAAAGCAAAAGTCCAAACGAATGGTGAAACCGAAGCAGAGTCTTTGAGAGGCCAGAGATCAGGAACCAGAAGGGTAGTCAGACGAAGCCAGGATCAGGAACCAGCAGGGTAGTCAGACGAAGCCAGGATCAGGAACCAGCAGGGTAGTCAGACGAAGCCAGGATCAGGAACCAGAAGCAGCAGCAGTCTTAGAAGCATGTGAACACAGGAGGACCAAGCAAGGAACTGAAGCCACAGACCTCCTATATATATGAGCTAGGCATCCAGCTCCTCCCAGTGGGAAGGAGGAGCCGCAGGGTGGAAGGCTACAAGAAACCCAGAAACCAAGATGGCCGCCAGCACATGTCAAACGAAGGAGAACAGCAAGAAGGTAAGACCATGACATCTTTGTCCTCCTGGGAGGTTGTTTTTGCCTCTCGCTTTACGACACAAGGTTTTTAAGGAGCACCACAATACTGTCCTTGCTGGGCACCCGGGGAGTAAAGCCACAGTGGATCTCATTGCTCAGAGATTCTGGTGGCCGGCTCTTCGTAAGACGGTTGAGGGTTTTGTGGCAGCCTGCAAGACCTGCGCTCGTGCCAAGGTCCCTCATTCACGACCATCGGGTCCTCTCCTCCCGTTACCCATTCCTTTTCGTCCTTGGACGCATCTGTCCATGGACTTCATTACGGACCTGCCTCGTTCCTCGGGGAAGACTGTGATTCTGGTGGTAGTGGACCATTTTAGTAAAATGGCGCATATTCCCTTTCCTGGGTTACCCAATGCTAAGATGTTGGCGCAAGCGTTTGTTGATCACATTGTTAAATTGCATGGCATTCCTTCAGACATCGTTTCTGATAGGGGCACGCAATTTGTTTCCAGATTCTGGAAGGCCTTCTGTTCTTGCTTGGGGATTCGGTTGTCGTTCTCTTTTGCTTTTTACCTGCAGTCAAATGGTCAGACCGAACGCGTCAATCAGAATCTGGAGACATATCTGCGCTGTTTTGTGGCGGAGAATCAGGAGGATTGGTATTCTTTTTTGTCCCTTGCTGAGTTTGCTTTAAATAACTGTCGCCAGGAGTGCTCTGATACATCACCATTTTTTGGTGCATATGGGTTTCATCCGCAGTTTGGGACATTCTCTGGAGAGGGGTCTTATGGTTTACCTGATGAGTAGAGATTTTCCTTGTCTTTGTCATTTATTTAACAAAAGATTCAGGGTAATCTGAAGAGGATGAGTGAGAGATATAAGCGTGTGGCGGATAAGAGACGTGTGCCTGGTCCGGACCTGAATGTGGGTGATCTGGTGTGGTTGTCTACAAAGAATATCAAACTGAAGGTTCGCTCCTGGAAGTTGGGTCCTAAGTTTATTGGGCCTTACAAGATCTTGTCCGACATCAATCCCGTTGCCTTCCGTCTTGATCTTCCTCAGACTTGGAAGATCCATAATGTTTTTCACAGGTCCCTATTAAAACCGTATGTCCAACCCACTGTACCCTCCTCTTTGCCTCCTCCTCCCATTTTTGTTGATGGTAATCTTGAATTTCAGGTCTCTAGGATTGTGGATTCTCGCATTATCCGCGGTTCTCTCCAGTACCTCATTCATTGGGAGGGTTATGGTCCTGAGGAGAGGATGCGGGTCCTAGTGGCGAACATTAAGGCCACTCGTCTCATCAGGGCTTTCCATAGGTCTCATCTGGAGAAGGTGGGCTCTAAGTGTCCGTAGTCCACCCATAGAGGGAGGGGTACTGTCACCGCCAGTTCTGTGAGAAGGTCTGGCAGACGTCCTTCTCTACCTCTTGCATGACGTTCTTTGTTTTGGTTTCACTTTGTCATCTCCTTTCCTTCTCCCAGGTGTCACCTATTTAGACTACTCGTCTCCCTTTATATTCCCTCCCATACTGCCTCACTTTGCGGTTTATACTACTTCCTGGATGAAGTGTTCACTGCTGGAGGCTGCTGCTGCTGCTTGCTCAGATAAGTCTTTTAATGTATTGTGTTTCCTTGCTGGCTTGATTCTAGGTGACCCTGACTCAGTCCGTATTAAGTGCAGGGAGCCGGTGGTCGTGTCCCCTCACTATTATAGGGTTTTCAGGTGTCACACAGTCTTAGGTACGTGGGCATACAATCGTCTATCATTGAGACCCTTGCATGAGCATAGCAGTCAGGGAGAGCTCTTAGGGTTTTATACGGCTCACCTATATGCTCCTTAGTTTGGGATCAAGCCAGTCGGACGTTTATTCATAAGTTCAAGCTATCTGCAACATCATCCGTGACACCGTCTTCACATATGGAGATCACTTTATTAACCTTTTTTGCCATATTCTAGTAAATTTCAGTTTTTTCTTAGTATTTGCCAGGTGAAATTCTTGGGTACAGCACTACCTCCCCAATATCGGACAATGCATTTCCTTGCTTGAAACATAAGTTTGGATATTATTTCTCGATGTTGGGGGGTGTCGATTTTTTCCATCACCCGCAATATACATATCTCAAATTTCCTGGGGATTTTAATCCTATGATATTGTTCTATTCTATCATTTACCTTTGCCCAAAACTATTGGATTTTTATACATAACCAAAGTATATGGACGTCGCCCACCCCAACTTCCCCACATTTTGGACAACTAAAGATTTTAGGTTTGTAACACTTCATTAGTATCCTTGGGGAATAATATAACCGATATAGTATATTAAATTGGGTAATCCTTTATGAAAAGTTCTTTGAAATCCTATTTTTTTCTTGTATAGCCATATCCCAAAACTCTTCTCGCTGAGGGCTTATAGCATCTTTCCATTTATACATTAGGCTAATACCTGCTCTCTTCTTTTGCTGTAATAAGCTTTGATATATTTTAGATACTAATCTTCCCCCTGGTGTCAATTTAGAGATATTTACTAACGGCTGTGGGCAAGTGTCAATTTGTATATCTTTTCCTAGCGATGCTCGTAGTGCATATTTTAATTGTAGGTAATAGAACCTCAGGTCTATATTACCGAATCCATGCTCCTTTTTAAGATCTTCATATAGTCTTGCATCCCCCTGTCTCCATACCTGCCCTAATTTATAGACTCCATGTTTCCACCATATTTTCTGTTCAATTAGCTTGAGTTCTAAGAGTTGGGTATTCTCTCACAACAAAGTGTCGGCATGGAGTCCGGACTGATTCCATAATGCTCTTGCCTGCCTCCAAACTCTGTCCATCAACTGAAATAATGGTACCTTACTACCCTGTTGTGTCAGAATACCCGCTTCTAGTATTTGGAAGATAGTACAGTTCTTTAACCTAGGATTTATCCCTTCAATCATAGCCTTATATCGTTGCGTATTGCTCCACGTTATCATGTTTTTTATATGTCCAGATATAAAGTAGAGTTCCAGGTCTGGCACTGATAATCCACCCTCCTTCTCATGAATACACATTATTTCTGCTTTTATCCTTGGTTGACTGGCTAGTATTTTAAATATTTTTTTGGGGATTGTTACAGGTGAGTTCCATAGAATATAATTCAGGGAGGGTAGTAGGCACATTTTTACCAAAGATTTACGACCTGCCATCGGAACATATAATCTTTTCCATACCTCTATTTTTTTCCTGATCTCTAGTATTTTAGGGATCACATTCAGTTTTACATATCCATTGGGGTTTGGGGTTATTTGAATACCCAGATATTTAACGGGTTCCTCAGCTCTCTTAATTTCCAGTGGTCCTGGTATAAAATTGTTCAGAGGATCATTCGGGACGCAGGCCGATTTGGACCAGTTTATATTTAACCCCGCATGTTTGCCATAATGATCAAATACCTGAAAAATTTTCATAAGTGATCCATGTGAGCCTACAAATAACATAATGTCATCTGCATATAGAGAAATCTCTTCCTCATGTTCACCGTATCTAAACCCTACAATTTCTTTATCTTGCCTAATCATATCAGCTAACGGCTCCATGGCTATAGCAAAAAGTAGCGGGGAAAGTGGGCATCCCTGTCTCAGCCCTCTACCTATATGTATTTTATCGGAATATTCTCCATTTATTATCACTTTTGCTGTTATTTCCGTGTATAACAATCTTACCCATGAAATAAAATTGTCACCGAAGCCCATCTTCTTTAATGTTATAATCAGAAAAGGCCACTCTATCGTATCAAATGCCTTTGAGGCATCTATAGTGACAATCAGTCTTTCACCACAGTTTGTAGGTTCAAGCTGGGTGTTCACAAAATAACGCATAATATTATCAGTTGTAGTTAAACCTGACATAAATCCCGTCTGATCCTCATGAACAAGCCCAGAAACCACACTTCTAAGTCTAGCTGCCAGGATCCCAGCCAGTATTTTATTATCCGTGTTACTCAATGAAATAGATCGGTAGGAATCCAGCAGATTTGGATCTTTACCTGGTTTTAGAATTAATGTGATTAAGGCTTCTCTCAGTGAGTCTGGCAATTTTCCCCTCTTCATCGAGTCGTCCCACATAATCAATAATTTTGGTATTAATATCTCTTTATATTGGGCATAAACCTCGAACGGGATTCCATTTATTCCTGGGGTCTTATTTTTTGCAATCCTGGATAATATTTTTTCCACTTCCAAGGCCTTTAAAGGGGCTTCCAAATTCCCTTGTTGGTCTATTGTTAACCTAGTAATATTTATCTCCTCCAGAAACTGTTGTATTTTCCCCACATACTTTTTTATCCTGCTGCTGTACATATCTTCCAAATTTTCTCTAATCAATTCTATTTTAGCAGCTTGTTCAGTAATTTTGTGTCCTGTTTTATCTAATAGGCTATGGATATAATTATTATTTTTTTCCTGCGTCGCCACCAGTGCCGCTAGTTTTTTTACGGGTATATGGGCGTATATGTAGTTATCCCTCACATAATTTTCTTTTTGTTGTTCCGCCAATAGGAGATGCTCATCTTCCAATTTACCAACCTTCTCTATCCACTCTTCATAACAACTGCCTGTGGGGTTTTCGATATAATTTTTTTCATATTTTTCCGCTTTTTGTTCCAAGTCCGTTATTTTTTTCTTAGTGAAATTTGTTTACCTGTCTACTAGGTACAGCCGGGGTATATCACACCCAAAAATTGGTGAATTTCACCCGAATATGTAACAGACAAATTAGAGAAATGTTACCTGTCTACTAGGTACAGCCGGGGTATATCACACCCAAAAATTTGTGAATTTCACCCGAATATGTAACAGACAAATTAGTGAAATGTTTTTACCTGTCTACTAGGTACAGCCGGGGTATATCACACCCAAAAATTGGTGAATTTCACCCGAATATGTAACAGACAAATTAGTGAATTTTTTTTACCTGTCTACTAGGTACAGCCGTGGTATATCACACCCAAAAATTGGTGAATTTCACCCGAATATGTAACAGACAAATTAGTGAAATGATTTTACCTGTCTACTAGGTACAGCCGGGGTATATCACACCCAAAAATTAGTGAATTTCACCCGAATATGTAACAGACAAATTAGTGAAATGTTACCTGTCTACTAGGTAGAGCAGAGGTATATCACACTCACAAATTAGTGATTTTCACCCGAATATGTAACAGATAAATTAGTGATTTTTTTTTTACCTGTCTGCTAGGTATATTAGTGGTATATCACACCTAAAAATTGGTGAATTTCACCCGAATATGTAACAGACAAATTAGTGAAATGTTTTTACCTGTCTACTAGGTATAGCAGTGGTATATCACACCCAAAAATTTGTGAATTTCACCCAAAAATGGAACAGACAAATTACTTAAATGACATAAAATAAAATACGTACAAATTAAATAAATTCAACTTGATTTATGAGGTGGACAATACACTGGCTGCAGGGCAGGCCAGCACCTCCAAGGCGTAAAGGGCAAGGTCAGGACATGTGCCCAATTTGGAGACCCAGAAGTTGAAGGGGGCAGACCCGTCATTCAGTACGTGTAGGCGTATGCACACATACTGCTCCACCATGTTGGTGAAATGCTGCCTCCTACTAAGACGTTCCATATCAGCTGGTTGTTGTGGCGTGCTGACAAAGCTTTTCCACATTTCGGCCATGCTAACCCTGCCTTCTGAGGTGCTGGAGGTGCCCCAGCTGCGTTGGAGACCTCTTCCTCCTCCTCTGCCTTCGCCTTGTGCTTCCACTGTGGCCCTGCTGTCAGGTGGGAATGCCATCAGCAGCGCATCTACCAGTGTGCGCTTGTACTCGCGCATCTTACGATCATGTTCCAGTGACGGAATTAAGGACGGTACGTTGTCCTTGTAACGGGGATCCAGCAGCGTGGCCACCCAGTAATCAGCACAAATTAGAATGTGGGCAACTCGGCGGTTGTTGCGGAGACACTGCAGCATGTAATCGCTCATGTGTGCCAGGCTGCCCAGAGGCAACAAAAAGCTGTCCTCTGTGGGAGGTGTATCGCCTGTGTCCTCTGTATCCCACCAGCCACGCACCAGTGATGGCCATGAGCTGGTTTGGGTGCCACCCTGCTGTGAACACGGATCCTCCTCCTCCATCTCCTCCTCCTCCACCTCGTCATCCTCCAGAACTGTGCCCTGGCTGGACAATTGTGTACCTGGCGTTTGTGGGTGCAGGAACCCACCCTCGGAGCCACTTGTGAATGACTGGCCGGAAACCCTATGAAATGATCCCTCTTCCTCCTCCTCCTGTACCACATCCTCTTCCATCATCGCCAGCAGCGTTTTTTCAAGAAGGCATAGAAGTGGGATAGTAACGCTGATAACGGCGTCATCGCCACTGGCCATGTTGGTGGAGTACTCGAAACAGCGCAACAGGGCACACAGGTCTCGCATGGAGGCCCAGTCATTGGTGGTGAAGTGGTGCTGTTCCGCAGAGCGACTCATCCGTACATGCTGCAGCTGAAACTCCACTATCGCCTGCTGCTGCTCGCACAGTCTGTCCAGCATGTGCAAGGTGGAGTTCCACCTTGTGGGCACGTCGCATATGAGGCGGTGAGCGGGAAGGCCAAAGTTACGCTGTAGCGCTGACAGGCGAGCAGCAGGAAGGTGAGAACGCCGAAAGCGCGCACAGACGGCCCGCACTTTCTGCAGCAGCTCTGACATATCGGGGTAATTTTTAAGGAATCTCTGCACCACTAAATTCAGCACATGCGCCAGGCAAGTGATATGCATCAAACCGGGTAGTCCTAGAGCTGCTATGAGATTTCGCCCATTATCGCATACCACCAGGTCGGGCTTGAGGCTCACTGGCACCAACCACTCATCGGTCTGTTGTTCAAGGCCCGTCCACAGCTCCTGCACGGTGTGGGGTGTCCCCCAAACAGATAAGTTTTAAAACTGCCTGCTGTCATTTACCCCTGGCTGTGCTGAAGTTGGTGGTGAAGGTGTTACGCTGACCGGATGAGGAGCCGGTAGAGGATGAGGAAGCGGAGTGGGAGGAGGAAGCAACAGGAGGCAAACTAAAGCACACTGCAATCCTCGGTGGTGGAAGGACATGCGCCAAACTGCTATCCGCCTCAGGCCCAACCGCCACTGCATTTACCCAGTGTACTGTTATGGAGATATAACGTCCCTGACCGTGCTTACTGGTACACGTATCCGTAGTTAGGTGGACCTTGCCACAGATGGCATTGCTCAGTGCACTTATTTTGTCCCTTACTTGGTTGTGCAGGGAAGGGATGACATGCCTGGAAAAGTAGTGGTGGCTGGGCACGACGTACTGTGGGACAGCCACCGCCATAAGGCTATTAAAACTCTCCACCAGACGGAATAACAGCATTTTAAAGGACAGTAATTTTGAAATGCTGGCATTCAGGGCCAGGGATCTTGGGTGGGTAGGGGGGTACTTCCTCTTCCGCTCCAGTGTTTGGGAGATGGAGAGCTGACCGGTTTCGTGTGACATTGTGGAGATGCTTGGTGACCCAGGTGGTGGTGTTGCTGGCACATCCCTTGTTTGCGGGGTGGCAGGTGGCACTGTCACTCCAGAGGTGGATGAAGAGGCCGAGACTTCAGCAGAAGAGGAAGCAGGAGGAGCCAGAGACCTTTCTTGGTTTTTGAGGTGTCTACTCCACTGCAGCTCGTGCTTTGCACTTAGTCTTTTACCCAGTCTTCACTCCTGCGATCCTTGTCGGTCTGCACAATTTTGAAAGCCCCAGCAATTGGCACCTGTGTTTCGTCATCATCCGAGACGTGCTGAGGTGGTCCTCCCATGTACTCATCTTGAAACATAAGTGGTTGGGCATCGGTGCACTCAATGTCTTCCACTTCTGGGGCAGGGCTAGGTGGATGGCCATGGGAAACCCTGCTAGCAGAGTCATCAAATAGCAGAAGAGACTGCTGCATGACTTGGGGCTCAGACTGCTTGGCTGATTTGCAAGGTGGTGAGGTGAAAGACTGATGGACATGGGCTGCAGGTGCCAACTCTGAAGGTTCTGCCGCCTACGCGCAACTGAGGAAGGTGTTTCACTTGTGCGTGTAGCTGGCACAGATCGACCACGTCCTCTCCCTGCAACAGGAGCTCCACCAGCAGCACCACAACCGGGGCCACGTCCCTTATTTGACGCTCTCCTCATATTTCTTAAATTTAGGATCTTGCCAAAAATGGGTGTTTTTTTTATAACAGAATAGAACAACAGTATCTAAAGGGTGTATCTCACAAATGACAGATGCAGCAAAGGCTGCAAAATTAAGTTTTTTGCCCAAAATCTGTGTTTTTTTTAATATCAGAATAGAACAACAGTATCTAAAGGGTGTATCTCACACTGACATATGGAGACAAGGCCGCAAGTTTAGTTTTTTGCCCAAAATGGGTGTTTTTTTATTAACAGAATAGAACACCAGTATCTAACGCATGTATCTCACAATGACATATGCAGCAAGGGCTGCAATATTAAGTACTTTGCCCAAAATGAGTGTTAAAAAAAACCACAGAATATTATTGCAGTATTTCAAGATTGTATCTCACACTGATAGATGCAGACAAGGCCGCAAATTTTGTTTTTTGCCCAAAATGGGTGTTTTTTTAATAACAGAATATGACAACAGTTTCTAAAGCATGTATCTCACAATGACAGATGCTGCAAGGGCTGTAACGTTAATTATTTTGCCCAAAAAGGGTGTTTTTTTAATAACAGAATATGCGAGCACTATATATAACGCTTGAATTTCACACTGAGAGATGCAGACAAGGCCGCAAATTAAGTATTTTGCCTAAAATGGGTATTTTTTTTAATAACAGAATAGCACAGCAGTATCTAAAGTGTACAGTCGTGGCCAAAAGTTTTGAGAATTACATTAATATTGGAAATTGGAAAAGTTGCTGCTTAAGTTTTTATAATAGCAATTTGCATATACTCCAGAATGTTATGAAGAGTGATCAGATGAATTGCATAGTCCTTCTTTGCCATTAAAAAAATTAACTTAATCCCAAAAAAACCTTTCCACTGAATTTTATTGCTGTCATTAAAGGACCTGCTGAGATCATTTCAGTAATCGTCTTGTTAACTCAGGTGAGAATGTTGACGAGCACAAGGCTGGAGATCATTATGTCAGGCTGATTGGGTTAAAATGGCAGACTTGACATGTTAAAAGGAGGGTGATGCTTGAAATCATTGTTCTTCCATTGTTAACCATGGTGACCTGCAAAGAAACGCATGCAGCCATCATTGCGTTGCATAAAAATGGCTTCACAGGCAAGGATATTGTGGCTACTAAGATTGCACCTCAATCAACAATTTATAAGATCATCAAGAACTTCAAGGAAAGAGGTTCAATTCTTGTTAGGAAGGCTTCAGGGCGTCCAAGAAAGTCCAGCAAGCGCCAGGATCGTCTCCTAAAGAGGATTCAGCTGCAGGATCGGAGTGCCACCAGTGCAGAGCTTGCTCAGGAATGGCAGCAGGCAGGTGTGAGCGCATCTGCACGCACAGTGAGGCGAAGACTTTTGGAAGATGGCCTGGTGTCAAGAAGGGCAGCAAAGAAGCCACTTCTCTCCAAAAAAAACATCAGGGACAGATTGATCTTCTGCAGAAAGTATGGTGAATGGACTGCTGAGGACTGGGGCAAAGTCATATTCTCCGATGAAGCCTCTTTCCGATTGTTTGGGGCATCTGGAAAAAGGCTTGTCCGGAGAAGAAAAGGTGAGCGCTACCATCAGTCCTGTGTCATGCCAACAGTAAAGCATCCTGAGGCCATTCATGTGTGGGGTTGCTTCTCATCCAAGGGAGTGGGCTTACTCACAATTTTGCCCCAAAACACAGCCATGAATAAAGAATGGTACCAAAACACCCTCCAACAGCAACTTCTTCCAACAACAGTTTGGTGAAGAACAATGCATTTTCCAGCATGATGGAGCACCGTGCCATAAGGCAAAAGTGATAACTAAGTGGCTCGGGGACCAAAACGTTGACATTTTGGGTCCATGGCCTGGAAACTCCCCAGATCTTAATCCCATTGAGAACTTGTGGTCAATCCTCAAGAGGCGGGTGGACAAACAAAAACCCACTAATTCTGACAAACTCCAAGAAGTGATTATGAAAGAATGGGTTGCTATCAGTCAGGAATTGGCCCAGGAGTTGATTGAGAGCATGCCCAGTCGAATTGCAGAGGTCCTGAAAAAGAAGGGCCAACACTGCAAATACTGACTCTTTGCATAAATGTCATGTAATTGTCGATAAAAGCCTTTGAAACGTATGAAGTGCGTGTAATTATATTTCACTACATCACAGAAACAACTGAAACAAAGATCTAAAAGCAGTTTAGCAGCAAACTTTGTGAAAACGAATATTTGTGTCATTCTCAAAACTTTTGGCCACGACTGTATATCTCACACTGACAGATGCAGACAAGGCCGCAAATTAAGTATGTTACCAAAATGGGTGTTTTTTTAATAACATAATATGACAGCAGTATATAACGCTTGAATTTCACACTGACAGATGCAGACAAGGCCGCAAATTAAGTATTTTGCCCAAAATGGGTGTTTTTTTAATAACATAATATGACAGCAGTATATAATGCTTGAATTTCACACTGACAGATGCAGCAAGGGCTGTAAAATTGAGTATTTTGCCCAAAAGGGTGTTTTTTAAAACCCCAAAAATTATAGCTGTATTTCTTAATTTGCACACTGACTAATGCTGCATAGGCCCCAGATGGAGGGTATTGCCAAAAATGGGTGTTTTTTAAAACCCAGAAAATTATTGAAGTATTTCAAGCTTGTTTTTAACAATCACAGATGCAACAAAGGCTGCAATATTAGGTACTTTGCCCAAAATGAATTTCACACGTACAGATGCAGCAAGGGCTGTAAAATTGAATATTTTGCTAAAAAATTGTGTTTTTTAAAACTGAGAAAATTATTGCTGTATTTCTAGCTTAAATTGCACACTGACTAATGCTGCAAAGGCCACAGATGTAGGGTCTTGCCAAAAATTGGTGATTATTTTTAAACCTAGAATATAATTGCAGTATTTCAAGCTTCTATTTGACTGTCACAAATGCACATATGCTGGGCTGTTGCACAGAATTTGCATAAAATGGCCGCCGCCGCCCACCTAACTAACAGATGGATAAAAGTTATTTTTCTGGGTCACTGGGCTCAGGGCAGGTTAAAAAGATTGTGCACTGCACCCACAAAACAAAATCTATGTAGATCGCTGAGTTAACAAGCACTTCTGATTAAAGATTCTGTCCTATTCTCTCCCTCACAGCAGCAGCATCCTCTCCCTACACTAGTAACAGCAGAGTGACGTGCAGCGCTACGTGACTCCAGCTTATATAGAGGCTGGGTCACATGCTGCACTGGCCAATCAGAGCTATGCCATTAGTAGGCATGGCTGTGATGGCTTCTAAGGGCACACGAGTTAAACGCTTGTTGATTGGCTGCTCTGCAGCCTTTCAAAAAGCGCCATTTACATTTACTCGCCGAACACCGACCCCGAACTTTTACTTTACAGTTCGGGTTCACTAAACCATAGCAACTAATCAATTTCCCTGAAATGGTGGTAAAAAATAAATAAAATCATACTTATCTCATCCGTTTGAGTGTGAAGAACCGGCCGCCGCCATCTTAATTGAAGATCCAGTGCAAAATCCCATGCACGGTAATGAAACTGGTGATGTCATCACAGGCCGTGTGAGATTTCACGCTGGATCTCCAATCACGATGGCAGCAGCCGGCTCTTTGCACTCAAACGAATGAGGTATATACTGTATGATTTCATTTGATTATTTATTTATTTTAAAGTAGGGGACATTAAAGCATAATTTCTGATACTCAGTGTCAATAATTATCGCAGAACACCATCATGTCCTTAAAGAACTAAACTGAGACATCAAAGGTATGTTAGATCCTTTAATGGCAACTTGATGATTGTTTCCCTACTGTTAATCTCAGTGAAGTGACTAGATAGAGGAATAGAGTATAGGGAATCCTATTTAATGGTGAGGACCAGAAGACTCCCTATACTCTGCACCTCAATCTAGTCATGTCCAGTGGCTTACAGTTTAGTAAATCCTTGGTGATCATAACATATGGCTTAAAAGTTCTGGTTTGTCTGACATAACACACATGGATTCAATGAAGAATGGATCCGTGCAATAAGAGGCATGGAAAGGAGGCCGAGAGGGAAATAGTTATCAAGTTGCTGTTGATGGACCTTAGGTGGCCAAGCCTGATTTCATTGGCAGGCATCAGTAGCCAGGGTGAGAAGGAGAGCTGTGGTTGGATCTGGGAAGACCGAGATCAAGTTTGGGACCAGAGGAGATTGGAACTAGATGTCCACGGGAGCTGTGGTTTGTTCAACAGCCATGGCTCCCATTGACATCTAGTTTCAGTCTCCTCTTGTCCCAATCTTGAAGCTGCCTGGAAGCAGGCAAAGTGGAAAAGGACAACTGGCTTAGATGCCCATATCAAATAATCCATCTTTCATTTTTCAAAGGACTCTGATTGGTTCCTGTGGGCTAGTAAGCCAGTTTTCCTTTACACCAGTTTTGATAAAGTTCCCCCTAAGTACGAGGTCCCATGAGTATCTTCTTGCAGGCCACTCTTCTAGGCTCAGGTCTACGGTTGCCATAACTCACCCAGAAACCTGCATAAGAAATAACAGCAATTCTGGGAAGAGGAAGTAGCTAACTTCTCCTTCAACTTACATGTTAATAAAAATCAAAATAACTGACTGCATTACATATAAATGTATGAAGAGGTAAGACAGGTAGCAGGTTTTTTGGGGGGGACTGTCTTATAATAGTCTTTACATATGTCAACGTATTCCATCTGGTGATATACTCTATGCTTTAGCACAGCAGAGTATTAGGAAGTCGGGTTCTCGGGGACTTTGTCTACTCATGCACTTATGGGCCAATCCATCCATTATGGCTTTTGAGTCCCTTTTGCGTGAAATAATAATGGAAAGCTTTACATCTCGCTGACCCCGATTGTGCCTTTCATTTTGTATTTTACAGATTGTGTTTATTATAAAGCCTCCTTTTAATGGCTTCCCGTATTTCCATTGCCGGTTCCATTTGCTTCACCACAGTCTACTTAATGATTTGTTTGTTCAGCATCTTCATAAAATTCATCCACTTTCCTCCTGAGTGGGAGGCGAGGTCTCGGATGGAATCCTGATTAGAAAGCCATTTTGTTTTAAGATGCCTTTTAATGGATTAAAACAACTAGTAATTGTAATAAATGGCAGGAAAAAAAGACAAAAACAAACAAAATTAAATTGTAAAAAAGTAAAGAAATAAAAATGCACAAATTGGAAAAATCATTCACCGTCATAGTTTATAAAATGGTAAAATATTTGTACAAATTAAAAATACTAGTATTTTTCCAACTTCATAAAAGGCCACCAATTGAACAAGGGAAAAAATTCTCACGCAATTTGAAGTCTTGTTTTTTGTGGGACGAGTTGAACTCAATAAGAAATTGAATTAAAATAAAATAAAATATTAAAATGTAAACTTGTCGGCCATCAC
This sequence comes from Bufo bufo, assembly GCF_905171765.1. Classification (NCBI taxonomy): domain Eukaryota; kingdom Metazoa; phylum Chordata; class Amphibia; order Anura; family Bufonidae; genus Bufo; species Bufo bufo. Next base: position 803,976,517 of record NC_053390.1, on the reverse strand, counting down.
TGGTTAGTAAAAACTGAATAAAAGTGTTACAAAGTAACACAAAATAACACACTGTACATTCCCAACCCCATAAAACAGATGGGGAAAAAAACAACTGCTTTTGTGCTTGTGAGCCCACAGTTATGTACATATTTATGGTGACCATAATATTCCATAGAAGAACATGATGAAGACTGTTTACAGCACCTACACTCCTAAGGAAAATTGACATCATAGACAGGGTCCTCTGCTTAGCCAGTAGCAAGAGTAGCTTCCACTATGGAATGCTTTAGACTCGGAGCAGTGTCTAAACTTGTAGTCTAAGGCCCCTTTCACACGGGCGTTGCAGGAAAAGCAACATGTGCGATTTTTCCCCGCGAGTGCAAAACATTGTAATGCGTTTTGCACTTGCATGAGAAAAATCGGCATGTTTGGTACCCAAACCTGAACTTTTCCACAGAAGTTCGGGTTTGGGTTAGGTGCTGGGTAGATTGTATTATTTTCCCTTATAACATGGTTATAAGGGAAAATAATAGCATTCTTAATACAGAATGCATAGTACAATAGCGCTGGAGGGGTTAAAAAAAAAATCAAAAAAATTTAACTCACCTTAATCCACTTGATCGCGCAGCCCGGCATCTCTTCTGTCTCCTTTATTTGCTGTGTGCAGGAACAAGACCTGTGGTGACGTCACTCTGGTTATCACATGATCCATCACCATGGTAAAAGATCATGTGACGGACCATGTGATGACCGGAGTGACGTCACCACAGGTCCTTTTCCTGTGCACAGCAAAAAAGAAGACAGAAGAGAAGCCGGGGTGCGCGAGCAAGTGGATTAAGGTGAGTTTAATTATTTTTATTTATTTTTTTAACCCCTCCAGCACTATTGTACTATGCCTTCTGTATTCAGAATGCTATTATTTTCCCTTATAACCATGTTATAAGGGAAAATAATAATGATCGGGTCTCCATCCCGATGGTCACCTAGCAACCGTGCGTGAAAATTGCACCGCATCCGCACTTGCTTGCGGATGCTTGCGATTTTCACACAACCCCATTCATTTCTATGGGGCCTGCGTTACGTGAAAAACGCACAAAGAGGAGCATGCTGCGATTTTCATGCAACACACAAGTGATGCGTGAAAATCACCGCTCGTGTGCACAGCCCCATAGAAATGAATGGGTCGGGATTCAGTGTGGATGCAATGCGTAAAACTCACGCATCGCATCCGCGCGGAATACTCGCCTGTGTGAAAGGGGCCTTACATGTCAAAGTATTATAATGCTACGATGCAGTGGATGTGGACTCACAGTGTCTACTGAATGGATTTGGCTTAGAGCTACTCCTTACAGCATTGTCACGATAGACCCCCGGTTTTCACTCTCTAAACCCTGTACAATGACTACACTTCAGAGGCCACCAGGACGACTCTACCTCTCAGTGGTTAGCACTGGTGCCTTGCAGCGCTGGGGTCCTATGTTCGAATCCGACCAAGGACAGCTTCTGCATGGAGTATGTTTTCCCTGTGTTTGCGTGGGTTTCCTCCCACAATCCAAACACATACTGATAGGGAACTTAGGTTGTGAGCCCCATTGGGGGTAGCCTGTAAAGCGCTGCAGAATATAGTAGGACTATATAAGTACATCAAATAAATTACAAATGTAGGATGTTCTCCATTCAAACAAAACCGTTCACTAATATGTCTACCACTAGGTGGGGCTATAGAGTACTGGATCTTCATGCAGGAAAGCACTCCTAATTGGTTACACATATATTTTAATTTAACAGCACTCCAAGTGGCCAAGCATGGTATAACATGCAAAATCTATATTGTTTTAATGAGCCACGATATCTTCATTAGACTGTCATCTGCAAGCTTTATCCATGGTATTCACATCTTTCAGAGGTCAAACAATTGGTTCTCACAATAGTGATGACTGTGGTGTAGCAGTATGATGCACAATGAAGCCATATTTTAGTGAACTCGGGTAAGTTCCTGGATGATACATTTAGCTGAACAACAAAGGAGAGCGTCTGTCTAATGCCAGTCCTTTGATATTTTGTTATTTATTTCAAGTTCAATTCTCTCCTTCCATCTGAGCCGTACCCGGGCTATCCAAACAAATGCTTCGCCCTTCTTGACACTCAGCTCATGTTCAGTCAGAGTCGATTTGCTCCTATGAGATTTCTGCACCTGGGTTTTCCAATAACAGACTATAAAATAAATACTAAAATGCTCTCTTATCAGTTCCAGTGAATATGACAGTATTATTACTGAAGGCAGAGGACGGTTATGTAGCATTTAAAGGAAGTATGCCCAAATAAACAAAATGATAGCATGATAATTACGTTTGGAGATTGGTTGGATATTTTGTACTGAAATACATATTCCGCCGCTCACATTGTAAACATTAGGGACCACAAGGCAGCAGCCAGTGCAGAGTAAATATTACTTTTCAAACTTTGGACATAAAATTACTCATCTTATATATTCTAGTAAATGCAGAACACATTGTGATGATCTGGTTGGGCAAGATGAATGTCATCTGCTGTCAGTAATTGTGGATGAGAGTCTGGTGGAAGAAGAATACTAATTCCATGAAGAAATGGTGGGAAAAAAATAGGCTAGATAGATAGATATGAAATGATTAGGACTGGTGTTAATACTGGGTAGATATAATTATGGAGAGACACAGGTGAGCTGAATGTCGGAGGAGCACATCAAGCCCATAAATGGAGTTTTTTTCAAACCTCAGAACTTGGAATAGGGTGGGAGAAAACATTTTTCTTTTGTTTTGAGCACTTTTCAATGTTTATACAGAACACATTGTTATCAAAAGACGTAGCAGGAATTTGCTAATTGAATTTAACATCTTTCAGGCATCCTTAGCTATGTAATACTTCACTTCAGTGCCAGGCTGGAAGTTCCAGCTACAAGTCTTTTCTGGCATCAACATCTCAATCTCTGGCTTCAGTCTGGTAGCTGGACTTTCTAGCAGTTTCCGGTACTTTTGAGAGGGGTGCTTTTAGCTTTTGACCCCCTTGTAAGTCTCTGTCTGCAAACTGTAAGGTGTCATGGTGCTCTATGAGCTGCTTCCCTTGGGAAACTCCTGCTGCAGGAAGGGGAGGCCATTCCCCTCACTGTCTGTGAACTGTATGGTGTCATGGTGCTCTATGAGCTGCTTCCCTTGGGAAACTCCTGCTGCAGGAAGGGGAGGCCATTCCCCTCACTGTCTGTAAACTGTATGGTGTCATGGTGCTCTATGAGCTGCTTCCCTTGGGAAACTCCTGCTGCAGGAAGGGGAGGCCATTCCCCTCACTGTCTGTAAACTGTATGGTGTCATGGTGCTCTATGAGCTGCTTCCCTTGGGAAACTCCTGCTGCAGGAAGGGGAGGCCATTCCCCTCACTGTCTGTAAACTGTATGGTGTCATGGTGCTCTATGAGCTGCTTCCCTTTGGAAAATCCTGCTGCAGGAAGGGGAGGCCATTCCCCTCACTGCGCCATGGTTTGACTCGTCTCCTTCCAACTCAAGACTCACTGTAGCTTCCTGCAACCCCTCTCTTGGTAGGAAGCAGGACTAGCTCACTTCTGCCCAAAAAGGGGAAGAATGGAATGGTAAGTTCCATTCTGTCTAAAGATCTCTCTCTGCCAGATACACTGCCACCTGCTGTTGAACCAGGCACAGTGTATGTAATACAATACATAAATTACAAAGCAATGTTATTAAAGGGTTTCTGTCACCTGAAAAATTGGTATTAAGCTGGCTGACATTAGCAATGTGCTAATGTCAGCTGAACATAACTATATTAGTGCCATCTCACTGCCTAAAGCCTTTATTGAGAAGAACAAACTTTTATAATATGATAATTAGCCTCTAGGAGCAGGCGGGGGGCGTTTCACCTGCTCCTAGTGACTCACTTTGCCCACCTCTTTTCATGCCCTTCTTCTCTTGACTGACAGGGCAGCGCTGCTCTCCTCCCACCGGCTGTGTCTGCAGTGTAAATCTCGCGCTGTTCAGTATTCGGCGCAGGCGCAGTGAGGAAGCCAGCAGCCGCCGAGAGTCCTTCCCTTACTGCGCCTGCGCCGAATACTGTGAGATGGCACTAATACAGTTATGTTTAGCTGACATTATGCACATCGCTAATGCCAGCCAGCTTAATACCCATTTTTTCAGGTGACAGAAGCCCTTTAAGGCACAATATCAGAGGACCTGGAATAAATACACAAAAGACATTATTGGTTATCCATCAGAGACAGTAGCAAGGTACTGTTTAGGAATAGTAGTGGCCGCTCTGGGGTACTACACCTGCTGCTATCACCCTGGGTATCTCTACACAGTACCGCACAATCTGCACTGGCATCTCTAACAGGCCACGCTAATACTCTTCAGCATGACACACTCACTCTCACTCTGCACAGGTGTATCAAGGTGCGGTATCTCTGTCCTCACAACTCACTATGTAAACTTGCACTGTCTCTCTACAGTTGCAGTATCTCTACTCATGATGCAGAAAAATTGCAGCTTATACTGCAGCAGTCTGGCTGGTCTATGACCCTCTGCCTTGAGGTGGTATACCAATTGACAAGCAACACTCACCTCCACTTTCTAGCTAGCTACATGTAGGGTTAAGCTGGTTTTCTCTCTCTCTCTAGCTCAGCAATCTTTGAGCTGTCTATCTCTACCTGCCTTCTCCTCCCTCTGTCTGCAGGGCACTGCTATTTATTATCTCACAGACATGGACTCTTGCTATAGCTGAAGGACCTGCATAATATAATCACATGTCTCAGGTCCTGCACATTTGACAGCCAATTATGTAACAGCAATACCACAGCAATATATATGGTGCAAAACATTGATATCACAATGCAGCCAGCCAGTCGCAGGGGCAACACGTGAGGTGCACGGTGGACCGATGAGGGGCCAAATAGTATAACACACAGTTCATCAGTTTACTCACGGTTAGCAGAAAGCCTCCCTGGGCTGGCAGCACAGTGTTGAGGGTGGACAGCATGAAATCCTCCGGGGCACGCTCTGTGGTAGGGAAGCATCAGTCAAGATGGTGGTTGAGGGGCCCTTGATGTTAGGGGTGCTTAGGGTGCTGTCACGGAGGATGTTGCAGATAGCTGGAAGTTATGGATAAACATCCGACTGGCTTGATCCCAAACTAAGGAGCATAAAGGTGACCCCTGTAAAACACTAAGAGCTCACCCTGACTGCTAAGCACATACAAAGGTCTCAGAGGTAGACGATTGCATGCCCTCGTACCTAGACTGTGTGACACCTGAAAACCCTATAATAGTGAGGGGACACGACCACCTGCTCCCTGCACTTAATACGGAGGGAGTCAGGGTCACCTAGAATCAAGCCAGCAAGAAAACACAATACATGAAAGGACTTATCTGAACAAGCAGGAACAGAAGTCTCCAGCAGTGAACACCAATCCAGGAAGTAGCATAAACCACAAAGTGAGGCAGTATGGGAGGAAATATAAAGGGAGGCAATTAGTGTGAATAGGTGACAGCTGGGAGAAGGAAAGGAGATGACAAAGTGAAACCAAAACAAAGAACATGCAAGAGGTACAGAAGAACGTCTGCCAGATCTTCTCAGAGAGCTGGCGGTGATAGATGCTTGTTGCAGCTGAGTCCCTTGATGGTTTTTGTCGTGACGCCAGTACCGTTAATGGTGGTACAACCATTAGTAGTAATAATGAGGTAGACAGTGGTGAAAGGCAACTCACAACTTTTACTTTTGATGTCTTTGGTTGCAGCAGTACAAAAATGCAGTTTCTTGATGGTACAGTGTTGATTCTGCAAATCCACTGTTTCTAGGCTTTTCAGGTTTTTAGTTTTGGGAGTAGTGGGTTAGGTGTACCTGGTTCCTTTTTGATGTGTGGGATCCTATTCCTTGTCTTTCCCTACAAGCTGAATATTTAGACAGGAAAACTCGACTGTCTCTCAGAAGGTTGGTGTGGCTGCCAGAAGCTATAAATCCTCCACCATGCAAAGGTGTCTGTGACCCTCAATAATGGCTCTTATCACCGATGATTCCCTAGGAATGCTTGTTTATTTTCCAGGGAGGCAAACTCTTCTCCTACTGGTCAAGGATGCAAGTCTATAGTCCGGCCACAGAAGGAAAACGCTCTTCTGTGCCTAACATCTGAGTATCACCTCCTAGCGAAGTTGGCTCCACTCACTAATCTGTGTCATGAAGTCTTCACTCTACATTTTCTCCCACTAATCTGATCTGACTCCATCAGATCTGCTCTCTTCTGAACTACATTTTCAACAACCTGGTCAGAACTCATCTGTCTGACTAGGCCCGACCTAGGTATATATAAGACCTAAGTTATATCCCCAGCTAGTGGTGGGATATACAAATTTCACCTAATCTGCCTGGTAACAGGGATTTTGCAGATACATACACACAAAATCATACATTACAACATAGTACTGTTGGCAAGGTAAAAAGTGCTTTTATAAGCAGTGCCCACGCACACGTAGTGGGACGCTGCAACAATTCAGTATAAGTTAGTGCCTTTCTCACTTTTTCCTGTGTGGCTCATCTGCAATGTCCATTGTATCCTGCCCAAGGCAATATGAACTCCCAGAATTTTGATACGCATTTCAGGCCACCTATGCCATCTCCTACTAGCGTAGATAGATTTATAGGCCCTGTGCATTGCACCCACCTTGTGCAGTACCTCTTTACAGTACTTTTACCGGTGTTCCCTCAGTAGTACAGCCCCATATAAGGGCTTGATGGCATCTCACACCACGTCATCTTAAAGGTACAATACATGTGGCATATCAAACATGGATGTAAGTTATATAGTGGTGGTTGTGGATCTCTTAAAGTCCTCCCTTTTCCTACTTGTGTGTACTGAAGAAAGTTATAACAGCTGGAGATTCTTGCTGGCTGTTGTAACTTTATCCTTGTGTTTAACTATATATGTCTTTTATATGCTGCTATTTTTAATTGATGAGCGCGCCTCCTTTGCTGGCTTGATTCATTTTTTGATCGCATTATACACTGCTCATTTCCAGGGGTTAAGACCACCCTGTAATCTATCAGTGGTGGTCGTGCTTGCAAGCACGACCACCGCTGCTGGATTACAGGGTGGCCATAACCCCTGGATACGAGAAGTGTATAATGTGATGGAAAAATAAATCAAAGCAAAGAAAGCAATATGGACAATCACGATACATTAGTAAGTGCATATATTTCACTTTCTCTACATCAGAAATGCTATTTGCTGAAGTGAGACAACCCCTTTAAGGAGTACTATATATTTCAGTGCTGCAGCACAGTTAAGATATCCTTACAAATTCCAGGTGTCTGACATTTCTTACATTGGAGGGAGTTACCTGTACATTTGGATGAGAGCAGTCGAGATCAGAGCAGCATTGAAACTTGATGTGGGATTGGTGAGAGTGAGTATTGAATTTTTTTTATTTATTTAACCCTTTGTAACACAATAATTTTACAAACCGGATTCCAAAAAAGTTGGGACACTATACAAATTGTGAATAAAAACTGAATGCAATGATGTGGAGGTGCCAACTTCTAATATTTTATTCAGAATAGAACATAAATCACGGAACAAAAGTTTAAACTGAGAAAATGTACCATTTTAACCACCTCAGCTCCCCTAGCTTAAAGGGTTTCTGTCACCCCACAAAACTCATATATTTTTTTTTGGATAGTTATATTCCTTATAGCGCGATATAGGAGAATATAATAGTCTTACTTACTTTCATGCGGCCGATTCTTTAGAAAACGAAGTTTTATAATATGTAAATCAGGGCTCTACCAGCAAGTAGGGCGTCTACTTGCTGGTAGCTGCTGCAGAAATTCGCCCCCTCGCCGTGTTGATTGACAGGGCCAGCCGGGATCTCCTCCTCCGGCCGGCCCTGTCAGTATTTCAAAAATCACGCGCCTCTGTTCATTCTGCGCAGGCGCTCTGAGATGAGGAGGCTCGTCTCCTCAGCACTCCCTCAGTGCGCCTGCGCCGATGACATCACCGAAAGAGAAGACGTCATCGGCGCAGGCGCACTGAGGGAGTTCTGAGGAGATGAGCCTCCTCATCTCAGAGCGCCTGCGCCGAATGACGCGAGGCGCGCGATTTTTGAATTACTGACAGGGCCGGCCGGAGGAGGAGATCACGGCTGGCCCTGTCAATCAACACGGCGAGGGGGCGGATTTCTGCAGCAGCTACCAGCAAGTAGACGCCCTACTTGCTGGTAGAGCCCTCATTTACATATTATAAAACTTCGTTTTCTAAAGAATCGGCCGCATGAAAGTAAGTAAGACCATTATATTCTCCTATATCACGCTATAAGGAATATAACTATCCCAAAAAAAAAAGAGTTTTGTGGGGTGACAGAAACCCTTTAAACACCCTTAATGACCAGGCCACTTTTTACACTTCTGACCTACACTACTTTCACCGTTTATTGCTCGGTCATGCAACTTACCACCCAAATGAATTTTACCTCCTTTTCTTCTCACTAATAGAGCTTTCATTTGGTGGTATTTCATTGCTGCTGACATTTTTACTTTTTTTGTTATTAATCAAAATTTAACGATTTTTTTGCAAAAAAATGACATTTTTCACTTTCAGTTGTAAAATTTTGCAAAAAAAAACGACATCCATATATAATTTTTTCTCTAAATTTATTGTTCTACATGTCTTTGATAAAAAAAAAATGTTTGGGTAAAAAAAAAAAAATGGTTTGGGTAAAAGTTATAGCGTTTACAAACTATGGTACAAAAATGTGAATTTCCGCTTTTTGAAGCAGCTCTGACTTTCTGAGCACCTGTCATGTTTCCTGAGGTTCTACAATGCCCAGACAGTACAAACACCCCACAAATGACCCCATTTCGGAAATTAGACACCCTAAGGTATTCGCTGATGGGCATAGTGAGTTCATAGAACTTTTTTTTTTTTGTCACAAGTTAGCGGAAAATTATGATTTTTTTTTTTTTTTCTTACAAAGTCTCATATTCCACTAACTTGTGACAAAAAATAAAAACTTCCATGAAATCACTATGCCCATCACGAAATACCTTGGGGTGTCTTCTTTCCAAAATGGGGTCATTTGTGGGGTAGTTATACTGCCCTGGCATTTTAGGGGCCCAAATGTGTGGTAAGGAGTTTGAAATCAAATTCTGTAAAAAATGGCCGGTGAAATCCGAAAGGTGCTCTTTGGAATGTGGGCCCCTTTGCCCACCTAGGCTGCAAAAAAGTGTCACACATGTGGTATTGCCGTACTCAGGAGAAGTTGGGCAATGTTTTTTGGGGTGTCATTTTACATATACCCATGCTGGGTGAGAGAAATATCTGACAATGACACCCCAAAACACATTGCCCAACTTCTCCTGAGTACGGCAATGCCACATGTGTGACACTTTTTTGCAGCCTAGGTGGGCAATATGAGACTTTGAAAGAAAAAAAAAATATATTAAAATAATCATCATTTTCCGCTAACTTGTGACAAAAAATAAAAAATTCTAGGAACTCGCCATGCCCCTAATTGAATACTTTGGGGTGTCTTCTTTCCAAAATGGGGTCACATGTGGGGTATTTATACTGCCCTGGCATTTTAGGGGCCCTAAAGCGTGAGAAGAAGTCTGGGATCCAAATGTCTAAAAATGCCCTCAAAAAGGAATGTGGGCCCCTTTGCGCATCTAGGCTGCAAAAAAGTGTCACACATCTGGTATCGCCGTACTCAGGAGAAGTTGGGCAATGTGTTTTGGGGTGTCATTTTACATATACCCATGATGGGTGAGATAAATATCTTGGTCAAATGCCAACTTTGTATAAAAAATGGGAAAAGTTGTCTTTTGCCGAGATATTTATCTCACCCAGCATGAGTATATGTAAAAAGACACCCCAAAACACATTGCCCAACTTCTCCTGAGTACGGCGATACCACATGTGTGACACTTTTTTGCAGCCTAGATGCGCAAAGGGGCCCACATTCCTTTTATGAGGGCATTTTTAGACATTTGGGTCCCAGACTTCTTCTCATGCTTTAGGGCCCCTAAAATGCCAGGGCAGTATAAATACCCCACATGTGACCCCATTTTGGAAAGAAGACACCCCAAGGTATTCAATGAGGGGCATGGCGAGTTCATAGAATTTTTTTTTTTTTGGCACAAGTTAGTGGAAATTGTTTGTTTTTTTTTCTCACAAAGTCTCCCTTTCCGCTAACTTGGGACAAAAATTTCAATCTTTCATGGACTCAATATGCCCCTCACGGAATACCTTGGGGTGTCTTCTTTCCGAAATGGGGTCACATGTGGGGTATTTATACTGCCCTGGCATTTTAGGGGCCCTAAAGCGTGAGAAGAAGTCTGGAATATAAATGTCAAAAAAAAATTACGCATTTGGATTCTGTGAGGGGTATGGTGAGTTCATGTGAGATTTTATTTTTTGACACAAGTTAGTGGAATATGAGACTTTGTAAGAAAAAAAAAACTAAATCCGCTAACTTGGGCCAAAAAAATGTCTGAATGGAGCCTTACAGGGGGGTGATCAATGACAGGGGGGTGATCAGGGAGTCTATATGGGGTGATCACCCCCCTGTCATTGATCACCCCCCTATAAGGCTCCATTCAGATGTCCGTATGTGTTTTGCGGATCCGATCCATGTATCCGTGGATCCGTAAAAATCCTGTGTGCGCGCGTTCACAGGAAATCTCCCGTCTCGCGAGAGGACGCACAGATGCGTCCAGGAGGAATGAATCGACCGCCTCCAGGACGCATCCGTGCGTTAGGCGGTCGGGAGGTGGTTAAGGGAAAAATATGTTGAATCAGAATTTCATGGTGTCAACAAATCCCCAAAAAGTTGGGACAAGGCCATTTTCACCACTGTGTGGCATCTCCCCTTCTTCTTACAACACTCAACAGACGTCTGGGGACCGAGGAGACCAGTTTCTCAAGTTTAGAAATAGGAATGCTCTCCCATTCTTGTCTAATACAGGCAGGGCCGTCTTTAATGTTGATTGGACCCTGGGCAAGAATTTACTTGGGCCCCCTGGATCCCGCCCCCCCCCCCACTTTGCTGTACTTGCTATACAGCAGCACTTACCTGTCACGTCCAGGGCCTCCAGGTGACGTCTCCTCTCTGTCATCATCTTCTCTCTCATCATCTTCTCCACTCGGTCTGGACAACTTCTCTCAGCCGCCTCTTCTCTGCAGAGTGTGAAACACAGACATCTTAGCTTCCTCACATTCTATCATTATCCCCCAACTGGAGTCCCCACAGTGTTATCCTGCTGCTTGCTGTACCCCCCCCCCAGGGGTGTAGCTATAGGGGGCCCAGGAGCATGAAGGGGCCCAAAGACACTTGTGCCGCATAAGAAGACACACAAAACACTGAGGGAAGGGGGCCCAAGCTGAACTCTTGCACCGGAGCCCATGATCCTTTAGTTACGCCCCTGCCCCCCCCTCCCAATACCCCCAAATACTATCCTGAAGAAACATTACTGCCCCCCATAGTAATAGTGCTCCTCATAGTCCCACCAATAGTAATTCCCTTCTAGAGTGTCCTCATTAGTAACACTGCCCCAACCGTGATAATGCTCCTCAACAATGCCCCCATTATTAGAAGAGCCCTCCCATATTAATAATACCCTCACAGAGTCCCCAGTAGAAAGAAGGCCCCCTATTGCTGCCCCAGTGGAAATAAAGCTCCCTACAGACCCCTCAGTAGTAATAAGGCCCCCATTGTGCGCTTAGTAGAAATAAGGCGGATCTATAAGACCCTCCTATAGAGCCCCCAGTAGTAATAAGACCGCCTATAATATCCCCTGGATCTGCAGTGCCCCCTGCAGTTATAATCCTCCCTCCACCTTACAGTCCCATGTAAATAACATCACCTCCTCCCCAGCCGCCTCCAACGCACAGTCCCATGTAAGCATCACCCCCTAAGGCTACTTTCACACTTGCGTTCGTGCGGATCTGTCCTGTACTTGTACAGGACGGATCCGCACCGATAATACAAACTAATGCATCCATTCAGGAACGATTTGTTTGTATTAGATTTGAATTTCTAAGTCCCAATACGGATCCGTCCTGACTTACATTGAAAGTCAATGGGGGACGGATCCGTTTACAATTGCACCATTTTGTGTCAATGCAAAGGGATCCGTCCCCATTGACTTACATTGTAAGTCAGGATGGATCCGTTTGGCTCCGCAAGGCCATGCAGACACAAAAACGCTGCTTGCAGCATTTTGGGGTCCGCCTCCAAAACGGAACGGGGGGCCGTACGGAGCCGAACGAATGCATTCTGAATGTATCCGCATCCATTCAGAATGCATTGGGGTTAAACTGATGCATTTGGGGCTGCTTGTGAGAGCCTTGAAACGGATCTCACAAGCGGATCCCCAGTGGCGTACATAGAGAAGTAAGGGCCCCATAGCAAGGATCAAACCAGGCCCCCCCCCCACACAGGACAGAGGGGTTTCTGCCTAAACCCTTTTTAATGACCCTTGGGCCATTATTTCACTGCTTCATTCGCTAAAAGTCCCTTTAGAGGGTAGAGTCCTGACCAAGTTTTCATCTCCAGAAGAAGAGGGGATAATCCCAACTTAGACTGGGCCCCCTCTTGCCCTGGGCCCCATAGCAGTCGCATGGTCTGCCACTATGGTAGTTACGCCCCTGCGGATCCCCAAACGCAAGTGTGAACGTAGCCTAAACATTAAGTCCCATGTACTCAAACATCATTCCCCCCCACCATCCACTTTCAACATACAGTCCCATGTAAATAACATCAGTCCCTCCCCCAGCCACCTCAAGCACACAGTTCCATGTCAATAACATCCCTCCCTTCAGCCCTAACATACATCCCAGTTAAATAACTACAACTCCCAGCATTGCTCTGCCTCTCCCTGTCCCTTCACTTACCTCTCCAGTCCTCATGTACAGACATCAGCATTAGGCTCCTTCCCCTCTTCACTCCGGTCCAATCCTGCACTGGTCACATGATGGTGACATCATCCAGGTCATCCTATCACAGCCTGTTTTGCTGATCACATGACCTGTGATGTCACCACAGGTCCTTCACCTCTACACCCAGTGTATTAGATTCAATTGTATTGCCGTTCTGTGTACGGCAATACAGTTGTATCTAGCAGGCAGGCAGGACATTCGGGGCCTGGGACAAAACATCAGGGGCCCAGGCCCCGAATGTTTTAATCTAGTGATGCAGTCACTAGTGAATGGGAGTCGGGAAACGGAGCTCCCTTGGGCCCCCAGGAGCAACTGGGCCCGGGGCAGCTGCCCCTTTTGCCCTGCGGCAAAGACGGCCCTGAATACAGGCCTCTAACTGTTCAATCGTCTTGGGCCTTCTTTGTTGCACCTTCCACTTTATGATGCGCCAAATGTTCTCTATAGGTGAAAGATCTGGACTGCAGACTGGCCATTTCAGTACCCGGATCCTTCTCCTACGCAGCCATGATGTTGTGATTGATGCAGAATGTGGTCTGGCATTATCTTGTTGAAAAATGCAGGGTCTTCCCTGAAAGAGATGACGTCTGGATGGGAGCATATGATGTTCTAGAACCTGAATATATTTTTCTGCATTGATGGTGCCTTTCCAGACATGCAAGCTGCCCATGCCACACGCACTCATGCAACCCCATACCATCAGAGATGCAGGCTTCTGAACTGAGCGTTGATAACAACTTGGGTTGTCCTTGTCCTCTTTGGTCCGGATGACATGGCGTCCCAGATTTCCAAAAAGAACTTCGAATCGTGACTCGTCTGACCACAGAACAGTCTTCCATTTTGCCACACTCCATTTTAAATGATCCCTGGCCCAGTGAAAACGCCTGAGCTTGTGGATCTTGCTTAGAAATGGCTTCTTCTTTGCACTGTAGAGTTTCAGCTGGCAACGGCGGATGGCACGGTGGATTGTGTTCACTGACAATGGTTTCTGGAAGTATTCCTGAGCCCATTCTGTGATTTCCTTTACAGTAGCATTCCTGTTTGTGGTGCAGTGTCGTTTAAGGGCCCGGAGATCACGGGCATCCAGTATGGTTTTACGGCCTTGACCCTTACGCACAGAGATTGTTCCAGATTCTCTGAATCTTCGGATGATGTTATGCACAGTTGATGATGATAGATGCAAAGTCTTTGCAATTTTTCGATGGGTAACACCTTTCTGATATTGCTCCACTATCTTTCTGCGCAACATTGTGGGAATTGGTGATCCTCTACCCATCTTGGCTTCTGAGAGACACTGCCACTCTGAGAAGCTCTTTTTATACCCAATCATGTTGCCAATTGACCTAATTAGTGTTAATTGGTCTTCCAGCTCTTCGTTATGCTCAAATTTACTTTTTCCAGCCTCTTATTGCTACTTGTCCCAACTTTTTTGGGATTTGTTGACACCGTGAAATTTTGAATCAACGTATTTTTCCTTTAAAATGATGCATTTACTCGGATTAAACGTTTGATCTGTCATCTACGTTCTATTACAAATAAAATATTGACATTTGCCATCTCCACATCATTGCATTCAGTTTTTATTCACAATTTGTTTAGTGTCCCAACTTTTTTGGAATCCGGTTTGTACATCACCTTGAAACATTTTTTTATTGATTGGGGTCATAGACACCTAATAAAATCCACTGTGATTCATTGTGGAGGCAGGCAGGGAGGGGGCATTTACAGGCTGGAAATCAATCGGTGGGGCAGGTCCTTTCCTTCCTCTATATAGAGCAGCCTGCATCTAGGTGACTATTTATACAGATTTGGATCCTCATAGCAGATATTTGAAATAATTGCATGCCCATGCCAAAGTTAAATATTGACTGTTCTATACATGAAACGCGTCGGCTTTCGCTGCTTCTCACCCCAAGGAACGCAGTGCAGTTATTGGAAAGCATTACTAATAATATATAGAAATCTTTGCTGGCCTCACTGCACTTGTGAGATGATTGAATTAACCCCTTAATGACCAGTGTGGCTTTATTGTAGCACACCGCGATGCTGAAAAGCAGATGCTAAGGTCAAAGCTGTATTAGGCAGTCAGATTGTGCTCGTTTTGAAGCATGCTTAAAAATCATTGTTTGCCGGTGGCAGATCGTGCTTGCTAATCAGGATCTGCTGCCGACAACAACTATTGGATTAGTAGAACTACAAGTAACAGCACACTGCTAGTCAATTGCACAAAGATATAAGCAAACACTGAATAAAAAATAGCTGCTTGGTGGCCATACTTACTGCAGGGGCAGTTAGAAGCTCTTTGCGCATATAATTGATAAAAAAAAAGTCGGGCCCATCTACCAGACGACAAGGTGGCTACTAATCAGATGGGGCCTACTCTAACATGCCTCTCCTGGGCTTACAGCCTACAATCTGGGCAAAGTAGAATACAGCTGTACAATCTATCTGATTAAAAGCACATGGTAAATGGGCGGTGGTGCACTGTTCAAACTTACCAGCAGGGGGTGCCACCCTGGTAGATGGGCCCGACCTATTTTTGATCAATTATATGCGCAAAGAGCTTCTAACTGCCCTTGCAGTAAGTATGGCCACCAAGCAAGTATTTTTTATTCAGTGTTTGCTTATATCTTTGTGCAATTGACTAGCAGTGTTCTGTTACTTGTAGTTCTACTAATCCAATTGTGTTTCAGCCAAGGTAGCGTGCACCTGCGTTCTCAAATTTCACTTATTATGGAGGTGCTGGTTCGTTTGTTTTTCTCACCGACAACAACTAGTCAGTATGGGGACGAGTGATGGCACAACGATTGCTCCTCCCCCTACTCTACAGTGGTCTCCTCCGCTAAGAAACAGGCGATTTCTGGGAGGACACGGTCTTTAATGTAATACAGCCCTTAGTAACACTTCCCTGCCTTCAATTCAATGCTAATTCCATACTGAGCTGAATATCTAATGCCAGCACTGAAAATATTATGGTTGTTAGGCAGCTTCTAACATAGCAACCAGACTGTCCAACCTGCCTCATAGCTGAACCGGCACACATTAGTAGTCCGACCGTGCCATATCTTGTTCTGCTTGTGTTTGTTCTTCAGTCTACCATGTCTAGTGGCGGCATGTCGCCCCGTAATTATATAATGATTATAGTGGATGGCACTCTTTGTTTGTGGTTGTCGGTGCTCAGTGGAAGAGTTCAGTCGGAATATATATATATAGAGACCACAACACTCGATGTATTTCAAAGTTAAATTCATTTATTTATTGTCCATCCCAAGTAGGATCTTTTATAATTGCAAATGGCCAACCTTTCGGTCCACTAGGACCTTGATCACGGCCTTAATGCAGGAGATCGGAGGCATTGAGAGGTCCTCCCGATGCCCCCGAGCCCCGTAATTATAGGCAACACCCCTAAAATATCCCTCGTTTCATTGGCAATACACATGAACTGTAATGAAAGATATGGACGGTTATGTTTGTCTGGCACAAAACCTAAAATTCCAGACCCCAGTTCCCTTCTGAAAAGCATGTCTACCCAGTGTTGTCTTTCAGGAGTCTGGAAAGGGTGAACTGAAGGATCACCTTTACCAGGGGTGTAGCTATAGTGAAAGGAGGGGAAACCAAACTCACAAAAGACCCACCCAGGAGGGGAGCTCAAAAGGGATCCACCCAGGAGGAAAACTCAGAAGGGACCCACCCAGGAGGAAAACTCAGAAGGGACCCACCCAGGAGGAGAACTCAGAAGGGACCCACCCAGTAGGAGAACTCAGAAAAGACCCACCCAGGAGGAGAACTCATAAGGGACCCACCCAGGAGGAGAACTCATAAGGCACCCACCCAGGAGGAGAACTCATAAGGGACCCACCTAGGAGGAGAACTCAGAAGGGACCCACCCAGGAGGAGAACTCAGAAGGGACCAACCCAGGAGGAGAACTCAGAAGGGACCAACCCAGGAGGAGAACTCAAAAGAGACCCACCCAGGAGGAGAACTCAGAAGGGACCAACCCAGGAGGAGAACTCAAAAGGGACCCACCAAGGAGGAGAACTCAGAAGGGACCCACCCAAGAGTAGAACTAAGAAGGGACCCACTCAGGAGGAGAACTAAAAGACTTTATTGTCAGGGCCCCTGCAACAATATTATATAATACACTAGCAGAAGGACCCGTATTCGCTCGAGTATATTTAATTTAATGTTTGTGTGTGTCGTTAAAAGATATCGACAGCATCCACTATAACAGTGACCTCCACAGACCCTCACCCCTTAACACTGCCCCCCTCCACGGTGCTGCATCTCCTTAAAATGGGACCTCCGCAGCAGCCCACCCCCTTGACAGTGACCTCCACAGGGGCCCGCCCCCTTAACAGTGACCTCTACAGCACCTGTCTCTTAACACTGACCTCAGGTTAAAGTCCCCTTAACTGAGACCTACACCATTCCTGGCCCCCTTAACAGAGACCTCCACAGTGACTGCCCTTTTAACAGTGACCTCACAGCACCCCGCTGCCTTAACAGTGACCTCACAGTACCACCCACAGTAACATCCACAGCGCCCTCCCCTTAACAGTGACCACCACAACGTCCGCCCCTTTATTAGTGACCTCCACAGTACCCCGTCTCCTTAACAGTGATTTACACAATAACTCGCCCCCTTAACAGTGACCTCCACAGAGCTCCGTTCCCTTAAAATATGTCCTCCACAACACCCTGCCCCCTTAACAGCGACCTCTACAGCACCCCGACGCTTAACACTGACCTCCATAGCGGATCGTCCCCTAGGGAGTGGGCGTGGCCTAACCGGGTCAGGGCATGGCTTAGCAGGACTTGAGGGCAGGGTTTTTAAGTCTGTCTTTTGAGGGTGGCCTAAATGGCCACTCTACATGCCTCCTGAACTGTGACCTCCACTGCACTCCGCTCACTTAACAGTGTCACCCACAGCGCCCTGCCCCTTTAAAGGAAATCTGTCACCAGGATAGATGTGCCTTTGTTCCAGCAATAGATGTTTTCTATCTTCTAAAAATCCAGTTTATTTTAAAGGCAAATGAGCCAGTAAGGTGCCCAGTAGGGCGTCACTCTTGCAGAAAGGAGCCCAGGCACGCCCTCCTGCTAGTGCCCAAGCCTGCCCTAATGCTGGGAGCAGGGAAAAGGGGGGCAGAGTCATGGCTTGAATGTGATGTAGGAGGGGTGGGTGGGCACATTGTGGCAGGGGGCTCCTTCCTGCAAGACTGACGCCCCACCGGGCACCTTACTGGCTCATTTGCATATCAAACATCTATTGCTTAAACAAAGGCACATCTGGAGATAAGGCACTAAGTGCTATTAGGCCATGGCTTTACTTCAATAGCGATTATCCTGGTAAAGTAGAACCGGCTTAGTTGCCCATAGCAACCAATCAGATTGCACCTTTCATTTTCCAAAGGAGCTGTGAAATATGAAAGGATCGATCTGATTGGTTGCTATGGGCACCTAAGCGAGTTTTCCTTTGCACCAGTTTGATAAACGACCCCTCATAGTATAAATATATTTATGTCGTACGAACTCATAAGTGGGTAATGGGTAGAGCTGAAATCCTGTCAAGATCTAGCCCTTCTCCCTCCATTATCCAAGTGAACAATGGAGCATTCATCCCTCTAATCTCTTATTCTCCTAGCAGATTCAGCATAGCCGCAGACATTTCTATTGGATTTGTGCACAGCCACAGCCATGTTTATTCGGGAATAGCGGGGGATGTTTATTAGGTAAATGAGTAATGTCGCTCAGTTCATCGCCCCGTGGCGTACGTGACGAGCCGGAGATACTATAAATCTGCAATTCCATCAAAGTCTACATATCTTCTCATATACAGTGCGGAGACACTGGAAATAAACATCCCTCAGATGATAGCCAGAGAGATGGATTTATTTAGTGCTCCCTGATGAGACTGACAGAAAGGACCATCAAGACACGCAGAAGGCACAGGGTACTGATAAAGATAATTAACTCCAGATCTGCTTTCCATGGATGTTCTCTGATGTTAGCGCTAATATAGTTATTATATAGGAAAAGATAGAAAACGCCAGACTGTGAAAATATTCTGTCTAAAGATGGCCATGCACATTAGGTTAATGTCGGCTGAAATCACCGATCTCAACAGGACCATTCGCCCATCTATTGGGTGTCGGGGCCTCCTGATTCTGCAAGATTGGGAAATTTGGAAAACAGTCTTGTCCCTCTCACCATATCCTTTGCAGTAACTGTTACTATAGGTTATGATATGACCCTGTTGTGGTGACTATTGCTAGAACATGCACACGTTCCTATTATGTTTACGTACGTTATTGTGTCTCCCAGCTGTTAGGGAAGTGGGTGTGGAACCACTGTGAAAACCGACAGATTTGACTTAGGGCTAGTCCCTTGGTATTCACCCTTTAACCTCTGTACAGGGATCTAGACTTTGCTGCAGCGGTACCACCAGGCTACTACCTCCTGGAATAGTCTATGTGTGAGTGATGGCTGACCCAAAGGGATCAGAGAGACACTGTTGCAGAGCACCGAAGGATCAGGCAAAAATATAGTCAGGGACAGGCTGAGGTCAAGGCAGGCAAAGTTCGAGCAATACAATAAACAGGGTCAGTTCAGGCATCGGAGGGTGTATATGGGTATATAGGCAGATTTTAGCAGACGGGAAGACAACAGAATACAGCACATCTTTGCAGGAACTTAGCAAACCAAGGAACCTATTGCTCAGGCACTCTCCCACTGGGGATGGTGCCTGAAGTACCCTAGGGTTTCTAAACATTGGCTGGTGAATTGGATGCATGCTGGCCTCTCAGAGACTGAGAGAACGCGCGCATGTCCTACGGACACGAGGAGAGGCTTTGCCAGAGAGCAGGCCCACCTGGAAGATGACTGCAGGGGACGGGTTAGAACAATCTGAGAAAGTCATTTAGCTTAATGACGGGAAGTTATGCAGCCACCTATTGAGCAATTTTATTATTGCAGTCTGATCAGCTACCTCTCTAATTAGCATCTTAGGCCTCTTGCAGACGGACGTTGTTGTTCCATTCCGTGCATTGGGGACCGCAATTTGTGGTCACCAATGCACAGGCAACGTCCGTGTGGCGGCCTGGATGGATCCAGACCCTTTCAACTTTTTACATAACGGAAGCACGGATCGTAACCCCACGGAAGCACTCTGTAGTGCTTCCGTGGGGTTCCATTCTGTGCTTCCGTTCCGCACCGCATCTCCGGTTTTGCGTACCCATTCCAGTTAATGAGTCCGGTGCCCCGTGTATTGCGGAACCACCGTATACGGCCGGCAGTACGGCCACGGGAGCACAACGGCTGTGTGCAAGAGGCCTTAGGGGGAGATTTATCATCTTCCTCGCTCTAGAAAAGTGGCTTTAAAAAGTCACAAGCTGTGTGTTTACTCTTTTTAACTGCAACTTTTTAAATGCCAGTTTTCCAAAAGGGGCATGGCAAGTACGGCAAAGGGGGGTGGCCAACAACAGAGACAAATTTATCTTCATTTACAACAGTTTTATGGTGTAAATGAAGCCAGAAATCTACTGCAGATCTGAGCTGCCGTAGATTTCTGTTTAGGCGCATAGCCTACGCCTCGTCATAAAAGTGGTGCATTCTCCGGCAGTACAGGGGATTTTAAAACTGGCAAAGTTATTTCCTGTCTTTGCAAATATCCCCCTTTGTGCTGAAAAAAGCTCTTTGGAAAGACCTCCCCTAAGAAGGTCCTTCAGTTTCAGTGAAAGCATAAGTAGGAGTGCTATGCATGCCTCATGTGCAGAGTGAGAAGAGAATGAAGGAGTGAGCTGGTAACTGCTGCTGGAGACAGATCCAGTGTGTTCCTGCAGGAACTAGCAGAGGTGGTTGCTACTGCCACAAAACCTCAGGGAATTGCTAGCGCAAAAGAAGCCGAATACCGCATAGAGTTTGAAATAGGAGCTCAGGGATAAATAGAAGCTGCCTAGTCCATGCATTGTGAAGGCAGCTGGGGCCTGTAAAGGAAACAAGCCTATAATAAAGACCAACCAGCTTGTAAGCAATATTGTGTGTTGCAAAGCAGAGATACTGCTGCAGTTAAGTGTGTGCACAATGGTTGTAAAATGAGTTATCGCGACCTGGAACTGTGTGTGTCCCGAGGCAGAGATACTGAACAAATCGGGTTCTGATTGCTCTATCTGAACCTGATTCATTTCAAAACTTTGTTTATAATATGCGTTCCATACTGCAGTAAAATGTAGCCGCTCCGCTGAGGCCTTCTTTTTCTAGCCACAAGTAACACAAGACTTGCTTAGTCTCGTGCTTGCACTGTAACGTCACAGGCACGAGACTAAGCAAGTCTCACGTTACTTGTGGCTAGAAGAAGAGGGCCACAGAGGAACCCATACATTTTTCTGTGGTACGGAGCCCATATTCCTAAGAAACAAGCTGCTTCTGAGGTGTCTGACAGTAAATTATGTCCAGTTTAAGAATGAGACTTATTCCAATATCCCATATGATCCAGCACTACATGATCTAGGATGCTTCAAGCATCAAACTCCAAGACCCTCAGCTTTCTGCAGTGCTAAAGTATTGCTAAGCCCTCACAGTGGTACAAATCCGTGTAGAGGCAAACGTGGAAGCATGGAGATGATTCTTCTCTCATCCAATCTGAGAATGACATGGAGAAGGGTAGACATTCCAGCTACTGGGTCATAATACAGTAGTATATCCTGCCTCAATGCAAGGTACATCACTGTGGACCAAAATGCTGACAGATGTGATCTTCTGTTAGGGGTTGTGAGTAATGTCAAGTTTTCTTCTTGAAAGCTGGTCCTCTCTAGCTATGAGGAAAAGTAACATCAGTATTCAAAACTTCTCCCCTTCAAAAAAGGGGAGAAGTTGTTTCTGTTCTTTATACTTTCTCTCCTTTTATGATCTACTTCTGATTTTGGTTTGCAAAACTGCATGCAGAAACCTCTCTGTATGGCTGAACCCTTAGTCTACTCAACAGTGTCTTATTCTGCTTCGATGCTCAGTACACACCATGGACCAAAGGTTGATCTCTCAAGTGAATCCCTTCACCATTGTTTGGAGATTCCCAAAAGTCAGTAATGCTTTACCTAGAAAAATATTTAGAGATTTCTAATGGTTTCCTTTGAGCAGTGCCTAAATAGTTTGGTGACCCACAATTTTGGAACCTAGATCTTAGCTTGATGACCATCACTGAAGTCATCATGTGACAAATTTACAAGAAGGCTACAAATGTTGGCAACATTTTCACCTCAAAAAGTGGGTCATCCAATCAGTCCAGCAGCACCATGCTTGCTATCTTTGAAGACAGAGATGTAACTTGAAGCACCTGGATCCCAATGCAGAATCAGTCAAAGGACTCTCACCTACCACATGCCGCTCATAATACTGGTGTTTTTTGGTAGCAGAGGAGGTCAGAACTTAGGTATAACTTGTCCCCCTGTACCCCCAACAACATCCTGTCCTTAGATGCAATGTTACAATAACCAAGTTATCCATGTGACCACCACCTTGATCCCATCATGCCATCAATGTGGACGCCTATGTTGTCTGTGGGTACAGAATTTTATTCCCCAAGAAGGAAAAAAAATCCACCCGCCTTTTCATACATTTTGAGAAAACGAGCCAAGAACTGAACATTCAGATGAAGAGCCTTTGTGTAAACACGACATCTGCGGCTGACATTTTGGTGCTAAGAATTGTCTGCAGACTGTGTGGAGCTGTATAAATATGCAGTAACCGTCAGTAACAATTCGCATTCGTCTGGTTAACCGCGCTTTGTGGCATCAATTAAAGATGATAAATGTGGGAACGCTTCTCCTTTGGATAGGATGTGTGAAAAGCATTTCTAAGGGCTGTGCAATTATAACAATGGTTGTTTTCTAGGTAGCAATTTGTGCTGATATCGCGTATTATGGTGCTGAAATGTAACATGAGAAAGATATCATGTGCTTTGTTCTTTCTTCATCCATAATAGAAGTCTGAGGATATGGCCACAAGGTCAGGAACCACAGCATCTCATTTCCCAATAGAAGTCAATGGAGAAATAGTTGTCTGAACTTTCCAACTTGTGATGACTGCACTTGTTGTACATGCAGTCAACTGCTCATAAAACATGTCCACCTGCTTGCGGCTGCTGGTCACACTGGTTACACAGTTGATCAGCCGTTTGCGGTATATGTTTATATCATTGACCAGAATGCTAAAGAACCGCAAAAATTCACAACAGTCCATAAACAATCGCGGACAAAAAACACACCCTAAAATCATGACCACGTGTGGCGTTAATGCACTAGAATTGTGTGCAGAAAATCTCTAGCATTTTACAGTAGCTGCAAAGTAGGCGAGTTTTCAATAAATCTCATCCACACGCTGCGTAAAAAAAATTGCTGTGGAAATTGACCATCTAAAATCCACAGCATGTTGATTTATGCTTCGTTTTTTTACAGTGGATTTTGTCCCGTGTGTACAAGGAGAAATTTCCTACGGATTTCTCATTGTTTAAACACCAAACCCACACGTGTTACTTGCCAGATATACGCACTAAAAATCTGCAGAAACAATCGATATGCAACAGGTTTCAATATCCACATAGCAGGTCAATTTCCACAAGGAAAAGATACGGAAATTGTACACGTCATTCACTTTGCGGAAACTGCATTTGTTCCGCACGAAAATCCACGTGGAAAAACCATTTGTGATCAGCAACATATGCAGGTGGGGGATTGCTGATGTCTTAGTCTGAGTTCACACGGGCGTGGCGGGAAAAGGTGCGGGTGCGTTGCGGGAACATGCACATTTTTTCCGCGCGAGTGCAAAACATTGTAATGCGTTTTGCACTCGCGTGAGAAAAATCGCGCATGTTTGGTACCCAAACCCAAACTTCTTCACAGAAGTTCTGGCTTGGGATCAGTGTTCTGTAGATTGTATTATTTTCCCTTATAACATGGTTATAAGGGAAAATAATAGCATTCTGAATACAGAATGCATGGTAAAATAGCGCTGGAGGGGTTAAAAAAATAATAATAATAATTTAACTCCCCTTAATCCACTTGCTCGCGCAGCCCGGCATCTCTTCTGTCCATCTTAGCTGTGTGCAGCTACGGTCATCACATGGTCCGTCACATGATCTTTTACCATGGTGAGGGATCATGTGATGACCGGAGTGACGTCACCACAGGTCCTTTTCCTACACACAGCAAAAAAGAAGACAGAAGAGATGCCGGCTGCGCGAGCAAGTGGATTAAGGTGAGTTACACTTTTTATTATTTTTTTTAACCCCTCCAGCCCTATTGTACTAAGCATTCTGTATTCAGAATGCTATTATTTTCCCTTATAACCATGTTATAAGGGAAAATAATAATGATCGGGTCCCCATCCTGATCGTCTTCTAGCAACCGTGCGTGAAAATCGCACCGCACATCCGCACTTGCTTGCGATTTTCACGCAGCCCCATTCATTTCTATGGGGCCTGCGTTGCGTGGAAAACGCACAATATAGAGCATGCTGCGATTTTCACGCAACGCACAAGTGATGCGTGAAAATCACCGCTCGTGTGCACAGCCCCATAGAAATGAATGGGTCCAGATTCAGTGCGGGTGCAATGCATTCACCTCCCGCATTGCACCCGCGCGGAATACTCGCCCGTGTGAAAGGGGCCTTAGGGCATGTTCACAATGAGGATTTTTCTATTCTGAGGCTGACCCCAAATTTCTGCTGCAGATTTGCGGGAGCACACGCTGTGGATTTAACCCCATTCAATGGGAGCTAATCCGCGTGTGGTCAATTCTTTTTTATTTATGCGGCACAACTGTGGAAAATCCATTCCATATGAACTACGCCGTGGATTTCCATGAAAAACAATAGGAGGCTGAATACATGAGGCTATCTCATAACAAAAAATCTGTGCCATGTCAAAATAAAATCCGTCTTGTGAACGTACCCTAAATTTAATATTCCTTCAAAAATTAGAAAAATTCTATCAAATCAACGTCTTCATGTTAGAACATATCCCCATTAGGATAACTTGCAATCACTCCTGTCCCTGCACGTTTCCTCCTGTTTTTATTTTAGGAAGTCTCCTTCTGTCAGCTTTGGACTGAAGTC
Source organism: Bufo bufo (assembly GCF_905171765.1). Lineage (NCBI taxonomy): Eukaryota > Metazoa > Chordata > Amphibia > Anura > Bufonidae > Bufo > Bufo bufo. The sequence goes on along the minus strand of NC_053390.1, from coordinate 803,951,471 downwards.
CCTTGGACCCAGAATCTGTGTATACAGGACCTCCCAACTTTAGAATAGAAGGAAGAGGGACACTACGTGCCCAAGGCGACTTTCACACTTGTGTTTGTTGCGGATCCGTCATGGATCTGCAAAAACGGTTCTGTTACCATAATATAACCGCATGCATCCGTCATAAACGGATCCATTTGTATTAGGTCTTCTATAACCATAACGGATCCATCTTGAACACCATTGAAAGTGAATAGGGGACGGATCCGTTTTCTATTGTGCCAGAGAAAACGAATCCGTCCCCATTGACTTACATTGTGTGCCAGGACGGATCCGTTTGGCTCAGTTTCATCAGGCGGACAGCGATTTGGTGTCCGCCTCCAGAGCGGAATGGTGAGTGATCGGAGGCAAACTGATGCCTTCTGAGCGGATCCTTTTCCATTCAGAATGCATTAGGGCAAAACTGATCCGTTTTCGACATGCCTCCCCCGTACCAGGACCGCCACTGAAATCCGGGACTGTCCTGCCGGATACTGGAAGGAGGTATGGCTTTAGGCCTCATGCACATGACCATAGCCTGCCTGTGCCTGTATTGTGGTCAGCGAACAGGGGGTCCGCAATATACAGGCACCAGCCGTGTGCGCACCGTATCAAGTGATGGGTCTGAGATCCGAGAGATACGGTGTGGTCTGGAATGGAAGATCGGAAACCTATATGGAGTGCATCCATGGGTTGTCGGATACAGATTGCAGACCCCATTTAAATGAATGGGTTCATGTCTGCAGACAGTGGACACACTGTCGGCACCCATGCATTGCAATATATACACACACACACACACACACATGTGTAAATATATGTATATAAATATGTATATATACATATGTGTATGTATATTCATATATATATTTATATGTACACATACTTAGGCTCCATTCGCACATCCGCAATTCCATTCCGCATTTTGCGGAACGGAATTACGGACCCATACATTTCTATGGGGCCACACGACGCGCGGCCCCCGATCCGGAATTGCGGACCCGCACTTCCGGGTCCGCAATTCCGATCCTGAAAAATAATAGAACATGTACTATTCTTGTCCGCAATAGCGGACAAGAATAGGCATATTCTCTTAGTGCCGGCAATGTGCAGTCCGCAAAATGCGGAACGCACATTGCCGCTGTCCGTGTTTTGCAGATCTGTGGATCCGCAAAACACACACGGATGTGTGAATGGACCCTTAGACAATACATACACACACATACATATAGATACATACACACATATATACATATATATATATATATACACATACGGTCAGTGCCCATGCATTGCGGACCGCAATGTATATACACATATAAATATATTAAACACATGTGCTATATTTTGTGTATAAATATGTGTGTGTATATATATATATATAAAGCAAAACAACAGCACTCTCATTAGATGAAAATAGGAAAAAGATTTTTCACCCATGTGGACGCGATGTTTGTGTATATATATATATATATAATCCAAAAAGCAGGCAGCACTCCAAGGTAAAGGTGTATATATATATACACACACACAAAATCATAGTTCCTGGCTAGATGTCCTGCTTTTACTGTTGGTTGCAGGGGCGTGGCCTAACGGAACCGGTGGGCGTGGCTTAGCGGGTCGGCTGTGTGGTGATAGTGCAGGGGGGGATGGGGATTGACTAAGTATCTTCTGCAGTAGGGACTCTGAAGGGTTTTATCACAGCCAGCTTCTGACAGGAATCAGCTGTTTGTAGAGAGGGAACAAGCAGCTGATTCCTGTCACAGTTGGGGCGGGCAGCAGGGAGCCGACCACTGACAGGAGCAGACTGCGCATGCGCATGGACGAGCTTCCTCTCAAGCAGCCATGGACGAACTCAGCTGCAAGGTAGAGCTGGGCTGAGGGGGAGGGGCTTATAACTGAGAGAGAAGCAGGCAGGTGTGTTTAATGAAGTATATTAGGGACTTTATTTTTTCCCTGCCTGCCACACTGTAGTGGAGAGTATTTAATGAGTGGCCAACCCCTTTAAGGGCCCTTTTTTTTTTATTAGGGGTCCATTATTGTCAGAGCTCGTGCCCAGCGCAGGATCCTCAGGTACTCTGGAGGTCCAGTCCGACCCTGACTCCTGCCTCCTGTACCCATAGTGGAAGGGACTGAAACAAGTCTGTCTTGTATGGAGAGGCAGGGCACTGTGTAGCACAGAGCTTTTTTTCTTCTGATACAAAGCTCCAAATCTAGGTAGACATAGACAACTAATGGTTTGCTGCTTGCAGCTGCCACTAGAGGGAGCTGAGCTTTGTGCGTAGCATGTTATGATTGAGTTCGGTATATAAGGTTGTGCAGAAAACTTTAGGTCCCTTTCTTCCTAAATATAACGGAGATATTACCCCCTTTTACTAACATTGAGCTATAACATGACTTGATTAAAGGGTATTGATATTTTTGCAGCCAAATTCTTTATTGATCCAATGTATCTAAATGAAAAATGATCTGATTATAGTCTCCTACTCTTTTTTGTTTACAGGTTAAAAGGAGACCTATGCGTCTCCATGGTAACAGACTACAAACAAACACTGTGCAGTCAGATCCTGCAGTCATACCCTCTTACTTCTCAGGAAAATACATTTGGGAGATCAGCAAAATGTAAGGAACAGTTGGGAGCGAGGTGATGAGATTACACGGACAAGTCTTGTCCATACTGTTACCATGGAGACTGATTAGGAGCTGTGTACACAAAACGATAAGATTTAAATCAAGACTTATTGGAAATTGACTACATTTCTCACTTTCAATACATTTGTTGTGAAGGTGGACATTATGTGTGGAAAAGGTGACTCCAGGAACAGCAGTTATCGGCGTGGCGCTTGGCTTGATACACAGTCCATAATAACAGAGGTCTAGGCGAGGAGAAGTATTCTGATATACAGTATTAGTATGAGAAAAACTACCCTCACAGATGGAAGTCATTTGTCAGTAGAACTTCAGTGAGATAGCCCCATTTCTCATCCAATAAAGTTTAGAGTCTGTGACTTTCGAAGAATTACAGATTTCCCAAAATGTTATTATTAGTCTAAACAGTAAGCATAGATACAGAAAAGGGATATTTTGATGTGTTTATATAGTTACATAATACGGCTAAAAAATGAAATATGCCCATCATGTTCAACCAAGGGACGGGATAGTGCATGGATAAAGGTCAGGGGTGTGGGTAAAGGTTAGAATTTTGTTGTTTCCACTTATTGATCCAGAAGAAGGTAAAGAAAATGCCATGAACCAATCTACCCAAAAATTGGAAATGTCCCTCCTGATCCCAGGTGGAGTTCAGACTGGAACGGTATTCATACAAGAGATATACCCACTTACAAAAATGGCCAACTTCTGAGGTGTTTATTCCACAGATCCACTGCTCTAAAAGGACCAGCTCCTGAGGTGACTATTCTACAAAATTAACAGCTCTTACTGTGAAGAACCAGCACATGATCTGAATAGTCCACATATCCACTGTTTTCACAGTAAAGAACTATCTCCTGAGGTGACTATTCTACAGATTCACAGCTCTTATAGTGAAGAACCAGCTCATGAGATGAAATATTCCACATATCCTCTGCTCTTACAGTAAAGACCTATCTCCTAAAGTGACTATTCCTCAGATTCACTGCTCTTACAGTAAAAAACCCAGCCCCTTAGATGACTACTCCACGGAGCCACTGCTTTTACTGTAAAGAACCAACTCCTGAGGTGACTATTTTATGGATTCACTACTTTTACAAAAATTAACCACCTCTTGAGGTGACTTTCTACAGATTCACAACTCTTAAAGTAACGAACCAACTCCTGAGGTGACTGTTCTACAGATTCACTGCTCTTACAATAAAGAGACTGTGAACTCATTCTTCTCCAGTCAGAGGCAGTGTCCCCTTGTCTTTTGAAGGCATTTGACATGAACGAAATTGCGGATCCTGAAAAAATGGATGCGGATCCCAAAAAAAACGGATGCGGATCCAGGAAATGTGGATTTGCATCCAATCCAGCCCCACTGAAAGTGAATGGGTCCGCAAATTGCGGAACGAATGCGGACCCAAATTACAGACGTGTGAATGGACCCTTATTGTGATAATCTGTTTTGCCTTTTTGTAGAAAAGTGTCTTTCAATTCTTATGTAAATAAAGGCTTCATTGCATCGAGGGGTGGGCCCCTTGGTGTACCTTGTCACTTCTGTTTTCCAGGCTCTAATCAGTTCTCCCCTTGGCTGACAAGGCCACGAATCATCATTGTCCTTTACCTGGCCCTGTAAGTCCATTCCTGTGTTGCACAACTGCAATGTGCGCCGCTCCCCAGGGCCCTCCGAGCGGTGTAGTGCAGCCTAAATGTCTCTTTATGTGTGTCATGGTGCTCCTACCTGGATACCGCTGGACCCCAGGCTTTGGCTCCGAAGCAATAAAAAGGGGAAATAATTGAGGGATTTGAAAGAATAACTTGAGTCAAGACCTTGAGATAAAGTTCAATGGCAGTTTACTTGAATAAACGTTTCTTCAAACTGTTTTTAAGCTTTGTCTTGGTTCCAGCATGCTTTAGCATGAACTGGCAGGCAAACTCAACTCTGCTTTATCTCTTTCTCTCTGCTGTACTGACAGGCTAGCTTAGTAACTTTGATTCCTTCTTTATGCTGCACTCCACTCTTTAGTCTGACTTAGTTTCAGCCAAGGGACTATTCTCCTGGCTCCTGAGGCTTCCAAGCTTCTGCGTCCATTGCCGGCAGAGCTTTAGGGTGCTCTGGCTGGCGTGGGCACGTCAGGCAGTGACGTGTCTTTTCACTCCCTTCCTCTGTCTAGGGAAGACTAGAACTAACTGGAAACTACTGCCCCACCCTTCCGGCAGGAACCATGACTGGCCCACTTCTGCCCCAAGGGGGATAGAATGGAATGGTAAGTTCCATTCTCTCTAATTATAGCTCTGCCATATTTGCTGCCACCTGCTGGTGAACCAGACACCTTACATGTTATAAACAGTTACATAATATTATCAATGCACAATATAGAGAGGACCTGGAACAAAATACATAAGATGATATTGTGTTAGCCCACTAGAGATAGTAGCAGGGTGCAGGAGTGTTAACACCACTCTGGGGTGTTACACAACCAACCGTTCACGCATGAACAGTAATCATCTGTGCAGCAGAGCAAGTTGAAGCAGATGTACTGTGCATGCTCTGATATCTATACGATTTTCTGTCTTTTGCTAAGTGTATATGGAGCACCATCAACAGCAGAAAAGTATCTTCGTGCAAAATCCTCAATAAGAAAAATATAAAATAATAAAATAATATTAAATATATAGTGAAGTTCCACAACATAAGATATAACAAGGACAATTTATTCACTCACAGGATAAAACCTTTTCAACAGCATATAAAATAGATCATCACCAAAAGTCCAGATATGCCCGACCCGGGTTTCGCTCCAGCTGATATGAAGGTTTGCCCCTGAAGATTGGCGATAACAACGATCTCAGACATTAAATCCTTCATAAAAAAAGGGAAGGCTGGGAGTAAAAAGCGGAAACACAAAAACTGAAAATCATCCAGGGCTGAATGGGTTAATGAACATCATTTATTTTTATCTTACGCTACATTTTAGATGGTTCAAGCTCAGCCCTAGACCTATTGTAATCTACACGTGACCATATATACACTGTGCCATGTATTCCTGTTTTGGAGCCGGATCCGGACTATTTGACACTGCTCTCCACTAGAGGGCAGTGCAACACAATAGCAATGTGGTAGAATGCAATAGGGCTGTGCTGATCTTAGGGTCAGTGACCCGTCCACTCAGGTGAGGTCAGGGAGGACAGGGCTGCATGTCACAGGGACAATATCATGATGTGAGGAGGAGATCTATACAATGACAAGTCACAGACTGAGAGTTATATAGTGAGAGGAGTAGGAATACCAACAGCACAGAGTATTTCAGATGGGAAATATGATCCTGTGGGTGGCAGAAAACTTTACCTAAAGTAAGTATCTACAGTACGAACAGGGTGCAAGGGGTTAATCATGGGGGGGGGGCACAGCAGGAGTGCAGAAAGGAGATAAAGGTGGAGGTACAAGATGTAGCAGGGTTAGCACTCAAGCTCTTAACTCAAATTTCTTAACTCATCGTGTTATCTTGAGACAAAAGCCATTGAAGGTGCTTGCTTAACGCATTTAGTTTAGATAACACGTCTCATAAATCATGAGTGTTACCTCTACTACATCTGAGTGCTGGATACTAGGAAGCTTGATGTAAGAGTATAAATACACGGGTGTATGTGACACGAGTACTGTAGATAAAGGTGCAAATATTGCATCAAACCATTTTTTTTATCATTCTAAATAAAGCTGCTCAAGAATTTGTCATTTCTGCAGACTGTGATAGAAGAGAGGATCTAACATTTTTGGCTCTATACACCACCACAATGGATTTGAAATGAAACGAACAAGATGTGCTTTACCTGCAGACTGTCAGCTTTAATTTGAGGGTATTTACATCCAAATCAGGTGAACGGTGCAGGAATTACAGCAGTTTGCATATGTGCCTCCCACTTGTTAAGGGACCAAAAGTAATGGGACAGAATAATAATCATAAATCAAACTTTCACTTTTTAATACTTGGTTGCAAATCCTTTGCAGTCAATTTCAGCCTGAAGTCTGGAACGCATAGACATCACCAGACGCTGGGTTTCATCCCTGGTGATGCTCTGCCAGGCCTCTACTGCAACTGTCTCCAGTTCCCTCTTGTTCTTGGGGCATTTTCCCTTCAGTTTTGTCTTCAGCAAGTGAAATGCATGCTCAATCGGATTCAGGTCAGGGGATTGACTTAGCCATTGCATAACATTACACTTCTTTCCCTTAAAAACTCTTTGGTTGCTTTTGCAGTATGCTTTGGGTCATTGTCCATCTGCACTGTGAAGCGCCGTCCAATGAGTTCTGAAGCATTTGGCTGAATATGAGCAGATAATATTGCCCGAAACACTTCAGCATTCATCCTGCTGCTTTTGTCAGCAGTCACATCATCAATAAATACAAGGGAACCAGTTCCATTGGCAGCCATACATGCCCACTCCATGACACTACCACCACCATGCTTCACTGATGAGGTCGTATGCTTAGGATCATGAGCAGTTCCTTTCCTTCTTCATACTCTTCTCTTCCCATCACTCTGGTACAAGTTGATCTTGGTCTTATCTGTCCAAAGGGATGTTGTTCCAGAACTGTGAAGGCTTTCTTAGATGTCGTTTGGCAAACTCTAATCTGGCCTTCCTGATTTTGAGGCTCACCAATGGTTTACATCTTGTGGTGAACCCTCTGTATTCACTCTGGTGAAGTCTTCTCTTGATTGTTGACTTTGACACACATACACCTACCTCCTGGAGAGTGTTCTTGATCTGGCCAACTGTTGTGAAGGGTGTTTTCTTCACCAGGTAAAGAATTCTTTGGTCATCCACCACAGTTGTTTTCCGTGGTCTTCCGGGTCTTTTGGTGTTGCTGAGCTCACGGTGCGTTCCTTCTTTTTAAGAATGTTCCAAACAGTTGTTTTGGCCGCGCCTAATGTTTTTGCTATCTCTCTGATGGGTTTGTTGTGCTTTTTCAGCCTAATGATGGCTTGCTTCACTGATAGTGACAGCTCTTTGGATCTCATCTTGAGAGTTGACAGCAACAGATTCCAAATGCAAATAGCAGACTGGAAATAAACTCTGGACATTTTATCTGCTCATTGTAATTGGGATAATGAGGGAATAACACACACCTGGGCATGGAACAGCTGAGAAGCCAATTATCCCATTACTTTTGGTCCCTTAACAAGTGGGAGGCACATATGCAAACTGCTGTAATTCCTACACCGTTCACCTGATTTGGATGTAAATACCCTCAAATTAAAGCTGACAGTCTGCAGTTAAGGCACATCTTGTTTGTTTCATTTCAAATCCATTGTGGTGGTGTATAGAGCAAAAAAAAATAGAATTTTGTTGATGTCCCAATATTTATGGACCTGGCTGTATCTATCTATCATCTACAGTTGAAACCAGAAGTTTACATACACTATATAAAAAGACACATCTGCATGTTTTTCTCGATATCTGACATGAAATCAGAATAATCCTTTCCTGTTTCTGGTCAGTTAGGATTACCATAATTATTATTTGCTAAATGGCAGAATAATTAGAGAGAGAGAATGTTGTAAGGCATTTTTATTACTTTCTGCAAAGTCAAAATTTTACATACATTTCATTAATATTTGGTACCATTGCCCTTAAACTGTATGATTTGGGTCAAACATTTCGTATATCCTTCCACAAGCTTCTCCCAATAGTTGGTCGGAATTTGGGCCCATTCCTCCTGACAAAACTTCTGTAACTGAGCCATGTTTGTTGGTCGCCTTGCTCGCACCTGCCTTTTCAGCTTTGCCCATACATTTTCAATAGGGTTGAGATCAGGGCTTTGTGATGGCCGCTCCAAAACATTGACTTTGGTTATCCTTAAGCCACATTGTAACCAGTGTTCTGTCTTCATACACGTTCCCACAGTGTGCATTCTGACATTCAGCATAAACCATTCCTGTCTTCCAAATAAGAGGACTGTTTTCTGTAGTCTAACTTGTTTATTGGTCAATAGGATTGTGAATTGGTAAAACTGCAAGAATTCAAATGGCTTCTATAAGTATAACATATAGAATAGCATGTACAGTAATACATTGACAGAGAAAGCATATGTCTAAAATGGCTGCCTATACATAGAACTGCATGTCTAGCTAACAGAAATAACTCCCTGAGTGACACTTATACCTAGCTAAACAGCTCTGCATAGTATAATGTCTCTAAAAGAAGGTAGATCTCACTCACCAGATATACTTGCACAAAGATGGTGAAGTTTAAGAAGCAGAACTGCATGGAACAGCTCTGCTGATGTCCTGTAGTCTGTATGAAGACTGGGCTTCTCCTTACCAGAATGCCTAGCACCTCCCACAAAGCGACAATCTTTATTAACAAGAAAACAAGGTGCAATACATTTTTACCACCGCTAGATGGTGCTGTTACCTAACTAATAACTGCAGGAATACAGAAAGTGCAGCAGAATGAATTAGAAATGAAATAGACTGAACTGATATGAATATCTCACTGCTGGAGGCAGAACAATTAGTTTGGCAGTAAGCTTCGGGTCATTGACCATTTGGAAGACCCATTTGCGCCCAAACTTTAACTTCCTGGCTTCAGTATTTCCACATAATCTTCTTTCCTCATGATGCCATCTATTTTGTGAAGTGCGCCAGTCCCTCCTGCAGCAAAACAACCCCACAACATGATGCCGCCGCCCCCGTGTTTCACAATTGGGATGGTGTACTTAGGCTTCTAAGCTTCTAGCCTTTTCCTCCAAACGTAAAAGTTTTTTTAAAAAATTGTCAGACCACAGGACATGTCTCCAAAAAATGTAGGTCTTTGTTCCTGTGTGAATTCCCAAACATTAATCCTGCTTTTTAATGCTTCTTCCTGGCAGAGGTGGCCTTTCAGCCCATGTTGATACAGTACTCGATTCACTGTGGATATTGACACAATCTTACCAGCTTCTGCCATCATCTTCACAAGGTCTTTTGCTTTTGTTCTTGGGTTGATATGCACATGTTGGACCAAAGCATGTTCATCTCTGGGACACAGAACCCGTCTCCTTCCTGAGCGGTATGATGGCCGGACGTCCCCATCTTGTTTGTACTTGCGTATAATTGTTTGTACAGATGAACGAGGCGCCTTTAGATATCTTGAAATTGCACCCAAGGTTGAGCCAGACTTGTGCAAGTCCACAATTCTCTTCCTGACATCTTGGCTCATTTCTTTAGACTTTCCCATGATGCTACACAAAGAAGCAGTGTGTTTCAGGTGTGCATTTAAATTCATCCACAGCTGTGTCTCTAATTAACTCAGATGTTGCCAACAAACCTAACAGAAGCTTCCAAACACATGACATCATCATATGGGCAGTCCCGAATTGTTTAAAGGCATAGTCATCTTTAGTGATGAGCGGGAGGTGCCATATTCGATTTCGCAATATTTCGCGAATATTCGAATGAATATTCGTATTATTTTCGTCGAAATCGAATATTCGTAATTATTTTATTTTTCGCGAATAATATGCGATTAAATTAATCGTATGATTTTTTTAAATATTTTTTTCCTGTATAAGGCAACGTTCCTACGACTATGGCTAGGCTAATATGTGTATTTTACGAAACTTCTTAATATTGCTCTAACTCCGTCTTTTAGAATATTCGTAATATTGCTCTAACTCCGTCTTTTAGAATATTACGAATATTCTAAAAGACGAAGTTAGAGCAATATTAAGAAATTTCGTAAAATACACATATTAGCCTAGCCATAGTCATAGGAACGTTGCCTTATACAGGAAAAAAAATAATAATAATAATTTGTACGATTAAATTAATCGTACGATTTAAAAAAAATAAAAATAAATATACGAATATTCGATTTCGCGAATATTTGGAACTATATTCTAAATATTCACGAAATTGCGATATTCGAGAAAAAAAAATCGAAATTCGAATATTCGCGCTCAACACTAGTCATCTTAGTGTATGTAAACTTTTGACATTGCAGAAAGTAATAAAAATGCCTTAAAACATTTTCGCCCTTATTATTCTAGCATTTGGCAAATAATAATAATATTCTGATTTCATGTCAGATATCGAGAAAAACCTGCATAGGTGTCTTTTTATATAGTGTATGTCAACTTCTGGTTTCAACTGTATATGTACAATGGAATCTGTCTGCATTTTCCATATCACATACCATTTGTAATGACCCTCTTGTTTATGCCTACGGTAGAATGTTCCACCGGTACGTGTCCTGGTGTTTGTTACGTGAGTGCGGTAGAACAGGTCCAGGAGATTACCTTCACTACGCCAATATAAGTGTCACCTTGTACGTGAGCCAGGTTTCTAGTCTTTTTGTGTCTGTGTATCACAATAGACTTCCAGGCTTGTGCAGACTTGCAGACACTTGTGGGGTCCTATGAATGTGAACGTGTAGCGTACAAACCAAGCGTACCCACGCAATTTGGTTCTTCTGTGTAAATGTCATTTGGAAACATTATCCGCCTGGAGATGACGGTAGCTAACCCCTCATTGTTCTGTAAGAAAAGGAACGTGGTGCTGGATTCAACAAGGACATATTAGACTACAGGTACAACTTAATTGGGGGGGGGCACTATTTTAGTTACAATAAGTACTGAGCGGTGGGAACACTTCTCAGTATTATGTAACCCAATTCATTGCTACTTAATGACATGGTGCAGGCTCTAAGTGTTATATGGCCTTGTAGACTACATGGTGAAGCCTGTGCCGTGAGGGTATCTACAACTGGTGCACAGAAGTAAATGGTATAAGGCTATTTATTATTTATGGGACTGGGCCCCATGTCGAAATGTTGTGATGCTGCTTATCAGCTACCTAAAACCACCACTAGAGGGAGCTCAAGCCACTAAGCACACTTATTAAACTGTAAAAAGTAAAATTGAGGACATTTTTGCTCTGTCCCCTAAGACCAACAGAGAATATATGCAAAACACGCTGGAAGGCACAAAAAAAAAAGTTTACTGTTGTCAAGTAGACATATAGATTTGAAATAGCTCCCTTTGAACTCAGTGAGCACCCCCCAGTGGCTGCTAAATGTAGCCAGAATTAAATAATTTGTAATGTCAGAAAAAGCTCTACAGATATACACTGCACTTTAAAATGGCTTTGCATGATGTAAAGTTGGTCATACACATGAGATATCTGTTGCTCATTAGGCTAGCAGTTATCTAATTCGTATAAAGAATGGAAGTGGGGCACACTCTAAAAGTACAGGGATCTTTTATTATATATAACACTATTAATAATAATAAATTGAAAATAAAAGTCACAATAGGATATCAACAAGAATAAAAGAGCAGCAGATAAAATGTTAATACCAACGATGGGATAGGGGATGGGTTTAAGAAATAAAATAAAAAGTAAAATTAGATTAAATCAGACAGTATGAATTGATATAAATATGGATCCCAATATATGAATAAATAAAAAATTTTTTTGAAGATAAAATGTTATGTTCGGATATTCAGTAATAGTCATACGAATAGTTCACTGATCATACTTGGTATATTGTTCCATACAGGGTTTTTCAGTAATATAGATAATCCTCTCCTGCCACCAGTCCTTTTAGCAGCTATTGGTTATAATGGTCGGAGTCCCAAGCGTATGCAGCCTTAAGGTTTTTTTGAACAGTAATTCGGCTGCTCATACGCACAGCGGCGTCCCGCTGTAATGATATAGGAAGCGATCGCTTAGATGAGATATGCAAAGTCTTACCCGAGGATCTTTTACGCTGGATGGTGAGCCCTCGACTCGGCGTGTCTCTCCTAACTCCGGTCTCAAGGGCTGATGTCCAGATTCGAATTTGGCGCCAGTGAGGTTGTTTGCTGCACGTGGTTTGGTTACCTGTCGTATATTAGCGTTTGTTCACTTCGGCAATTCGCTGGTTATGTGGCGGTCTCCAGACTTCCTCAGTCTTGCAATATCTCTCTTCTTGATGGGGGGGATTAGTACCAGACGCGTTTCGGGGATTTAAAGGAATGACCACTGAGGAAGCTAGGAGCCCTTGAGACCGGAGTTAGGAGAGACACGCCGAGTCGAGGGCTCATCATCCAGCGTAAAAGATCCTCGGGTAAGACTTTGCATATCTCATCTAAGCGATCGCTTCCTATATCAATACAGCGGGACGCCGCTGTGCGTATGAGCAGCCGAATTATTGTTCAAAAAAACCTTAAGGCTGCATACGCTTGGGACTCCGACCATTATAACCAATAGCTGCTAAAAGGACTGGTTGCAGGAGAGGATTATCTATATTACTGAAAAACCCTGTATGGAACAATATACCAAGTATGATGAGTGAACTATTCGTATGACTATTACTGAATATCCGAACATAACATTTTATCTTCAAAATTTTTATTTATTTATTCATATATTGGGATCCATATTTATATCAATTTATACTGTCTGATTTAATCTATTTTTACTTTTTATTTTATTTCTTAAACCCATCCCCTATCCCATCGTTGGTATTAACATTTTATCTGCTGCTTTTTTATTCTTGTTGATATCCTATTGTGACTTTTATTTTCAATTTATTATTATTAATAGTGTTATATATAATAAAAGATCCCTGTACTTTTAGATTGTGCCCTACTTCCATTCTTTATACTATTTATTCTCCTCAGACTGGGTGCTGTCTGTTAGTGGGTGCACCTTATTTTAGTGCGACATTACCTTTATTTATTATAGTTATCTAATTCGATTACCCCCTGCACGTGCTAACCAAGAGTGCCTGTCTTGTGAATGGGGAGAGGGTAGAAAGCACCTGCCAGAAACCTCTAGCAGTGGCTTATTTCAAGAACACAAGGATGAGGCAATTGAAATCCATCTGCCTGATTATTGGGAGGCCCTTATACACATTAGATCATCATCTGATTCCATCCAAATCCACAGGTCTGTCACAGAATATAACTACTATAATACTGCTCCTATGTACAAGAATATAACTACTATAATACTGCTCCTATGTACAAGAATATAACTACTATAATACTGCTCCTATGTACAAGAATATACCTACCATAATACTGCTCCTATGTACAAGAATATAACTACTATAATACTGCTGCTATGTACAAGAATATAACTACTATAATACTGCTGCTATGTACAAGAATATAACTACTATAATACTGCTCCTATGTACAAGAATATAACTACTATAATACTGCTCCTATGTACAAGAATATAACTACTATAATACTGCTCCTATGTACAAGAATATAACTACTATAATACTGCTCCTATGTACAAGAATATAACTACTATAATACTGCTCCTGTGTACAAGAATATAACTACTATAATACTGCTCCTATGTACAAGAATATAACTACTATAATACTGCCTCCTATGTACAAGAATATAACTACTATAATACTGCCTCCTATGTACAAGAATATAACTACTATAATACTGCCTCCTATGTACAAGAATATAACTACTATAATACTGCTCCTGTGTACAAGAATATAACTACTATAATACTGCTCCTATGTATAAGAATATAACTACTATAATACTGCTCCTATGTACAAGAATATAACTACTATAATACTGCTCCTATGTACAAGAATATAACTACTATAATACTGCCTCCTATGTACAAGAATATAACTACTATAATACTACTCCTATGTACAAGAATATAACTACTATAATACTGCTCCTATGTAAAGAATATAACTACTATAATACTGCTCCTATGTACAAGAATATAACTACTATAATACTGCTTCCTATGTACAAGAATATAACTACTATAATACTGCTCCTATATACAAGCATATAAATACTATAATACTGCCTCCTATGTACAAGAATATAACTACTATAATACTGCCTCCTATGTACAAGAATATAACTACTATAATACTGCTCCTATATACAAGCATATAAATACTATAATACTGCCTCCTATGTACAAGAATATAACTACTATAATACTGCTCCTATGTACAAGAATATAACTACTATAATACTGCTCCTATGTACAGGTATATAACTACTATAATACTGCTCCTATGTACAAGAATATAACTACTATAATACTGCTCCTATGTACAAGAATATAATTACTATAATACTGCTCCTATGTACAAGAATATAACTACTATAATACTGCTCCTATGTACAAGACTATAACTTCTATAATACTGCTCCTATGTACAAGGATATAACTACTATAATACTGCCTCCTATGTACAAGAATATAACTACTATAATACCGCTCCTATGTATAAGAATATAACTACTATAATACCGCTCCTATGTATAAGAATATAACTACTATAATACTGCCTCCTATGTACAAGAATATAACTACTATAATACTGCTCCTATGTATAAGAATATAACTACTATAATACCGCTCCTATGTATAAGAATATAACTACTATAATACTGCTCCTATGTATAAGAATATAACTACTATAATACTGCCCTCTATGTACAAGAATATAACTACTATAATACTGCTCCTATTTACAAGAATATAACTACTATAATACTGCTCCTATGTACAAGAATATAACTGCTATAATACTGCCTCCTATGTACAGGTATATAACTACTATAATACTGCTCCTATGTACAAGAATATAACTGCTATAATACTGCCTCCTATGTACAAGAATATAACTACTATAATACTGCTCCTATGTACAAGAATATAACTACTATAATACTGCTCCTATGTACAAGAATATAACTACTATAATACTGCTCCTATGTACAAGAATATAACTACTATAATACTACCTCCTATGTACAAGAATATAACTACTATAATACTGCCTCCTATGTACAAGAATATAACTACTATAACACTGCTCCTATGTACAAGAATATAACTACTATAATACTGCTCCTATGTACAAGAATATAACTACTATAATACTGCTCCTATGTACAAGAATATAACTACTATAATACTGCTCCTATGTTCAAGAATATAACTACTATAATACTGCTCCTATGTACAAGAATATAACTACTATAATACTGCTCCTATGTACAAGAATATAACTACTATAATACTGCTCCTATGTACAAGAATATAACTACTATAATACTACACCTATGTACAAGAATATAACTACTATAATACTGCTCCTATGTACAAGAATATAACTACTATAATACTGCTCCTATGTACAGGAATATAACTACTATAATACTACACCTATGTACAAGAATATAACTACTATAATACTGCTCCTATGTACAAGAATATAACTACTATAATACTGCCTCCTATGTACAAGAATATAACTACTATAATACTGCCTCCTATGTACAAGAATATAACTACTATAATACTGCCTCCTATGTACAAGAATATAACTACTATAATACTGCCTCCTATGTACAATAATATAACTACTATAATACTGCTCCTATGTACAAGAATATAACTACTATAATACTCCCCCTATGTACAAGAATATAACTACTATAATACTGCCTCCTATGTACAGTAATATAACTACTATAATACTGCTCCTATGTACAAGAATATAACTACTATAATACTGCCTCCTATGTACAAGAATATAACTACTATAATACTGCTCCTATGTACAAGAATATAACTACTATAATACTGCCTCCTATGTACAAGAATATAACTACTATAATACTGCTCCTATGTACAAGGATATAACTGCTATAATACTGCCTCCTATGTACAAGGATATAACTACTATAATACTGCCTCCTATGTACAAGAATATAACTACTATAATACCGCTCCTATGTATAAGAATATAACTACTATAATACCGCTCCTATGTATAAGAATATAACTACTATAATACTGCCTCCTATGTACAAGAATATAACTACTATAATACTGCTCCTATGTATAAGAATATAACTACTATAATACCGCTCCTATGTATAAGAATATAACTACTATAATACTGCTCCTATGTATAAGAATATAACTACTATAATACTGCCCTCTATGTACAAGAATATAACTACTATAATACTGCTCCTATGTAGAAGAATATAACTACTATAATACTGCTCCTATTTACAAGAATATAACTACTATAATACTGCTCCTATGTACAAGAATATAACTGCTATAATACTGCCTCCTATGTACAGGTATATAACTACTATAATACTGCTCCTATGTACAAGAATATAACTGCTATAATACTGCCTCCTATGTACAAGAATATAACTACTATAATACTGCTCCTATGTACAAGAATATAACTACTATAATACTGCTCCTATGTACAAGAATATAACTACTATAATACTGCTCCTATGTACAAGAATATAACTACTATAATACTGCTCCTATTTACAAGAATATAACTACTATAATACTACCTCCTATGTACAAGAATATAACTACTATAATACTGCCTCCTATGTACAAGAATATAACTACTATAACACTGCTCCTATGTACAAGAATATAACTACTATAATACTGCTCCTATGTACAAGAATATAACTACTATAATACTACCTCCTATGTACAAGAATATAACTACTATAATACTGCCTCCTATGTACAAGAATATAACTACTATAACACTGCTCCTATGTACAAGAATATAACTACTATAATACTGCTCCTATGTACAAGAATATAACTACTATAATACTGCTCCTATGTACAAGAATATAACTACTATAATACTGCCTCCTTGCTGTGAGGACGTGTGTCAGTAGCTCTCCTGAGGCTTTGGATGTCTGGAGAAAGCCCAGGGCGGGGCCACTCTGGGTGGGGATGCTCCCCAAGCAAGGCCCAGGCTCCAAGGCCTATTCTGGGAAATAATTCCCAGACCTCTCACACCATGGATAATTATCCAAAAGTTTCTTTGGAAGGAAGGAATGTTCCGAGTGTTGCCAGTCCCAGTGCAGCAGGAAGCAAAGATGAAAAGAAAATGTTGGAAGTAAAGAAGGAAACATCACTGAGTAAGACCATGGCTGCAGGTGTGCAATCCACCCCACCCGCAGGCAGACAGAGGAGAACATCCCTGGAGAAGCAGACCATGCAGGAGAATCTGCAACAGCCTGTCCTCATGCGGTCTGACCGCACACGTTACGGGAGTGGGAACAGCGCAAAAGTCGCCAACACGACAGATGAGACCAGAGGGAATACTGAAGGAAGGCTTCATGGGGCCACAAGTGCAGTCACTGGGAAGAACCAGGGGCCCAGTCCCCAATCTGGAGATAGCGACCTCGCAGCAGTGACCGCGGCTGCACCAGGTCCAGTGCAAGGACCAAGCAGAGGGACGCCTGTAAGGAGCCATTCTGTGAGTACACAACCCCCCAATACTCAGCGTGCACCTGAACTATGTCTGGCCGAGCGGATCCCAGCTCTGGTCAAGAGACTAGAGACATTAAAAAAGACAAAACTACAGCTGCAGAAACAGATAGATTGTGTCTATAAGCTAAAGGCAGCAAACCCCAACAATCAGGTTGTCCATGACAAGAAGCTGAGCTCCCTCGCTGTGCAGCTCGCTGAGACTGTGCAGGACATGGAGGCTGTACTGGAGCAGATGGGACCAGTCGCTGAATCCTTCAGGAACCAGCAAAGACTTGAGGGACATGGGGGAAGACCTGCGCCAGAACCATCTCCATCTAAACCCAAGTCTCCAACCTGTCCAGATGACACCCAGCAGGCCTGTGCAAGACCAGTCCTCAGACCAGCCAGCTTCCCTTTTGAGAAAGGGAATTTGTACAGAGAAGTGGGAGAAAGTGTCCAGCAACAGCAAAGACCTGCAGAGACTCCTCAAAAGGTACCACAAGTCCCAGCGGTTTGTGATGTGAAGCAGGACTATGGACTCTCGCCTGAAGGTAACTCTGCAGTAGCAGTGCAGTCACCACAAGCCCTGGGGGGCAGTAGAGAGCAGCAGGACTGTGGACTCTCGCCTGAAGGTAACTCTGCAGTAGCAGTGCAGTCACCACAAGCCCTGGGGGGCAGTAGAGAGCAGCAGGACTGTGGACTCTCGCCTGACGGTGACTCTGCAGTAGCAGTGCAGTCACCACAAGCCCTGGGGGGCAGTAGAGAGCAGCAGGACTGTGGACTCTTGCCTGAAGGTAACTCTGCAGTAGCAGTGCAGTCACCACAAGCCCTGGGGGGCAGTAGAGAGCAGCAGGACTGTGGACTCTTGCCTGAAGGCAGCAGTGCGGCAGAGAGCTCACAGGTCATGGCTCAGCAGGACTGTCGGGGCTCTGTAGAGCAGGATCATACTGCTAGTGACTGCATTGATATGACTGTATGTGATGTTACTGATGATGTTTCTGCAGAGGGGAGCGCTTCACAGTGTGTGTGGGATTTGGGGTCATCTCTAGAGTCGGGTCCACCATTAGATCAGCCTTCAGAGGCTTGTGACCCGCAGAGTATTATGGATGATGGTGGGGAGGGGGCTGTACAGTCTGATGCACAGCACTTCCCCCCTTTAGTTACACCAGAAGTGTCAGACCCCCATAGTGCAGGCGGTCAGCAGCCACCACAGCGCCCCCAAGTACAGCAGGAGGGTGGAACTGGTGGTGTCTCCTCTGGTAATGCCTGGAGCCGTGGGTCACCATCCTTCAGGTCTAATGTGAACTATACAGGTCAGGCTTTTAAGAGGAGGAACGTGGTCAGGTTCAGACATAGAGGGGCCAAGGAGGAGTTGCCTGACAGGAGGTTTGTGGTCCGTGAACTTCTGTGCCACCAAATGGGTTTCCTGCCATCTAACATCCTGGCAGTGATAAACCTTCCTGACAGGCAGGGGTATGACGTCAGTTTTAAACTCATGTCTGACCTGGACCGCTTCTGGGCTCATTTCGCCCGGGTGAGAGATGCTGATGGCTGGAATAAGTTCAGCCTCATCCCCATCTCTAGACCAGACACAGCAAACGTCACCATAATATTCTGGAACGAGTCGGTACCACACCAGGATATTGTTGTATGGCTAAAAAGACACTGTGACCTAATGTCAGATCTGACCAAGACTAGGGACGAGGATGGCATATGGACTGGGGGGTGGAAGGTCCTGGTAAAGTTACGGCAGGTTAACAACATCACCCAACATCTGCCCAACTCATTCTTTATTGGCCGGGAGAAAGGGGTATGCTTCTATGCGGGTTAGCCTAGAAAATGTTTTAAATGCGGAAAGGCCGGTCATATTGCGAGTGTGTGCACCCTGGTAAAATGTAACTTATGCGGGGAGATCGGCCATGTCAGCGCCACCTGCCAGAACATCCGGTGCAACCTCTGTGGTAGGATCGGTCACTCCCACAGGGACTGTCCAGACGCCTGGCATAATGTTTGTAAGGACTTCCCTGATGAGGACTTGCTGGAAGTGGCAGATGACCTAGAGGAGGAGACGCTGTTGTCAGGGTCAGCAGTGACACCGCCCGAGCCTCAGCACAACATGGGTGACAATATAGGTGACATAGTGCCTGACCAGTCCCAGCCAGGAGACACTGAGGGGAACGGGGAGGTCACTGAGCAGGTTGTGGGCACGTCATCTTCTGCCCCTGCATCAATAAATCCGCAGAAGAAACGGAAGAAGGACAAAACCAGCCGTAAGCCTGAGGGGGAATGGACCACTGTCCAAAAACCTTCCAAAAAGAAAGTAGACCCCGGGTCAGGTGTCATGACTATCACAAATAGGTACGGTGTCCTATCAGAGTCAGACGCTGAGGAAGAGATGGAGAGAGAGTTAAAGAGGGTGGTAGATGAATTTAATGAGGACCAAGAGGGCGATCCCCCCACAAAAAGGAAACCCCCGCGAGCTAAACGTCTGTCCGAATCAGACATGGAGACAGGTGGTCGGCAGGTGGGCTCAGACTTAGATCTATGATGATGGGGGTAATATCTCTGCTACTTGTGCTTTGCTTTGCTTTGATGGCTGACTTTACCCTTAAAGTGTTCTCCAGTAATGTGAACAGTGTCAGAGTGAGGAGGACCAGGCATGTGGTTTATGAACATCTAAGGTCTCTTGATGCTGATGTCTTTTTCTTACAAGAGACACGTTTGAATACTTTAGGACTCTTACGGGAAGCCGAGCGTGAATGGCGGTCTGGTCCATCCTTTTGGTCACTGGCTGTAGAACCAAGTGCCGGGGTCTCTATCCTCTTTAACACCAATGATGTAACTATACATAGGTTGACAGAGGTATTGATGGGAAGGTGCCTAATTCTGGAAGTTACTATTCGGGGTAGGAGGCTCCGTCTTATAAATATCTATGGTTCGCAGACAGTGACTGAAAGGGTTAACCTTTATAATGAAGTGAAGCCATATCTATTCACATCTATCCCTGTCATCATGGCTGGAGATTTCAATGCCACCAGGACATCTTGTGACAGGACCTCTAATAGGCCTCTTACCAGAGACTCCAAGGTCCTAAACAGAATTATTCAACAGGCCGGGTTGTCAGATGTGTTTGTGCAGGGTGGTCGGAAACCAAAATTTACTTATTTTTGTGGTGAAAGAAGAAGTCGGATAGATTTAGCTCTGGTGAGTCCCACAGAGACCATTGGTGAAAAAGATGAGAAGATCGTCCCTTATTCAGACCATCTGGCCTTATATTTCTGTTTAGGTGTCACAAAGTGTTCTGGGACAGGTAGAGGGTTATGGAGACTTAATTCCAGTCTATTAGAAGACCCTTCGGTTCAGAGTCATGTTCACTCTCTTATACAGAGTCAGCTAGAGAGAGTGGACTTTTATGACAATATAGCCGACTGGTGGGAGGATGTCAAGGATGAGATCAGATCCCTCTTAAAGAGACTGTCAGTTATAAAGGGGAAGAGTAAGTATGGCCAGTATCTCAAGCTGCGGAAAGAATTGGAGTCACTATATTCGGCGGGAGGGGATGACCAACAAAGGATAGACCGGCTGAAATCTGAGATAAGGCAGTATCAGTACAGCAGGTATACCTCCCTGGTTCTTGAACGGGATTATGGGACCTTAGGGTCTCCTGATCCCTTTGAGAATTGCCGGGAGCGAGTGGCAAATAAATCTGTCACCGGTCTCACTGACCCCCAGGGTGTTTTGCAAGAATCTCGGGAGGGTATCCTGGGGGTGGTGAGATCTTACTATGCTGACTTGTTTCAGAGGAAGGTTTTGGATAGAGACAAGATGACCCAATTCTTGGAGGCAACTCCGCTCCCTGATACTAATGATTTGGACTTTTCTCCTTTGACAGCAGATTTGACGGTGGCGGAGGTTAAAGAGGCAATTGATAAGTTACATCTGAAGAAGGCACCAGGTCCAGATGGGATAACAGCAGAATTCTATAGGACATTCAGAGACCTCTTGGCCCCAATCCTCGTGGATGTATATACAAATTGTCTAGA
Source organism: Bufo bufo (assembly GCF_905171765.1). Classification (NCBI taxonomy): domain Eukaryota; kingdom Metazoa; phylum Chordata; class Amphibia; order Anura; family Bufonidae; genus Bufo; species Bufo bufo. The sequence continues at coordinate 803,929,477 of NC_053390.1, read as the reverse complement.
AAGTCACCTGATGCCTCCATCCATGAGAGTGTCCTCGCTGATTCTGCTGTCCAAAGGTAAAGAGCCGAGTGACATCAAGAACTGGAGGCCGATTGCCCTCTTGAATGTCGACAGGAAGATTCTGGCAAAAATTCTGTTTTCTAGATTAGTTTGTCTGTCCTCAGCACTGTTGGCAGGCTGTCAGTTTGGCACAGTAGAAGGGCGGAACATCTCTGGAGCAGTCATCTCGATAAGGGAGATGTTTGAGAGATGTAAAGCCCTGAGGGGTGGGAGATATGTTGTGAGTCTTGACCAGGCTAAAGCCTTCGACAGAGTAGATCATGAGTATCTATGGGCCACTTTGTCAAAGTACGGTATTCCGGGGCATTTCATCGATTGGCTGAAGACTCTGTATTGCGAGGCTGAGAGCTTTCCTCTGGTCAATGGTTGGCAGGGTGATACCTTCAGGGTTGAGGCAGGGGTGAGACAGGGTTGCCCACTGAGTCCACTGCTGTATGTATTTGCCTTAGACCTATTCTTGAGGTCACTGCAGGAGTGTGGTTTTCAGGGGGTGCCAGTCCCCCATTGCCTGCCCCTGAGTGTTGTTGCCTATGCGGATGATGTGACTGTAGTGATATCTAAGCCTCGTGAGGTGGAGATGTTGTCTGCGGCCATCAGAAGTTACTCGGAGGCCTCAGGGTCTCTGGTCAACCTTGAGAAGAGTCAAGCTCTCTGGATATCAGACAGTGATCCAGACTTTGATCTGCCACAATTTGTGAGAGCCTCCACCTATATTAAAATCCTAGGGGTCAAATTTGGGAGGAATGATAACGCCAAACTAAATTGGGAAGAGAAGTTGGAAGCCGGAAATGCAAAGGTTCAGCGATGGAAGAACTGGAGGCTGACCTATAGAGAAAGGGTTAAAATGTTGAAGACTTACCTGGTCCCTGTCTTCTTGTATGTCTCTGTCGTTTTTCCTTTGCCGGAATCTTTCTCCGCTAAGCTCTTTAGCCTGTTCTTCCAACTGTTGTGGGGGAACAGGTTGAACCTGATAAAAAGAGGGATCACCTACCTACAGAGGAGAGAGGGTGGGTTGGATATGCTGAATCCAAGGGTGTTCTTTGACTCCATGTTTCTAAAAGTTAATTTTGGTTGCCTGGACTCAGAGAACAGCTTCCTGTGGGTGAATAGTATCAGGGACTGGATAATGCCTTTTGCAGAGTCTTGGGTGCGAGGCGGCAGTCTCAAGAGGGGTCGATGGACGAGTGACTACCTCCCCCAGTACCTGGACTATGGGCTGAAGTGTGTGAGAAGGTGGAAGATAGAGAAGTCCTACATTGAGGGTAAGCCAAGGAAAGATCTATATGTGAGGGTCTGTAGGGCTTTCTTTTGTTCTCCACTTGTCTTGAGGGATTGTGTGACTAGCACTTTACAAGAAAGTCTGAAGCTCCTCAATGGGAATCGACTCCCCGCCAAATTATTTGACATAGCTTGGTTGTCATTACATGGAAAGCTATTTGTTAGGGGTAACCTGAAATTTTTAAGTGTTTCAGATAGGAACTGTCCTCTCGGTTGTCAGCAGGAGGAGACGATGGAGCACTTAATATCTGACTGCAGGGGTGGGAGGAGAATATGGGAAGAGGTGTCACAAAAGCTAAACATCCCATTACTGCAGTCCCTGACTTATCCTGATATAATCTATGCTGTTCCATCCAGAAATAGGAATGTAGACAGGGGGACAATGTACCTGATCATTTCTGTCATAAAATATTATTATTGGCACATGAGAACCCGCGTGTCTATACACAATGAGCCATTCCACCACACCACAGCCGTAAGCCAAATAATGTCTGAGCTCCAGTGGGTTAAGTCATTAGAGATAAAGAGTAACCCGAATAATAGGAAATTATGGAGAAATGTGTCTTTGGTTTAAAACAGAAAATATGATGTTATTTTGTGTGTTTTTTTTCTCTCTTCTTTTTCCTCCCCAGCAAATGTGGACTTTCTAAGTTTAATATCATTCTATAGTCATTTTAGTTGAGTAGTCATTGTGTGTACAATGCCTGTTATTTTTTTTTTTTTGTAAGAATGTATTTTAATTGTATTTTTTTTGTTTGTTTTCACAATAAAAATTGCCTCCTATGTACAAGAATATAACTACTATAATACTGCCTCCTATGTACAAGAATATAACTACTATAATACTGCCTCCTATGTACAAGAATATAACTACTATAATACTGCCTCCTATGTACAATAATATAACTACTATAATACTGCTCCTATGTACAAGAATATAACTACTATAATACTCCCCCTATGTACAAGAATATAACTACTATAATACTGCCTCCTATGTACAGTAATATAACTACTATAATACTGCTCCTATGTACAAGAATATAACTACTATAATACTGCCTCCTATGTACAAGAATATAACTACTATAATACTGCTCCTATGTACAAGAATATAACTACTATAATACTGCCTCCTATGTACAAGAATATAACTACTATAATACTGCTCCTATGTACAAGGATATAACTGCTATAATACTGCCTCCTATGTACAAGAATATAACTACTATAATACTGCTCCTATGTACAAGAATATAACTACTATAATACTGCTCCTATGTACAAGAATGTAACTACTATAATACTGCTCCCATGTACAAGAATATAACTACTATAATACTGCTCCTATGTACAAGAATATAACTACTATAATACTGCCTCCTATGTACAAGAATATAACTACTATAATACTGCTCCTATGTACAAGAATATAACTACTATAATACTGCCTCCTGTGTACAAGAATATAACTACTATAATACTGCTCCTATGTACAAGAATATAACTACTATAATACTGCTCCTATGTATAAGAATATAACTACTATAATACTGCCTCCTATGTACAAGATTATAACTACTATAATACTGCTCCTATGTACAAGAATATAACTACTATAATACTGCTCCTATGTACAATAATATAACTACTATAATACTGCTCCTGTGTACAAGATTATAACTACTATAATACTGCTCCTATGTACAAGAATATAACTACTATAATACTGCTCCTATGTACAAGAATATAACTACCATAATACTGCTCCTATGTACAATAATATAACTACTATAATACTGCTTCTATGTACAAGAATATAACTACTATAATACTGCTCCTATGTACAAGAATATAATTACTATAATACTGCTCCTATGTACAAGAAAATAACTACAATAATACTGCTCCTATGTACAAGACTATAACTACTATAATACTGCTCCTATGTACAAGGATATAACTACTATAATACTGCCTCCTATGTACAATAATATAACTACTATAATACTGCTCCTATGTACAAGAATATAACTACTATAATACCGCTCCTATGTATAAGAATATAACTATTATAATACTGCTCCTATGTATAAGAATATAACTACTATAATACTGCCTCCTATGTACAAGAATATAACTACTATAATACTGCTCCTATGTATAAGAATATAACTACTATAATACTGCTCCTATGTATAAGAATATAACTACTATAATACTGCTCCTATGTATAAGAATATAACTACTATAATACTGCTCCTATGTATAAGAATATAACTACTATAATACTGCCCTCTATGTACAAGAATATAACTACTATAATACTGCTCCTATGTAGAAGAATATAACTACTATAATACTGCTCCTATTTACAAGAATATAACTACTATATTACTGCTCCTATGTACAAGAATATAACTGCTATAATACTGCCTCCTATGTACAGGTATATAACTACTATAATACTGCTCCTATGTACAAGAATATAACTGCTATAATACTGCCTCCTATGTACAAGAATATAACTACTATAATACTGATCCTATGTACAAGAATATAACTACTATAATACTGCTCCTATGTACAAGAATATAACTACTATAATACTGCTCCTATGTACAAGAATATAACTACTATAATACTGCTCCTATGTACAAGAATATAACTACTATAATACTGCTCCTATGCACAAGAATATAACTATTATAATACTGCTCCTATGTACAAGAATATAACTACTATAATACTGCTCCTATGTACAAGAATATAACTACTATAATACTGCTCCTATGTACAAGAATATAACTACTATAATACTGCTCCTATGTACAAGAATATAACTGCTATAATACTGCCTCCTATGTACAAGAATATAACTACTATAATACTGCTCCTATGTACAAGAATATAACTACTATAATACTACCTCCTATGTACAAGAATATAACTACTATAATACTGCCTCCTATGTACAAGAATATAACTACTATAATACTGCTCCTATGTACAATAATATAACTACTATAATACTGCTCCTATGTACAAGAATATAACTACTATAATACTGCTCCTATGTACAAGAATATAACTACTATAATACTGCTCCTATGTACAAGAAAATAACTACTATAATACTGCCTCCTTGCTGAGAGGTTGTGTGTCAGGAGCTCTCCTGAGGCTTTGGATGTCTGGAGAAAGTCCAGGGAGTGGCCACCCCCGGGGGGGAAGCTCCCCAAGCAAGGCCCAGGCTTCTAGGCCAAATCTGGGAAGCACCCAGACAACTCCGTCAGGGGATGTAAATCCCAAAGTTTCTATGGACAGAAAGTATGTCAGCAGTACCAGTTCCAGCGTAAGAGAAGAAGAAGGAAAAAGTAAGTGTCCGGTGAAACCACCTGCCAGTGTGAATGAAGGGTCACCTGTGTGCAAGACCAAAGTGTTGGAGAGTCCAGAAGTAAGAACCGTGCAGAGTGTGCAGGAGCTGAGACAATCTCCATTGCCGGCCTCAGGTGGACAATCCACCTCCACCCCGGGGAGGCAGAGGAAGACATCTCTGGAAAAGCAAACCCTCCAGGAGAATCTGCAGCAGCATGTGGTGATAGGTTCTGAGCGCAGAAAGTCTGGGGGCATGCAAGCTGTGAAGGAGATCAAAGGCAGTAATGGAGGAAGACCTCAAGGTGCTACCAGTACCGTCTCTGCTACACAGCCGGGATCCAGTCGCCCACCAGGAGATTGTGACCCAAGAGCAGTGACAGCAGCCGCAAAACTCCAGGGACTGCGAGGCTCTGCACCAAAAATGCAGATTCTTGTTCCAGGACAGACAGAAACCTGTACTGCAAACAAACAGCCTGCAAAACTCCCCAGCAGCAATCAGAGGCCTCCGGAGCAGCCACCTGAGCTCCACCTGGCTGAGCAGATCCCAGCACTGGTGAGGAGAATGGAGACGCTGAAGAAACATAAGCTGTACCTGCAGAAACAGATAAACTGCACATACAAACTAAAGGCTGCAAACCCAGGGAAGCAGGCCTTACTGGACAAGAAGCTGGACTCACTGGCCAAGGAACTCGCTGACAATGCCCAGGAGATCGACTCTGTCTTGGAGAAAATGGGACCAGTGGGAGAGACATACCGGAACCAGCAGAGGTTTGAGAAGGACAAAAACTCTGGGACCAAATCAACATCTAGGTCTGAAACCCTGCAGTCCCACGTAAGACCCATATTACAGCCAGCAACTCTTCCCTTTGAGGAGAGAGAGTTGTACAAGAAAAGTACATCTAAGAAACAAGAGCCAAGTCCTGCATCAGCCCCCGGTGAGGTACTACAAGTCCCAGCAGTAAGTACTGCACAAAATGAAAACTGTGGACTCTTACCTGATTACAGCAATGAAGTGGCAGTGCAGACACCACAAGTCCCAGGAGGCAGTGCACTGCAGGAGGACTGTGGACTGACACCTACAGGTAACACTGTAGCAGCACCTCAGGGTGTGTCTGAGCAGGACGCTCAGGACTGTGGGGTGCAGGGGGTTAATACTGAGGACTGTAATGCTGCTGAGATGTCTGATGTCCCTGTGGATGATAATGTCCCAGCTGAGGAGTCCTCTATGGCTGCTGAGATGTCTGATGTCGCTGATATTTCTGTGTGATAATGTCCCTGTGGAGGAGTCCTCTATGGCTGCCATGTCTGATGTTGCTGATGTCTCTGTGGGTGATAATGTTCCAGCGGAGGAGTCATCTATGGCTGCTGGGAACATAGAGAACCCTGGTATTGATGGTGGGGAGGGGGCAGTGCAGTCTCAGGCTGAGGAGTTCCCCCCTTTAGTTACACCACAGGCAGCAGAGTCCCACAGTACGGGCGGTCAGCAGCCCACACGTCGCCCCCCGCAGGATACTGGTACTGGTCAGACATCTGGGAATGCTTAGAGTCGGGGTTCTCCATCATTTCCCTCTAACGCCAGATACACAGGCCAGGCCTTCAAGAGAAGGAACGTTGTCAGGTTTAGACATAAAGGGGCAAAAGAAGATCTCCCTGACAGAAGGTGTGTGGTCAGAGACATGTTGTGCACCCAGATGGGCTTCCTGCCAGCCAACATCCTGGCAGTAATAAACCTCCCAGACAGACAGGGCTATGATATTAGCTTCAAGCTCATGTCTGATCTGGACCGGTTCTGGGTTCTCTACACCCGGGTCAGAGATACTGAGGGGTGGAACAAGTTCAGCTTCATTCCCATCTCTAAGCCTGACACTGTAAATGTCACCATCATTTTCTGGAACGAGTCTGTCCCCCCTCAGGATATTATTATCTGGCTCAGGAGGCATTGCGACCTCAAGTCAAACCTGACCAAGACCAGGGATGAGGATGGAATCTGGACTGGGGGGTGGAGGGTCCTGGTTACATTACACCAGCACCAGAACATCACCCATCACCTTCCCAATTCCTTCTTCATTGGCCGGGAGAAAGGGGTTTGTTTCTATGCTGGTCAGCCCAGGCTATGCTTCAAGTGTGGGAAATCAGGTCACGTGGCGAGTGTCTGCACCATGATGAAGTGCAGCCTGTGCGGGGACATCGGCCATGTGAGCGCCACCTGCCAGAACATAAGGTGTAACCTGTGCGGTAACATCGGTCACCCCCATAGAGACTGTCCTGAAGCGTGGCATAACATCTGTAGAAATCTCCCTGATGAGGACTTGGTGGAAGGGGCAGATGTCCCAGATGAGGAGCAGGAGGAGGAGGAAGCGCTATTGTCAGGGTCATTATACACAGTGCCAGAGACCCCACACATGAATGATACTGTGCCGGACCACCCGCAGGCAGGTAACACCGAGGGGGACATGGAGGTTGTGGAGCAGCCTGTAGAGCATCCAGTGTCTGTCTCCTCGCTTGCCCCAGCACCCACCACTGGGGAAAATAAAATCCTTAAACGGAAAAAAGATAAGTCCAGCCGCAGGCCTGAGGGTGAATGGACCACCGTCCAAAAACCCACTAAAATGAGAGTGGACAGGCAGGCTGATGGAACTGTAACAACCAACAGATACGGTGTGCTCTCCGAGTCAGATGGAGAGGCAGAAATAGAGAGAGAGCTGAAGCGTATGATGGCGGAATGTGATGACGACCCAGGAGGGGATCGTCCCACAAAAAGGAGACCTCTTCATGCCGAGTCACAGGCTGTATGGGATATGGAAACTGGTAGTCAGCAAGAAAACTCTGACCCTGATTTATGATGATGGGGGTTATCTTTCTTCTTCTTCTCCTGATGGCAGACTTCCATCTTAAAGTGGTCACCAGCAATGTGAATAGTATTAGAGCTAGAAAGACCAGACATGCCGTCTACGAACACCTGAGATACCTCAAGGCCGATGTGTTTTTCTTGCAAGAGACACGCTTAAACACCTCAGGTCTCATACGAGAGGCAGAGCGAGAGTGGCAGTCTGGTCCGTCCTTTTGGTCGATGTCTGTGGAGCCTTATGCCGGGGTCTCTATCTTGTTTAACACCCATGATGTAATTGTACATAGACTAACGGAGATCTCGATGGGAAGGTGCCTTCTGCTAGAGATTACCATCCGAGGTAGAAGACTCCGGCTTATTAACGTCTATGGGCCACAGACAGTGAGCGAAAGGACTCAGCTTTTTAATGATGTTAAGCCATACTTATTCACATCTATTCCTATTATCATGGCTGGAGACTTTAATGCCACCACTACAACCAGTGACAGGCCTAGTGGTAGACCCCTTACTAGGGACTGTAAGGTCCTAAACAACATTATTCTGCATGCCGGCCTGTCTGATGTTTTTGTACAGGGTGGTAGGCGTCCAAAGTTCACTTACACCTGTGCAGGACGCAGTAGTAGGATAGATCTGGCTCTGGTGAGTCCTACTGAAGCCATCAGTGAAAGAAGGGAAAAGACAGTCCCTTATTCTGACCATTTGGCCTTGTACTTTTGTTTGGGCGCCACTAAGCATCCAGATCTTGGTAGAGGGCTATGGAAACTGAACGCTAGTCTTTTAGATGATAGCTCTGTCCAGGAATACATTTACTCTTTCTTTCAGAACCAACTTGACAGAGTGGATTTCTATGAGAACATGGCTGACTGGTGGGAGGATGTCAAGGAGGAGATCAGGTCCCTCTTACAGAGACTGTCAGTTAAGAAGGGGAAGAGTAAGTATGGCCAGTATCTGAGACTGCGCAAAGAATTGGAGTCACTCTATTCGATGGGTGGGGATGACCAACAAAGGATTGACCGGCTGAAATCTGAGATAAGGCAGTATCAGTACAGCAGGTACACCTCCCTGGTAGCTGAACGGGATTATGGGTCCTTAGGAGCTCCTGATCCCTTTGAGAACTGCCGGGAGCGCGTAGCTAAAAAACTGATCACAGGTCTCACTGACTCCCAGGGAGTTTTACAAGAATCTCGGGAGGGTATCCTGGGGGTGGTGAGATGCTACTATGCTGACTTGTTTCAGAGGAAGGCTTTGGATAAGGAAAAAGTGACCCAATTTTTGGAGGCAACTCCAGGGCCTGATACTAGAGATTTGGACTTTTCTCCTTTAACAGCAGAAATAACGGTGGAGGAGGTTAAAGTGGCCATTGATAAATTACATCTGAAGAAGGCACCAGGTCCAGACGGTATTACTGCAGAATTTTATAAGAAGTTCAAAGACCACTTAGCTCCAATCCTCGTGGATGTGTACAAAAATTGTCTAGAAAATCACCTGATGCCTCCGTCCATGAGGGTGTCCTCGTTAATTCTGCTGTCTAAAGGGAAAGAGCCTAGTGACATCAAGAACTGGAGGCCAATTGCCCTCTTGAATGTCGACAGGAAGATTTTGGCAAAAATTCTGTTCTCTAGGTTAGTTTGTTTGTCCCGGGCACTGTTGGCAGGCTGTCAGTTCGGCACAGTAAAAGGGCGGAACATCTCTGGAGCAGTCATCTCGATAAGGGAGATGTTTGAGAGATGTAAAGCTCTGAGGTATGGGAGATATGTTGTAGGTCTGGACCAGGCTAAAGCCTTTGACAGAGTAGACCACGAGTATCTATGGGCCACTTTATCAAAGTACGGCATTCCGGGACAATTTGTAGATTGGCTGAGAACTTTGTACAGAGAGTCTGAGAGCTTTCCTCTAATCAATGGTTGGCAGGGTGACACGTTCAGGGTTGAGGCTGGGGTGAGACAGGGTTGCCCGCTGAGTCCACTGCTGTATGTGTTTGCCTTGGACCCGTTCCTGAGGTCACTGCAGGAGTGTGATTTTCAGGGGGTGCCAGTCCCCCATTGCCTGCCCCTGAGTATTGTTGCCTACGCGGATGATGTGACTGTGGTGATATCTGAGCCTCGTGAGGTGGAGATGTTGTCGGCAGCCATCAGAAGCTACTCGGAGGCCTCAGGGTCTCTGGTCAACCTTGAAAAGAGTCAAGCTTTCTGGACATCGGATACTGACCCTGATTTTGATCTGCCACAGTTTGCGAAGGCCTCCACCCATATTAAAATCCTTGGGGTTAAATTTGGTAGGGAAGATAATGCCAAACTAAATTGGGAGGAAAAGTTGGATGCCGGAAATATAAAGGTTCAGCGATGGAAGAACTGGAGGCTGACCTATAGAGAAAGGGTTACTATGCTGAAGACTTACCTGGTCCCTGTCTTCTTGTACATCTCTGTCGTCTTTCCTTTGCCAGAATCTTTCTCGGCTAGGCTCTTTAGCCTGTTCTTCCAGCTGTTATGGGGGAACAGGTTGAACCCAGTAAAAAGATTGGATCACCTATCCAAAGAGGAGAGAGGGTGGGCTGGATATGTTAAATCCAAGGGTTTTCTTTGACTCCATGTTTCTTAAAGTTAATTTTGGTGACCTGGACTCAAACAACAGCTCCCTGTGGGTGAATAGTATCAGGGATTGGATATTGCCTTTTGCAGAACCTTGGATGCGAGGCGGCAGTCTCAAGAGGGACCGATTGACTCGTGACTTCCTCCCCCAGTACCTGGACTATGGTGTAAGATGTCTGAAGAAATGGGGTATAGACAAGTCTTTCATTGAGAGTAAAACCAGGAAAGATCTATACTCCAGAGTATGTAGGACCTTCTACTGTTTACAGCTAGCACTTCCAGACTGTCCAACCTCAACCTTACAGGATAGTCTGAGGCTTCTGAATGGACCAAGGCTGCCCCCTAAGTTCTGTGATATTGGCTGGCTCTCATTGCAGGGAAAACTCTTTGTCAGGGGGAATCTAAAATTCCTCAGTGTGTCAGATCGCATGTGTCCCTTAGGTTGTCAGCAGGAGGAGACTATGCTCCATTTTATATCAGAGTGCTGGGGTGGGCGGACAATCTGGCATGACATATCCGCCAAGCTAAAAATCCCATCATTACAGTCCCTAAAATACCCAGAAATAATTTATGGTGTCACATCTCATGTGAATAACATCGACCGGGGGACCATGTATCTGATAATCACCGTCATCAAATATTACCACTGGCAAACCAGAACCCGAGTGTCCATCCATAACGAACCATTCCATCATACCACAGCTATAACCCTCATCATGTCAGAACTCAGGTGGATCCGGTCATTAGAGGTCAGGAAAAAAGGGGAAAATATAAAACTATGGAGGAACGTCCATCTAGACTGACGGTTCAAGTGTACGATGTAACTGTGTTTGTTTCTTATTTTATTTTACTTTTCTTCTTTTTCTGCTTTAGCTAAAATGTGCTTTTAAGTTACAGTTAATATGCATTTTATTTCCTGATGAACATGTATAATTTATTCTGAATGATGAAAAAGTCTGATTTATTATGATGAAAAAGTATTTCTGTATTTATGTTTGTTTTATACCAATAAAAATTGCCTCCTATGTACAAGAATATTACTACTATAATACTGCTCCTATGTACAAGAATATAACTACTATAATACTGCTTCTATGTACAAGAATATAACTACTATAATACTGCTCCTATGTACAAGAATATAACTACTATAATACTGCTTCTATGTACAAGAATATAACTACTATAATACTACATCCTATGTACAGGAATGTAGCTACTATAATACTGCCTCCTATGTACAAGAATATAACTACTATAATACTGCTCCTATGTACAAGAATATAACTGCTATAATACTACCCCCTATGTACAAGAATATAACTACTATAATACTGCCCTTATGTACAAGAATATAACTACTATAATACTGCTTCATATGTACAAGAATATAACTACTATAATACTGCTCCTATGTACAAGAATATAACTACTATAATACTGCTCCTATGTACAAGGATATAACTCCTATAATACTGCTCCTATGTACAAGAATATAACTACTATAATACTGCTTCTATGTACAAGAATATAACTACTATAATACTACATCCTATGTACAGGAATGTAGCTACTATAATACTGCCTCCTATGTACAAGAATATAACTACTATAATACTGCTCCTATGTACAAGAATATAACTACTATAATACTGCTCCTATGTACAAGAATATAACTACTATAATACTGCTTCTATGTACAAGAATATAACTACTATAATACTACATCCTATGTACAGGAATGTAGCTACTATAATACTGCCTCCTATGTACAAGAATATAACTACTATAATACTGCTCCTATGTACAAGAATATAACTGCTATAATACTACCCCCTATGTACAAGAATATAACTACTATAATACTGCCCTTATGTACAAGAATATAACTACTATAATACTGCTTCATATGTACAAGAATATAACTACTATAATACTGCTCCTATGTACAAGAATATAACTACTATAATACTGCTCCTATGTACAAGGATATAACTCCTATAATACTGCCTCCTATGTACAAGAATATAACTACTATAATACTGCCTCCTATATACAAGAATATAACTACTATAATACTGCCTCCTAAGTTCAAGAATATAACTACTATAATACTGCTCCTATGTACAGGAATATAACTACTATAATACTGCCTCCTATGTACAAGAATATAACTACTATAATACTGCTCCTATGTACAAGAATATAACTACTATAATACTGCCTCCTATGTACAGGAATATAACTACTATAATACTGCTCCTATGTACAAGAATATAACTACTATAATACTGCTCCTATGTACAAGAATATAACTACTATAATACTGCTCCTATGTACAAGAATATAACTACTATAATACTGCTCCTATGTACAAGAATATAACTACTATAATACTGCTCCTATGTACAAGAATATAACTACTATAATACTGCTCCTATGTACAAGAATATAACTACTATAATACTGCTCCTATGTACAAGAATATAACTACTATAATACTGCTCCTATGTACAATAATGTAACTACTATAATACTGCCTCCTATGTACAAGAATATAACTACTATAATACTGCTCCTATGTACAAGAATATAACTACTATAGTACTGCTCCTATGTACAAGAATATAACTACTATAATACTGCCTCCTATGTACAAGAATATAACTACTATAATACTGCCTCCTATGTACAAGAATATAACTACTATAATACTGCTCCTATATACAAGAACATAACTACTATAATACTGCCTCCTATGTACAAGAATATAACTACTATAATACTGCCCCCTATGTACAAGAATATAACTACTATAATACTGCTCCTTCATACAAGAATATAACTACTATAATACTACCTCCTATCTATAAGAATATACCTACTATAATACTGCTCCGGCGTACAATTATGTAACTACTATAGCACTCTAATATACTTATTGTATATGACTATTACCATTGATATATAGCACGTTATAATAAAACCTGACATCCTCCGACTATGTGGTTAATTGCCGTGTATCATATTGCAGGATAAACAGAGATTATTCCCCCTGTCAGTGATGATTTAGCTCTGCTATCTATATCAAAGCAGAAATCTATTAGCGGCTAATAAAATTACGGATGAAGCTCTCCGCTTTTCTGAGCCGTCCCTGGGGGACAATTGTTCCGCTTTGTTTACTTCCCACACTAATCCTACGAAAGGATGAAGATAAATACTTACCCTGTAACCAAACGCAACCGCAAAACTATCTACAGGCAGAATAGAAGCTTCATCCCTGAGAGATTCCATGGAACAACAACACCCATCATTTCTCTAACACACCATTCTCTGCATTGTATCGTCCTGTATGAACTTTATCTTTCAATATATCTTTATTGAGAATTTTTTCATAAATCCAAAAAAATACAGTGATCAGAGGGATCGTACATATCACCCGTGCAACGGGTTATATTATATTACATTAATATGCGTTGTTCGCATGTATCAGGTGGAATCATGTACTCCAAAGATTACATCTGTACAATAGGTTGGTATAGCGTCAGTACAATCCAATGACCATATCTTACAGAATAAACATGGAGAAATGAACGGAGAACGAGAAAATAAATAAATAAAGAAAAAGCAGAGAGGCAGACTCTGTGTAGAATATCGAGGCTTCCGAATATACATCAAAAGCATAAATTAATGCAAGCAAGTATTGACTGTGTAAATGCCCTTTATGTTTATAGGTTGTTAGAGACAATCTATTGATCACTGGAGTTACCACTCCACTGTGCCCACTCCCTTTCAAATTTGCGTACCGCAAAGTTTTTGTGTGCTAACATTTTTTCAAAAGACCTAGTAGTGTCCACTGAGTTGATGATTTCCTGTATGGTCGGAATTGTTGAATTTTTCCAGTTCCTAGTTATAGCCAATTTTGTGGCTAGGAATAAGTGCATGGCAATGGTCCTAAAATCATATGGGATCTCTGTAATGTTAATAAAAAGCAAGGCCAAAGCTGGGTCACTTTTTAGCTCGCGGCCCGTTACTTTTGACACTAGCTGGAAGATGCCAGCCCATAAATCCTTAAACACCATAATATGTGTATAAGGGACCCTTTGCCCCCACGTCCCCTCCAGCACAGCGGCTCCAAGCCAGGATAAATGCGGCTCAATTTCAGAGGGGTAAAGTACCACTTGAGTAGAGTTTTTGAGTATGCTTCAAGGTGAGATACACATTTCAATCGTTTAGTTGCATATGTGATAGCTGTGGACCACTGCGCTGGGGGGATGCTACGGCCAAGATCTTGTTCCCATGAGATAATGGGTGTGGTTTTTACAAAGGAGTTTTTCTTGCCTAAGAATGTATATAGAGGGCGGATTCCCTTCCACTTGGGTTGTGTCAAGTTCCATTGGCACAGGAGTTCCGCATGTGAATGAACCATCAGCGTAGGATTTGTGGCTAAGAGGTGGCGAACTCTCAAATACTTATAAAAGTCATTTTTGTGTATTTTGAACCTTTTTTGCAGATTTTCAAAGGAGTCAAGATCCTTCGAATTGAGCAAATCCGCCACCGTTGCTATTCCCTCCTTTTTCCATCCCTCTAGAGAGAGGTCAGGGATAAGGTATTGCAACGCCTCTATTGGAGTGATTTTTGCTATGGAAACAGTTGTTCTATGATCACTGCCATGGTATCTTTTCCAGGCTTTCAAAGAAGTAGAGAGTAAATACGGGAGGGAATGTGGTGATAGTTCTTTGAAAAGAGAGGCTAACAATATAGCCTTCAGGTTATGAGTAGGGGGCCAGTGTCTGTTCAATATGGACCCAATGTTTGGGATTATCAACGACCCACCATTCCCTAAGTTGGTGTACTCTAGTGGCAAGATAGTAATCAAAAATATTTGGAAGATTTAGGCCTCCCACTTTCCTAAATTTGGACATTATTGATTTAGCGATGCGAGGTGGGCCCTTGTTCCAAATAAACTTATTCAGTAGTTTGTTAACAGTGTTAAAGAAGGAGCTGGGAAGGTCCACTGGGAGAATTCTGAATAAATAAAGAAGCTTAGGGAGCACATGCTGCTGAAAGGCTGCCACCCTGCCCAACCATGAAAGTTCCGTTTTCATTATGTTATCCAATTCTTTCTGGAGGTCTAGGAGGAAAGTAGGAAAATTTGCTTCGTACAATTTTGGGATAGTAGGGGTAAGTTGGACCCCAAGGTATTGAACTCCTGCTGTCTGCCAATCCCAAGAGTAGGACTGTTTTAACTGGTTCAGGGTATGATTGGATATAAAAAGGGGGAGGGCTTGGGACTTGCTCTCGTTCAACTTATAAAATGACAAAGAGCCATATGTATGTATGACCTTTTTTAGCTCATGGAGGGACACGGCCAGGTTGGTTAGGGAAAGAATTATGTCATCCGCATATAGTGAAAGGGTGTGTTGCCTATCACCTATCCAGACTCCTGAGATGTTCCCATTTTGTCTGATAGCTTGCGCTAACCGCTCTAAGGATAAAATAAAGATGAGGGGGGATAGGGGACACCCCTGCCTTGTTCCATTTTAAAAGGATAAAGGGGTCTGACAGTTCCCCATTAGTTAAAACTCGAGCAGCAGGGCCCCTATACAATGCTCCTATAGCTTTGATGGCATCTGCAGGGAATCCCATCTTTTGGAGCACCGAGAAGGCAAACGACCAATTAACTCGGTCGAATGCCTTCTCGGCATCCAGCGTAAGGAACACCGTGGGTATTCGTAGATTGTTGACTCTATCAAGAAGGTTTAATACTCTTCTAGAGTTGTCAGTGATTTGCCTACCCGCGACGAAACCCACTTGGTCAGGAGCAATCAGGGACGGGACAATCTCCGCCAACCTGTTCGCCAATAGTTTAGCGTATATTTTCAGGTCAGTGTTGAGGAGGGAAATAGGCCGAAAATTTTGGGGGGCGGTTGGTTCCTTGACAGGTTTTGGCAAAGTGACAATAGTGGCCTCTAGCATCTCTTTGGGCATATGACCATCTGACATAGTTCTCAATAGGGATGAGTGTAGGTGCGGTCCTAGGATCTCTGAGAAGAGTTTATAGTAGGAGTTAGACAGGCCATCCGGGCCGGGACTTTTTTGATGGGGTAGTTGCTTAATAATACGCAGTATTTCCTCCTGTGTGAAGGGCATGCAGATTTTAGTTTTCTGTTCTTCAGACATGGAAGGCAATGAGAGGGAGTCGAGGAATTTATCTATGTCCTGCTCAGAAGGTTGAACCACCTCCTTATTATCAGCTAGGTTATATAGTTGTGAGTAAAAGGACATGAAACTGTTTGCAATTCCTTTTGGGTCATATATTTTGTGGGTTTTTGAGGGGTTCCAGAGAAAGGCGATCCGGGAATTTTGGGCCTTACATTTGATTCTGTTGGCTAGTAATTTCCCAGCCTTATTTGCTTGTGAATAATACATAGCTTTCACTTTTTTCAGGGACATTTCATATTTATGCAGCATGTGCTCCCCCAGCTGAGCCCTAAGAGAGCGAAGCTCCTCCGAGTGGCTAAGAGTAGGAGATGCTTTATTCAGAATCTCTAATGCACGGATTTTGTTCATTAGATAAGTAGTGAGGTGTTCCCTTTTCTTTTTAGCTCTGTGCCCAAGCTTAATAAAAATGCCCCTAATATAGGCCTTGTGTGCTATCCAGGTGATAGATGGATTATCTACTGAGTTAACATTGTTCTGAAAATATTCAGATAGTGCGGTTTTCACCTCTAGCTGGCAATCCAGGTCGGCCAGTAAATATTAATTTAATCTCCAAGTCGGGTTCGGAGGGCGGTTATATTCTTCTGAGACTGTCACTGAAACGGGTGCATGGTCTGACCATGATATGGTACCTATTTCGGAATTTGTGATAGACAGGAGTGAAGCTCTGTCCACCAGCACAAGGTCTATGCGGGAATACGACAGATGTGAGGGAGAGAAGTACGTGTAATCACGTTCCGAGGCATGGTGTAGGCGCCAGATATCGTATAAGGCCATTTTGGAGAGTGTGCCCGTTAGTGTATTAGAGTCCCTTCTTGTGAGGGAGGATGAGTCTACAGAAATATCTGGGACTATATTAAAATCTCCACAAATAAGGACCCTTCCTTGCTGAATGGATTGGACCTTATTCAGGAGCCTTTGAAGGAAGCGTTGAGGATGTGTGTTGGGTGCATAAAGACTTACCAAGGTGTATAAGACGTTGTTCAGATAACATACGTGAATAATATACCGCCCACCGGAGTCGACACTGGAGGATACCGCAGTATACGCCACCGTGTTTTTGATTGCTAGCAGCACTCCTCTTTTCTTTTTGGTGCAGTGAGCCTGGAGGATAACTGGGAAACATCTGTGTTTAAGACGGTCAGCATCAGCAGCTAATATATGTGTCTCTTGGGCACAGAAAATATCACATTGCAGGGAGAGGGCCTCCCTCCACATCAGGTTGCGCTTATAAGGGCTATTTAGCCCCCTAACGTTTAAAGTGCTAAGCTTCAGTACCATTTTTAATCGTCAGAGCTTTTGGCGCAAAAAATATATCCCGATGCGGAGGGAGGCACAACCCCAGCAGCCAAGGATGCACACCAGTAAGTATAACATAGCATAGAATTCTGCCTAGAACATAAAAAAAGAAGAAAGGTGAAAAGGTGAAAAACGAAAAGTCAGACAAAAACAATGACTGGGAGAACATAACACATAGTAAGGCACTGATTTGTGCCTTAGCACTTTTTGGGGAATGAGTCCTGCCAAAAGCCAGAACAGAGGCTAGTAGGACTGCTGCTCCATATCATTAGAAGCAGAAAAGATGTCCCCTTTAATGTGTTTTCTTGCGTCGTCTATTCTCCACCAATTGCCAATCTCCATAACTATGATGATGCCTAGGAGCCTCAGGATCATGAATGGGTTCCACTGTAATGTTCCATGAAGCGAGAGTTGCTTTTCCCTCAGCTACTGATCGGATCACTACCATTGAGCCCTCCTTGTGAATTAAAAGCTTTACCGGAAAACCCCATCTATAAGCGATGGAGTGTGCTCTCAAGGCAGTAGTGATAGGGGCCAGGGACTTCCTAAGCTGTAGTGTCGCTGCTGAGAGGTCCACAAATAATTTCACCCCCTCATATGGGGCCGGGAGAGTTCCCAATTTCCTTGCGGCCGTAAGGAGTTGCTCCTTAATGTGAAAAAAGTGCACCCTTGCTAGCACATCTCTTGGTACATCATCCGGCAGGTGCTTAGGCTTGACAATCCTATGTGCTCTGTCGATTATCAGATCACTTTCAGCGCTGTTAGGTAGGAGCAAGCGTATCAGCTTCTGTATATATCCTGTTAATTCAGACGTGGTTACATCTTCTGGGACTCCCCGCATTTTGAGGTTGTTCCGGCGGGAACGGTCCTCTAAGTCCGCAATTTTAGCTTTAAGTTGGGTGACTTCATCAGAGAGGAGCTCATGAGAGTCGATTAAAGTGTTATGGGAAGAGGCAAATTCGCCCATCTTCGTCTCCACATGTTCCATCTTATCCCCCAGCTCTGTTACTGTAG
Organism: Bufo bufo; assembly: GCF_905171765.1. Taxonomy (NCBI): domain Eukaryota; kingdom Metazoa; phylum Chordata; class Amphibia; order Anura; family Bufonidae; genus Bufo; species Bufo bufo. The sequence continues at coordinate 803,910,793 of NC_053390.1, read as the reverse complement.
CCTGGATCGGGACTAGTGATTTAGCTATTTGTGCAGTGATGGAATGGTGAAATGCTAGAAGCATGTCTTTTAATAAAGTTCCAGAGGCTGGTTGGTCTGATGTCTGCAGACTCTCAAGCGCCTCTTGTATAGATGGGGAACCCGGCTGACTCCCAGATGGGATTGTACACTCACCGGAGTTGCTGGGGCCTCGATACCGTGGCCTCTGTTTGTCAGGGCTGGCGGACGGTGAGGTCTGGGTAATGGCGTTCTCAGGAGGCGCGGGAAGGTCTTCCACCATCATTCTGTGCTCTCTATGTGAGGCTGTAGCTGGAGGGGATTCCACAGGAGGGGTGCTGGATGGAGTATGCTGTTGCTGGTGACCGGACGGAGAGTGCGCTCCTGATGAAGAAGAAGGACTGGAGCCCGGTGTGCTGCGCACTTCTTCTCCGCCGGCGCCATCTTTGAACTTCTCCTGGGTGAAGTAAAAGTTAAGTTTGCCCTGTTGTTTTAGGCTCTTCTTGCCTCTGGTCATCATGGAGGCATACAGGAGCTTGGAGAGATGAACAGGCGGCACTTTGGTGGATGTGAATGGGGTTTAGCAGGACTGTAACGCTGTAATGGAGCAGGAGCTCAGGTTCATGCGTCCATCTCCCTCGGCTGCTTGGCCACGCCCCCCTGTATGAACTTTATACCTGACAAGGAATAAAGCCAGGAGCTGGAGGTGACCGGTGGTTATGGCCAAGGAGGTTCAATGGGAGCTGTGTACATTTGAATGCGGTGAGCTCCCCCTGGTGGTGGCTGCAGAAACCTGACATTTTATAATTTATAGCTGCATGAAGTAAAGCACGGGCTCTCCTAGATAAGGGAGATGTTGTTACCTCTGAATATTACTTACCTGTAAAATAGACTCCTAAACCAGCTGGATTTCAGACCAGTACCTCCATACTGCTTTTTATTCTCTTTTAGTATTGGATGCTTTTTAGTTCTGTTCCACTAGGGTGCAGCTCCAATCAGCAATTCCTAGTTTGCTCTATTATATCAGACCCCAGCGATAAGATATTGATGACCTATTTTGACGATAGGCCATCAATATAAAAATCCCCAGACAATCCCTTTAATTGTTGTACTGGAATAGTGTTCATGCACCAGGAAGAACAGGATGAACAGTATCCTAAATTCCATCATCTTTTTAATTCCAGTGACACGGAAGCAGCTGCTGTCACACCTAACCCTCTGCCTGGCATCAGGTTGTGGCCATCTGAGTGACAGCGCCCTGCAGGCCGATCCTCGCCTGACAAACAGGTTCATTAACCAGGGCCAGCAGCCGATTCACAGGCAGCAGATGCAGACATGGCAGCGAGAGATTAAGGTCTCTTGCACACGACCATATGTCTTTTTCAGTATTTTGCGGTCCGCAAAAAACGGATCCACAAAAATACGGATGACGTCCGTGTGCATTCCGTTTTTTGCAGAACGGAACATCTGGCCCCTAATTGAACAGCACTATCCTTAACCATTATGAGTTCTTTGAACAGAACGGAAATATGGAAATGGAAGGAATACCGTTTTTTTTGCGGGTCCATTGAAATGAATAGTTCCGTATACGGTCCGTATACAGAACGCAAACAAACGGGTGCAAGAGGCCTAACCCTGTAAACGCTGGTTGCAAGTGAAGGAGACATCAAGACAGACCATCACAGCAGTTATTTTGCCAGGGCGTCCGTCCGTCTCATCGCCATATTTTTCACGTAATGTCGTTTTTTTTCGGCAAAATTGTTCCCATGTGTCATAAATTTAAGGAGGAAGCGGATCAAACTCCAGAATGTTCTCCTGCAGCGGCACACATGGAAGATAATCGTGAAATGGTCACGGTGAAAACATGCAAGTATGTAAGGAAAATATGGTACTTAAGACATTAAAGGGAATGTAAACTTTTCTTACAATTTTCTTTTAAACTGTTCTAAATAGCCCTTCACATCATTTTTGTAATATACTTTATTAATGAATTATGCTGTTTTCCATCTTAAAAAAGGACTCAAAGCCCTGGATTTTGCAGCTTCTGAAAAAAAATCACCATTCTGGTACAGTGCTGGCTTGCCAGGCTTTATTGGTGAACGGATTACTGGTTGCAGTGGAGAACGCTGCACAGGACGGAGCACAGATCGCTGTCCTGCCTGTGCTCCCCTCAAGCTAATTCTGGCACAGAACATCAGTGCCCGGTGCCCTGTACCTATGTGTTCTGCCGGGATGTAGCTGAGCGGAGTGGCCTCCAGCCTGTGCCCGCACTCCTCTCAGTTCCAGGCTATAACTACTATAATACTGCTCCTATGTACAAGAATAGAACTACTATAATACTGCTCCTATGTACAAGAATATAACTACTATAATACTGCTCCTATGTACAAGAATATAACTACTATAATATTGCTCCTATGTACAAGAATATAACTACTATAATACTGCTCCTATGTACAAGAATATAACTACTATAATACTGCTCCTATGTACAAGAATATAACTACTATAATACTGCTCCTATGTACAAGAATATAACTACTATAATACTGCCTCCTATGTACAAGAATATAACTACTATAATACTGCTCCTATGTACAAGAATATAACTACTATAATACTGCTCCTATGTACAAGAATATAACTACTATAATACTGCTCCTATGTACAAGAATATAACTACTATAATACTGCTCCTATGTACAAGAATATAACTACTATAATACTGCTCCTATGTACAAGAATATAACTACTATAATACTGCTCCTATGTACAAGAATATAACTACTATAATACTGCTCCTATGTACAAGAATATACTACTATAATACTGCTCCTATGTACAAGAATATAACTACTATAATACTGCTCCTATGTACAAGAATATAACTACTATAATACTGCTCCTATGTACAAGAATATAACTACTATAATACTGCTCCTATGTACAAGAATATAACTACTATAATACTGCTCCTATGTACAAGAATATAACTACTATAATACTGCTCCTATGTACAAGAATATAACTACTATAATACTGCCTCCTATGTACAAGAATATAACTACTATAATACTGCTCCTATGTACAAGAATATAACTACTATAATACTGCTCCTATGTACAAGAATATAACTACTATAATACTGCCTCCTATGTACAAGAATATAACTACTATAATACTGCCTCCTATGTACAAGAATATAACTACTATAATACTGCTCCTATGTACAAGAATATAACTACTATAATACTGCCTCCTATGTACAAGAATATAACTACTATAATACTGCTCCTATATACAAGAATATAACTACTATAATACTGCTCCTATGTACAAGAATATAACTACTATAATACTGCTCCTATGTACAAGAATATAACTACTATAATACTGCTCCTATGTACAAGAATATAACTACTATAATACTGCTCCTATGTACAAGAATATAACTACTATAATACTGCTCCTATGTACAAGTATATAACTACTATAATACTGCTCCTATGTACAAGAATATAACTACTATAATACTGCTCCTATGTACAAGAATATAACTACTATAATACTGCCTCCTATGTACAAGAATATAACTACTATAATACTGCCTCCTATGTACAAGAATATAACTACTATAATACTGCTCCTATGTACAAGAATATAACTACTATAATACTGCTCCTATGTACAAGAATATAACTACTATAATACTGCCTCCTATGTACAAGAATATAACTACTATAATACTGCTCCTATGTACAAGAATATAACTACTATAATACTGCTCCTATGTACAAGAATATAACTACTATAATACTGCTCCTATGTACAAGAATATAACTACTATAATACTGCCTCCTATGTACAAGAATATAACTACTATAATACTGCTCCTATATACAAGAATATAACTACTATAATACTGCTCCTATGTACAATAATATAACTACTATAATACTGCTCCTATGTACAAGAATAGAACTACTATAATACTGCTCCTATGTACAAGAATATAACTACTATAATACTGCTCCTATGTACAAGAATATAACTACTATAATATTGCTCCTATATACAAGAATATAACTACTATAATACTGCTCCTATGTACAAGAATATAACTACTATATTACTGCTCCTATGTACAAGAATATAACTACTATAATGCTGCCTCTTATGTACAAGAATATAACTACTATAATACTGCCTCCTATGTACAAGAATATAACTACTATAATACTGCCTCCTATGTACAAGAATATAACTACTATATTACTGCTCCTATGTACAAGAATATAACTACTATAATACTGCTCCTATGTGCAAGAATATAACTACTATAATACTGCTCCTATGTACAAGAATATAACTACTATAATACTGCCTCCTATGTACAAGAATATAACTACTATATTACTGCTCCTATGTACAAGAATATAACTACTATAATACTGCTCCTATGTACAAGAATATAACTACTATAATACTGCTCCTATGTACAAGAATATAACTACTATAATACTGCCTCCTATGTACAAGAATATAACTACTATAATACTGCCTCCTATGTACAAGAATATAACTAGTATAATACTGCCTCCTATATACAAGAATATAACTACTATAATACTGCTCCTATGTACAAGAATATAACTACTATAATACTGCTCCTATGTACAAGAATATAACTACTATAATACTGCCTCCTATGTACAAGAATATAACTACTATAATACTGCCTACTATGTGCAAGAATATAACTACTATGATACTGCTCCTATGTACAAGAATATCACTACTATAATACTGCTCCTATGTACAAGAATATAACTACTATAATACTGCTCCTATGTACAAGAATATAACTACTATAATACTGCTCCTATGTACAAGAATATAACTACTATAATACTGCTACTATGTACAAGAATATAACTACTATAATACTGCTACTATGTACAAGAATATAACTACTATAATACTGCTCCTATGTACAAGAATATAACTACTATAATACTGCTCCTACACTATATAAAAAGACAGATATGCATGTTTTTCTCAATATCTGACATGAAATCAGAATATTATTATTATTTGCCAAATGCTGGAATAGCACATTGATGCAGAAACTCTCAGTTGAGAGGAGCGGGCACAGGCAGGAGCCCACTCTGCTCAGCTGAATCCAGGCAGAGCTCCTCGGTACAGGGCACAGGGTACCCATGTGCTGTGGCAGAATTAGCTTGAGGGGAGCACAGGCAGGAGCAGCGATCTGTGCTCCACCCTGTGCAGTGTTCTCCACTGTGGCCAGTAATCCGTGCACCAGTAGAGCGCTGTTCCAGAATGCTGATTTTAAGAAGCGTTAAAATCCAGGACTTTGGGTCCTTTTTCTAACATAGAAAATGCATAATTCATTAATAAAGTAGATTATAAAAATTATTTTGGGGCTATTTAGAACAGTTTCAATAAAATTGTAAAAAAAAGTTTAGTTACTCTTTAAAGGTTACATAAACTTTTGCCAACTTTATTTTTTATTATTAAAAACACCTACCGGTAAAAAATAAATAAAAATGATTAAAACTTTGAATTAGATTTGATTTCAAAATTCTAATTTTGCTTTGTGTATGCAGCTCCTATGCAGGACTCTACATCATCATGGATACAAGACTACAAACATAAATAAGTAAGTAAATCCAGTGTGTAGTGTCATCCTCAGACTGGAGGCTACAGACTGATTACTGTCCTTTCTGATTCATTATCCGGGGCTGATCGAGGACTTGCGGAGTAGATTAGGACTGGAGAACTTGTTAGACGTGACCTCAGAAGACAAGCTTATTTCTTAGCTAAACTCATCTGTAGGCTGGGAATGAGGTTGGGACGCAAATGTAGAGACATTTATCAGCATCACTCTGGATTACACAGGATTATAGCCGTAAATTTGATGCGCGGATGAGATGATTTTTATTCCAGGTCAACCCTGGATTTTTATTAGAGAATCTAAAAAAAAAATCAGTAGCTCGCTGTTCCCTGTGCTTTTGTTTTCTCATCAGTTGCAAGATCCTTGCTGGGTGTCAGTGAATGGAAACATTATTCTTTACATTAACATTAAGAGACTTTTTATCCTGAGTGAGTCCTGCAGACGGTTTGTTACAATGTATGAGTGCTGGTCAGAGCTATCAGCCTGGGGTCCAGGCTGCTGTGTTTAGCTTAATGGCAGGTACCTTCCTTGCCTAACCTTATTAGTGAATTGTAGTAATTGCAGCCCACCTTGTACTGTAGTAAATTATACTGCCGTATAGTTTCCACATAAAACTGCTATAATGCTTTTCCACATAATACTATCATATAGTTACCACATAATATTGCCAATTAGTTCCCACATAATATTGCTACATATTTTCTCCACATAATACTATCATGTAGTTTCCACATAATACTGCCACATACAGTATTTTCCACATAATATTGCCAATTAGTTCCCAAATAATACTGCTATATATTTTCTCCACATAATACTATCATATAGTCCCCACATAATACTGCCAATTAGTTCCCACATAATACTGCTATATCTGTTCTCTGCATAATACTATCATATAGTTCCCACATAATACTACCAATTAGTTCCCACACGATACTACAATATATTTTCTCCACATAATACTATCATATAGTTTCCACATAATACTGCCACATACAGTATTTCCCACATAATATTGTCAATTAGATCCCACATAATACTGCTATATATTATCTCCACATAATACTACTATATACTGTAGTTCCCACGTAATACTGCCAATTATTTCCCACACGATACTGCTATATATTTCCTCCACATAATACTATCATATAGTTCTCACATAATACTGCCAATTAGTTCCCACATAATACTGCTATTTTCTCCACATAAGACTATCATATAGTTTCCACATAATACTGCCACATACAGTATTTCCACATAATATTAACATATAGTTGCCACTTAATGCTGCTATATATGTAACGCAGCAGGTGTGGATTCCCTGTGCCACTGAATGGACTTGACTTGGGGCTACTCCTGAGGGTGTTGTCAAGGTGGTCCCCTGATATTTACCATTTCACCCCTGTATGGAGATCTGGACTTCATTTAAGGGGGCATCAGGCCCCTGACACTGACTGGTACTAAGGGGTTCAGCCCATTTCTCTGGAGATTTTTCATTAACACTTTAGAAAGTTTCTTAATATTGCATTTAGGAAGCAAATTAAGTATTTAAAAAAAAAATCAATGTAAAGGTGCCGTAAGTCTTTATGAATCATTTTTTGCACCCACTAATGATAAGGATAATAATCATGGAGCACCATTCCAAGTCTTGGTTACGTATTGTGCCCCTTATAAATTAAAATGTAAACGTGTTACAGATTAGTGAGTGTGGACCCACTGCTCCAACTAACTGGTTTGGCTTTGGGCTAATCCTAAGGGTGTTATTTTGGTGCTTTCCTGGTATTCATCCTTTAACCCCTGCAGGATCTGGACTTCGCTGTAGAGGAGCCACCAGACTGCGTCTTCTTACGATAGCCCTAGTATAGTTGGCAGCTCACCCAATGAGGTCCGGGACTCTGGTGTAAGCACCAGAGGATCTAGGCACATAAAACGCACCAAAACACATCAAATCCATAGGTACATTCTGAATAGTCACTTATACTGATTATGTGGTGTGGCGAAACCAACCTCGCCACTGGGTTTTGGAGAGGCCTGTTTACCAGCCTCTTGCCCTACGACTATGGCCCCGGGACATATTACCCTTCAAACACAGTGTAACAGAACTATGCCGCATGTCTGGACTGTTAATAGGACCGAACGCGGTCAGCGGTGTATACTAAAGATTCTGTGGAACTAAAATCGGATGCGCAAATACACGAACACCGCTGACCCTTACCTTCTTCCATACGGAACTTTCAGCTCCAGAGACTAAGTCCCGTTCGAAGATGGGACTTAGTCGTTTTTCTGCATGAAATTGACCGACCGCACAGCCCAAATCTATGGAACTGTTTTGGGCAGGAAATTGTGCTTGTGGTCGGTCATAAAGGACTTCCACTTAACTTTTGATCCGCTGGAGGGATTTGTGTGATTTTTGGAAGTGGTTATATTTGATGTATGCTTAGTTTAAATATGTAATTTTTATGGAGATGGAATGTATGGTTTTAAAGTTATAGAGTATGTTTAAAAACTGTATTTTTACTGTCTGTGATAGTTATGTTAATCCATAATTATATCACAGACAGAAGGGAGGATTTTGTGTGTTTGGGTGGGGATTCTTGTCCTGTTGTTCCACATGTGTATTGGCGATTTCCCTTTGTCCTGAGAGATAATTGGATTACTCCCCGGTTGTCTCCAGGACAGAGAGGAGGAAACCATGATGCATTGTGGGGATATGTTGTGTCTGTATCCTGAATTGCTACATATCTGTCCTGTGTCGCAGTCTCCCTTCTGGTCCCCTAGGGGCGTGAACGATTGGTTGCTGTACTTACATTGTATGTGTTGTAATATATTGATTGGTTGTATTGTAAAACCCTGTGGGCAGTACTATGTTTTTGGGTTGTGAATAAAAGAGGCTGTACGTGAAGTACAGTCAGTTCCTGTTTTATACCTTCATGAAGTCTTGGCTCATGTTTGGCTCATGGGATAACTACACTCTTGGGGATTGCTATATCATAATACTCCCCTGAGTATAAGCTCTTGTGAGAGCTTGCTCCTCATTCCTGTCTCTGGATTTAGGAGAGGTTCACCCACTGGAGCCTGGAGCCTTGTCGTAGGTCCAGGGTGGGTAGGAGACGGCGGGACCTCCACCAAGCTTCGGCGGTTCGTGGGGTCTGAGGTGCTGACGGTGTCGAGTGGAGTGCTTGGAGTCCTCTGGAAGCACTAGGAGCATCTATCGACGGAGGTACCCAGTCGGGGTGCTAGGCGTTCCGTTACATGTGGTATTTGGCGGAACTTGACTGTAGGGAACTTGGCTGGAAGGCTGAAATACAGGGAAACCACACCACAATCATAGAAGGAGTTTGAATAGTCTCTAATATTGGAATGGCAGATAATAGCAACACAGAATTGAAGACACTAGGAGAGATTGCAGGCAAGTGTAAGGTCAGGAGTACACAGGCAGGATGGGTACACGGCGGGAACACAGATGGGAAAGCAGATTGGACAATGCAGGGAAATCACAAGGGAATCGTTGAAGCATTAAATCTTCCAAACACCATTGCTGATCACAGGAACCATAAAGCTCAGGCACCCTCTGCCTGAGCGTTATGGTTCCTGTGATAAGCAATAATTCTTTGCACAGCAGCAGAGTCTCTTATGCCATAAATGAGTCAATACCTTGCTGTGTGAGGCTTGCACGGCCTGTAAGGTTCTGGACCTCCTAACATGTCTGATCTCTTTCCTTCAGGGGTAATCTTATAGTGAAGCTGCTCCTTTGGCAGCTGTAGCCTCAGAGACTGAGGTTCTCTGAGCTAGGGTCATATCTGCAGGAACGTTCTCACACTTATGCTTCCTGTAGCTTTCCTCAGACTTAGATTCTTCAACACTAAGTAACCATGGGGCAGACCTGGTCCATCGCCCCGGTAACCTAAACAGTCTGACAATTTGTTAACTGTTTGGTTGCCTATACATTGCTATTACGTACAGATATATACTGACAGAGCACAATAAATCACAACATTTAACTCAATAACACTGCTTTAACCCTATTAACTTTAGTTAACCCTTTGCAGTAGTCCCTCCTAGGGTATTGCACATGCTCTTGAGACTGTGCTGGAAGACAGCAGGTATGGATGTGCCATCCTGGAGAAGCAGGACTACCTGTACAATTTGATTAGGCTGCGGGTACCGCCTCATGCTATCAGTAGTGACAAGGACACTAGGAAAACTAGAGAAGACGAGTCAGGAAGAATAAGGAGAGAGTGGTGTCTGTGGCCAACACCTGCAAAACCGTTCACATTACGGGGGTCGTCTTGCTGTTGCATCTCCAGACACCTACTGTCAAAGCAGGTGAAAATAATTTCCAATGGCTTGCCAGATGGATATCCCTGTCAAAGGAAGTATACTTACCTGCTTCGGATTCGTTGGTGCAACAGTGTCTTCACTGCACTTCGATCCCTACATGTAGAATTTTGGCACGGACAGGGGTCATAAGTACAGCTACGGCCTTTGACTCAATGGTGAAGTGTCCCCAACCGTGTCACTGTTAGGTCACGTATTGCTTGAGCCAGTCATTGGAAGAATTGACCCCCATCCATTCTGGATGTTTACATGCGGGGCGAAGTGCAGTGAAGGCAGTGTTGGCCTGAAAGAGCCGGAACCGATCAGTTGGGGATCAGGTAAGTATGCTTCCCATGACAGGTCCTGCTGGGTGAGGGGATAATTAAAACTCACTTAGAAGTTGGACAACCCCTTTAGGTGACTTGGGGTTATACTCTGATAGTTTAGAGTTCCCTTAACTTCATTGAGCAGTGAATGTATGTTCTCACAGATGGATTTTTATGAGACCTAACTTTTTTTTGGACGCCAGTATGTTCATCCACTCAGAGAAGACGGGGCTCCGCGTCAAGTAACACTAATACAATGATGCATGACATGCGCTGATATATGATATATGTGATATCATGACATGGAAAATAATAGAGGAAAGTATCATAACTCATTATGGCCATCTGTGCAGATAAAGCAAAGCAGAGGTCAGGAAAGCAAAAAGTTCCCAAAGTGAAGAGTAAAGCTGAGGAGATAATGGGACGTTCAACTATTCGAGACTACTGACTTATGTCTTCTTTCCACCATACAATACAAAGGCAAAGACGTTCCATCTGTCATGATGCCTAAAACAATCAAAAGTACCTAGAAATCCTTGAGACATCCTCTTAAAGGGGTTCTCCGGGCTTTTATGATTGATAACCTCTCCTCAGGATAGGTCATCGATATTAGATTGGTAAGGGTCCGACACCTGGCACCACCGCTGACCAGCTGTATGGAGGAGAATGTGTGCGCAGTGTCCACGTGCCCTCTCTCTTCCAGCTCACTGCTGCTGTGTCTATGGCGAGCAGGAAGAGAGAAGGGAGACGGCGCGGCACAGGTGTCGGACACCCGCCGATCCTGAGGATAGGTCATCAATATTAAAAGCCCGGAGAACCCCTTTAATATTCTGTGTGTCCTACACTGAAGATGTTACTACCCATATGACTTGTTTTTCCTCCTTACTCTGATCTGCCAGGTCATATTTTCATTTACAACAGGAGGATCAGGATGAACACAACAGTCGGTAGAGTTGTTATTCATTGCATGCACTTAGGGAAGCTAAATTCATGCTCTCAGTGCAGCTTTTCATCTAATACTTGCTCTGCCTCATGAAGCAGGAAACACAGGATGAACAATGCAAAAAGTCCCTCTTAGGTAGAGGAGAGCAGTGGTGGGAGGAATTGTCGGAAGGCTGCCCTATCATTAAAGGGGGGGGGGGGTCAGATGATTTAACCCTGCCAGATGCCAGCATCTGGTAGGACATGTATCAGGCCCCCTTCCTGTGCCCTCTTTGACAATACCAGCATTTCCACCACAGCCATGATTGACTGGCGCATGCACAGTATGATCAGTGACTAGGTGATATATATTGTTTGGATGGTATATGACATAACAGTGGAGGCATGTATACTTTTAAGCAGCAATATAATTCTTTCAGTCCAATGTAGTCTAAGGATGGAGCTTCCTGGCACAGTGGGCATGTTAGGCTGAAGGAGGCGTCTGGCAGTTCTGGTCTCTGCTCTGTTCTGTGGAACCTGTTCCCTTGCATCTAACTGTGGGCAGATTGGGGGGTATAAATATCGGGGTATACAGCTCCTCTTCTCACTCTTTACACTGAAGCCTTCCACAGGGGCGACTTAAAAAGGCCCTGCAAAAACCTAAAAGTGGCCCCCATGTTGTAGGCAGGTGGTAGGGAGGGACAATAGAGGTGGTCAGGACCAGCAATACCACAGTGCAGCACAATATACTGCCCCAGCAGAAACAACTACCACAGTGCAGCACAATATACTGCCCCAGCAGAACCAACTACCACAGTGCAGCACAATATACTGCCCCAGCAGAACCAGATACCACAGTGCAGCACAATATACTGCCCCAGCAGAACCAACTACCACAGTACAGCACAATATACTGCCCCAGCAGAACCAACTACCACAGTGCAGCACAATATACTGCCCCAGCAGAACCAGATACCACAGTGCAGCACAATATACTGCCCCAGCAGAACCAACTACCACAGTGCAGCACAATATACTGCCCCAGCAGAACCAACTACCACAGTGCAGCACAATATACTGCCCCAGCAGAACCAACTACCACAGTGCAGCACAATATACTGCCCCAGCAGAACCAGATACCACAGTGCAGCACAATATACTGCCCCAGCAGAACCAACCTCCACAGTGCAGCACAATATACTGCCTCAGCAGAACCAGATACCACAGTACAGCACAATATACTGCCCCAGCAGAACCGACTACCACAGTGTAGCACAATATACTGTCCCAGCAGAACCAACTACCACAGTGCAGCACAATATACTGCCCCAGCAGAACCAGATACCACAGTGCAGCACAATATACTGCCCCAGCAGAACCAACTACCACAGTGCAGCACAATATACTGCCCCAGCAGAACCAGATACCACAGTGCAGCACAATATACTGCCCCAGCAGAACCAACTACCACAGTACAGCACAATATACTGCCCCAGCAGAACCAACTACCACAGTGCAGCACAATATACTGCCCCAGCAGAACCAGATACCACAGTGCAGCACAATATACTGCCCCAGCAGAACCAACTACCACAGTGCAGCACAATATACTGCCCCAGCAGAACCAACTACCACAGTGCAGCACAATATACTGCCCCAGCAGAACCAACTACCACAGTGCAGCACAATATACTGCCCCAGCAGAACCAGATACCACAGTGCAGCACAATATACTGCCCCAGCAGAACCAACTACCACAGTGCAGCACAATATACTGCCCCAGCAGAACCAGATACCACAGTGCAGCACAATATACTGCCCCAGCAGAACCAACTACCACAGTGCAGCACAATATACTGCCCCAGCAGAACCAACTACCACAGTGCAGCACAATATACTGCCCCAGCAGAACCAACTACCACAGTGCAGCACAATATACTGCCCCAGCAGAACCAGATACCACAGTGCAGCACAATATACTGCCCCAGCAGAACCAACCTCCACAGTGCAGCACAATATACTGCCTCAGCAGAACCAGATACCACAGTACAGCACAATATACTGCCCCAGCAGAACCAACTACCACAGTGCAGCACAATATACTGCACCAGCAGAACCAGATACCACAGTGCAGCACAATATACTGCCCCAGCAGAACCAACTACCACAGTGTAGCACAATATACTGTCCCAGCAGAACCAACTACCACAGTGTAGCACAATATACTGCCCCAGCAGAACCAACTACCACAGTGCAGCACAATATACCGCCCCAGCAGAACCAGATACCACAGTGCAGCACAATATACTGCCCCAGCAGAACCAACTACCACAGTGCAGCACAATATACTGCCCCAGCAGAACCAACTACCACAGTGCAGCACAATATACTGCCCCAGCAGAACCAGATACCACAGTGCAGCACAATATACTGCCCCAGCAGAACCAGATACCACAGTGCAGCACAATATACTGCCCCAGCAGAACCAACCCTCGCTGCAGTGTACAACTACATTGCTTTACTGAGGATGGTTATAACTGGATATGTGGATGTGCATGGTAACATTTATAAGGAAAAATATATGGCATATGGCCAGGCGGTCCCTGGCCTTCCAGACACTGTCCTCCTTGCTCCTACAGACTCCACTTTGCGTCATCTTGCTCTGTCTTATGTGACCATTTTCTGGTCACCACTGCAATGATGACTGACACCATGCATTACTATGTAAAGAAGAGGACCGGCACTCGCAAATGGAATTTTCACTGCTGTGGTTTATTCAGTCACTCTTAAAGACATAGTGACGCGTTTCAGCACATAGAAAGTGCTTTCATCAGACCATACAACACACTACTATCATTGTGTCTTATATACATTCAAAAGGTAAAGGGACTGACGTCATGAGATGTAAGGCTCCTCCCACATGGAGGCCGATACAGGTTCAGTTGTGTGCATACCATAGACCATGGGAATCAATGTAAAGCGGTGGAAAAATTCAAGTCCGCTGAAAATCAAACATAAATCAAAGTATAAGCATTATGCATATTATGCAAACATGATCAAGCATTAGATAAAGCCAGAAATATTGTAATCCCTGTTGAGGCCTCTTGGTTCCACCGTTTGAAGTCGGTGGATCCAGTACGCCTCTCTCTTTAGGAGCATTTTATTCCTATCGCCACCGCGGCGGGGTAATGGTACATTTTCGATCACTTGAAATCGCAGTTGGGATATTGCATGTCTTTTCTCATGAAAATGGTGCGGTAAAGGAAGCAGTAAATTCTCGGTGCGAATAGTGGACTTGTGTTTGCTTAATCTGTCTTTGATGCGCATAGAGGTTTCACCCACATAGAGCAAACCACAGGGACATTTGAGGATGTATATGACGTGTTTGCTGTCACATGTGAACATGCCCTTAATTGGGATCTGTTCACCGGAATGGGGATGTGTAAGATAGGCGCCTTTAATGACACTGGAGCAGTTGTTACAGTTCAGGCATGGGAATGTGCCCTGACGTGGAGTGGTCAGTGTGGTCTGTCGCAGACTGGGTTTAATGGTGCCTATGTCGGCTCGAATAATTTTATCCCGGATATTATCTGATCTTTTGAAGCACATCATGGGCGGAGTCTGGAATGCCTCTATCTGGGGGTATGACCTCGAGACTACGTGCCAGTGTTTATTAATAATGCCTCTGATCTTCTGTGTCCATGGGTGATATTTCACCACTAATGGGATGCGGGGTGGTTTATTTGTTTTCTCTTCCTGCGGTTGATCGAGTTTTTTCTTTTGGGTTTCTAGTAGATGTCTGGGATAGCCTCTATTGAGAAATTTATTGGTCATCTCTTTCATCCTTGTTTGACAGGTGTCAGGATCCGTGACGATCCTTTTTACACGTTGGTACTGTGAAAAGGGGATACTTTTTTTAATTGCTGGGGGATGACTACTTGCGAAGGTAAGCAAACTATTGCGATCCGTTTCTTTAGTGAATAGATCGGTACACACCGTGCCATCATCACTGCGTATTACCCACGTATCCAAAAAAGATATTTTCCGATGATCAAAGTGCATGGTGAACTGTAGTTCACTCCAAATGGAGTTAAGGTAGAAATTGAACTCCGTGAGGGATCGAACGTCGCCTCGCCACACGCAAAACACGTCATCAATAAATCTACGCCAAAATGTACAATGTTTCAAGAATAAAGGATTAGAATAGACAAATTCGCTTTCAAATGATGACATGTAGCTATTTGCATAGGGCGGCGCGACGTTCGATCCCATCGCGGTCCCGCGACACTGTTGGAAAAACGTATCTTGAAATAAAAAATAATTTCTTTCTAGTATGAATTTTAGAAGGGTCAGAAAAAATTCTTTTTGGGGTGCTGTGTGATGGCTGGTGTTGAGCAATCTGGACGCTGCTTCCAGACCTTTGTCATGAGTGATGGAGGTGTAGAGGCTGCACACGTCAAACGTGACGAGTATGCAGTCTCCATCCATTTTAAGGAGGCGGACCTCACTCAGAAAATGTCCTGTGTCGCGTATATAGGAAGGTGATTGTATAGTCAAAGGTGTGAGGATTTTCTCAAGAAAAATAGCAGGGGGGGAGAGAATTGAATCGGATGAAGCCACTATGGGGCGTCCAGGTGGTCTTGTCATGGATTTGTGAATTTTAGGAAGGGTGTAAAATACTGGCGTGATTGGGTGCTGATTTATTAAAAATTCACATAATTTATTATCAATAAGACCTTCTTCTCTGGCCCCTGTCACTATTTTCTGCAGTGTATCTTTTATAGAGTATACTGGGTCCGACTGTAAGGTTTTATATGTATCAGTGTCATTTAATTGACCTAGGATCTCGGATATATAATACTCTTTATCAAGAATGACCAGGGCCCCCCCCTTATCTGCTGGTTTAAATACAAGGGATTTATCATCAAGTAGATGGTTCAATGCATGTTTCTCTTCTGAAGTTAAGTTGTGTCTTATATGTAAATGACCCTGTCTACAATGTTGCAACAAAGTATTAACATCACGTTGAACTAAACTGGCAAAGGTTTCCACAGGGTGATATATTTTTGGTGGTGAGAAATGACTTTTTACTCTCAATGCAAATTGTTTCAGGGTTAGTTGATCACAATGTTCCTCAATACCGATGCGGTCATCATTAGTGTCATTGTCATCTTTGCAAAAATGCGCTTTAAGGCGCAGATTGCGAAAAAAACGCTGAAGGTCTATGTCTAAAGCAAAGGTGTCCAGCGTCCCAGTGGGGCTGAAGGACAATCCCTTCTTTAGTAAGTTCAGTTGTGCAGGGCTCACGGTTTTACTGGATAAATTAACAACTAAGTTCTCTGCTGTACCTGCGATCGTGTCATCCTCGGTGCCTCTGCTTCTCCTATGATGGCGGCCGGCTCTCCTGGTGTTGCTCTTCTTTTGCCGCGGCGCTTGGCTAAAAAATGAGTTGATGCTCCACCCGAGGTGTCGCTGCCAGAACCGGAGGACGCAGAACCTGCTCTGAGGTCTCTTGTATGGAAGAAGGGAATAGCTGTTCCGGACTTGTCCTGCCATCTGTATACGCGCTGTGAGGAATAATCTTCCACATCTCTGAGGAACTTGGAGCGCTTGGTAGCTTCTATCTTCATCTTGAGGTCTCTGCATTGTTTCTCTGTCTTGTCTTGTAAAGCTGTGAGGTCTTCTGCCTTGAGGCAATCTCTCAATTGTTCTTTGGCTGAGGTAATGTGTGCCTTGCATTCTTCTATAGCGATGTTCAGGTATTCCACAGTGAGGACTATTAGATCCAAGGAGCATTTATTTAGGATATTTGCAAAGCGTGTGCAATATTCCAGGTTATTACCAAAGAATGTAGGTCTCAGTTTCACCCGCAAGCCGCGTGGTATTCTTTGAGTGCGGTGATATTCTGCTAAGGTAGCTGCATGCAGTTCTAGTGCGATCAGATGTTTGCTTTCTTTAATTAAGTTCCTGCTTTTCAGTTCACTCGTGGGGATCTGGAGGAAATCTGTAGAAGCTGTAACTTGTGATACGATATCACGGGCTTCATCCTCTGTGTAGGCAAAGTTACTCATTGATAGGAGTTGAGATAGCGTGCTCGGAACCCAAGGCCAGTTAGAATATTGAAGATAAGGGTCGGCACTGCCTTGTGATGGCTGCGGTGCACGTGTCAAGAGGTCGGCGTCCCAGCAAACAATGTAAAGAAGAGGACCGGCACTCGCAAATGGAATTTTCACTGCTGTGGTTTATTCAGTCACTCTTAAAGACATAGTGACGCGTTTCAGCACATAGAAAGTGCTTTCATCAGACCATACAACACACTACTATCATTGTGTCTTATATACATTCAAAAGGTAAAGGGACTGACGTCATGAGATGTAAGGCTCCTCCCACATGGAGGCCGATACAGGTTCAGTTGTGTGCATACCATAGACCATGGGAATCAATGTAAAGCGGTGGAAAAATTAACCATTAAACCCAGTCTGCGACAGACCACACTGACCACTCCACGTCAGGGCACATTCCCATGCCTGAACTGTAACAACTGCTCCAGTGTCATTAAAGGCGCCTATCTTACACATCCCCATTCCGGTGAACAGATCCCAATTAAGGGCATGTTCACATGTGACAGCAAACACGTCATATACATCCTCAAATGTCCCTGTGGTTTGCTCTATGTGGGTGAAACCTCTATGCGCATCAAAGACAGATTAAGCAAACACAAGTCCACTATTCGCACCGAGAATTTACTGCTTCCTTTACCGCACCATTTTCATGAGAAAAGACATGCAATATCCCAACTGCGATTTCAAGTGATCGAAAATGTACCATTACCCCGCCGCGGTGGCGATAGGAATAAAATGCTCCTAAAGAGAGAGGCGTACTGGATCCACCGACTTCAAACGGTGGAACCAAGAGGCCTCAACAGGGATTACAATATTTCTGGCTTTATCTAATGCTTGATCATGTTTGCATAATATGCATAATGCTTATACTTTGATTTATGTTTGATTTTCAGCGGACTTGAATTTTTCCACCGCTTTACATTGATTCCCATGGTCTATGGTATGCACACAACTGAACCTGTATCGGCCTCCATGTGGGAGGAGCCTTACATCTCATGACGTCAGTCCCTTTACCTTTTGAATGTATATAAGACACAATGATAGTAGTGTGTTGTATGGTCTGATGAAAGCACTTTCTATGTGCTGAAACGCGTCACTATGTCTTTAAGAGTGACTGAATAAACCACAGCAGTGAAAATTCCATTTGCGAGTGCCGGTCCTCTTCTTTACATTGTTTGCTGGGACGCCGACCTCTTGACACGTGCACCGCAGCCATCACAAGGCAGTGCCGACCCTTATCTTCAATATTCTAACTGGCCTTGGGTTCCGAGCACGCTATCTCAACTCCTATCAATGAGTAACTTTGCCTACACAGAGGATGAAGCCCGTGATATCGTATCACAAGTTACAGCTTCTACAGATTTCCTCCAGATCCCCACGAGTGAACTGAAAAGCAGGAACTTAATTAAAGAAAGCAAACATCTGATCGCACTAGAACTGCATGCAGCTACCTTAGCAGAATATCACCGCACTCAAAGAATACCACGCGGCTTGCGGGTGAAACTGAGACCTACATTCTTTGGTAATAACCTGGAATATTGCACACGCTTTGCAAATATCCTAAATAAATGCTCCTTGGATCTAATAGTCCTCACTGTGGAATACCTGAACATCGCTATAGAAGAATGCAAGGCACACATTACCTCAGCCAAAGAACAATTGAGAGATTGCCTCAAGGCAGAAGACCTCACAGCTTTACAAGACAAGACAGAGAAACAATGCAGAGACCTCAAGATGAAGATAGAAGCTACCAAGCGCTCCAAGTTCCTCAGAGATGTGGAAGATTATTCCTCACAGCGCGTATACAGATGGCAGGACAAGTCCGGAACAGCTATTCCCTTCTTCCATACAAGAGACCTCAGAGCAGGTTCTGCGTCCTCCGGTTCTGGCAGCGACACCTCGGGTGGAGCATCAACTCATTTTTTAGCCAAGCGCCGCGGCAAAAGAAGAGCAACACCAGGAGAGCCGGCCGCCATCATAGGAGAAGCAGAGGCACCGAGGATGACACGATCGCAGGTACAGCAGAGAACTTAGTTGTTAATTTATCCAGTAAAACCGTGAGCCCTGCACAACTGAACTTACTAAAGAAGGGATTGTCCTTCAGCCCCACTGGGACGCTGGACACCTTTGCTTTAGACATAGACCTTCAGCGTTTTTTTCGCAATCTGCGCCTTAAAGCGCATTTTTGCAAAGATGACAATGACACTAATGATGACCGCATCGGTATTGAGGAACATTGTGATCAACTAACCCTGAAACAATTTGCATTGAGAGTAAAAAGTCATTTCTCACCACCAAAAATATATCACCCTGTGGAAACCTTTGCCAGTTTAGTTCAACGTGATGTTAATACTTTGTTGCAACATTGTAGACAGGGTCATTTACATATAAGACACAACTTAACTTCAGAAGAGAAACATGCATTGAACCATCTACTTGATGATAAATCCCTTGTATTTAAACCAGCAGATAAGGGGGGGGCCCTGGTCATTCTTGATAAAGAGTATTATATATCCGAGATCCTAGGTCAATTAAATGACACTGATACATATAAAACCTTACAGTCGGACCCAGTATACTCTATAAAAGATACACTGCAGAAAATAGTGACAGGGGCCAGAGAAGAAGGTCTTATTGATAATAAATTATGTGAATTTTTAATAAATCAGCACCCAATCACGCCAGTATTTTACACCCTTCCTAAAATTCACAAATCCATGACAAGACCACCTGGACGCCCCATAGTGGCTTCATCCGATTCAATTCTCTCCCCCCCTGCTATTTTTCTTGAGAAAATCCTCACACCTTTGACTATACAATCACCTTCCTATATACGCGACACAGGACATTTTCTGAGTGAGGTCCGCCTCCTTAAAATGGATGGAGACTGCATACTCGTCACGTTTGACGTGTGCAGCCTCTACACCTCCATCACTCATGACAAAGGTCTGGAAGCAGCGTCCAGATTGCTCAACACCAGCCATCACACAGCACCCCAAAAAGAATTTTTTCTGACCCTTCTAAAATTCATACTAGAAAGAAATTATTTTTTATTTCAAGATACGTTTTTCCAACAGTGTCGCGGGACCGCGATGGGATCGAACGTCGCGCCGCCCTATGCAAATAGCTACATGTCATCATTTGAAAGCGAATTTGTCTATTCTAATCCTTTATTCTTGAAACATTGTACATTTTGGCGTAGATTTATTGATGACGTGTTTTGCGTGTGGCGAGGCGACGTTCGATCCCTCACGGAGTTCAATTTCTACCTTAACTCCATTTGGAGTGAACTACAGTTCACCATGCACTTTGATCATCGGAAAATATCTTTTTTGGATACGTGGGTAATACGCAGTGATGATGGCACGGTGTGTACCGATCTATTCACTAAAGAAACGGATCGCAATAGTTTGCTTACCTTCGCAAGTAGTCATCCCCCAGCAATTAAAAAAAGTATCCCCTTTTCACAGTACCAACGTGTAAAAAGGATCGTCACGGATCCTGACACCTGTCAAACAAGGATGAAAGAGATGACCAATAAATTTCTCAATAGAGGCTATCCCAGACATCTACTAGAAACCCAAAAGAAAAAACTCGATCAACCGCAGGAAGAGAAAACAAATAAACCACCCCGCATCCCATTAGTGGTGAAATATCACCCATCGACACAGAAGATCAGAGGCATTATTATTAAACACTGGCACGTAGTCTCGAGGTCATACCCCCAGATAGAGGCATTCCAGACTCCGCCCATGATGTGCTTCAAAAGATCAGATAATATCCGGGATAAAATTATTCGAGCCGACATAGGCACCATTAAACCCAGTCTGCGACAGACCACACTGACCACTCCACGTCAGGGCACATTCCCATGCCTGAACTGTAACAACTGCTCCAGTGTCATTAAAGGCGCCTATCTTACACATCCCCATTCCGGTGAACAGATCCCAATTAAGGGCATGTTCACATGTGACAGCAAACACGTCATATACATCCTCAAATGTCCCTGTGGTTTGCTCTATGTGGGTGAAACCTCTATGCGCATCAAAGACAGATTAAGCAAACACAAGTCCACTATTCGCACCGAGAATTTACTGCTTCCTTTACCGCACCATTTTCATGAGAAAAGACATGCAATATCCCAACTGCGATTTCAAGTGATCGAAAATGTACCATTACCCCGCCGCGGTGGCGATAGGAATAAAATGCTCCTAAAGAGAGAGGCGTACTGGATCCACCGACTTCAAACGGTGGAACCAAGAGGCCTCAACAGGGATTACAATATTTCTGGCTTTATCTAATGCTTGATCATGTTTGCATAATATGCATAATGCTTATACTTTGATTTATGTTTGATTTTCAGCGGACTTGAATTTTTCCACCGCTTTACATTGATTCCCATGGTCTATGGTATGCACACAACTGAACCTGTATCGGCCTCCATGTGGGAGGAGCCTTACATCTCATGACGTCAGTCCCTTTACCTTTTGAATGTATATAAGACACAATGATAGTAGTGTGTTGTATGGTCTGATGAAAGCACTTTCTATGTGCTGAAACGCGTCACTATGTCTTTAAGAGTGACTGAATAAACCACAGCAGTGAAAATTCCATTTGCGAGTGCCGGTCCTCTTCTTTACATTGTTTGCTGGGACGCCGACCTCTTGACACGTGCACCGCAGCCATCACAAGGCAGTGCCGACCCTTATCTTCAATATACCATGCATTACTGTCATGGACTTTGCTTCCAGGCCTGGGCTGAGGCCATCTCTCCGCCATACCCCCAGCAGGGGAATATGCTTTGCTTCTGGTACATCTGGACACAACAGCTGCTCAAGCCATCTAGTGCAACCTCTCGCAGGAGAATGGACGCAGCACTTCTGATCTACATTGGGCCTTGACATACGTCGTGAACTTACCTGATGTCTCCAGTCACTTACGCCACCTTGCATTTGCAACCATACTTCATGGTCAACAGAGCTCCCCAGCTGGTGATCTCTTCTCTGCCTACCTCCAGTCTCTGGAATTGGGCTCTGTGACACCACTCTCCTGCAGCAGCCACCACAGCAGGCCTTCCTCGGCACACACCCCCAGCAGGTGGATAAACCCTCTTAATGACCTAAGATGGCTGCCCCAATCCTTACATACTGGCCCTATGCTCTCTTTCTCCTGGCACTCTCAGCTTCATCAGAACAGCATACGAGCAGTAGCACCACCTATATTCACTAGTAGGGGCCCTCCTGGATGGTAAGACCACTGGGGGGAGGTCGACCCCCTTACAGTTTCACAGAAGGGAAGTCAAGCTTGGTCAAGGGGGAGTCAATTACAATGCTGCAATTCATAGGAACAAACAAACCGTGTCCCTTTAATACCTCACTCATTCTGTAACTGCATTTTTCCCATAGTCCCCACCACCATCCCTTGTAGTAACCTGTAGACTGCACAGTGCAGTCTATTCCCAGGAGCTCAATCTATAGAAACATTCCCATGAACATAACTGGATAATTGGCATCGTAAATGGAAAATAGCAGGATTGTGTCAGATACCCATCTCGCTGATTGCACGGCATGATATTTATATATAGGTCACATATTTGTACTTCATTATATACCATTATCCACCAGAAAGTGAACGCCAGCCTCCTCCATCCTCATGGGGTTGCCAAGACTGAGCTCGACTGACCAACATTCACTGCTCCTTTAAAGAGAGGTTCTGTAGGAGCTTCGGTTTGTCATCCAAAGAAGTTCAAAATGTTGTTCTAATTAAAAGGGTATTCCCATCACAGACAATGGGGGGCATATCGCTAGATATCGCAGTATATCAGTGTGATCAACCAGTGCTGATGGTATCAGACAGTGCAGGGACACATCCCTTTCACTAAGTTCTATTGCACACGACCGTATGGCTTTTTCAGTGTTCAACGGATCCGCAAAAAATACAGAGGACATCCGTACAGAGGACATACAGAGGACATGTTCTATCTTTGAACGGAACGGAAATACGGAAAGGCAATGCATACGGAGTACATCATTATTTTTTTGCGGACCCATTGAAATGAATGGTTCCATGTATGGACCGTATACGGAGCGCAAAAAACAGAATGTAAACGGAAGAAAAAAAACGGTCGTGTGCATGAGGCCAATCGGTACTTTCACGCTAGTGTTTTCTTTTCCGGTGTTGAGTTCCGTCACAGAAGCTCAATACCGGAAAAAAATGATCAGTTTTATCCTAATGCATTCTGAATGGAGAGTAATCCGTTCAGGAGGCATCAGTTCAGTCCCTCTTACGTTTTTTGGCCGGAGAAATTACCGCAGCATGCTGCAGTTTTCTCTCCGGCCAAAAATCCTGAACACTTGCCGAAATGCCAGTTCCGGCATTCATTTCCATTGAAATGTATTAGTGCCGGATCCGGCATTAAGTGTTCCGGCAAAACGGATCCGGTTTAAAAAGGCAGACCTTTAAAAATGCAAAAATTTCATAAATACCGGATGGATCAGTTTTTCCGGATGACACCGGAGAGACGGATCCAGTATTTCAATGCATTTGTCAGATGGATCCACATCCGGATCCGTCTGACAAATGCCATCCGTTTGCGTCGGGATTGCATGGGGTGTGGATACAAAAGAATGCTGGGTTAAGTCAAGAATGTTGTGATGAATCAAAATGTTGGGATGAATGAACAGAATGTTGGGATGAATCAATAGAATGCTGGGATGCTTAATCCGAAGTCGCTTCGTTCAAAACTTCAGAAAAATAGTCTAAGGAGATTTGTCTCCGTACAATATTAGAATGTATGGGCTCCGATGAGCCGAAGTAAGTTATACTAGTTGGAACCGAAGCCGAGTCCGGTTTCAAGTTTTAAAGTGGTTTTCAACTTTGAAAATCAACTACCGAAGTTATTCAACGAAGTCACGTGCGATTTCGTGAATAACTTAGTTCGGCTCATCAGAGCCCATACATTCTAACACTGTACGGAGAAGAATCTCCGTACAGTATTATTCTGAAGTTTTGAACAAAGCGACTTTGGATTAAGCATCTGAAGCTGACTTCGCTCAAGTCTAGCTGAGATCATGAATCAATAGAATGCTGGGATGAATCAATAAAATGGTGGGATGACTGAATAGAATGTTAAGATGAATCAATAGAATGCGGAGATCATGAATCAATAGAATGTTGGGATGAATCAATAAAATGGTGGGATGACTGAATAGAATGTTAAGATGAATCAATAGAATGAGGAGATCATGAATCAATAGAATGTTGGGATGAATCAATAGAATGTTGGGATCGTGAATCGTGCTGGGAGATTAATCAATAAAATGGTGGGGTGAATGAATAGAATGTTGGGATGAAAAAAAGGCCAGAATATAATATTGTGGCTCAAAAATTAATGAAAAAATGCATACTCTCTTGGATACTTGCACACTGTAAATAAAATGTTCTAAATTGCAGAGAACTACTTGTTCTTGTCTGGAATGCTATAGAATTTCCTTATCACTTCTGGTTAACTGGAGATTGAACCCACAGAGCAGGAATAGATGAATCTTTAGCAGGTGAGTTCAACTTTTCTTCATTGGTTTAAAAAACTGGCTGCTCCAATTTTACAGACTGTCGGACATCCCCGTTAAATCTATGTCTATGCAAAGGGATTGGTGCTCGGTAGCCCAACACACATCCAGCTTGTCCAGACCATATGAGCAGTGCTGGCCAATCCAAAGAAATTGTCCTGGACTACTAAATGCACAGTATGTGCAGCGGCCCACAGGGGAGGTGAGAGCATGTGAATAGTGGCAGTCAGAGGATGGTGATAGTAGTACTCACAGTGGCTATGGTCTTCTCCGGCACTTCCTGGGCCATGCACAGTGAAGATAGGGGCGCCTCCTCGGCAAATGCCCTGCTTACAGGGTCTCCTGCCTGTTGGTGTTCCTTTGGCATTGGTGAGTTATGGGGTGCAAGCAGTGGGATGTGAGCCATTTGCTCTCAGCTAGCAGAGGAATCAGGCCCCTAGGTGGCCCTGCTTCAAAGCAGACCACGTGTCTACAGTTCACACCCTACTCAGCCAGCATGGAGGCTAACTCATCCTACAGGTCTGAGCTAACTCATCCGTGTCGGGTCTGAGCTAATTACATAGATCTCTCAAATCCATCAGACATCAGGTAACCGGGAGTTTGTAAGGGATTGTGAATTGACCGTCCATCACAGAAATAAACCGATTGCATATCGGGACATTCTCCTGGCCTTCCTTTGCGGGTAGGGTGCAAGGAAGGGGAGATACGGAGAACTCCAAGTAGGAACCAAATAATGGCGCCATGTTTGGTCTCCACTTGTAGCCAGAACCCAGCCAGATCTGTTGCTGCCAGAACCATCTCCATATGATCTTCCACTGGGGAGCTATGATCCATAATGGGTTTTTGGATTCTTAGCTGCCTCACTGGAGCAAGGGGGAGTGGGATCCTCCCTGGGGGAGGGAGAGGAGTGACCAACTACAGGTGAAAAGGCCCATGCAGGCCAGAGGCCAGGGTCTTTCTCTGAAAGGGGTCACATCATGTAATGTGTTTGGCTATGGTAAACCTGCTGATGTCACTGCTCCCATGTGACTATAGCTTTCATCATCATAACCCAAAGGATTACTCATCTACCCAGTAACTGACTTTCTAACTGTTAACTTTGAATGTACCATATCATCTGTATTTGCACATCTGACCATTGTATATATCTGTGTGTATATAGTGCTGTGTCTAGTGCGCCCTTAAGGCAATTAAATATATAAATTAATCTTGCGCTATTCTGTATCTCGATCCCGAATCCCCACATCAGCGTTTCGTCATAATGTTGTACACTACCTGGAGTTAGTTCCTGACCCGATATAATCCCGTTAATGGACCGAGCTTATATCTAACAAGGAACTGGTGGCAGTCTACTGGGCTGGCAGGGCTCTGTTTCACTGGGGCAGTGAAAGGACCCTCTCAGCTTGTCAGGGTTGTGAGCGAGTGTTGTGTCGCGCTGGAGGTAGCATGGACCATCCTCTCTCACTACCTGTGCCTCTCTGTGCCCATGTGGACAGGAGGTGTCTGTGTAAACTGTGCCGAGCTGATCTTACGTACTCCCGGTGAGGGCGTAACATCACGTCGAGGTGTGGCTTTCGTCACACAATTCTTTACCAAAAACTTTTCAGTTTGCATATACACATTGTTGGAGAAGTAAGCACAATTCTTAAACATTGGTTAAAAGTTCCTGAGGCTGCATATATGAGGGACAGTGTAGACGCTCACTGAGTCACTTTCCAAAGTACAAAAGCTATCTTTCTAATACAGCCAGAGGGTGCAAATCTCTCTCTTCAAATATGAGTCCACTATCCCAGCTGTGAGGTGCAGACCTTTAACAGACTAGCAGTCTGTCTCTCACTTATGACTGCAAGCCTGGAGCCTCTAGCCTAGCCCAATGCTGTAAACTCCAAAGCCACATTACCTTCACAGTCTTGTTTAATGCAGCATCCCTCTTATGACTGCTCTACCATCTTAATTAGATCCAAATCCCTCTCTCAGAGGATGCCACCAGCTGTCTGATCCCAGCTATTTCTAGTGCTTCTCTCTCTGCTTGCTTTTCTCGCTAGATCACACACTATACTGTGTGACTAATGAGAGCTCCCAACTAGAGGGGTGGTCCTGCCACCACCTAGCAACTATATCTAAGGGGAGATAATTAATGCCATATCCATAATTATCAGGGTAGAAATGGAATAAAATAGCATTAATGCAGCAGAGATAAAATATAGCCCCTTTTGCAGTTAACCACTGGGTCACTGCATACCCCCTTATTTTAATATAAAGAAAAATTAAAACTCCTGTACTCCACTAGATTGCTTCAAGTGTTGTATTTTATTTAACAAGCGGATTTCGGCATTTAGCCTTCTTCAGAACACTGGAATAATTTACAGACATGCAATCATTATAAAATAGTGCAAAACATAATTTAATATAACGTGATATACACACAATAATCAAGTACTAAACTGCTGTTCATTGTTTACTACAACTACGACAGATGATACCCCCACTAGTCAGCTACCGGTTACCTATTGCTGCATTATACTACCACAATGTGTTGCCATTGACGATATCCCACCTAATATTACTGCCTTATTGCTCTGATATACTGCTGGCTTTTGAATCTCTTTCCCACATAGTGAATATGCAACACAGTGACTATGCTACATTAATTTCCTTTACGTACGGCTAGATACTTATGTATATGGATTTTATCCAGCTAACCCCCTGGACCCAGCCGAAGACATCCCTCCCCCATTAAGCATATTGCTGTACAAAGATTATTATTGTTTATGGTCTCTCGGGACTACTCACTTTGCAATTCGATGCTTTGACTAGAACATTTTCTATTTGATTATTGTGTGTATATCACGTTATATTATATTATATTATGCTTTGCACTATTTTTTAATGATTGCATGTCTGTAAATTATTCCAGTGTTCTGAAGAAGGCTAAATGCCGAAAACGTTCATTTGAACTGGAAATCCGCTTATTAAATAAAATACAACACTTGAAGCAATCTAGTGGAGTACAGAAGTTTTGATTTTTCTTTTGATTAAAATAAGGGCGTATGCAGTGACCCAGTGGTTAACTGCAAAAGGGGCTATATTTTATCTCTGCTGCATTAATGCTATTTTTTTCAATTGCAACTTGGCCTGGGAACCGTCTCCTGATACCTACGTATCTACCCATTTGGAGTGTTACCCAACCTGTTACCAATTATCTTAATCAAAGCCATTCCTAATGTACAGGGTGGGCCATTTATATGGATACACCTTAATAAAATGGGAATGGTTGGTGATATTAACTTCCTGTTTGTGGCACATTAGTATATGTGAGGGGGGAAACTTTTCAAGATGGGTGGTGACCATGGCGGCCATTTTGAAGTCAGCCATTTTGAATCCAACTTTTGTTTTTTCAATAGGAAGAGGGTCATTTGACACATCAAACTTATTGGGAATTTGACAAGAAAAACAATGGTGTGCTTGGTTTTAATGTAACTTTATTCTTTCATGAGTTATTTACAAGTTTCTGACCACTTACAAAATGTGTTCAATGTGCTGCCCATTGTGTTGGATTGTCAATGCAACCCTCTTCTCCCACTCTTCACACGCTGATATCAACACACATGGGCCTAGGCAACAGCAAAGCCCTGGCTAGCAGGGGCATTAAACACATCTTTGGGATTCCTCAGTTATGGACAAATTTAGATAAACACAGATGACTTGGTATGGACGTCCTTCTCTGGGCACATTGATTTTAGTTGCACATATCAGATAAAACCTTAGATGGAAGGGAAGAGGGTGCAATAATAGAGTCCCAAGGGAGGCCGAATGCTGCGTTCAATGGGAATACTGGTCTACTTACTGTCCTCAGCAGAGGGTGCTGCAGAGTCAGTAGCTGCTGGTGGTGTGGGTTGCTCTTTAGCAGCTGGTGAAGATGGCAGCTTGGAACTGGGGTCAGCAGCAGATAACGGTTCGGATTTGATCATGGTGGCCAGTTCCAGTCGGTAATTAAAAATTTGCATCTGTCTTCTGGGCTGGTGCTAATAGTTGCACATAGCTCGCTCTGCCTCCACTTGGGTAGCTGCAATTCGGAGAGATTCATTAGGCCCTCATCAGAGAAGATCAGTTGGTAAAAGATGTTGGCCCTTGAGACTGTGGTATATCCTATTTGTGATGCCATTTTTTAGATATGCAATAGCCCGCAGGGGAGGCAAGAGGATGTGAGTAGTGGCAGTGATAGCTGCCAGGTGCAAACCTCTAACAGACTTGCAATACGTCTCTCAAGTATAACAGGGAACCTGAAGCCTCTAGTCCAGCCCAATGCTGTGAAGTCCAAAGCCAGAATACGTGCATTACCTTCATAGTCTTGCTTCATGCATTTTCCTTCTTCTGACTGCTCCATCACCTTGATTAGATGGAAATCTGTTCTCCTTCAGAAGATGCCACCTGATTCTTCTGTGGGTCCACCAGCTGTCTGCTCCGGCTATTTCCAGTGCTGCTCTCTTTGCTTGCTTTTCTCTCTACATCACACACTGACAAGTGAAGATCACGTCCCTCTGGATTATTTATTTTAATTTATTTCACAAAATTTCTTAACACATGCCAATATTTTTTGTGAAAACAATTAATGATTCATGTACATAGTTTGTTGCTTTTAAATTTCATTAAGAAATTTAGAGACATAAATGAAAATAAATAATCCAGGGGAACATAATCTTCACTTGATCCTTTATCACAATCACTTGGATAAGTAAAAGAGCTCCAAAGTAATTACCACATTATATAACACGTCAGATTTAACAAATGAAGGCCGAAATTCTCAATGCACACAATGCAGATTTTTTCCGCACCGATTTTGACCTGCGGTGCGGATTTTAAAAACCGCAGCATCTCAATTTATTTAATTTTTCCTGACCGGATTTTCTTCATTCACTAAGGAAAATCCGCATGCGGAAAATCCGCACCAATTGATGCGGATTGACGCGAACACCTGCGGATTTCAGTGAATCCTGACCGTGTGCATGTACCCTTAAAGTGCAAAAAGAGTTTCTAGTCTGGAATATTTATTTAAGTTAAGTGTGCCCTGGGCTCTGCAATAAGGACGGGTCTGTTCTTGGATCTTTAATAAGGTGGAGGCCAAATGTTATATACTACTTTATCTCTAAATCTTTGCAGGGAAAGTATCATCTAGATTTTGTTTTTTACTAATTATATCCAGATGAGAATCCATTTTCGATTTTCTGTACATGATTATGGGGGTAGACATCATGCCAGAGCTTCAGTTAGATATGTGCTTTACAGCAGCCACATTGGTCTAAGGAGACTGTAGTCTGGAGTTGACTCATTGATTTCTATGTGAGAGTGTTGTGGGCATGGTCTATGACCTGTGCAGAGGTGATTGTGTAGGGAGGGGGAGTAGATAAGCTGTGACATCACCTATTGTGAATTAAGTCATTTTCTGCCAGTACATTTGCTTCAAGAACATTTTATTCCATATGTCTTGGGTTTTTATGTAAGATGGGGAACTATGTGACAAGAAGGAAAATTGTAATTCTCACAGTACTATATGAGAGCCAGTAGTGGATGTGAAGGCCTTTTCCATCATTAGGGGTGCAGCTATAAGGGTGTTGTGGTAGAAGACACACCCATCCTTGGTGCCTATGAGGGCCTTCTGCTGCCTAAGTAGACACCAGTATTATAAATGACACATAGTAGATTGGAGACCTGCTACCGATTTTGCACTTCAGCTCTGTCCATCTTGTTGCTGATAAGATACACCAGTGAGGCAAATATTGTCTACTTTGAAAAGTGGGTTGCTAACGAGGACAGAAGGATAGGTGTTTGTTTCCCCCTTCAGCAACTGCAGCAGAGTGGCCCTGAGGAGCTGGTGCATTGGATGAGAGTGGTAATGGCGCTGATGAGATGTTGTGCCACAGTGTGCTACCTCTGGCCTTCACTCCCTGGGGTTCAGTGCGGGGAGTCAATAAGTGATGTGAAGGAACCAGACAGAGATTATGGAACAAAGCAAATCTTTCTTTACTGAATGCAAAAAAACAAATAGCAGCACATTCAGCAGCAGTTTGTACAAAGTGCAATTTTTCATCCCAAATAATAGGGTATGGTGGCAGGCAATGTGGCAGAAGAAGAGACTCAGACGTCTGCTAGTTGACAATGTCTCCTGATCTCTCCTGATTCCCTCCCCCACTGCTGTACTCTGGCACCTATGACTATCGGTGTCCGCTGTATGATGCAGGCTTCTAGCTATGCCAGTCCTGAACTGGAGTGTTGGTGTCTTAACGTGTTACCCACCACCTTGCAGCAGAGTCTGTATAGCTTGATTGCTTGATCACTCTGCTGGCTATGATACTCTGTGGTCTCCAAAATGTTTGTTGCCTGGGATCCTGCAAGCTTTCATGAACAGTTGTCCTCCCGTATGAGCAGAATCTGTGGTCCTCATGGCCTGGAGGTACAGAAGCTGGATCTCGTGCTCCCTAACTCCTCACTCTCTTCCTTCTAACTCTAACTAGCTTTACCCCTCCCTTGGCAGGAAGTCTGACCAGCTCACTCCTACCAAGAGGGGAGTAATGAGAGGCTGAGTCCCATTCCTGTTGCCAAACACTACCAACCGTACCTCACTTGCTTGTGTACAAAGTTATAGCATAAAGTGTGACATAACATGAATATTAAAAAGCCTTACATTATAAACCATTACAATTGTAGGTATGGGGTACTACAGGATCCTTTGGCCAATTGCCCACCGTCCCTGAAATGTCCTCTTATATCCCATAATAAGGACTTGGACATGCTGGGAGTTACAGTCCTCTCCTGTTATACCCCCTCCCTGTAATGTCCTTTGACATTAGTATATAGATTATAATTTCCATTCTTTGTGCGTTGTATCGTCATTGTCCCAGGCGACGTCCTCTTTTTGGGGGTCATGAAAGTGGTCACCCTTGTGCTGCCTGCCTTGTTAATTTATCTTTTATGAGGAAGGAGCTCTATTTTTCTGATACAGAGCTCCAATTGTATCGCACACTGTAGCTATAAATGAAAAAAACTTCTGTCTGCTTGCAGCCACCACTAGAGGGAGCTGGGGAGCTTACTGTATACTGATTATACACCGAGTAATGAAAAACACACTTATGAGCACATTCATGAGATCCTCCTCATCGGTTGAGTGCATTTTAATGTCTCACTCTCTATAATTAGATTTCATTTTCAGCTGGAGGTGAAACATGGAGGACTATTTATACAAAACATCTGACTTTGTGGACTACGTTTAGTTTCGCACTTTCTCTCGGCCATGTTTCACACCGTCCTCTGCCAGCAATAGAGTAATCTGAGCAATGGACTCTATTTTTAGAGCAGACCGACGTGCTTATCATATCAGTGTGGCCAAGTGGAACATAGTGCGGTCTGTCTGGGGAGGCTGGAATACATTAAGGAATAAGAACAGCGTACACAAGGGCGAGCAGATTCGTTTTCTGAATGTAATGATACAGTGCAGAGCAGTCATTCCATTTCTAACCTTTGAACTGTCCTAAGTGTCATATGCTCCATGAATTTACTTTAAGTGTTTTGGTTACTGCTTATTAAACGCTTATCACGAAGCTGTTGAGTGGTGATGGAGCGGGGTGACTTTGGCATTTACCACCCCCAATGTGGAATTTTAGGGTCAGGCAGCACATTTGCTACATACTCCTCCAACCCCATCCTGCATCCACTGGCTGCCACATCGAGGTGGAGAATAAACGGAGAGGTGTCCATATCCATTACCCTCTTTGGGTGCAAACTGGGCAGCTGGGGAGGCACGGTGGCTGGAAGTTGGAGAGAATGGGAGTGGTGGGGATGGCAATAAGGGTAGTTGTAGTCCTCAGGGTGGCTAATCCCTCTCCCTCTACCGCCCCTCAAACCACGCATTCAGCAATGTGAGGGATGCACCTTTTCCTTCCCTCTGGGGCACTGCCTGGTTTGGGGGCTCCTGTCTGTGATAGATAGGTGGGATGCCCTTGGTGTAGATGGGTTTTGCAAGGCAGAAGGACAGGATGATAGCGGCTATCAGATGGATGGTGGAGTCAATGACCAGGCCCATTGGGTTACAATAAATAAAGTCTCTCTATACTGAATAGATGATGGAAGTTGCAGTAAATGCAGTGGTGCTTGAAAGTTTGTGAACCCTTCAGAAATTTCCACATTTCTTCATAAATTTGACCTAAAACTACATCAGATTTTCGCACAAAGCCTAAAAGTAGATGGAGAAAACTAAATCAAAAAAATGAGCGAAAAATATTGAACTTTGTTATTTATTTATTTCCTTTTGCCTCTCACTGACGTGTGATATTAGATCATTTTCCTCAATAAATAAATAACCAAGTTCAATATTTTTCACTCATTTGTTTGAATTCGTTTTCTCCATCTACTTTTAGGCCACACTGGTCGGTATTACTTCTTTTATTACCTACCCTCTGATGGACTCTATATATGATATATTGCATATATATATATTTTTTTATGTGATTTGTTGTAGGAATCTGATTATTCCCCCCAAAATGTATTTTTGTATATTTGCATGAAAGGGTTTTTGGGTATTTCTCCAATCCCTTTTAATGGTGGGGAGGGGTACTACACATTGGCGCCAAATTCATCAATGGGTTTCCTTTTTGGTACATGGCATATCCACTGTGGTTCTTTTCTTTTCTGTTGTGTATATATGCCGCTGCTACTAGAGTTTAAATGTTATTTGATATGAAATAAAGTATTCATTTATAATGTCTTTTTTTTTTTTATCTGATATTTTTTATTAAAATCATTTTTCAAAATTGTACAAACAATAGGGACTCCTTCATTACAAGTAATATTGTAGCAAGATATAAAAATGAGATACGGATCCATTAAGTAAGCCCCCAAAATCCCCATCCAATACCTCCCATCCCCTAGCGAAGAGACGGTCCGCCATTTGTAACAAGAGTATCACACCTCATCATGCTTATCATCTGATAATCAACTAAATCATATCCATCCTATGTAGGTCTTATCTAGATCCAGACCTAGCTACTCAGTCAGGGCTCCTGGAACTTTCTCCAGTCCAACCTGTTCCGATTCCTGTCATATCTAACTCCTACGCAAATACGGCTATCCAGTCACTCATCCCGGTCTGCCCCCCCCCCACCATGGCGAGGGAAGTGTAGACAGGCCCAGGGGAGGAGGACCCGGTCCTGGCGCAGAGCCACTTATCCCATATTGCTGCAAATTTGGCTTCGCACTTCCGCATTGCATACACCATCATGACGGAGTATAACATTCATCCTGTTAAGGAATTGAGCTACCGAGGCAAGCTGTGGACGAATCCAGTACCGAGCTATCAGCTTCCGAGCTTGGAATAATAGGCGTTGTACATCAAGACGCACATCATGGCTCGCAACGTTCACCACCCCCAATAGACAGGCTCTAGGACTAAATGGCAATTTATAATGTCTGTTTTGGTGTGGGATTTGGGGCTGGTTCTAGCTTTGTTAGAAAGGTTTTGTTGTGGACTTTTGTCTGATTTTGATTTTTTACATCAGTTATGGCATCACCCCTTTAAGTGGTTCCCTGGAAGTTTGGGGGTGTCATTATAATTATCAAGAAATCCATAGTTTATGCTACAGACTAAAGAATATTACACAACCGTTTCACAGTTTGCAAAACTCTTGCTGCAGTGTGATACAATCTAACATATGCTTCATTTTAGCAGGGAAAATACGTCGTCAAATCAGAAGAGGAACGGCTTCTCCCGCAGCCCGCCATGTGCAGCTAATGATCCACACCAGGATTCCCTCGACCAGCTGCAATCAATTCCTGTCCTGCGTTAAAGAGGCCTCTCGTTTGATAAAATTTATAACAGAGATGATCTGAATTCCAGAAAGCCTCATGCATGAAGAGTCACCTAATCTATATCGGGTTAATGGAGGTCCAGAAATCAGACAGCCATAGCTATCGATCCGTCAAAGCGCCAGTAAAAAAATCCTCTAGGACACATAACACAATAAATTTAGTGCCTCAAGGAACCAGAAAATCTAGAAAAATAGTGTTACCTGTTTGTACTGATCTGGATGAAGCTTTAATATATTGTTATCTATTTACGTGAATGAGCGTCCAGTTGTCGGGAAGGAACGCTGCCTTCCCCATAATCGTCTGCTTCTCGGGCAGTGTAAACCAGACATGACTTTTTCATTCTTTAGTCAGTTAAAGTTTCCAGGAGCCCCAATGTTTAAAGGGGTGTTCCAAGTTTTTTTTACTGATGACTTATCCTATGGATAGGTCATCAGTATCTGATCGTTGGGGGTCCGACACCAGGAAACCCCCGCCGATCAGCTATCGAGAAGGCAGCGGCGCTCCTGTGAGTGCCATGGCTTTCTCTCTTCTTTTCCTAGGCCATTGACATCATGTTCCTCGATCCTCTGGCCTAAGAGCAGCTCAGCCACATTCAAGTGCATGGGGACGAGCATGATACCAAGCACAGCCGCTATACAATGTAGGGCGCTATACTTGGTAAGCTGGTGCTATGCCTGAGAGCTCCGCTGAATTCTCAGAAAAGCTGATGTTGGACCCCCACTGATGAGATACTGGAAAAAAGTCTTGGAAAACCATTTTAAGTGCCAAAAAGCTACTTTAACCAGGCCTTGCACCAAAAAGAATGTTAATTGTGCATGTGTTCAAAATGCTAATTTGAACCACTTTCTTCAATAGTCTATGTTAAAAATTTTCCACTGTTTTGTTGTGGTGGAGTCTGTAAAACTCCAGTTCGCTGCCCTGCATTTTCTCACCTACAGTAGATAAGAGATCACATTGATCCTAAGAGTGTGGAGAGGGGGTAAAGCACCCAAGTTAGGCTAAGTTCACACTTCAGTTATTTGATCAGTTATTTCCATCAGGTATTATGAACCAAAACTAGGTGGGGGTCAAAAACACATTTTTCCATTATAACTTATCTCTGAGTAGGCTTCACTACTGGTTTTGGCTCACAAAAACTGATGGAAATAACTGATCAAATAACTGAAGTGTGAACCTTATCAGGTAGGGCAGATCACATGGGCTGTATTGTATCAGAATATAGACAGAGGTGAAATCACAGGGGGAGGGAGGGGTAATCACACACTCCTTTGCAGTAGTGTCAGTACGAGGAACAGGAGATCCCTTATGAGCTATAGAAGGTGAAATCAGCCCTTGAATGAAGCTGTGCTGATACATGAGAGCTAGTGAAGACAGCAGCATGCTGGACACACAGGTCCAGGATGTATTAGAAAATGAACGTGCAAAAAGCTGTTTTCCCGAGGTATCCATAACCTTTAAAATTAAGTGTGAATTTTTTGGGTTCAAAACTGATTTATAAAATTATTTAAATGTCACTTTTCTAACCTTAATAAATTGTTGTGACATTTTAAGAGGCAAACTTAAGCCAGGATTTTATTTTTATTTTTTTAAAATTTGCATTTAAAATGCTCTAAAAATCAACCTAATTGCTGATCATCGTTAATAATGGCAGAAATCATTTTTCAGAAAGATGGTAATTTCTACAATGTTAACGTTGTGCCCCG
The DNA here is from genome assembly GCF_905171765.1 of Bufo bufo. NCBI lineage: Eukaryota > Metazoa > Chordata > Amphibia > Anura > Bufonidae > Bufo > Bufo bufo. The sequence goes on along the minus strand of NC_053390.1, from coordinate 803,874,280 downwards.
AGGGTTTCAACTGAATATATCAAAAATCTTTTGCTGAACGTGAACCCAAGGGCTTAACGTGATAGACAATGTTAAAGTTCATATGTCATTGAATTTCATCTCACGGCCGAGGAGACGACTAGAAAAATCAATAGCGTCATTTCTTTGTCCAACATTGGTTTGAATGTTACTAAAAATAGAGGAAAATAGTTTCCTGGAGAGATCCATAAATATCCGGTGAAAATGGCCTCTCCGTCCGGAGTCAGATCACACAGACATAAATCGATTAAAGTTGCATTCACAAGTTTTTGTATATGGCTAAATCTAGACAAAGGCTGAGACTGAGTGTGGGAGTGATGCAGAATGGAGGGCAATTGGTTGTCCACTAAAACTTAAAGGGGCTTTTCATTTTTAGGCAAATTAGGGTTATTTTTGCGTATTCATTGAAAAGTTTTGGAAAGTTTTGAAAGTGTCCCATTCACTAACAGCAAGATAAGGTATTGGAAATTGGCAAAGACTTGAAAAACAAAGTCTATGGTCGGGCTAGAAGTGAGGGCTACTATATGTGATTTATAACATTGTGGCAGAGGAGATTTTGGGGTCCCTTAGGGACCATGGTGACTATTACTTCTGTATCCATAACTATGCACCGGGCTAGCTCTAGACTCATTAGTATTAATAGAAAGCTATGCAACAATGTAACATAGATTCCTGCGGTTCTGAGATGGCTGAGCTATGTGCCAATTTCAACTGTATCTGTGCCATGATAACGTAGATACAGTTGAACACAATGGTGGAGAAAGGAGCCGTCACCCCCAGCAGTCACCCGGCTGGTACTCTCCACAGCAGCAGGCGCCATGCGGTGACATCATTCCAGGCTTGTTTAGCTCAGCAGGTTCAATGATGTCATTGCTTCTTGCTTCCTGCTGGTAAAAGCAAGATGTTCTCTGTTCATCAGTGGAATGGGGCTATTTGAGTATTACTTTATTTCATTTTATTAACACTACAGGGACAGTACTATTGAAAGGGGGGCACTAAGAGGGCCTCACTACTGTAAGATGGGGACCATGGGGTCAGCACTACTGTGTGGAGGCACTCAGGGGGCATCTAAAGAAGCGTAACTGTGGAAGCACTAAGGGGGCATAACTGGTGTATGGGGTTATTAAGGGGGCAACACTACAGTGGGAGGCACTAATGGGACATAACTGCTTTGTAGTGATACTAAAGGGGCATAACTACTGGTTAGGGGTATTAGAGCAGCACTGTGTGAGGGCACTAACAGGACATAACTACTGTGTGGAGCACTAAGTGGGCATAACTACTGTGTGGGGGAACTAAGAGGGCATAACTACTGTGTGGGGGATCTAAGGGGGCATACCTACTGTGTGTGGGAACTAAGGGGGCATACCTACTGTGTGTGGGAACTAAGGGGGCATACCTACTGTGTGTGGGAACCAACAGGGCATAACTACTGTGTAAGGGCACTAAGAGGGCATAACAACTATGTGGAGCACTAAGTGGGCATATCTACTGTATGGGGGAACTAACAGGGCATAACTACTGTGTGTGGGAACCAACCGGGCATAACTACTGTGCAAGGGCACTAAGAGGGCATAACTACTATAATGGGGACACTAACAAGCCATTCTTACTGTTTGGGGGCACAAATGGAACTGGGTGGGACTGGAGGTGTATAGATAGTTGTTGGGATTGGAGAAGTGAGGGAAGTGGCTTAATGTGAAAAAAAGAAAATTGCCGCTGATGTTGTCCCTCCTTGGGCTTTTCAAAAGTGAGGAGGTTTGGCAGTTGCTGTCATTGAATAGAACACGTCTGTTTTCATCCAGAGGCTACTCATGTCCAGATGACAGAGGAACTGCTTGTTACATTGCCTCTCTTTTGTAACTAGCTTTGCACTTGTATCAGCTGGACCTGATCAACAGAAGTTTTTCTGGAAAGAAGTAAGAAAGTTTTTATTCACTGACGGCAAGCATGACATTTGAGAAAGAATGAGAAATTGAAGTACAAAGTTGAATTTTCTACCTATTATAATTATCACTGAACGACAGCACTGTTATGGATATAGGACGTCCTTGTCACAGTTCGGATACAGGTGCGTGGAGTCAACTGATGTGTCCACCCTCATTCATTTTATTGCTTGCATTTTGGGTAAAAAAAAAATTCACAATAGGTTTTATTTAAATTTGGGGAGCATTTGGCTTCCAAGACATACCAGTCTGACACCTTGGACTCCAATCCCTCTCTCTCCTCTCCTGAACGATCTTCTAAGCTGATTCATGACCAGATCCAAGTACTGTATATTAGAAAGCTGCAGAAGTTTTCCTTGATATTAAGAGAAACCCATCAGATTACAGGGGATCCTTCACCAGGTACCTGTAACTAAAACAGATCTGCACTTGTATCTATTGTGTAATGTTATTTCTCCAATCAATAATGCCTTTTACTATATGCTTATTATCCCCTGGGTGCAATGAGGATGATGCCATTGCACTTAGTTGCACCCGAGGATCCACTCACTTGCATTGATGACCCAAGCAGTGTAGGCTCCAGTGGCCGGACGCTCCAGCCATGTACAGTGTGTGCGCCGAATGTCCGACCCATCCTCTGTGATGTCCAGGAGAAAGGCCGCGAAAGTCTAGACACACGTTGGGTAACTTATGTGAGCATCCCCTACCTGACGATGCTCCAGATCAGATCTTTACAAATTGCTGTCCTCCTTGAGATGAACATCCATGGGAACATTCAAAAAGTTTTCTAAAATGGTTTAAGGGACACCTTCAAGAAACTTTTGCTGAGTTGAAATCAGGTCTTAAAGCGTTTGTCTCACTCCAGCAAGTGGCATTTATCATGTAGAAAAAGTTAATACAAGGCACTTACTAATGTACTGTGATTGTCCATATTGCCTCCATTGCTGGCTGGATTCATTTTTCCATCACATTATACACTGCTCGTATCCAGGAATTACGACTAGAGATGAGCAAATCGAAGTTGACGAAGTGGAATTCGATCAGAATTTCAGGAAAAATTATATTTGCACTGAATCCGAATTTCCTCACGCTTCGTGGTAACGAATCACATTTTTTCCTAAAATGACTGCTACACATGTGAGGACATGGAGAAAGGAACTCTGGGAAGGCAGGATCGCCCATAATGCCATGCATGCACCCAATCAGCAGCCAGCCCTGTGATGTCACAGCTCTACAAATACCTCCAGCCATTTTGGATTCAGCCATTTTCCAGTGTACTTAGTGCAGGGAGAGACGTCAGCAGGCGCTAGGGACAGTGCTAGGAAAGACTTCATTGTGCTGAAAAAAACGATTTACAAGTGCAGGGCAAGATTATTCAAGGTGTAGGGAAAGGATAGGGAGGAATCATTCCACAGCATTGATGTAGAACAGGGTTTAGTAGGGGAGGTTATAGCCTGAGTAATATGAACAATCCTATTACACCTTGCTGCACTGACTGCGGACCCAAATTGCCATTATACAGCTCTGTAATTCCAGCAAATCGTTCTTGCTATTGGGGTGCAAGTGCTGTTTGATACAGCCATTAACAGGGTTTATTACAAGGAAATATTTCTACGGCTTATTTGCCCTTGTGCGGTGCAGTTATATGTTCTAAAGAATTTTTTGTCTTGTATTAGTGGGGACAAAAAGGGCTTATTAGCCGTTGTGTGGCGAAGTGAGAAAATTACAGCCCTTTTTGGGCTTATTAGTGGCAAAAGAAAAATAGATTTGCCGTTCAACGATGCAGTTATCTGTTCTAAAGCCCTTTTTGTTGTGTATTATTGGCACAAAAAAGTATTTGCCGTTGTGTGGTGAAGTGAGAAAATTACAGACTTTTTTGGGGTGTTATAATTTCCTTTTTATTTATTTATTCGATTTTTTTTGGGCATTAGCAATACTGATGGATCACAATACTGATCAAATGCTGACCGAGTGAAGGCGGATGCTCCACAGACAGGATCCGTTTTTTGGGGGTTATTGTTCTGACGGATCAGAGGAAGGACAAAATAATCAGTGACATCAACACAAGCTTACTGCTGACCCCCTCTCCACTCTGTCGGGGGAGGGCTCTACTTGTATAAGCGTTTAATAGAACAGGTTCTGTAGACATCTAGATGGAATCAGCTGACGACGGTGTAAAAAGAGTGCGCTTGTTCTTGGCGCTAACATTGACCTGTAAGGCTGAGTTCACACTTGAGTTATTTGGTCACGACCACTGCTGCAGCGCAGATATGAGATGGTCGGGACGGGGGCTGCTGTGCATGCATACCTATGCATTCTCATGGTCGTGGCCACCAGAGAGGTCGACACCTTTTCCTGTAATGTGCAAGCACAACCCCTTTAAGTTTTGAAAAAGTAAGTCTGCAAGACACCATACTGCATAGGGAAGGTGCCATTGACTATAGAGATCAGGGGAGGATAGTGGTTAGAAGGGTCAGCATGTACTGGGGTTCCTTCCTATACCCTCTTTGGTTACTTGTTATAGTTGCCCCCTTCCTTTATATACTGTCACACAGTACAGGGAAGGAAAGAGTTGGCCCCTATGCAGCCCTGCCCACAGGAGAGGCTTATAAACCCAACCTTGGGGGAATCAGCCTGAGAAAGTCCCGCACTTCCGTTCTTTCGTTTTCAATCCCTTGCTCCTTGGTTTTTGATAATGTTTCTGGTTACTGCTTTAGAGTCTGCTGTTCTTCTGATGGTAAGTCACAGCTGGTGGTCGGTAGATCATTGGAGATAGTGTATGGAGCTGAGGGTGGACTTGCCCACTGGGAGTCCAGTTGTTGGCATACCCCTTCAGGCATTTTGAAAAGTTATATCTATTACGTTAAGATCTGCATAACAATGTTTTATTAATATGAAAAAAAAAGCTGTGACCGACCCCTGTCCAATAAAGGTTAAATCGTTTTGTGTCTCTATTTTCGGAAAGGGGAGATAGGCACGGGTTGAGGGTCAGCGTTGTAGTTCTCTGCAGTCAATGCATACTATCTCCTCTTCCTCGGATTCTGACAACAAATGGCCATGCTCCTCTGTTTCTTCAAGCTCAGACTCTGAGGAAGAACCTGAAAATGTATTCATCTTGAAAAAACAAAATTCTTCCAAGTTTCTAAAAACTGATGGAAGTTTATTCTTCTAAACTACCAAAAGACGATAAAACAGTCTCTCTTTTTACTTCCCTAAAACATCTGAAAACGTGTTTCCTTCGCAACCATTTATGAAAAAAATTCTTCAAGAAGAATCAAAAAAACCTAAGAAGAGAACTGATGTGGGTGCATGCTTCAAGTCAATGTATTGACTGGAAGAAAAGTTTCAGAATCTTGGGACCAATAAAGTTTATCATAGTATTTAACAAGGTGATCTCTTCTCTCCTCATCCCTTCCTCTGCTTCTTAAATCTCTAAGTGCTGCCAAGAATGATGAGGAAGAGTGAAATTTACTTACCTGAAATTTCCTTTTCCTCGAGTCCGAGGCAGCACCACTTTCCCTCCCATTAAATATTTTTGAACAGTTAATAGGCTTGTTTAAATTTTTTCACCCTGTTCTGTGAGATGGATGGAGTTTTTATAGGACTGGTGTCTTAGGTTTAACTGTTTAACTGTTTTTGTGCTGCTTTACCATGTTCTGCCCCATAGGCTTGTATGGAATAAAACCTTTAGGTGCTGCCTCGGACTCGAGGAAAAGGAAATTTCAAGTAAGTCAATTTCATTTGTTTCTTTTTTTTCTGTCTGGTCTGGGGTCTGAATTCATTTTACAGGTCTGGTTTGGGGTCTTGCCGACATCTTTAGTCTTGGTGTTCAGTTCGGACCTTCATCTGACCGTCACTCAAAAACAAACAGACCAGCCTAATTGGCACCTAATTGGCCCAGGCAAACAGCTGTAAAATGCCTGGACTTCACTGACAAAACCGCAATCCTTCATGCCTTCAAAAGCCGTAAGAATGCCTAGGAATTTTGCACTACTCTATCCTATCACTTTGGATGTGTTTAACCCGGACGGTTCCACGACTACCTTCTGCATTCCGCTGGAAGCGAATGAAGCTTTTGGTCTGATCAATATGGATCTTTTTAATCCACAGCCAACTTGCAAAAGAGATCATTAATCAAGCCCTCGGGATTGGAACTTACCTACCAAGGATTCCCATGCAGGTAGCACCCGCTGGACACTGGAATAGAGCACCCCAAGAACACCTGTACAATCAGACTGATGAATGATAACATGCGCTGTCATTTCCTACTATACTGATGGATAGACACTCTTGATGTGTCGGGTCCTGTGAGTATTGATGTGCTGAACCTTACAGAAGACTGTACTTCGGTACATGTTATGTTGTAGTCTATAATAGTATTGGGCCTTAATGCTTATCTTTTCAACTAGTCAGGGCTGAAGTGAGACTAAAGTCTAAACAGCGAAGTCTCAGTTGAATCTCATGCATGAAAAAAAAGGAATCCAGTGGAATCTATCTGAGCAACGGAGGAAGGAGATTGTTTCTGTTGACTACATTTTGCTCTATGTTTTCTTTTATTGTTTTCACATTTTTTCCTAGCCTAAGTGGAAGTGGGGGTTACAAGGAATTGTCCATGTGTCAGACAATTTGGGGAACCTACTGGGCTTACAATGCCAAAGGTAAATGTCTATGAGGATAGTGTTTTTGGAACATTAAGGGGCTGCGCTGCCCTCATAGGCACAATATCGTTCTCAGGCAGCTAGAAGAATTGAAGCACCATATGGCCTTGTTGCAGGAGATGTGTCTTTCAGCCTTAGACATGCATTGTCTGGATAGGATGTGGGTGGGGACCTAAGAGCAGGAGTTCAGACTTTACCTAACAAACACTTGTCCTACACGAAACATGTTCATTGGCAACATCTGCATGCGGGGAGCCCAGTATCTATAATATTTAGAACAAAAATTTATTTTGCGATCTGACGGCTCTCTTTGTAAGACATCTGGGCCTACTTGACCCCTGGAGACTAATCAGTCTAGAGAGCACAGTATATACCTTTTACTCCACGTCCCACGGTTCTTGGTCTCATATTGATTATCTGTTTACTCACAACCACTATGGAGGAGAAGAGAAGATGCTGCTATTAACATGATAATATCTGATCACTCACCAGTCACAATATCACTTCATGACCATTTTTCCAGAGGACAGGATTTTTTGTGGCGCTTTCCCTCCTTCCTAGTGAATGATGAATTCTTTTAGGAGTTGTTGCCGAGTGGGTTCCTACAGTTCACTGTCGATAACGCGGAACACGCCAATGTTTCATCATTATTCTGGGACATGGCAAGAGCCAGGGCTTGAAGAAAAAGACAAATTTTACACTTTTTACCTCCAGCCTTGCCTTGCACAGAGCTTACACATCTTTCTTGGACTGCCCTATGCCTCAAATAAAAGAGGCATGGCAAATAGCGAAGCGAGAGTATGAACTGTGGTATGAAAAGAAAGAAACTTTTTATAAGACCCAAACGGAAGCCAAGCTCTTTCGTTTCAGTAATAAGTCTTATGGCTCATCACTTAGTTGACTTTAGGCCCTATCTGGTAGGCCCCTCGCAGGCAGGATTTGGTAAGGGTTGCTCCGTCCTTTATAATATCACAAAGGTCTTAATGGTACTGAAAAGTGTTCAACATCTCCCGAGTCCTTCTCTTGTCCCGTCATTATTGACGATCAATGCGGTGGTCGGCCGTGCTGGACAAGTTCCATATCTCGGGTGCCTTTGACACACAGCTCCTAGAACTTGGATAAATATTCATGGTTTCCTGCCTACCCCTTTTCCATTCCAGAAGGGGACGAGACAGGGTTGTCCCCCTTCTGTTCAATCTAGCTATGGAACCTCTGGCAAGTGTCCCAAGAGACCCAACCCGATCTGCACTCTTTCACCATGAATGAGTTTAGCATCAGAGCTTTTCATGCTCCGATGCTCCCCCTTGCCCTGCGCTGAATCGCTTAAGGCAATGGAATTTTCTTAAGATACGGTGATGTCCTGGGATCTCCATGGGTAAGGAGGAGGCTCCTGCCTAGCAGTGAGCCCATTGATGTCATCGGCACTAACGGGCAGTATTTAGTGCTGCCCTGGCCTGTTTTTGTAGTTTAATCTTTTATTTTTCTGTTTTACTGGAAAATTCTAAATAATGTTCACTCTTTTCTATTGGATCTATGCTGCCTCTGTATAATTATTTAGATGTGAACAAATAAAAACTTCCTTAAAAAAAAAGAATGCCTCTGGATTCTACTCATTAGATAACACAAGTAATTAATTGCAGGTTAAACACAATGGAGGAAATAAATCAAAACTGGTGAAAAGGAAAAGTCGAGCTGTCTGGATGCAGAATTCATTTATCAATGGACCTCTGAAAAACAGGAGCCAGAAGCTAACTGTTTGCTAGGAGCAACTGCTTCACTTTCTCGTCGCAAAAGTTTTGATAAGATTAGCTGACACAATTTTTTTATACTATTGGTCCACAAAAAAAAACCTAAAAACTTCAACTCCTTGCCAATCCAGTGCTGGTCCTCAAGCGGTTTCCCGGTCTGAGTGTAGACATCACTAGAGGGAGCTCAAGAGCTTCAAATCACCTGCTTCTTCTTACATGGGTATACAAATACATGATACAATTCTGGCTGTCTGCATTCACCACTAGAGGGAGCTAAATAACTTACTGCATACAGATATTTACCATTGGGTAGCAATACTGCAAGGGAAGATTGGAGGCTTTGTCTATAACCACTGTAACTGCTATAGGACCCAAAAGAGACGCATTGGAAAGTAAAATGTGGAAGAAGCCTCTGTAGTTTGCCATTTCCTTTATTTTAGCCCCAACATTAGGGCTGGAGTGACCAGTAGGGCAATGGCCAGAATTCAAGTAAAGGGTCTCAAGTACATGGTCTCTAAACAATAAAACGGATACATAAGATATATTCTACACAAAACCATTGTGTGAACATTGATTAAGGGGGTTGTTTATCAAACTGGTGTAAAGTAGAACTGGCTTAGTTCCCCATAGCACCAATCAGATTCCACCTTTTATTTTTCACAGCTCCATTGGAAAATGAAAGGTACAATCTTATTGGTTGCTTTGGGCAACTAAGTCAGTTCTACTGTACACCAGTTTGATAAATCTCCCCCTAAGTGTGGTTAGAAAAGGCCGGTAGCGCAGACAACGTTGGATACTGTCATACAGAAACAGTGACTAGCGGCATTATGTTGGCACTGTACACACCATATTAGGGGTCAGCAACCTCTGGCTTTCCAGCTGTGATCAAACTACCACTCCAAGCATGCAAAACTCTCATAGAAGTGAATAGAGCATGCTAGGAGTTGTAGTTTCATAACTGCTGGAGTGCTGGAGGTTGCTGACCCCTGCATTATATGGTACCACTTTTGTATGCTGGGGCTTGAATATTCAGTGTTGTGAACCAGACCCCATTTGGCACAATATAGTACTATATATATGGGCACTGTATAGCAGTATTCCTTGGGTGGCCTTTTTGGCACAATGTATGAGCACTCAGTGGCAGTATTCCTAAAGACCTTGTATGGCACTATTCATATGAATCCTGTATGGCACTATTTATATGGGCACTGTGTGGCACTAATGATATGGTCCCTTTGTGGCAGTATTTCTATGGACCATGTATGGCACTATTCATATCGGCACTATATGGCTGTATTCCTGTGGACACTGTGTCAGTAACCCCATGGATCCTGTATAGCAGTATTTTTATAGACCCTGAAGGACACTACTCATATGGACACTATACTGTACTATTCACATGGGCACTGTGTGACAGTATTTATATGGACTCTCTATGGTACTAATTACGGTATATGGACACTTTTTGAAAGTAATCCTATGGAGCCGGTATGGCGGTATTCCTATAGACCCTGGATGGCACTATTCATATGAGCACTATATTGTACTGTTCATATGGGCACTGTCTGGCAATATTCCTATGAACTCTGATTGGCACAGTACATATGGACCCTGTAAATTCCAATTTATCAGGACACTATCTACAACCTACCGTAATACAAAAATGAACTGGAACTGTTTTGGAAATGTGGCCCTTAGTTTTGTGGGCAATCTGGAAAATTCCTATGATATTGACTTTAAAATAAAATAAACATTTCTTTAGCACCCCATTAATTCATGCAATTAAGAAAAGTTCTATTAGATGGAATTTAAACTGTATCTAAACTTTGGAATAATTTTATTAAAACCTATACTAATTGGCATATACCTGTAGACTGGAATGCGAATTCCCCTTTAAAAGGGGCTGTTCGGAAGACATATTTTTTAAGAGGTTGAAAATGCTGTAAAAAATTTCAATTATAAAGTCATACTCACATCATCTATTCGGTTGTGATTATTCCTGGGTCCTCCCAGTCTATGCTTTCTGGTCCTTCTCAACATGCAAAAAATGACCACTCAGCCAATCACTGGCTGAAGCGGGTGACCACTTTGTCCAGTGATTGGCTAAACCGTCATTTCCAATGTGTCCACAGGGACCAGTAAGCAGGAGGAAGCGGTGGAACAGGAGCGAGGAGGGATAGGTGACATATGACCTTAAATTTTTTTGTTCACCATTCTGAGCCTGTTTTCAAAAAATATCGACCGGACAACCCCTACCATGGCCTTCATAAGCATCCAAAAATGGTGGAACAGAGTCAGGTTACAATGAGTTCATTTTAATGGCCTTGGACCATGGACAGAAGAGTTACGTCAATATACCCAGTAAGACACGGGCACCAAATCAAAAATGTATACTCAGAGGTAAAAGCCAATTTCAGTTCAACCCTACAAACTAGTCTTCTCTCCGGTGATAGGGTTCAGCCACCTGGATACAGGATCCAAACATAACGGATATATGACTAGCAGTATGACATTTTAACATCAACCACTGGTAAGAACACCAAAAACTCAATATAGTCAAGCCACCATCTTAGTCTAATTTTTTTAAATTCTTATATTAATACCAAAAATTCATTTACAATAATTTTTTCTCACAAAATCACACACACCCCCCCCCCCCCCCGCAAAAAGAAACAACAATAAAATCAGGACAATATAGATATATCTAGATATCAGTTTCTCGTAGCCCGCAACAGTCTGCTAGGTCATACATTTGATACTCTAGTTCCGTAAAGTCATTGGAAACAGCCATGGAGATGGACTCCACCTCGTTCTTGTAGGCCGCCGACATGTTGCTCTTCGTTGAGCTGTTCCTTATTTTATTAGAAAGGCTGTTCATTTTTTCTTTCAGTTGAGAAGAAGAGTTTTGGAAAGGAGAGATGAGTTTCCAACCGTTCTTCCTCCTTGTAGTAATTCCATTGTTACCCGGGTTGAAAATAAACGAAGAGTTTCTGGAGGAAAACTCTGCAGGTTGCTCTACATCTGATCCCCTCCTGGAACTGGTCATAGAAGTTCTCCATTGATTGTCGTAGACCCTCCATAGAGGACGCCGTTTTCTACGGCAGCGACATCTCAGCAGTCTTATGAAGGCTCTTTTGAATTCTTTGCTGGAACATGGGTATATAATAGGGTTCACGCAACTATTAAAGTATCCCAACCAGAAGATGACTTTAAAGACGCCATCTGAAGGTCTCAGAGAAGGAAAAAATGACCCTAAAAAGACAGAAAAAGACAAATAAGAACAATGGTTCACTTGCATACATCATAGCACCATAGCTGCTTTCTTCCATATACAGTGCCACACCTATCCACAGGTTGTGTGTGGTATTGCAGCTCAATCTCAGAGACATAACATGCAAATTGTGTCCAAACTAAGGGGCACCTATTCCATTCTCAAATCTTCATGTAACACATTTTGGCAGTGACTGTGCTGCAGATTTCCTGCACATTTTATCGTATAGAAATTTTGAAAACCCCATTCACATGCATTGTACTGTACACCACTGTGGATCTGCATTGTGGAAACTGCACAACAACTATGTGAAAGTCCGTCGCATCTGAACATGGCCTTATAGCGTGCTCGAGTTTTCACAAAATCTTGCATAATGTCTGTACTTAATTGTGGAATCATACCTGTGAAGTCTTGTCTTGCCTAATATCTTCCTCAGCCATTTTATTCCCTGTTTCACTTGCACAGCTAGATGCATTTCTCTCACAAGCAGGGGGTGTCTCACTTCTGTTAAATCTGCCAATGCTGTGTGCAGCAACCTTACTTCCCACTATGTTTGTTTTCTTTTACGGAGGGAGAGATCACACACAGGAGCTTCTCTGCTCTTCAGAAACGGTGTAGAAGCAGTTCCTCTATGAAGCTCAGTAGCTTAGCTAGCTCTGTTACTAGAGATGAATCTACTGTAGCCTGGCAACAGGCAGTGGACTGCAGGTTAGGTGGAACTGAGACCCCTAGTGGCCATGACTTTCTAGCATTTTTTTCTGGTGGATGTTTTTATTTTTTTTAAGTAGTAATTTTAGAAATTTGCTGGATAAACAATTCTCTACTAAATGAAATTGTGCAAAAGTACAGTGACTATTTAAACGTAGGGTGCCCTACCACAAAGAACTTAAAATGCAGTTGAACCTATTGTAAGGGTAAGCTCACTGCTTAGAGATTGTTACAGCTCCACTGAGTTCTATGGTAGCTATGAAAATTCATATCCACTGAGCACCCCCTAGTGGAGGAGACAGGCAGCCAGAGTTTTACTAAGTACTATGTAAAGAGATGCCGGGGATTTGGAATTTATGGAGATTTATCTATGTTTTATGACAGTTGTTGCCATAATCCATTGAAAATGTTTGTAATAAGACTGAACACCATGTTTAGGAAGTTCAGTCCCTGAGATACACATAAGGAAAAGACGGTGAGTCGTACAGAGACCCCAAAAAAGGGTAAAAGAAACAAGATGGGGTCTTGCATTTGTTGCATTGGGTGGGCACACCGCTTCCCTGGTGCAATAATTTTAATAGATCTCTAGTTCTCTCAGTATGGGGCAGACAGTTTTCTATGGGTTGACAGGTTTCCATAAGTTGCTCCTGGCAGCTGCTCCACTTTTACTTTGCATACATTTGACAAAAGATTTAGAAAACCTTTGTAGTCTTTGGTTTATGACAAAAGGGGCAAAGTACATGTTCCTAGGAATGAATTCATAAGTAATGTAATGTATGTACACTGACTCCATCAGCAGAATAGTGAGTGCAGCTCTGGAGTATAATGCAGGATGTAACTCAGGATCAGTACAGGATAAGTAATGTAATGTATGTACACAGTGACTGTACCAGCAGAATAGTGAGTGCAGCTCTGGAGTATAATACAGGATGTAACTCAGAATCAGTACAGGATAAGTAATGTAATGTATGTGCACAGTGACTGCACCAGCAGAATAGTGAGTGCAGCTCTGGAGTATAATACAGGATGTCTCTCAGGATCAGTACAGGATAAATAATGTATGTACACAGTGACTGCACCAGCAGAATAGTGAGTGCAGCTCTGGAGTATAATACAGGATGTAACTCAGGATCAGTACAGAATAAGTAATGTAATGTATGTACACAGTGACTGCACCAGCAGAACAGTGAGTGCAGCTCTGGAGTATAATACAGGATGTAACTCAGGATCAGTACAGGATAAGTAATGTAATGTATGTACACAGTGACTGCACCAGCAGAATAGTGAGTACAGCTCTGGAGTATAATGCAGGATGTAACTCAGGATCAGTTGAGGGTAAGTAATGTAATGTATGTACACAGTGACTCCACCAGCAGAATAGTGAGTGCAGCTCTGGAGTATAATACAGGATGTCTCTCAGGATCAGTACAGGATAAGTAATGTAATGTATGTACACAGTGACTCCACCAGCAGAATAGTGAGTGCAGCTCTGGAGTATAATACAGGATGTAACTCAGGATCAGTATAGGATAAGTAATGTAATGTATGTACACAGTGACTGCACCAGCAGAATAGTGAGTGCAGCTCTGGAGTATAATACAGGATGTAACTCAGGGTCAGTACAGGATAAGTAATGTATGTACACAGTGACTCCACCAGCAGAATAGTGAGTGCAGCTCTGGAGTATAATGCAGGATGTAACTCAGGATCAGTACAGGATAAGTAATGTAATGTATGTACACAGTGACTGTACCAGCAGAATAGTGAGTGCAGCTCTGGAGTATAATACAGGATGTAACTCAGAATCAGTACAGGATAAGTAATGTAATGTATGTGCACAGTGACTGCACCAGCAGAATAGTGAGTGCAGCTCTGGAGTATAATACAGGATGTCTCTCAGGATCAGTACAGGATAAGTAATGCAATGTATGTACACAGTGACTGCACCAGCAGAATAGTGAGTGCAGCTCTGGAGTATAATACAGGATGTAACTCAGGATCAGTACAGAATAAGTAATGTAATGTATGTACACAGTGACTGCACCAGCAGAACAGTGAGTGCAGCTCTGGAGTATAATACAGGATGTAACTCAGGATCAGTACAGGATAAGTAATGTAATGTATGTACACAGTGACTGCACCAGCAGAATAGTGAGTACAGCTCTGGAGTATAATGCAGGATGTAACTCAGGATCAGTTGAGGGTAAGTAATGTAATGTATGTACACAGTGACTCCACCAGCAGAATAGTGAGTGCAGCTCTGGAGTATAATACAGGATGTCTCTCAGGATCAGTACAGGATAAGTAATGTAATGTATGTACACAGTGACTCCACCAGCAGAATAGTGAGTGCAGCTCTGGAGTATAATACAGGATGTAACTCAGGATCAGTATAGGATAAGTAATGTAATGTATGTACACAGTGACTGCACCAGCAGAATAGTGAGTGCAGCTCTGGAGTATAATACAGGATGTCTCTCAGGATCAGTACAGGATAAGTAATGTAATGTATGTACACAGTGACTGCACCAGCAGAATAGTGAGTGCAGCTCTGGAGTATAATACAGAATGTAACTCAGGATCAGTACAGGATAAGTAATGTAATGTATGTACACAGTGACTGCACCAGCAGAATAGTGAGTGCAGCTCTGGAGTATAATACAGGATGTAACATAAATCATCATAGATTTATAGGACAGATTACACAGTACATAGATAGATAGATAGATAGATAGATAGATAGACACCTAGCCTGTATCAGTCTCCAGCGATACAAATGGATACATACTGGTGCTCATTCTATGCCAGTCATAAAACCCCATGCCTGCTCCTATCTGTCTTACATAAACCCCAGCCTGTTGACTTTGGCTGTACCTTTATTCCACAGGCTCGGCTCAATCCTAACAAAGCAGAAAGAAAGGGTTTCAGTTCCATATTTCTTCCAAATATTTAACTCAATTCACTGCTTGGCTCCTCAGCGACTAAGATCAAAGAACCAACCACGACCTCCTGTAAACCACCCAAAACAGTGAATGCGACAACTATTCACCGTGTGGTGAGCAAACAGAGAGACACAGCAGGTTATGTGGAGCTCACATCTGCTCCATCCAAGGCGGAGGAGAACTTCCCTGAATGTTTACCTTTCATTAACTCCAGTCATACACCGTACGTTCTTATTGTAGCAAAAGATAATCACGGCCAGCTCCAATACAGAGGCCCCGGGCGCGGAAAAGCGCGGCACTCCAGCAAACGCAAAGTGAAGAGAATGTTCATTCCAGCCTCCGAATAAGGCCTCTTTCACACGACCGTATGGCTTTTTTAGTGTTTTGCAGTCCGTTTTTCACGGATCCGTTCCGTTTTTTTGTTTCTGTTGTGTTTCCGTTCCGTTTTTCCGTATGGCATATAGAGTAATTACATAGAAAAAATTGGGGCTGGGCATAACATTTTCAATAGATGGTTCCACAAAAACGGAACAGATACGGAAGACATACGGAGTACATTCATATGTGTTCCGTTTTTTTTGCGGACCCATTGACTTAAATGGAGCCACGGAACGAGCAATAATAGGACATGTTCTATCTTTCAACAGAACAGAAAAACGTGAATACGGAAACGGAATGCATACGGAGTACATTTCGGTTTTTTTGAGGAACCATTGAAATGAATGGTGATGGACCATGTGATGAGCGCAGTGACGTCACCAAAGGTCCTTTTCCTCCCAGGTCATCAAAGAAGAAGAAAGAAGACGAGCTGGGCTTCGCGAACAAGTGGATGAGGTGAGTTTAAAAATTTTTATTTTTTTTTAACCCCTCCATCTCTAATTTACTTAGCATTCTGTATTAAGAATGGTATTATTTTCCCTTATAACCAAGTTATAAGGGAAAATAATAAAGATCGAGTCCCCATCCCGATCGTCTCCTAGCAACCGTGCGTAAAAATCGCACCGCATCTGCACTTGGCTTGCGATTTTCACAGAGCCCCATTCACTTCTATTGGGGCCTGCGTTGCGTGAAAAATTCACAATATAGAGCTTGCTGTGATTTTCACGCAACGCACAAGTGATGTGTGAAAATCACCGCTTCATAGAAAAGCACAGCCCCATAGAAATGAATGTGTCCGGATTTAGTGCGGGTGCAATATGTCCACATCACGCATCGCACCCGCACTGAATTCTTGCCCGTTTAAAAGGGGCCTTAGCAGTTTTAAGCCTCCTGCACACGACCGTATGGCTTGTTTTGCAGTCCGTTTTTTACAGATCCGTTCCGTTTTTTTTGTTTCCGTTGTGTTTCCGTTCCGTTTTTTCATATGGCATATACAGTATACAGTAATTACATAGAAGAAATTGGGCTGGGCATAACTTTTTCAATAGATGGTTCCGCAAAAACGGAACCGATACGGAAGACATACGGAGTACATTCCGTATGTGTTCCATTTTTCTTTGCGGACCCGTTGACTTGAATGGAGCCACGGAACGTGATTTGTGGGTAATAAAAGGACATGTTCTATCTTTCAACGGAACGGAAATACGGAAACGGAATGCATACGGAGTACATTCCTTTTTTTTTTTGTGAGAGTCCTGAACGGATCTCACAAACGGAAAGCCAAAACGCCAGTGTGAAAGTAGCCTTACTGTCCTGTGCAGTGACTGGTCTATTGGACTATAACAAATCCCTTCTATTTCTTGACTTTACTATGTTCTCTGCTCTATTTGGCATCCATGAGGTATAACCACGGTTGCTCAGTTTGCTCCTAATGTGAACAGACTCCTGTTTAAAACCATCATCAGTAGAGCAGTTCCTTTTGGCACCAGTAAATTCACCAATCGGGACTGACTTGATAGTGCTGAATGAGTGACCGGAGTCTGCGCGCAGTATGGTGTGGTGTTGCGCGCTGTACTTTTCCTGCGGGTTGTACTTATGACCTTTTGGGTCATCCAGTCTATTTGTAAATTTAAATCCAAACAAAGTGATATGTTCCTGGTGATGATGATGAGTAAAGCTAAGGAAATGGATGAACCTCGGTATGTCATCGCCACGTCATATAAACAGCAGGTAATCGATGTAGCGACCATACCAGAGCAGCCACCGAATAAAGGGGTTAGTGTCGCCAAATAAATATTCACTTTCAAATATTGGCTAAAGATGGCAACACTTTAGCGCCCATGGATGCTCCTGAAATCTGCAACAAAACCTCCTTATCAAACATAAAATAACTGTGTTTTAGGAGATCCCAGAGAGCAGAACACAAAAAATCCCTCAGATCAGAACTATAATCACCACACATGGACAGGAACCTGTCACGGATGGTGTACAGAAAACTAGAAGACACAAATGAAGATCCGACTGACTTGATCCAAAACTAAGGAACCAACGGGTAAGCCCTGTAACAACGCTAGCTCTCTCCCTTACTTTGTCAGCCTATGCAAAAATCTCAATGGTAGAAATTTGCATACCCTCGTTCCTCGACTGTATGACACCTGAACACCCTATAATAGTGAGGGGACACGACCACCGGCTCCCTACACTTAATACGGAGGGAGTCAGGGTCACCTCGGATCAAGCAAACAGGAAAACAAAGATAAATGAACAGACTTATCTGTAGAAGCATCAGTTGTAGCATCCAGCATGCACACACTCCAGGAAGTTGTATAAACCGCAAAGTGATGCAGTATGGGAGGGGATTTAAAGGGATGCAATCAGTGCAACTAGATAACAGCTGAGAGAGGGAAACGAGATGACAAAACGAAAGCAAAACAAAAGAACCTCAAGCAGGTTCTAAAGAACGTCTGTCAGAGCTTCACAGATGTCTGGCGGTGACAGAACCACTGCAGAGCAATGATAGCAGACTGATGGGCTATAGCAGTGTATAATGACCCCACGTCATCTGACAACCAAATATCGTTTTCTGTCCATGAGATATTATTTAATGCACCCTGGACCTGTTTTGCGTCCTGGAAATATCCAGGTATAAGCTCAATGAGCACACTCGTTGAGAGACCCGATTTCGGAAACTATGGAGCGGAGTGGGGGTAGAAGGATCAGTTTATGAATTTTAGGTAATGAATGCAGTACATGTAAAAGTAGGCAGTCAGGGACTATGTACTCGGCGGGCTTGGGGGTGAGAATACCGAAAGAGGTCCCCTCCCCCATCCATCGTGGGGTCACTTTTGAGTTTTTTCTGAACAGATTCATCATTTCACATCTGTAGGTTTAGAGTCCAGTATTACAATAGTTCCTCCCTCGTCCGCCTGTTTCACCACAAAGAAGTGACAGCGTCATTTTGTTCTTTAGTTACATTAGATTAGTTTTTCTGTAGATTTTTAGATAACAATACTAGGTTGCGCTCCACAAGCTCCTGGAACTTGTCCAGGGCTGCAGAGCGCCACTGTATCGGATAAAAAGACTGATTTTTTGTGGTGAAAGAAGTGGACAGAGAGGTCAAACTATCAAAATGAAAGTCTCTCCGTAAAGTCATCAATGCATGTGTAGCAATGTGTTCAGGAAACAAAAAAGTGGAGAAAGAAGACATGGAGAGATGGACACTAGATGACAAGGTGTTCTGCACCTGCTGTCCCGTATCAACATATAAAAAGTGCTTCTAAACAGTTAAATCAGATACATTATAAACAGGAACGGATCCTATGTCTTGTAACGGCGGGTAGACCGCTGACTTTTCTTTATGATGTTTTCTCCCACTGCGCCTCCGTTTTTTCTATTTTACATTGTGCCCTGAATCCTCCACTTGGTGTTTCTGTTTGAAATAGTTATATGTTGCTACGGCTAAGGGTGTTATGTACATCCGAAACGCGTCACAGGAGGTGCAGTATAATAGTAGTTAGATTTTGGTACATAAGAGCAGTATAATAGTAGTTAGATTCTTGTACATAGGAGCAGTATTATAGTAGTTATATTCTTGTACATAGGAGCAGTATTATAGTAGTTATATTCTTGTACATAGGAGGCAGTATTATAGTAGTTATATTCTTGTACATACGGAGCAGTGTTATAGTAGTTATATTCTTGTACATACGGAGCAGTATTATAGTAGTTATATTCTTGTACATAGGAGCAGTATTATAGTAGTAGTTATATTCTTGTACATAGGAGGCAGTATTATAGTAGTTATATTCTTGTACATAAGAGCAGTATTATAGTAGTTATATTCTTGTACATAAGAGCAGTATTATAGTAGTTATATTCGTGTACATAGGAGTAGTATTATAGTAGTTATATTCTTATACATAGGAGCAGTATTATAGTAGTTATATTCTTGTACATAGGAGCAGTATTATAGTAGTTATATTCTTGTACATAGGAGCAGTATTATAGTAGTTATATTCTTGTACATAGGAGCAGTATTATAGTAGTTATATTCTTGTACATAGGAACAGTATTATAGTAGTTATATTCTTGTACATAGGAGGCAGTATTATAGTAGTTATATTCTTGTACATAGGAGCAGTATTATAGTAGTTATATTCTTGTACATAGGAGGCAGTATTATAGTAGTTATATTCTTGTACATAGGAGGCAGTATTATAGTAGTTATATTCTTGTACATAGGCGCAGTATTATAGTAGTTATATTCTTGTACATAGGAGCAGTATTATAGCAGTTATATTCTTGTACATAGGAGCAGTATTATAGTAGTTATATTCTTGTACATAGGAGCAGTATTATAGTAGTTATATTCTTGTACATAGGAGCAGTATTATAGTAGTTATATTCTTGTACATAGGAGCAGTATTATAGTAGTTATATTCTTGTACATAGGAGCAGTATTATAGTAGTTATATTCTTGTACATAGGGGCAGTATTATAGTAATTATATTCTTGTACATAGGAGGCAGTATTATAGTAGTTATATTCTTGTACATAGGAGGTAGTATTATAGTAGTTATATTCTTCTACATAGGAGCAGTATTATAGTAGTTATATTCTTGTACATATGAGGCAGTATTATAGTAGTTATATTCTTGTACATAGGAGGCAGTATTATAGTAGTTATATTCTTGTACATAGGAGCAGTATTATAGTAGTTATATACTTGTACATAGGAGCAGTATTATAGCAGTTATATTCTTGTACATAGGAGCAGTATTATAGTAGTTATATTCTTGTACATAGGAGCAGTATTATAGTAGTTATATTCTTGTACATAGGAGCAGTATTATAGTAGTTATATTCTTGTACATAGGAGCAGTATTATAGTAGTTATATTCTTGTACATAGGGGGCAGTATTATAGTAATTATATTCTTGTACATAGGAGGCAGTATTATAGTAATTATATTCTTGTACATATTAGCAGTATTATAGTAGTTATATTCTTGTACATAGGAGAAGTATTATAGTAGTTATATTCTTGTACATAGGAGGCAGTATTATAGTAGTTATATTCTTGTACATAGGAGCAGTATTATAGTAGTTATATTCTTGTACATAGGAGCAGTATTATAGTAGTTATATTCTTGTACATAGGAGGCAGTATTATAGTAGTTATATTCTTGTACATAGGAGCAGTATTATAGTAGTTATATTCTTGTACATAGGAGCAGTATTATAGTAGTTATATTCTTGTACATAGGAGGCAGTATTATAGTAGTTATATTCTTGTACATAGGAGCAGTATTATAGTAGTTATATTCTTGTACATAGGAGCAGTATTATAGTAGTTATATTCTTGTACATAGGAGCAGTATTATAGTAGTTGTATTCTTGTACATAGGAGGCAGTATTATAGTAGTTATATTCTTGTTCATAGGAGCAGTATTATAGTAGTTATATTCTTGTACATAGGAGCAGTATTATAGTAGTTATATTCTTGTACATAGGAGGCAGTATTATAGTAGTTATATCCTTGTACATAGGAGCAGTATTATAGTAGTTATATTCTTGTACATAGGAGCAGTATTATAGTAGTTATATTCTTGTACATAGGAGCAGTATTATAGTAGTTATATTCTTGTACATAGGAGCAGTATTATAGTAGTTATATTCCTGTACATAGGAGCAGTATTATACTAGTTATATTCTTGTACATAGGAGCAGTATTATAGTAGTTATATTCTTGTACATAGGAGCAGTATTATAGTAGTTATATTCTTGTACATAGGAGGCAGTATTATAGTAGTTATATTCTTGTACATAGGAGGCAGTATTATAGTAGTTATATTCCTGTACATAGGAGCAGTATTATACTAGTTATATTCTTGTACATAGGGGCAGTATTATAGTAGTTATATTCTTGTACATAGGAGCAGTATTATAGTAGTTATATTCTTGTACATAGGAGCAGTATTGTGATACATTTTATAAGGTTGCCTTATAGTATTCCCATTTTCTCACATTGCAGATTATTAATGTCACGGTCAGGAATTTGTTCAGAATTGTTTTTTTTTCATGTATTATTGGGGAATGTCTTTTGCACTGTAGATGGTAATCTCAGTATTGACTAGGATTTCTCTGTAACACAGGTTTGCTGTGTAAAGCATAAAACACTAATATTCTTCGGGGACATTTCCAAGTTCTTGTCCCTTGGAATTTATAATTGTAGAAATGTCTGTGTTTTCTTAGGATTGGCTCACTATACAAACATATCCCTCCAATTATTTATACAAGACTTCAGTCTCACCATCATGTCATCTTCCCCAACTTTTTAAAGGGCAGCTTCATAATTCTGTTCTGTTTAGCTGGCTGGACATATGAACAGTTGTCAAAAGTTGGTGACTAACTGTTAGCATTATGTTTTAAAGCCTATGAGGTGGAAATGTAATGTTACATAACTGCATTGTCTGAACTGGGCCATATCAAGGGTCCCGGGCAGAGGTCCTAGTAGAGCAGATGGACAGGATTTGCCTTCACAAATATATGTGGCAGGGGCTCAATAGAGGAATCTAACTCTCGTTAGAAATAGGACTTTTCTTCTTTGTATGGAGTTATGATGGTGGATCTCGCTTCTTCTTTCCCAGTAACTGGCACCATGGAGGTAAATTTAGTTGGTTTTCATTGTATTTCTATTTTGATGGGATATACAAATACCTTGATCTGAAAAAATATAGTGCTGGCGACATTATCCCTTTAAGGAAATGTATCTAGCTCTTACGTCCTATTCTTGGTGTAATCTAGTGAAAAACCATGCAATTAATCTAGAGTCGCAAGATTCAGCGCATGGACTAATATAATAAATGCAATGAAAACATAATATGAAATGGTTGAAAACAATCCAGAATTAATATATCAGGATTTTAACTGCATCATGAGGTTATAACTTTTTGACAACCCTTGATGTAATCTCACTGTCTCTATGCTTTAGGTAGGGGGGATGTTACACGTCTATATACCGTATATCACTGCTGTAGCACAATGGCTGATTGACTTTTTTCAGCCCCTAACTGGTGCTTGAAGTCATGCTGGGAGTTCCTGTTGGGAGAGGGGAGATAAAGCTGCTCAATTTACAAACTGGACCTGCAGCTTTTCACAAGGCAGCACCAGAGATAACACATTAAAAGGGTTGTTTTTTGAAGACAGTCCATGTTCATGTCTACTATTAGAAAGAATGGGGACCCCCTTCTTTATCCAGAACAGAGACCTGCTAAACAAAGAGCAACTCTGATGGACGTTATCTCTCTATTAAAGGGGCTGTCTCATCATGGACAATAGGGGCATATAGCTAGGATATGCCCCCATTGGATGGGACCCGCACCTATATCGAGAACGGAGCCCCTCAAGGTGGTGGCTGGAGGACTCCGGTCCGGCCACCACCAAGCCGGCTCCTCATAGAATTGAATGTGCGGCCCCCGCTCCCTTTCATTTCTATGAGGCCAACGAGCTAGCGCTCGGCTATTTTCACCGGCCCCATAAAAAAATGAATGGAGGGCGGCTGCGCATGCGCAGTGCTCCCTCCTTCACTTGCGCGGCTCCGTTCTCGATATAGGTGTGGGTCCCAGTGGCGGGACTTGCACCTATAAGACAATGGGGGCATATCCTAGCAATATGCCCCCATTGTCCATGATGAGACAACCCCTTTAGAGCTAGTTGGCTATTCACATAGACTGTATGGCCAGATGTGGCTCCCCAGTGACAGAGCTGGACCAGGTTTCAAGGCCTCAAAACTTTTGGTGACAATTTCACAGAGAGGCACTTTGGGTTCCACCTTATGGTGCCTACATGAGCTACCATACTCTAGCATTTGAATAGACCACCAGGCACACAGATGTGCAGGACAGTCTGAAAGATTTCTATGACTGCCATATCATGACTTGGATCCCTATAGTATCTATATTGCCCATAAAATGGGATGGACAATGTCAGGTTTTCATTTTTTTATTTTTTACTATGGGATCTGTAAACCTTTGAGAAGGGATTGTTGCAAGTGATGCGAATGTGGAAAGTTGGGAAGGATCTTGGGGGAGAATGCTGGGATTTGCTAGTGTGTACAGGGTGCAGTGAGTGTAGCACCATGACGTACCACCACCTTATATATTTTTTATACTATTAAATTCAAAAATTCGTTTTTTTAAACTTCTAGTTTTGGCTTGATGGAAACTTTATTACATCTGTTACATTATAACGATGTGGTCACAAACCTCTCAGCGTTAAAGCCAGGAGACAGCGTTATTTTTTCCTGCTATGATTACATTTTGTTTGTTTCCCCAGAAGTTTGATATGTTCACAAAAAGTGGAATAACAAGCCAGCCATTAAATTGAAAAGCAAACGCTTGATTGCTCTATGTGGTCTCTCCAATCCACAGGGGTGAGATCTCTCCAGCAAATCACGTTTTTTAAGGTTATGTCCCAGATTTTGGGAACATATCAGAAAGCAAGGCTGGCTGCTGCTATTGATGGTATATAAGTAAAAGCAAAGAGTTTACCCGACGGCTGTGATTTCCCAGAAGTGAGTTTTGCAAAAGAAAAACATTAAGATTAATTTTGAACCTACACTAAAAGCGTCATCAAACAAACACTTTGTGAGGGTCTAATTAGAGCAAGGGGAAAAAGCCTGAAAGCAAGATAAAAGGATCTTTCAGGAAATATGTAAAATAAATAACTTTATTATTTATCTTAAAGGATAATACAGGATAAGAGAAACATGGCTTTTTTTTGGGAAACAGCGCCACCCCTGTGCACAGGTTGTGTGTGGTATTGCAGCTCAGCTCCATTGAAATGAATGCTGCTGAGCTGCAATAACACGCAACCTGTGGATAGGAGTGGCGCTGTATTTAGAAGAAAGAATTCATACTTTTCTAACCTTGCACAATCAGTTTAAATATTCATGATATTATGTTCATTGATCTGCATTCATCTTTATATGATGCGAGAGATAATAGTCTATAAACTTTTTGATTTGCAGTCACTCTGCTTTGGAAATTATATCGGTTTCTAGAAGACAGCACAACATATAGCATTGAAATCTTAAGGGTACCGCAATGGCCACATACAAGGCTCCAATGATTTACTAAAAGCACCAGTATATTTATAGAATAACTGTAAAATATCTAAATTTTCATGAAACAAGCTCTTCTTCACATCCCCCAAAACAGGTTTAATTTTCTTTGTAGAATAGTGGGGGAAACGTGCAAATGGTAAAATGAGTATGCCTACTTCCTGGCTTGTAGCCTATAGATTCATGACCATTTTTATAATGGTTGGTAAGCCAATTTGAAGCAAAGCATAATACTAAGGTTGCATGAAGTAGAATTTGAGGATAGCTATCATAGGTTTTTATATGAGTCAATGTTTTGATAGGTAAGTTAGTCAGAAGTAGAGGAATAGATGCAGGTAAAGAAGAATGCATTTTCCTAAACTAACAAGTTCAACAGTTAATGTAAAAATATACTTTCCATAGTCACCTGTTTTTTTTTAGCAGTTTGACATCTATAACAAGAAAGGGGCCTCATTCAAGTACATGGACACTATGCTTACCATTGCCTTTATTTGGTCTACTGGGTTGTTGAGTGAAATATACAACTTGGGTCACATGAAAGTCACATCAAGCAGTTTGGATCATCTAACTCCCTATGGGGTCATCCACGCATAGTATGAAGGTGTCCACCTTTGTGCACTGTCATACAGGCTCTATTGGATGCCTTATGGAGATATTCTCCTCTAGAAGATATACAGAGCTACAGTACAGCTCAATGTACTTCTAACTCTTTACAAATATAATATGTCTGTAATATGGCCATGTACATAAGACCTTAGGAATGGGATGCATTTTTGGCCAAAGTTGGGATTAGATGTCTTTAGAGGAAAGAAGAGACCCCCTTGGTACTATGGAACCCATCTTACAGTAGATCACCATAGGATGTATTTTTGGCTAGAGTTGGGATTAGATGTCTTTAGATGAAAGACGTGACCCCCTTGGTACTGTTGAACTGAGCTTAAAGTAGATAACCATTGAACTCTATGGTTATCTAAGTTCAGTTCAAAGGAACTGCAAGGGGTCCTGGTGTTAGACCCATATCATGGCCACATGGAAGCCTTAGACTAAACTCTCAAGCACATATTGTGGGTTCCTGGTGGAGTCACAACAATGTACGTTTAACTCTATACAAATATAATATGTCTATAATATGGCCATGTGCATAAAACCTTAGATTGTGTTTTCGGCCAAAGTTGGGATTAGATGTCTTTCGAGGAAAGGAGGGACCCCCTTGGTACTATTGAACTGAGTTTACAGTAGATCACCATAGAACTCTATGGTTATCTAAATTCAGTTCAAAGGAACCGCAAGGGGTCCTGGTGTTAGACCCATATCATGGCCACATGGAAGCCTAAGAGTGAACTCTCATGCACATATTGTGGGTTCATTGTGGAGTCACAACATGCTTGACAACAATTTAGGGGAAAATAATCCTGTAAGATTGACCTGATGCTGGTCATTGCTTGAAGCTAGTTACTATTTATTTTCACTGCCTTTTCATGCAAGTTCTAATTGTTATAAAAGATCTCTGCTAGTAATTGCCATTAGCAGAAGGTGATGTTTTCATTAGACTAAGCCACTTTTTATTTTATTTTTTCTCTCGGGAGGTTGAACAATGAGGACTTTAAGACTCTAAATGCTCATGAAAATCACATCAAAACTATAACTCTTGTGAATATAATTGCGCTCAAATTAGAACCGGAATTATTTGGGTTCTTTGAAAAATCTCTTTTTGGCTCCAAATGAACGTTTGTTAGAAGACAAATATTACTGTCAACACTCTCACACGAAGGATTATGTGAAGCTATAAAAGGAATACTCTGGCAGAAAGACAGTGGGGCATTTGTAGTAGAGACCGGCGTTTTAAATAAAAAGTTTTCTGGAGTAAGATGCTCAAATTTAGTAAGAGGCGCCCCTTCTTAATAAATGTGTTGCATCCTATTCTGTCTGTGCGCCACAAACTTAAATCTGTGCCAAATTATGCTAAACGTTTCAGCCTGTGGAGGCCAATCCCCTTTCGATAAGCACCACCGACCTTTTAGAAAGTGGCAAAATCACAGATGAATCGGAAAGCAAATTTTTATGCAAATTTCAATTTAAAAAAAAATTCTGATTTTATGCACTAGAAAACTATTGTACAACATTTGTAAATAGGTCCTGGTGTCTCTTCTGCCCTGGAGACCTCACTTCCCACCACCACCGTGGCCAATCCCCTCTGGCTAAGCACCACTGACTTTTTAGGAAGTGGCAACAGGTTTGAAGAATCAGAAAAAATTAGCACATTTTTACACAAATTTTGGCTCAAAGAATTTGAGCCAAAAACTGGTGTACAAGTTACAACTTTTGTAAATTGGCCCCAGTGTATTCTCTGACCTGGAGACCTCACTTGCACCCTCCACAAAGAGATGTCCTGGCATTTTGGACCAATTTCCCTCTTCAACTTTGTAATTCAGGGTGGTGATCTTTTTGAAAGTAATAAACATACTTCTCAGAGCTCCAGTGACATGTCTTACTGTTTGAAGGTGCCACCACACTGAATCTTATGGTATGCCTGGTGGGGAACTCTGGTTGAGCACGACTGTCCAAGAAATCAAAACCTAAGGTGGACCATTTGAAGGAGTCTCTGACTGTCCTCAGGTATACTGTTAATACTTAATTTGATCTTTGAGAGTTTTGTCTCCTGATACCTGTAGTGACCTGACCTTGAATTGTCTGACTACTATGCTGACTGCATGGAAGTGCATACCTGTTCTGACTGACCTCCGTTACCGAACGTTGACTAGTATGACTACATTCCTGACTGCTCTACGTTACTGCATTCTGGATCAAGCATCGTTACTGTCCTGCACTGTGTATGACTATAGACTACTTGACCTCATCTTCCCCAGTTCATGGACCTTTCCTTACTGTTAGGTTTCTGCATTGACTTTCATTGATGCTGCACCTGGCGAGACTTTCACAAAACTTATGTTTATTAACCAAGATTACAAGACCCATGTATATGAATAGAAGCTTGCAGAATTATAAATGCAGTTCTGAAGTATCAGCATGGAGCTTGTATGTCCTCCCCGTGTTTCCGTGGGGTTCCTCCGGGTTCTCCAGTTTCCTCCCACACTCCAAAGACATACAGATAGGGACCTTAGATTGTGAGCTCCATTGGGGACAACAAGTGATGATAAAGTCTGTAAAGTGCTGCGGAATATGTCAGCGCTATATAAATTCTTAAAATAATCAGCGGGGGTCTGACATCCTGCAACCCAGGTGATCAGCTTTCTGATTAAGATCGCCGCAGAGGTGGGACCAGGCATTTATGGCACATCCATGCAGCCAACACTAGATGGTGTATAAGAAGGTACGCATACAGTTTCTACATTGAACTCTATCATTCACAGTATGTAGAAAGCTCCCCCTAGTGGTGGCTGCAGTCAGAGAGTATTCTATAATTTGGCTCTATGTGCACTAGAATTTTGGATCTATTGAGAAACAAAAAACCAAGATGGTGGACATTCACTTTAAAGGGGACCTGTCAGCTCTACTATGCTACCCTCACTGAGCATTTCTAAATGTTCATTGTGTTACCCTAAACATATAAATTACACTTTAAATTTCATTTGCAGACAAATTAAATAAGTATTAATCATTTTTGTATTTCCTGCCTTTTATGCAAATTAACATAAAAGATAGTGTTGAGCGCGAAATATTCGAATTGCGAATTTTAATCGTGGATATCGCCACTTCGAGAATTTGCAAATATTTAGAATATAGTGCTATATATTCGTATTCGCAAATAGTGTTAAATATTCTAATCACGAATGTATTGCGAATTTATCGCGAATATATTACATTGCCGATTTTCGCAATCAAGTAAACAATGACTGGAGATCACGAATTCTCGAATTTGCAAATATATGGCGAATATTCGGCCAAAAATTTGCGAAATATTGCGAATTCGAATATTGCCTATGCCGCTCATGACTAATAAAAGAGTCATATCTTACTTGTGTGACCAGAGAAGAGTCATATTTTCTCGGAGTCTCGCGTGAGCTTCCTTGCTTCGAGTCAAGGTAAGCACGCCCCCTAACCGTCCCCGCTTTTGTTAGATTGACAGCCTGCAGTGTGGGCGGGATCGCATAAGTCTCGTGCATGCACGGTGAGCTCCTTGTTAAGGCGCGATCCTGTCTCCGGCTGCCGCTGTTAGCCGGGTTTCAGCGGCGCACTGCGCATGCGCGAAACTTATGCCATCCCGGCCGCACTGCAGGCCGTTAATATAACAAAAGAGGGGGCTGGCGGTTTATGATCCATTTTGGTGCTGACAGGTTCCCTTTAAGGCTGGTAACGGGTAACTCGCTTGTCTCTGATTGTAAAGCAGATGCAGTAAGGACACTTTTGAACAGATGAACAGAGAAACCGGATGAAATCCGCAGACTGGAGGCTGCCAGGTAGACACGTCATGGACATGAGGGGTGGGGGCTGCATGAAGTATGCAGAGTGATAGCTCTGCTATTCCAGCGCCGCACACTGTGCATGTCTTGAGGAGGATGCGGTCCTGGGGGACATCATGAAGTATGTAGAGCAATCAGTGAGAACGTGAAGTCTGGAGATTCCCATGTAAATAAATACATGAAACCTAGAAACTGGAGCACAGCAAAGTCCACATCTCCTGCACCTGTGACATGATTTCTCTAAAAAAGGCTCCGTTATATAACACGTCCGGCAGGTCTCCTGCACAACAAGTCCCAGAATATCTTATACCACGTGTTTGGAAACATAAATGACCCCTGTGGTAGTAAGATTTAGTCTGTCACCTGAAGGTCCAAGAATCCAGCAGGGGGTGAAGAAGACACCTTATCTGATAACCTTCAGTCCTTCTACAGCTACACAGTGATCGGGCTGAAGGACATGCACTGTATGGAGAACCGGAAACATCCACCTACAGGAGCTACTATGACATCCCATTCTATCTATCTATTATCTATCTATCTATCTATCTATCTATCTATCTATCTATCTATCTATCTATTCATCCAATATATATCTATTTAATATCTATCTATCTATCTATCTATCTATCTATCTATCTATCTATCTCATATCTATCTATCTCATATCTATCTATCTATCTATCTATCTATCTATCTATCTATCTCATATCTATCTATCTATCTAGATACAAAGCAAAAAAAGGCAGCACTCCAGGTAGTGAAAAAGGTGGACGGTTTATTTACCCAACCAGCAGCAACGTTTCAGCTCTCTCTATGGAGCCTTTGTCTCTCTCTATGGAGCCTTTTTTTTAAATCTATCTATCTATCTCATATCTATCTATCCAATATCTATCTACAGTTGTGTTCAAAATTATTCAACCCCCCAATGCTGTAAAGGGTTTTAGGGAATTTAGTGTACATTTGTAATTGTGTTCAGAATTAAATCTTACAAGGACTTTTTAAAGAACCAAATGCAACTAAAATGACATCAATTGTTTTTGTAATACAGTATTAAATGTTTTTTTTTTGTGATTTCTGCATTGACACAATTATTCAACCCCTTAAAGACTACCACTCTTAAGAACAGAGGTTCATTCAAGTGTTTTCGATCAGGTATTGAAAACACCTGTGGATGTCAAGGAGCAGCAATCAAGCATAATAAGCACCAATTAGGCCGATGTAAAAGGACTGTGATACTCAGCTCCTTCTAGACATTTACTGGTGTGTTTACAAACATGGTGAAGTCAAGAGAATGGTCCAGGAAGACAAGAGAAGAGGTGATTTCTCTTCACAGGAAGGGCAATGGCTATAAGAAGATTGCAAAGATGTTAAACATACCAAGAGACACCATAGGAAGCATCATTCGCAAATTCAAGGCAAAGGGCACTGTTGAAACGCTACCTGGTCGTGGCAGAAAGAAGATGCTGACCTCGACTGCTGTGCGCTACCTGAAGCGCAAAGTGGAGAAAAGTCCCCGTGTGACTGCTGAGGAACTGAAAAAAGATTTGTCAGATGTGGGTACTGAAGTTTCAGCTCAGACAATAAGGCGCACACTGCGTAATGAAGGCCTCCATGCCAGAACTCCCAGGCGCACCCCCCTGCTGTCTCCAAAGAATAAGAAGAGTCGACTGCAGTATGCCAAAAGTCAAGTGGACAAACCACAAAAGTTTTGGGATAGTGTTCTGTGGACTGATGAAACAAAATTAGAACTGTTTGGGCCCATGGATCAACGCTATGTTTGGAGGAGGAAGAACAAGGCCTATGAAGAAAAGAACACCTTGCCTACTGTGAAGCATGGCGGGGGGTCAATCATGCTTTGGGGCTGTTTTGCTTCTACAGGTACAGGGAAGCTTCAGCGTGTGCAAGGTACCATGAATTCTCTTCAGTACCAGGAGATATTGGATGAAAATGTGATGCAGTCCGTCACAAACCTGAGGCTTGGGAGACGTTGGACCTTTCAACAGGACAATGATCCCAAGCATACCTCCAAGTCCACTAGAGCATGGTTGCAGATTAAAGGCTGGAACATTTTGAAGTGGCCATCGCAGTCACCAGACTTAAATCCGATTGAGAACCTCTGGTGGGACTTAAAGAAAGCAGTTGCAGCGCGCAAGCCTAAGAATGTGACTGAACTGGAGGCTTTTGCCCATGAAGAATGGGCGAAGATACCCGTACATCGCTGCAAGACACTTGTATCAAGCTATGCTTCACGTTTAAAAGCTGTTATAACTGGAAAAGGATGTTGTACTAAGTACTAAGATTGAATGTCACTTGGGGGTTGAATAAAACTGATAATGATGTGAGCACAGAAAAGACATTTGTGGTTATTTCATTATAAATGTTATGTTATACAGGGAATGCAGAATTATTAGGCAAATGAGTATTTTGACCACATCATCCTCTTTATGCATGTTGTCTTACTCCAAGCTGTATAGGCTCGAAAGCCTACTACCAATTAAGCATATTAGGTGATGTGCATCTCTGTAATGAGAAGGGGTGTGGTCTAATGACATCAACACCCTATATCAGGTGTGCATAATTATTAGGCAACTTCCTTTCCTTTGGCAAAATGGGTCAAAAGAAGGACTTGACAGGCTCAGAAAAGTCAAAAATAGTGAGATATCTTGCAGAGGGATGCAGCACTCTTAAAATTGCAAAGCTTCTGAAGCGTGATCATCGAACAATCAAGCGTTTCATTCAAAATAGTCAACAGGGTCGCAAGAAGCGTGTGGAAAAACCAAGGCGCAAAATAACTGCCCATGAACTGAGAAAAGTCAAGCGTGCAGCTGCCAAGATGCCACTTGCCACCAGTTTGGCCATATTTCAGAGCTGCAACATCACTGGAGTGCCCAAAAGCACAAGGTGTGCAATACTCAGAGACGTGGCCAAGGTAAGAAAGGCTGAAAGACGACCACCACTGAACAAGACACACAAGCTGAAACGTCAAGACTGGGCCAAGAAATATCTCAGACTGATTTTTCTAAGGTTTTATGGACTGATGAAATGAGAGTGAGTCTTGATGGGCCAGATGGATGGGTACGCGGATACAGACACTAACCATCTTAGCAGGATAGAGCGCATCCATCCAGAGACTACTGCGATACATCCGTACATCCGCAGCACTCACCGATGACACGGACTCGCAGCACGGACCCAAGAAGCAGTGGTTGGGCACAGTAGCCAGTGCGGCACCCTGACTTGTATTTTGCTGAACATAATGAATGCTAATAGCCACTGACTGTGCCGCTAACCGCATACACAGCATTGTCTGTATCTAAGCCGCATTGGAGCCGGTGTTCCGTGATATTTCCCTACCCTCGACACTTCCTGTTGTGACGCGGCCGCACCGGATATGACGTTCCCAGCTTTGGAAGGAGGTGTGCCGCGCCGCGCAGGCGCACAACGACTGGGTAGGGAAATTTCCCACCAGAGTCGGGGAGAAGGGGCCACCTAATGCGCTTACGCCTTACCTCTCAGCTGGACACCGGCCGACACTGCGCATGCGCCGGGAGCCTCACCAGCGGTTAGAGGGTAGGGAAAAATAACGGGCCAGTGCGCAAGCACGGCTAACTACTGCCGTCGGGATGCACCGCGCGTGCGCACCAGCGGACAGGGAGATCTCTTATACTGAACATCCATCCGATCACGTGTCTGCGCAGTGTGGGGGTAGGGAGATCTGATGGCCATTTGTTCTGTTAAATCTCCCTACCACTCACTGCGCACGCGCGGTGTTTGATCATCTGGAGCAAGCTGAGAGGTAAGGCACAAGCGCATTAGGTGGCCCCTTCTTCTCAACTCTGGTGTGAAATTTCCCTACCCGTCGTTGTGCGCCTGCGCGGCACACCTCCTTCCAAAGCTGGGAACGTCATATCCGGTGCGGCCGCGTCACAACAGGAAGTGACGAGGGAAGGGAAATATCACGGAACAATGCGGTCAATGCGGCGGCTCTGACAAGAAATAACCTTTATTGAAGTGCCAAAACAATCTATACGTATTATACGTGTTGTGCCACACGGGGTCTTATGGACCTACAGGGGCGATTGAACCATATGCAGTGTATGATTTCATGTATACTTATTACAGATCTGCAGAGCAAAGACCCCGTGCAGATAAGGATTACACTATATGTACAGCAAAAAACCGTGCACATCATTTCAAATGTGTGTAATTTTAAATGTTATCTTTTATATATTTTTACTTAACTATATAGTATTGTTGCCCTCCTACATTTTAACATTTTTTTACACATTTAAATACCAATTATATCAAATATTATTTAACACTATCTATCCCATATCTATCTCATATCAGTTGAGTCTATGATTATTCTGACGTTCATTCCGTCAAGCTGTTAACCCCTGATCCCCTGGCTGGCCGGCGGCAGCGTGCCCCTATCCGAGGTAGAAGTAAATCTTCAGCGGTCGGTGACTTTACCTTCTCTTTATATCTATAGAAATTCATGTCACATCTACAGATAATCTGGACTAATTTTGTACAGACCTCGTGCTATCATTTACAATCACCACTTATACTCCAGTCACATCCAAAGCCATTACTGACACATTTCTTATGGTTCCTAACGTTCAATGTCCTTTTTGGATTGCATTAATATCTTATGCTCCAGTCACATCCAAAGCTGCATTACCAGTTTTACATGACATGTACAAAGTGAATAGGTCAGCTGGGCTGGTCATGATATACCACGGGGGGAGTCTGGAGGACAACATATATCGGCTGCACGTTGACCGACAGCGACGTCATAACCCATACATAAATGTGTGCTGCTCAGAGGACCCGTCCCTTCTCCTGTCGGTTTTAGTAACCATTTGCATTCCCCATGTAATACCAATTCTGGAGCATGTAGTGTTATGACTGTATGTTGTGCCGTTCCTCTATTATTCCTACTAGAAATGTTTAATTCATTACTAGCATATTGCAATGAAGGTCTAGCTAGATTGTATCAGTTGGGGGGGTGTCCCTGTGCAGGCCACACCCCCTAACTGGTAACACCCATCTGGTCCTTCACTGCAAAGTGCTAGCAATTCATTCATGGCTTCTAGCAGGGTTTGTTTGTGCAGTGATCTTGGTCAGGATTGCTGTGCTAGCATAGAAATAAATGGGGTTTCCGCGTGACTCACTCGTGTGACTCGCACTGCGACCCCGTTCATTTCTACATCGCTCCATTCATTGCTGGTTACCGCTGATCCATTCACTTCAGTCTTGTACTAGTTCTCAAGCCACAACACAATGTAACGTCTCTAAACCGCCACTAGGTGGCAGCATCGCCCAAACCTATAAAAGTCCACCTACCTACACACGTGTACATGAGGCATGAGCGAACTTTATATTTTGAAGTTCGTGTGCGGGTTCGTGCTGTGGTATTTACCGAATTGCGTTATGTCTTATGACATAACGCAATTAAGAGACATTCCGTTATTCATTCCGTCATCATAGAAGTCTATGGGCTGCATAACGGATCCGTCCGGTTTACATTATGCTGGAGTCCTCACGCAGGCCGACGAATACTGATTTAGGGGATGAATGATCGTTACTGTGATCATTCATTCCCCATATCCGGGGGAAAAAAAAAATACAGTTTTGATGAAAGCGCTCACTTTTCCAATCATCAGCTCGTGCGAAAGGGCCCTTAGAAAGGTGTAGAAGATAAAAATTAGAGCCAATGAAATGAGTGATGAGCACCACACCAGCCAATCAGATTGCAGGGACTTGATTCTTCCCCCATTTACCTTGGCAATTTTTATTTTTATTTTTTGTGTATTACGATCCTTGGGACAAATCATTAATAAAAAATATAATTAAAATAGTAAAAAAATATAGTAGAAAAAAAAAAAAGAACATAATAAACAAAAAGCTTCTAAATATTTTTTTTTTGGTCATATTTATTTTATATCATTTTTCTATAACTGTTTATTATGATTATTTCGTTATCGTGTGGAGGATATTGGCCACCAAAATCCAGCATTTTAGCTATTTTGTCCTTTTTATCGGCTGAGATCTGGTTTCCTCTGCGTGGCGTAACCTCTGACCTGACAATGTTATTACGAGGAGTGTGAGGCGTATACAGCGACATTTTACACGAGGCGCAGATCTCATATTACATAGACCCCTATGGGGATGGGGGGGGGGGGGGTAGCCTGCGCCGAGCGCCAGGGAATTTGCAATTCGGATATTAACACACGGTGGCACGTAGAGGACACTGTCTACGTGCCGCCAATACTGAAGAGCTGTGCAAATATCACTTGTGTACCAATACTGGATTACATGATGTCTTATACTCCAGTTACATCCAGAGCTGCACCACTAGCAGCTTAGTTGACACACTGTCTTTCAGTTCCCACCCTCTGCTCTATATACACACAGCACCAGCAGGAGGCAGGAGTGAGCTGCGAGACTGAACAGCCCAAGAACTAACAGGTAACAAGTTTTGAATGCAGCTTTGAATGTGACTGGAGCATAAGAGCATACCTACAGTGTTCTTAAAGTATATGGACATTTCGTGCTAAAAAATACTTTTTTCATTTTGTCTTTATTAAAAATGTTCAGCCGTTTCGGAGATACAAGGCTTAAAAATAAATCGGTCTCTTTGCAGAGTATCAATTCTAAGTCCCGTCCGTTGACGGCTCATCGGGGGGGGGGGGGCCTTGTCTCTGATCTCCTGACCTCTCAAACACTCATTATAGCTAAACTTTTATCCAACTGATAAGACTATGGCTTAAATGAGTGGTCAGGAAATCAGAGATAAGAGCTACACATGAGCCTTCAGCTGACGGGACTGAGAATTGATGCTCTGCAAAAAGACAGATTTTATTAACCCTTGTATCTCAAAAATGGTTGAACATTCTTAATAAAAAAAATTTTTTTGCCGGAAATTAGTAAATTGCCCCGAAGATGTCGAAGCAACGACTTGAGATCGATACAAACACACCTTTTGTAAATTTTCCAAGAAATGGGAGCTCATGATAGGTAGTGGGTATCTGTGAGTTTTTGACTATCTGTATCTGATGTGGCAGGATGTGGCAGGGGTGCAGCATGCACCCCGAGTGCTCTGTGCTAGTAGGGGGGCAGATAAAGCCCTCCTTTATGCTTTATACTGCAGCTTAGCTTTCTCTGATTGGCCTCCATATTGGAAAGATTGCTGCTTCTCTCTGACAAGGGGAGAAGACGAGGCAGTAACATACAGGTCGTATCCCAGGGACAGGAGGTTATTTGCAGTGTAAGGGCTCATGCACACAACCGCATGTATTTTGCGGTCCGCAATAAAAACGGATAATGTCCGTGTGCATTCCGTATTTTGCAGAACGGTACAGTCCTATCCTTGTCCGTAATGCGGACAATAATAGGACATGTTCTATTTTTTTGCGGAACAGAAATACGGTCATACGCAAACGGAGTAACTTTCCGTTTTTTTTTTCGGACCCATTGAAATTAATAGTTTCGCACACGGTCCGCAAAAAAAAAAAAAAACTGAACGGACACGGAAAGAAAATACCTTCTAATAACTAATTATAGGAGAAATGGGCAAAAATTTGAAGAAAATAATCATATTTTTTCCCTTTTCACCCTTGGCCGATGGAATGACGAATCTGACCAGATAACATCTCCAGCCTTGACATAATTGGGCGTCAATGTAACCAGAGGCCCCAGACATGATGCAGAAGGTCTGACCTTCAGAGTCATGTGTCAAGGTCGTTACCCATAATCCTTCATGGTTTCTTAGGTTTCCCCCCCCCCCCCCCCCCAATTATATGAGAAGATGAAGAGGAAAGAGCAGGTTTTCTGGGCTCCGCCAGTGAATGAAAAGCTAATTAAGGCCTGACGTCGTTATCCGGCAGTGAATGATGTAGTCATCAGGCACGAGGGCGGCTCTGATACCAGGCAATTACTCCTAAAAGCAAAATGGACAATGCTTCATGTCAATAAGTCATTTAGTCGTCTTCTATGGAGGAGACACTTGAAAAAATAAAAAGAAGAATATTCGCCGTCTCGGCGCTGTGTGGCAAGAGAATAGAGATATGACAAAGAAAAAGGTCTGTCCTTTCTTGAGGTGGTCACGGCTTTAAACCACCAGGATTCGAGCTTGAAATCTGCACCAAAATCACCAAAATGTGAATGGACAGCGTGTAATGCCTTATTTCTCCAGTGGGGGCAGCGCAGGAAAAGTCAACACTTCCTGCCAGATTTCCCCATGGATCACAGCCGATCGTTGGTGCCGATCGCTGGTGATCCAAGAAGGAAGACACTTTCTGATCACCTTAGGGTCTTCATAGTGGTGTGAAGGAGACCTCTCTCTGGGAAGCCTCGGAGCCATTCAGATGATCAGAGATGCGGTCACATGACACTCTCCTGCGGTTAGATCTTAAAACTAAGGAGTCCGGGAGGCGGAGCTACCTTCTAGTCCCATTTTTTTTTTTTTACTTTTAGGGGCCATTTATTGGGTTTAATGGTGTCAATCACATCTGATATGTAATTTCATGTGAACCCGGCCCGGTGAAAGGGTCAAGGCTGTTCGGGCCTCAAATGATTTAACTTTTTGTGGGTGGTTGTTTCTTAAAGGTGGGGGGAAGAGGGGGAGTGACCAATAAGAGCCAGTTTTCATTCACTGTTAGGAAGCAGAGATTTTGAAAACAGCAACAAAAAAAACTGCTTGTCCTCAAAGTGAAACTCAACCTAAATGTAACGTGATGTTGGAAGAATTTTTTTTAAAAAAAGTGCGTCAAAAATGTTAATGAGTCCGTTCAAGGAGGAGGTTGTATTGTCTTTGATGGTTATCGCCCCGGTATCTGTACATTGACAGGATCTATAGCAGCTCGAGCACTTTGGCTCATAAATAAAATTCCAGAAATACAGTAAAGACTGACACATGTCCATGCCAGCAGTACGGAAGGAGTAGGAATGGAATGTACATCCATCTGAAGAAGGCTGAGTGACCGAGATAACCGCAAAAACTGTTGTACAGATAAGAGGAAGAGTCACGCACTTCAGGTCCTAACATCTGGAAAGGATCCGCACTCCTCCATTCTCTTTCCATGCATCATCCTTTCATCCTGCCGGTTTTACTTGTTCTCATCTCTCCCCTAGTGGAGGTGACCCCCTGCTGTCCTCAGCCGACCTCCGCAGTGTACACATTGGAAGCATCGGTCATGGGCCATACCAATGAACCCCACACGTGCCCGTGAAAAATCGCACATTAATATATAGAGAGCGGGGGAGGGGCGACCAGGTGTGAAAACTGCGCAAAGAATACCTTATAGTGACCAAGACAGATCAGGGGGCATTATTGGTGGGGGGTGTGATAAGCCACTACGGTTCCTTAGAAGTGTCTGCTACATATGTGCCGTACAGTGTCCGCCACACATATCCCCTATACTGCTACATGGAGTCCTGTAGGTCCCAAATAATGCAAGTCACATATATCCTGACCGTGCCACTGATGCCCCCAAAATAACCCACCCAGGCGGACCATTTGCAGAGGGTTGACGATTCTGCAGTCACTTCCACTTGTCTGATGCCACGCTGGGACTCTTCTATCCCTGTCCAGACACTTCATAACAGTTTACCTGCACATTTCAGAGCAGAAATCTCCTAGCATCCCCTGCTTGTTCAGTATCACTCTGAACCAGACTTGATCTGGTGACAGTGAGTGCAGCTCTGGAGTATAATACAGGATGTAACTCAGGATCAGTACAGGATAAGTAATGTAATGTATGTACACAGTGACTCCACCAGCAGAATAGTGAGTGCAGCTCTGGAGTATAATACAGGATGTAACTCAGGATCAGTACAGGATAAGTAATGTAATGTATGTACACAGTGACTCCACCAGCAGAATAGTGAGTGCAGCTCTGGAGTATAATACAGGATGTAACTCAGGATCAGTACAGGATAAGTAATGTAATGTATGTACACAGTGACTGCACCAGCAGAATAGTGAGTGCAGCTCTGGAGTATAATACAGGATGTAACTCAGGATCAGTACAG
The DNA here is from genome assembly GCF_905171765.1 of Bufo bufo. Taxonomy (NCBI): domain Eukaryota; kingdom Metazoa; phylum Chordata; class Amphibia; order Anura; family Bufonidae; genus Bufo; species Bufo bufo. Next base: position 803,835,029 of record NC_053390.1, on the reverse strand, counting down.
GATAAGTAATGTAATGTATGTACACAGTGACTCCACCAGCAGAATAGTGAGTGCAGCTCTGGAGTATAATACAGGATGTAACTCAGGATCAGTACAGGATCAGTAATGTAATGTATGTACACAGTGACTCCACCAGCAGAATAGTGAGTGCAGCTCTAGAGTATAATACAGGATGTAACTCAGGATCAGTACAGGATAAGTAATGTAATGTATGTACACAGTGACTGCACCAGCAGAATAGTGAGTGCAGCTCTGGAGTATAATACAGGATGTAACTCAGGATCAGTACAGGATAAGTAATGTATGTACACAGTGACAGCACCAGCAGAATAGTGAGTACAGCTCTGGTGTATAATACAGGATGTAACTCAGGATCAGTACAGGATAAGTAATGTAATGTATGTACACAGTGACTGCACCAGCAGAATAGTGAGTGCAGCTCTGGAGTATAATACAGGATGTAACTCAGGATCAGTACAGGATAAGTAATGTACTGTATGTACACAGTGACTCCACCAGCAGAATAGTGAGTGCAGCTCTGGAGTATAATACAGGATGTAACTCAGGATCAGTACAGGATAAGTAATGTAATGTATGTACACAGTGACTCCACCAGCAGAATAGTGAGTGCAGCTCTGGGGTATAATACAGGATGTAACTCAGGATCAGTACAGGGTAAGTAATGTAATGTATGTACACAGTGACTCCACCAGCAGAATAGTGAGTGCAGCTCTGGAGTATAATACAGGATGTAACTGAGGATCAGTACAGGATAAGTAATGTAATGTATGTACACAGTGACTGCACCAGCAGAATAGTGAGTGCAGCTCTGGGGTATAATACAGGATGTAACTCAGGGTCAGTACAGGATAAGTAATGTAATGTATGTACACAGTGACTCCACCAGCAGAATAGTGAGTGCAGCTCTGGAGTATAATACAGGATGTAACTCAGGATCAGTACAGGATAAGTAATGTAATGTATGTACACAGTGACTCTACCAGCAGAATAGTGAGTTCAGCTCTGGAGTATAATACAGGATGTAACTCAGGATCAGTACAGGGTAAGTAATGTAATGTATGTACACAGTGACTCCACCAGCAGAATAGTGAGTGCAGCTCTGGAGTATAATACAGGATGTAACTCAGGATCAGTACAGGATAAGTAATGTATGTACACAGTGACTGCACCAGCAGAATAGTGAGTGCAGCTCTGGAGTATAATACAGGATGTAACTCAGGATCAGTACAGGATAAGTAATGTAATGTATGTACATAGTGACTGCACCAGCAGAATAGTGAGTGCAGCTCTGGAGTATAATACAGGATGTAACTCAGGATCAGTACAGAATACTGTTCTGGCAAAATGCAATTTGGTGCTCCACGTTGGACAGACCCCCCTTGATCCTTATGTATTGGGACGATCCTGTTCCTTGGTATAGACTGGTTATAGGACTGTAGTGAGATAAGAGGTAGGGACTTGGAGAACACACAGTAAAAGCTGCTGCTGAGAGTTCGATATGAAGGATCTGAAGACTGACGCAGCTGCTTTTAATTTACCTTCTGTCACCCTCTTAGGCCCTGTCATCTCCATCTTGTATCTCACCACTCTGCTGCCTGCCCTGTGCCCTGTGACCCCGCCATGTGCTGAGATCGCCAGCTCTGCAGCGCCCTGGGCAGCAGCTGTGCAGAGACTCAGGCTATGTATATATATATATATGACTGCAGTCCCATGTAAAATTCCACTTAAAACAAAGTAACCATGAGTTATACCACATGACAAACCCAGCTCCACTATATCTGACAAAGTGTACATACCATATGTAGATTCTGCCGAGATGAATTGTTAGAAGAGCTCATTTTGTTTGAAGCAGCAGAGCTGAGGATGTCATTTGGCACAATCCATTAGAATCCATTCATCTCTGCTGCTTAAACTCGGTTGCTGGGGGTCCGACGGCCTCAGACCCCCACAGGCCTCACATATGTACATCTGTGATGCAGTTCCTTGCACAGCAGTGAGTCATGAGCAATGTTCTACAACTTAGGGGACCTCAGTCCCTTAAATTGCCAAAATTTGATGGTCGGACCCCCAGCAAATATAATCCTATAGCATTTACTAGGGTGGGGTCTGCCTGGAAATTAAAGGGGCTTTCCATTTGTATGTCAGTAGAACGTAATGATTGTCTAATAAACAGTTCTGCAAGTTCTTTCCTTTAGCTCTGTCTTGAAATTCCTCATGTTCAGGATCTCTGCTTGCTGTCAGTATATGAACACATTCAGGAGGCTGAAATACTTTACAGGTATAATACTTCTCAGAGTCAGCACAAACCTCTCCCGTCCTGATAGTTTGCTACAATGTATCAGTGCAGGTAAAAGTATCACGCTGGAGTCTAGGCTTTCAGTTCCCTGAGTCCTGATTAGACTGAATACAACTATAACAGACCCTCAGCTGTCTAAAGCACTAGCTTTACATAGAATTTTAGCCTCCGGGTGTAAATGCCAATTACCACTTTCCACTGCTTGCTGTCAGTGGATGAAAACTTCCATTCGGAGGCTACAAACACGCCATGATCTAATACTGTGTGTTTCACAGCTGAAGGTTTGCTACAGTGTATCCAGTTTGCAATGGTTTTGCCCATCTTCCCCTATCTTCGGAGCTTGTTTGCCCACCTGCTCGGAAACTAGGGATAGTCCCTTAATTTTTCTTTACCCTTTTTTGTTCTCTATAGACCATGGTGTCCCCTTTAAGGAGTTGAAAATCATGACTGCTTTCTTCCATCCTTGTCCAGGGGCTGTGTCTAATTTTGCAACTCATTGAAGTAAATGGGGTTGAGCTGCAGTACCGCACACAACCTGCAGACAGGCGTGGCGCTGTTTCTTCTTGACCCCTTTCATTTTGACAGCAGTAGGCCTGGCCTTACAGGGTCCCACGATGTCATCTTCTGACCTATCTATATAAGAAGAGATGAGCGTAGTTCTCAAAAATTCGATTTGGCTGCTTCATCACGAAGCGCTGATGGCGGCATCTGAGCTCTCTATTAAGGACTTTCAGGGGATATTTTAAAAAAATAAAATAAATTGAACTGACCTTATCCATTTGGGCACGAAGAGGCCACCGCGGTCATCTTAATTGAAGATCCGGCCAGCGTGGTGACGTCATATGTCACCACGCATGAGATCTTGCACGGGAGCTCCAAGAAAGATGGCTGCAGCAGCCTCTTCCAGCTCAAATGGATGAGGTAAGTATGATTTCAGGAATTTTTACCACCATGTCAGGGAAAATCGATTAGTTATCACAAAGCGCAAGGAGATTCGGCTTCGCGGTAAATTACCGTATTTTTCACCCTATAAGACGCACCTAGGTTTTAGAGGGGGACAATAAGAAAAAAATACTTTTAATTACACCTCAGGTCAGTCCAGCAATCAGACCCCCAATGTTAATAAGACCCCAATAAGACTCAGATCAGACCCCCAATCAGACCTCAGCTCAGACCCCAATGTGAATGACCCCCAACAAGACCTCAGATAAGAGCCCCCATATGCCTCATATCAGCCCCCACATGCCTCATATCAGCCCCCACATGCCTCATATCAGCCCCCACATGCCTCTCTTTAGCCCTATATGCCTCTCTTTAGCCCTATATGCCTCTCTTTAGCCCCCCATATGCCTCTCTTCAGCCCACATATACCTCTCTTTAGCCCCCCATATGCCTCTCTTCAGCCCACATATACCTCTCTTTACCCCCCATATGCCTCTCCTTAGCCCCATATGCCTGTCTTCAACCTCCATATGCCTCTCTTTAGCCCCCATATACCTCTCTTCAGCCCCCAGTGCCTCCATCAGCCCCAAAATATAATAAAGAAAACACTTACCTTTCCCTGCTCCAGATGCCGCCGCTCCTCAACGCCCGCAATGTGAGGGTCCGTCACAACGCACCCTCACATGTGCGCAGCCTTCACATCAGAGCGCTGAGGACCAGGAAGAGGTGAGTATAGCGCTTTCACCGCTTCCCGGTCCACCGGTACTAATAGCGCTTCCATAATGGAAGCGCTTGATTAGTATTCGCCCCATAAGACGCAGGGGCATTTTCCCCCCACTTTTGGGGAAGGGGGGGGGGGTGCATCTTATGGGGCGAAAAATACAGTAAATTTTTCCTGAAATTCGGATCGAATTCCACTTTGCCAGGTTCGATTCGCTCAACACTATATATAAGACCTTCAGGTTGTTCTCCACATGATCACAGCTGGAGGGTTTCCCAAGGCTTCATAAATACGGATGTGAGAGGCGCTGTCTGTCTGGATCATCTACAGCCGGATTAAATTACCACTTTCCCGGGAAGAAATCCCCGGCGTGTGTAGTGATAATCCAGCACATGTGCCGCGGCCTCCTGTCTCCTCACACAACATAATAGAAACCAGGTAGACATGAGCACAACTTGTTCCGACCGCTCGCCGCCAACAGTGTGAACATGTCACCTTGAGAAAACTTAACAAGTCCTTGCCACGTCCTGAGAGCTGACTTGTCACGGCGTCTTAACCTCAGGAGGAATGGAAGACGTTTGGATGTGTCTTAAAGGGAATCTACCTTTATCATGCCCTTTGTGAGGGCGCGCTGATGTGTGACCTCTACAGTTTGTATTCATCAGTGGTGGCCTCCCCCTACCTCTCTACCCTGTGGATAGGGAGAATGATGTCAGTCAGAGGAGGGAGCGGGGTTCGTCCGCAGCTAATGAATATTGAGGACTCACCGCCGGACTCCTTCCTCACGAGCGCGGCACCTAGTATAGTGTAGATGCCTCCATGTCTGCCACTACCTCAGAAGGTCATCGTAAAAGTGGTGACAGATACCTTCTAAAGAACATTCCCACATGTGAAAAGTAAAATTCAGCTGCCCCATGGAGCCCACAATAATGCACCAAACTCATAAAACCACCACCTTGAGGCTGGGCTTTGCATACGCCCCGCCATTTCGTGGCCCAGTTCACTCTGGACTGTAAGCAGGTATGTTTTTGAGTTGTTTTTTAGATATATCTGTTTATGGGAAACCTGTGAGACAATCAACATGGCCGCCATGGCTCTCTCTTTTCTAGATTCCTGAATGTCAAAAAAATATAAGAGACATAGAAATATGTCAGGCTACTTTCACACTGGCGTTTTGGTTTCCGTTTCTGAGATCCGTTCAGGGCTCTCACAAGCGGTCCAAAACGGATCAGTTCAGCCCCAATGCATTCTGAATGGAAAAGGATCCGCTCAGAATGCATCAGTTTTCCTCCGTTCCGCCTCCATTCCGCTTTGGAGGCAGACACGCTGGTGTCCGTCTGACAAAACTGAGCCAAACGGATCCGTCCTGACACACAATGTAAGTCAATGGGGACGAATCCGTTTTCACTGACACAATCTGGCACAATAGAAAACGGATCCGTCAAGATGGATCCGTCTTGGCTATGTTAAAGATAATACAAACAGATCCGTTCTGAACGGATGCACGCGGTTATATTATCTGAACGGATGCGTTTGTGCAGATCCATGACGAATCCGCACCAAACGCGAATGTGAAAGTAGCCAAACCTATGCCCCACTCATTTAGATAGAACATGTACTCAACCGAAGGCATCTGAATCATAATTAGTGAATACGACACCTCCCATCACACCCCATAATAAATACAGACCCCAGACAAGACCCCTAAATGCATAAAGACTCCAGCAAAAAAAAAAAAAAAAAGACTGTAGATCAGACGTCTAAACAAATTACAGATCCCAGACCAAATCCCCTAAATCAGTACAGACCCTAATCCAGACCACCCGAAACAGAGACCTCACGCCAAACCCCCTCAACAAATACAGTACATACACCAGACTTCTAAACAAATACAGACCTAAACCAAGACCCCACTAAACAAACAAGGACAGTAGTTCAGGCATCTAAAGAAAGACCCCAGACCAGACCGCTAAACAAATACAGACTCCAGATCAGACCCCTAAAGAAATTCAGACTCCAGGTAAGAACCCTAAACAAATAAAGACCCCAGACCAGACCTAAAGTATTAAAGATCATAGATTACCGGTACATTCCTAAATAAATACAGACCCTGGGCCAGACCTCCTAAAGTAATACAGACTCTAGACGAGACCTTCTAAAGTAATACAGATCGCAGACCAGATCCTCTAAAAATATAGACCCTAGCCTAGACCTCCTAATCCAGACCCTAAACAACTACAAACTCCAGACAAGACCCTAAAGGTCCCTTTACACAGCACAATCTGCTGTCGGGAAATGAGGATTTTTGTGTTCGCTCGTTCATCGGGTAATCGACATTTACATTACCAGATCATAGCTAAGGAACCGCAAAATGCATACTGGCTTGTGCATGAGCCCTTAATAGATACAGCTGCCACACCATACTCTTAAATAAATACAGACCCCAAACTAGACGTCTAAACAAATACAGACCAAAGACCAGACCCTAAACAAATTCAGACCTCAGACCAGACCTCCTAAATAAATACAGATCCTAGACTAGTCCTCTAAGAATACAGTCTCTAGTCCAGACCCCCAAACAACTACAAATACCAGTCAAGTACAGACCCCAGACCAGACTCCCTAAATAAATACAGGCCCCAGACCAGCCTCTGCAGATACTGGCCCTTTCTCAGTCCTGCAGTCCTCTTTACTCCAGGGCTCTTCCTCACACAGCATCATGATTCTGTCTGTGGAGGTACTCAAAGTGAGAAGGACTGCAGGAATCGGGAGAGTATTTGGTCAGTATGTAGTACTTGGTTGAAATGACAACTTTTCCGAGAGGTCACCACTACGTTTAAGAGCCTGCTGGACATTCTGGGAAGGTTGACTGGTATGGTTTTGAGGTTTCCAGTCAATAATCGATCACACGGTATTGTGGCAATGATGCACTGGTTTGCATTCTTCCTCAGCGCTTCACCCTTGACATTGCATTCCTTTTAAGAATGACTTCTCTACTTGGACACCTCTGACACACAGATGGTTTCCACCTGACCATGACAGGTGAAGATATACTACAGGCAATGTTATGGGTACAAAGCACATGAGGGGAAGGAATGCTTCTGTGTCACTCAACGTTAGAGGCCAGGAGTTACTACATCCTTTCTCCTTTTTAGAAGTTGACAGAATAAACGAGCAAAAAAGTTCAATGAAATGTGGCCATAGCTATGGGGCCCGATTAGGGTTGCCACCTTTTCCAACAGGGGGTGTGGCTGTGGGGGCATGGCTTAACATGGGGTGTTAGGTCGTTATGTCATAATGTGGCTCCTAGTATTAACAATGCCCCATTAGTGCTCCCTAGTAATGTTAATTGCCTCCATTAGTGCCCCCCAGAATTAATAATGCCATCCATTGGTGTTCCCCAGTAATACTAATGCCCCCATTAGTGCCCCCCAGATTTAATAGCGCCCCCATTAGTGCCCTCAGTAATAGTAATGCCCCCAATAGTGCCCCCCAGAATTAATAATGACCCATTAGTGCCCCCCAGTAATATTAATGCCCACATTAGCGCCCCCAGATTTAATAATGCCCCATTAGTGCCCCCTGTAACATTAATGCCAGAATTAGTGCCCCCACAATTAATAATGCACCCATTAGCCCCCCCAGAATAGCACCCCCATTAGTGTCCCCAGTTATAGTAATGCCCCATTAGTGCCCCCAGAATTAATAATGCACCCATTAGCGCCCCCCAGAATAGCACCCCCATTAGTGTCCCCAGTTATAGTAATGCCCCATTAGTGCCCCCCAGAATTAATAATGCCCCCATTAGCTCCCCCCAGCAATAGTAATGCCCCCATTAGTGCCCCCCGGAATTACTAATGACCCCATTAATGCCCCCCAATATAAATAATGCCCCCTTCTCTGCTTATTCAAAAAAAAACTCACCTTATGCATTTGATGACGCCTCGGTGAACACTCTGCTCATTGGAAGCTCAGGAAAGGACCTGCGCCCCAGGCTGATGATGTTTTGCAGGTCCTGCTGCTTCCAGTCAATGCTGTGAAACGTCATCACACTGGAGTGCAGGTCCTGATCCCGTCGCCATCATGGATGAGGTGATTTTTTTTTTAACACAAGGCAGGGGAGTTAAAGGCTGTACTAAAGAGCGCTCCACAATGGAAGGGCACATTAGTAACATTTCATGTAGGAACACGAACAATTATTATTTCCAGTAGAAAGAAAAATACCTTCACTAGAAGGGGCACTAAAATACCGGCTTGGCCCATGGAGTTACCGGTCGGGTGGCAACCCTAGGGCCGGTACATTTTGTAGTGATATTTTACGAGCCACAAAATAAAAATTAGTTTCACAAAAATAGAGAAATAATTGCACAAAATTATATTCAGTATCACAGAACATAGGGGGAGATTTATCAAAACTGATGTCAAGTTAAAATGACTTAGGGTACTTTCCCACTTGCGTTATTCTTTTCCGGCACTAAGTTCTGTCCTAGGGGCTCAATACCGGAAAAGAACTGATCAGGTATATCCCCAGGCATTCTGAATGGAGAGTAATCCGTTCAGGATGCATCAGGACGTCTTCAGTTCAGTCATTTTGACTGATCAGGCAAAAGAGAAAACCGTAGCATGCTCTGGCGAAAAAAACTGAAGACTTGCCTGAATGCATTTTTTTCCATAGGACTGTATTAGTATTAGTATCAAAATACCGGAAAGCCGGTATGTGCAGACCAAAAAAAGGTGAATAAATTAAATGCCGGATCCGTTTTGCCGGATGACACCGGTAAGACGGATCCGGCATTTCAATGCATTTTTTTGACTGATCAGGCATTTTTAAGTCTTAAGTCTTACTAATGCCATCAGTTGACATACGTTTTGCCGGATCAGACAGGCATTTCCGGCGATGGAACTGCCCGCCGGATCACTCTGCCGCAAGGGTGAACGTAGCCTTAGTTGCCCATAGCAACCAATCAGATTCCACCTTTCATTTTTTCAGAGCTGTTTTGGAAAATGAAAGGAGGAATCTGATTGGTTGCTATGGGCAACTGAGCCAGTTCTACTTTACATCAGTTTGGATAAATCTCCCCCATAATTTTTCCCTGTAATTCCGTAACGCAGAATGACATTTTGCCATGACGCGGTATAATTTGACTTCTGTTATATACTTTATAGCAAATCCATGGGTCTATGTGAAAGTGGCCCATACATATCACATTTTATGGCCTCCATTTTAAGCATATGGCATGCCGTATATGTGAAATTTACGCCCCCCCATAGGGTTCTATGATTAACGTATACTTCTTTTTACTGACTATCTTTCTATGGAATAGAGCTCTCTACGGCGCTATTCCATAGGGGTTTTGCTTACCGTATACTGATGCATACTTACCAACATTTCAGTCGGTAAAATCGTGGGCATCTAGGCCCCGCCCCTGGGAACGCCCCGGTCCCACCTTTGAGGTAACCCACCCATTTTCGCCCCAGGACAGCACAAATTTCCCAGGGACAGTCCTGCAAAATTCGGGACAGTGGGCAACTATGCTGAAGTATCGGCCCAGACGGAGGCTGAATGGACACTGTTTTGACCTCCATTAGAACCCTATGGATACATGCAGCATGTATATTAAGAGCTGGTGTATATACTATACGGATATCACAGATGTGTGTGAACAGAGACTAAGAGCGCCCACAGAATTCGGTGGCCCTACACTATAACCTCTGCATGAAAAAAGTCATGGCGTGCTACATCACGCACCGTATTATGGCGGTATGGCGACTCATAGGGACGCCACGCACCACCATATTGCCAGGGACTGACCCTAATTTTCTGAGACAGTCTCTGCAAATGGGGGCTGTCCTGGGCCAAAATGGGTGGGGGGTATGTAAATTTCATCCATAGGTGGGCAGTCGTTTACGAAGTTGGTAAGTGTGATACTGGCTCGCAAATGGCGAAATACCTGCGTAGTCAGGGCTAAGGGGGTAGGCATAGGCGACCCAAAGGTTTTAAAATTTACCGACATAGCAGGGTGGAGTTTGCATGGAACAATTGGGGTGATACATAAGGGGATGTTCAGTAGAAATTTTTTACAGGCTGAAAAGAAATCCTTGTGTTTTCACCATGTGGATTTTAAATCTGCGGCGTAGAAGTTTGCACTGTATGAACTACGGCTTTTCCAATTGAAATGAAAGGGACACGGTTTTTGGGCATATTTCACACATAATATGTGCATATTCTGTACTAAAATACACGTAGATCCATAAAGCCATAAAATAAAGCGAGAGCTTTCATTTATCTTGAAAAATGAATGCTGTGCTCTAAATGGTTGCTATGGGCAACGAAATCAATTTTAGGAGAGATTTATGAAACTGCCTGTTTGTTGCCCACAGCAACCAATCACAGCAAGGCTTTCATTTTGTGTTCTGTGTTGGAAAAATGAAAGCAGCCCTGTGATTGGTTGCTATAGGCCACAAAGGCTGCTTTTCTTGTAGTTTTCATAAATCTGACCAATCAGCTGCAATTTTCCATAGGTCTGTCACTGACCCCCCCCCCAATCAAAGCAGTCGTTACAGTGCTCATACAACCGCCACGTTGTATAGAGCTGTATTAAGGAGCACCTGTCAGGAGGATCAACGTTATTAAAGCAGGCACACAGTCTGGTATAAGGTTGATCCCGCTGATTAAAATGACACCTGTCTTGTGAAAATCGGATGTGACGTTCCCAAGATAAAAGACATTTTATTCCTTATGCAAATTAGGTCTTCAGTGCACTGAGGGGCGGGCACTAGCTTTTTAATGCTGGCCACACCCCTCAGTGCATGGAAGCCCTCATAAGTACACAGAATGAAAGTCTTTCTTTTTCAGGAACGCAACAACCAATTTTCACAAGACAGGTATCATTTTAATTGGCAGGATCAACCCTACCATGCAGTATGCCAGATTTAACAGAGTTGATCCTGCTGGTGGGTGGGCTTTAAGTCATCCATACAAGCCTATGGGGTCCTACTGTACTCCACAGGATGCCATATTTGGTGGATATTCACTACAATTCATTTTTGGCCGGGTTGTAGCAAAAATCGCAAATGCGCAGAGCCTTTAATCCCAGACTTTACTCACATACTATTTTACTGGGGCCTCAAGCTATTTTATGCTATATCATGCAGCTAATAATGCTCAAATCTGAAAGTTAGCCAGTTCTCTACATAAAAATATGGAGTACGTGCTCTCGCGATGTGAATGGAACGATACCCAGATCTCTTCTCAGGCTACTGACATCTCCTTCGCTTTACATATAGACACTTCACTCTTCCAGGGCTATCAGAAGCATTATACACATATCTTGGGACAGTATCCAAAACTACTACATCATAAATCACCTCAAAATCCGAGCAGAACCAAAGACGTTCCATCATAAAACAAATGAATTGTGACTGCTCCGAGGGAAATAGTTCTTTACAGATAGCAGAAGACAATTGTCTCCATGACGAGGGGTCAGGCCACCACAGTCATTGGTTATTTTGACAAGGCTGGAAAATGGCTGTCTCAAATAAAACCCTGAGCCAAAAAATATGTCAGCGCTGGATTAAACCTCCCCCTCCTTCTCCTTGAACACATTTCTTGACTCCTCCAAAGTGAATATAAATCTGCCCATCAAAAACATGGATAAGGTGAACTGTTTCGGTCACTTTCAGCTCTCGGGCATTTCTTTTACTCGCGAGAAGTCCTTCAATATTCCGTTCAGCTGATTTTACTGGGTGACAACTAGTGATGAGCTGTAGGGGTGATATTCGAATTCACGATTATTTTCTTGATTGCGAAAATCGGCAATGTAATATTCGCGTAATGCGTGCACAATACAGGCGTGGGTCACTTTAGCGAAATTTTTCAATTTGCTAGAAGTTTCCTGAGACTGGAGAAAATGGTTGGCACGGCAGAACATTACAATAGCTTTATATGCAGTTAGAGTGCTCCAATGTATTCGCGATTGTGCAAATCGGCTCTAATAATGCGCATATTTTTGCGTAATACGTGCAACTTCACATTTTAGCAGGTCTGACTACATATTACTGATTGGTGCACTAAGTATTGTTGTGACATCACAGCACTATGTCTGTAGCCTGTATGTATGGAGAGCAGAGAAACAGTAATCCCTATCACACTACCTAACACCCTGCACTGGAACCTATCAGCTACACTATATCAGGATATAACCTACACTTACTATCTCCTACTAACTATCTGTATTATATATATAAGCTAACTAACTAACTAACTAACTAACTATCTAATGTAATGACACAATAAAGCACAGAGCACAGCAATGTCACTGCTCTCTCTCTCAGAACTGCAAAAAACTACTGCTGGGGAGGTTCTTATATAGTGAGGGGTAGGGAGCTTTCCTATTGGTTGCTAGGGATGTTGCTAAGCTCTGACAAAGATATCGCAGCCTTCTCATTGGCCCACAAGCAAGAAGGGAGGTTACTGACGAAAAAAAAAATCTAGAATATTCGAGATTACGAATATATAGCACTATATTCTACATCTTCGCGAATTCTCGAAGTGGCGATATTCGCGAATAAAATTAGCGATTTGAATATTCACGATTAACACTAGTGACAACCACTGGGAGCAGTCATGACACTGCCCATAACGGTTGTCACCTAGTGTATATATATACATTGCTATGGATACATTAAGGGAAACCTGTTGACTTGAAATGTGTGAGCTCTATGAAAGTTTAACTAGAGGGCACAGTTGAGTATCATGCTATAGATGAACAGGTGGGCCAAGTGAAGTGAGTCCTGGCCCATCCTTTAGATTCTAAGACAATGGTGCAAGGGAATGCATGCATACAGCAGATCATACTACTGTTATGAGACCCTTGGAGTGAAGGAGCCCAGCCCCAGTTGATGTTATTCCTTTTGCTATTAGGTGGTGAGAACTTGTGCAGGATTCCTCTCTAAGGCTCAAGATACACTGTCAGTAAACAAGTGGTGAGAAATTGACCCAAGGGTCATGAAAAGAGTATGGATGAGAAAGAAATGCAAGGCCCTTCTGTCCTGTGTAGCAAAATCAGGCATCATCATAGGGGCTTCTTATGGATCTCCTTCTCTTCTGTGTACAGCACTGGGCCATATATACAACTTCTACAGCTCCACGGTACAGTGCTTTAGTCCTAAATTGTACACCAGTGTACCTCCTAAAGAGAAGACACTCTTGCTTGTGGAGATCCAGTTGATGTAGGAAAAGAATGCAATTAGCTCTTCTGTGGAGAGAAGAAAACCTATAGGTGGCACTAGAGAGACCGTTTTCTGCATTTTGGAGGAGAACTAATTTGGAAAGAAGGTATATGAACCTATTGGGACTATGTTGTCGAACAGCCTCCATGCACTGAACTAACCTTATCTGAAATCTTACCAGCCGAGACACTACAATAGCACAGCAACAAATTCCAAACACCTTGAACACACTAGACTCCGTGGAACTACAAATTCCAGAATGCACAGAAAAACAAACTTAACTCAGTGGAAGTACACATGGCAAGCACTATACCTGACACACAAACTGAAGTGAGACCTGGGTATAAATAGTAGGGATCGACAGATTATCGGTTTTACCGATATTATCGGCCGATATTCAGTATTTTGACCGTTATCGGCATCTATTTTGACGATATTCTGATAACGTATTGGAAACACAGATCGCGCTGCTGACAGCGCTCTCTGTGTTCCCTCAGCAGCACAGGGGAGAAGGAAGCAGTGTCTCCCTCCCCCCTGATATGCTGCTGCCGCTACCGCCAATGTGAGGGAGGAGGACAAGAGAAGGGGCGGGGCTGTGGCCGCTGCGCCACCAATGAAGAGAAATCTCTCATTCATTCATATACAGGAGGCGGGAGCTGGCTGCAGAATCACATAGCCGGCTCCCGAGCTCTATGAGTGGTAGCTGCGGTCTGCGGTAGTTAACCCCTCAGGTGCCACGGATCGCAGCTACCGCTCATAGAGGTCGGGAGCCGGCTATGTGATTCTGCAGCCAGCTCCCGCCTCCTGTATATGAATAAATGAGAGATTTATGTTCATTGGTGGCGCAGTGCACCCCCCAAGCCACCCTGTATGAAAAACATTGGTGGCGCAGTGCACCCCCCACCCAAGCCCCCCCCCAGTTTTAATAATTGGTGGCAGTGGCCACAGGGTCCCCTCTCCCCTCCTCCTCCGATGGAGTGTAAGCAGTGTAAGCCTGGGGCTCCGATCAGTTACCATGGCAGCCCGGATGCTATTGAAGCCCTGGCTGCCATGGTAAGCTCCATGCTGCTGTGTGCACAGAGCAGCAGGGACAGTGTGAGATCCTATTCACCCTGATAGAGATCTATCAGGGTGAATAGGACAAGGGTTCTAGTCCCTAAGGGGGTTAAAAGTTAGTAAAAAATAAACACCAAAATATTAAGTATAAATAAAAAAGAAAGATTTACAAAAAAAAATAAAAACTACACATTAACAATAAAAATATTCATTTTCAGCAGATGTGTGTAGGATTTTTTTTTCAAAAATGAAATTTCACAGAATATCGGTATAAATTATCGGCTATCCGCATGAAAGATCACAAATTATCGGTATCGGCCCTAAAAAATCAATATCGGTCTCAACAATCTGTGCTCAACAATCTGTGCTCTACTCTTATCAACCAGAAATTAGACGATCACTAAACCTAGATTCAGATATAAAACAACTGCATAGCAATTGACCAAACAAAGTTGATAACCAGGTAAAACAAGTAGACCCTGAGAGAGATGGGAGAAAGAGGTGGGCTGTCTAAGTGACCAAGTTACACAAAAAGAAGCCCCATGAGAAAAAATACGGCTGCACATGGTTACTGTACATGATTCAGGAGCACAGAAAGTCTTTGCTGGGCTTAAACTAGAAGCAGTGCATCAAATGTATCACTTCATGTCCTTAAATTAGAGTGTGGAAGCAGCAGTGTGGGAAATCAGGTGATATTCTGTATACTCGAGGTATTATGTATAGTACACAAAAATTCACTTGTCTCCAGTCCACAAGGGCGCCTCAACGACCGTGTCATGCTCACTGGCCTGTATTTTAATATACAATAAAAGCTGGCCTAGATGTTCCTGCAGATAAGGAGACTCCAGTGAGTAGTTATCTGTTTTGAGCTTTTATTGGGGCACGATGTAGCCCATGTCTCTAAGAACAAAGCAGTAAAGCTGCTGTCTCTAATGTGCACTGTATGGACTGAAAAACTGGTTCTAAAACTGGAGATTAAAATTATGAAAGTGGAGCACAACCATGATGGAATAGGAAGAAACATAGCAAATAACCCAACATGCTATGGGCCCTGATTTTATGGATTAGTTCCATCAAAAGTTCCTGCAAAAATGATTCTAACACTACACAACTTTAGTCAGGGGCGTGTACTCAGGATGGACAGCCTCTTAACAAAATGGGACCCTACGCTTTGTTCTAGCCCCACATCAGTCTCCACAGGCATTTCAGGCAAAAAAGTTGGACAATGGAAATGGATGGAAGGTGCCATGATGGAAAGTAATAGATTTTGACCCGTGTGATCTATTTCATCCCAACACTAGCCAATGGATGATGTTTCAGAAACCCCTAAAAATACTGTATATAAGTGAATTCTTAAAGAGGTTTTCTCTTTAGTAGGGCTGTGATCTAGTAACTCAACCATGTCATACACACAGCAGCCTCTAATGGACCCAATGCCCCACATCGATATCCCCAAACTTATGGTGGGTCTCTATTACAGTCTATAGGAGCTATGGAAACTAGTGAGAATGTGTCCATAGACCAGTGGTCGGCAAAGTGCGGCTCGCGAGCCACAAGCGGCTCTTTAGACCCTTCAATGCGGCTCTTTCCCACGGCGACCCATCCTGCACTACAGAGGAATCGAATCTTGCCTGTGGGACGCATTTGCGTTCCACAAAGCAAGCGCACGCGCATCACAGTAGGGCCTACTGTGATGCGCGTGCGCTAAAACTAGTTAGCAGACACGCCCTCTCTTGCTTTGTGGAACGCAAATGCGTCCCACAGGCAAGATAACTAGTATGGGGGCGGCAGTACGCACCTCCTAATAGACGTCAGAACGAGGAGGAAGTGACGAGGGGTATTGAAAACGTCCCGGGCAGTGAAATCTGCCAGAGACAGAACACCGCTGCAGGCTACAAGTCAGAGTCAGTGTACCTCCTTCTACCTCCTTCTACCTCCTTTCAGAGTCAGTGTACCTCCTTCTACCTCCTTTCAGAGTCAGTGTACCTCCTTCTACCTCCTTTCAGAGTCAGTGTACCTCCTTCTACCTCCTTTCAGAGTCAGTGTATCTCCTTCTACCTCCTTTCAGAGTCAGTGTACCTCCTTCTACCTCCTTTCAGAGTCAGTGTACCTCCTTCTACCTCCTTCTACAGGTGACTCAATTATTTGGCATCAGCATTTACTTGGCATGTGTTTAAACAGCAAAAGTAATGTCTGCAGACAAGTTTAATAAAAGTAAAAAATGATAAAGATAAAATGAAATAATAATCAAGATCCAAATAAAAGAAAGTACATATAAAAGTATGTAAAAACACACTCTGGGCTCATGCCCACGAATGTAAGGGCGCCGTGCCTGTGCTGCGGACCGCAAATAGCGGTCCGCAATGCACGGACACAGACCATGGGGCAGCTGCATGAGGATCGCGGACCCATTCACTTGAATGGGGTTCGCGATCCGCATCCGACTGCCCGCACCGCAAAAAATTAGCGCATGCTGAAGTGAATGGGTCCATGATGCGGGCTGCACACGGCCGTGTGCAGCCCACATCATGGACCCATTCACTTCAATGGGTCCAGGATCCGGGATATGAGTGCTACAGTGTGCTTCCGTGGTGCTTCTGGCTGTGCCCCGTACCGCAAAAAAGTAGTGCATGCACTACTTTTTTGCGGTGCGGAGGCACAGCCAGAAGTACCACGGAAGCACTCTGTAGCACTCATATCCCGGATCCTGGACCCATTGAAGTGAATGGGTCCATGATGTGGGCTGCACATGGCCGTGTGCAGCCCACATCATATACCCATTCACTTCAGCATGCGCTTCCTTCCTATATATTTTAGGTTTTAAAAATGTGGCTCTCAAAACAATCAATCGTGGTTTTGGCGATATTTGGCTCAGTTGACAAAAAAGTTTGCCCACCACTGCCATAGACAATACTGAAGAGTGATTACAAATGCAGGCATTGGGCATCACAATTAGATCGATGAATATTACAGGGTAGTCATTGTATTGTCTGAGACCTCAAGGACGGATCAACCTCTCTGGCTGAGTTTTTATGTTCAGAGGGGTTCTAGTATTATCTCTAGATCTTCTCTTTGCTGTAAATATGTATTGCGTGGCATTGTTCTATATATTTTGTCCTCCAGCAGAATGATGATTGCTTACATAGTAAACTGCTTTGAAAACACAACTGAAGATTCTTTCCACTTGATGCACTAGATGGTCGCAGGTCAATTAGACTAAGCTGTTCTTTTCTTATTAACAGACATAAAGTACAAATGGAAATATTTACAGTACTTAGCCCCAAACTGTGCACATCATGGGTTGATTTTGAGCTCCATTCCTCATGGGTGGGGTTAACTTCCATAGGACCTCCCCTCTACAAGCACCAAAACTAAAAAATACAAATCAGTGGATAGATCAAAGATCAACTAGGCCCAAGGATCTAGCCTCTTCTTTTAAAAAATGAGAAGAACCAATTAAATATTCCCATATTGGACCTTCTCATCTTGCTATTGGGTTATTGTGGTGGCATGTACCAGGAAGTGAGACACTTTTATTTTCAACAAGTTCCAAGAAACCTATTAAAGGGGTGTTCCCATCTGAAGTATCTTGTGCATTTTCCATAAAATGCCTTAAGAATGATCGACCTCTGCCTTTCAGGAGCACTTGGGTTTCTTGACTGGCTTCCTTTGACGTCTATGCCAGTTACTATACTGGCTCTGCTATTTCTGTAACTCCCGTAAGCTTTTATGGAAAGAGCCATGTGCAAGGACATCTCCTCAACATTGATTAGACTGGTAAAACTGAACAATGAGAGTCACTTTGAATAAAATATATGGGTCATGGACCCTTGGTGTCTTGATAGGTGTCTTGATAGGTGGTGGCCCACCCTGTTAATGTGCCATTCATGTCTAGGCTAGCCTTACACATTAGGCAGAATTTGCCAATTTTGGCATGACTGGACGACCATGAATGATTATGGAGGCCTCCTGAATCTCACCAGAGGGCAGATGTTAGGGTAGAGAATGGCCAGGCAGTGGGAATGCTGCTTTAAACCCATTTTCTTTTTAAAATATTTTTGATACATCTTAAATGCAGCCCAGATGCTTGAATTCTCATGTTCCCTAAATCTCAGTTCGCTCCAGTGTCAGTATACAGGATAATCATGGATGACAGGGCAGACACATAATAGCTTCAGCTGGAACATAGGGTGACATTGGGGGAAGTATCTGGATATCTGTCTGATTGCCGCAGCTAATCTAAGGATTTATCAAAGCTCCAAATGATGGTGATTTTCTGTAAGCATCACCTGCGATCACCGACTCAGAGACACAAGTTAGGACTGACATCATCTTTATTGAATGCAAAGAATTCCTCTGCTATTGGCTTTTCTCAAAAGCTTGGGTTAGAGGTCACCTCATTACATCTTGGCCTTCATTGGCCAATAATCAGATTTCTAGATATTTGGTCTTGTAGATCTTGCAATGTAAATCTGATTATCCAAGGAAAATGATGATTTCCTGTGACATGTAGAAAAACAATAGCAAAGAAGCAATGTGCTGCTGTTCTGCCTTTTAGGGTAAATTGCTTCTGCCAAGGGGGCCATTATGTCTGGCAAAGTGGCGCTTTACTAAAAAAAAGGGTACGTAGTGGAGCATTCTTCTTGGCAACAGGAAGCTTGGCAGATATTGCATGGGACATCCTGTGGCTGGCCCTGTATGAAGCACTCTGGATCCAGCACTGTATGGTACACACTATGACTGGCACTGTACAGGGCACACCAATGTCGGACTAGGGTACCATGGACCCACCAGTAAAATCCATCCTGGAGGCCCACCGTGTAGCTACATGGAAATACTACCTGCTCACACAATGACAGACGGCAGCCTCTGCACCTTTAACGCCCCAGAGCGGCATTACCACCTTTGTATGGCCCCCACTATCTTTAATGGTGCATCCTGTGTCATTTTGTACATCTAATATCATGTCCTTCATAATGTGTATATATATTTCCTTGTAAATGACTGTTAAAGTGTTATGTGCCTGGTTCACCAGCAGATGGCGGCAACAGTGGCAGAGCTAGTTTCCCTGGAGTGGAACCTTCTAGCCATTCCAGCCCTCTCTAGAGAGGGAGGAGTCCAATGTTAGTGAGAGGCAGAGTAGCTTACCCCCTGTTGGGGAAGCAGAAAGCCCTCGTCCCTCCTGGACGAGCCTGCAGAAGTCAGTCTAACCTACCCCATCTTGGGGAGAGGTTGTGTCCAGCTTACCCCTTGTAAGGGAATGGCTGTGTGCCAGCCAGCAGAGCACTGTCTGCTCGGCTAGGCCAAAGAGGAGAAGTAAAAAGCTTCTGAGCCAGGAGGAAAGATTCCCTGGATAAAGAGAAAGATACAGATACAGACAGAGTCAGACTACAGAAAGTTAAGTACAGCAGAAGAGAAAGGAAAAGTTTCTTTTTATTCCAGCCAACATAGCAGAGCTGAGAGAGTACAGATGTAGCAGAGCTGAATGTGTTTGCCTGCCAGAAGTTAAGCCTAAATCTGCTGATAACCAAGATAAAGTTTGGAATACTGTTCTCTGATGAAAATTTATGCCAAGTAAAGCTGTGTTCAACATTAATAAAAGTCTGGACTCCACTTCTTCTACCAAATCCCTCAAATGTTAAACCCTTTATCACTGTTTCGGACGACCACGCTTGGGATTCTGGATATCCAGGTAGGAGCACCGTGACAAGCTCCGCACCTAAAGGGACACTATAGGCAACCCTCATACCACTCTGGCAGTCCTACACCTGGGTTCCACCATCACCTTCTACATAGGGGGACTTGCTGAAATGCAACTGGCGTCACAACAAAAACTCTAAAAAATCTCATAACACCTGTAGAAGAGGCCCCCAGCATCGTTAATAGCCCGCTGCACACCCCCAATAGCTACTCCCAGCATCCATTCACTGATGCACTCCAATATAACCCCAAATTCCTTTCCAAGACATCTTATAAATCTATCTGGAAATGATTCCTTATGAAAGGAACTCAGACAATTTCTTGCTCTACTTGTTGTCTTAACTGATCCACTTCTCTGGCCAAGATATTTATTACCCTAGTGAGGAGCATGACCCCACTGTCTCTACATCTGGCTCCCAAATCCCACCTGTTTCCCATTTCTCTCCATTCTCTATATGGATGTCATATGTAACATGGCTAATAAAATAATACTGCAGTTCAAGGGTTTAAATTGCATGATGAACGCCAAACGAGACGACCCATTACAGTTGCAAGAACCTTGCATTGCCTTCTTAGATGTCAACCTGTCTACAAGACGCTAACAGTGCATTATGTAGTCCATACTATGAAGATAGAGCAAGGAAGTTTAGATTACCGGTATATGTATGTTTGCTTAACATTTTATGAGCAGATGCCCTCCGGCTTAGGATGGTCCACCATAAAGGCCAACTCAACATAAAGGACTTTCACCCGTCAACATTTATCGATGGTCAAAGTGTCTTCAGACTTGTTCTTCCATTACAACTAATTCAATTATTTACTACATACATTTCCTTAAAACAAGAAAGGCCCTAGAGCGAGAATTGACAGAGAGTAAACTGGTTTCAGGTCACGGATAGATGAAGAAGTATAAATAGTGTATCTGAAAAAGATTGTCCGATAAGGAAACTTTCGCTCTCCGCCATCCGCTGCCGTACAGGACTTCAAGTATAGATTTAAGGGTCGAATAGATATGAAAACACTTTGTATAAATGTTAAAAATTCCTCCTTTGCTGCATTCTCCATCTCTGGAAATAAATGGGGTGACTGAACTTTGAAGAAGATAGAAGAAATACGTTAATACGGAAGAACGTATTTGAGAACACAGGGTCATTACCATATAGTCACACTGTATACTTTACATTCTTGGGATTTATAAAACAAGGTCTTGAGGTCTTGAGCTGCCGGACACCTACGGTATTTGTCAATGTCAAGCAGATTCAACTTCCAAAACTTTTCACAAGTTCTGCAGTAAAGTAGTGACAACATGTTTTTTACACATTGTAGTAGGCTGGTCAAGCGTAGCAGCTATCCATCTGAGCACCCCTAGTGGACAACGCTTCTGCCAGACATCTCTAGGGAAGGTTATTCTTCCTGAAAACAAAAGGATCGGGTATATGGAAACCAAAAATCTGCTGTTGGGAGGCTACCATTCATGTTAGATGGTCAGCCAGTCCTGCCAGAATCGGTAGGGTCGGCTGATACACATCAAATGCATAAGTCCAATTGTAGTAGGGGCATAAATGTCCCATAGTTTTCAGAATCTACAAATTACATGATCAGCATTCAGCAATTTATACCTACTTTCAAGCATTAACATATTAGATGACCATATGTAGGGCAGCTTTTAGCATCCACAGAATTTTGAACCTTGGAGATGCCATTATAATACATGATCAAACATGGTTGTGCTGGATTACAAAAACATTGGTTGCTTTTGTCCAAAAACAGTGCCAGGTCTTTCCACGTATTGTGTCTGGTATTCATTTGAAGTATATGGGACTGAGCTGTGATACAACACAGAAACTGTGGAAACAGCCAAAAGCAGCCAAGTTTTTTTTTTTTTAAACTAGGACCTGTGCTAGGACTTCATGCTGGGAGAGGGGGAGAGAGAGCTGTCCCATTCACAGTCTGGACACAGAGCTATTTACATTATGAATTACTGAGATAGGTGCATTTTTGGAGCCTGGGGGCAATTGTGGGTGAGAGCTACAGTACATAGTGAAATCTTAAAATTTACAATTCTTGTTTGATTATTCCACTGAAATCCCAGTGTACTGTACGTGTTCATGATCATAAGGACATGGGACTTTTATCCAGAACATAAAGTGGACTGTGTGAATCGAAATGGGATATTCCCGCACCCAGCGTCGGACTAAAGTCCTTTGGGCTCACCAGAAGAAATTATTCTGAGGGCACACCCTTTGTGTATATAGGATGTTAAGGGCCCTGTTTTATTAGGGATACATTTTTGTCGGAGCTTGGCCCAATGGTGGATCCTTTGGTACTCTGGTGGGCCAGTCCAACCCTGCCCTCAACTCAAAATGACCAGCTCCATGACCGTGGACCGTGCATGAACATGGACCTACTCCCAAGTCCAGTCTATTGTTCTGTTTACTTCCAGAACAAATCCACCAATTCCTCAAATTAGCCCCTTGTCCTTATTTTATCTGGAATCTTAGTGTATTATTTGGCAATGATACGAAACATCCAAATTCCCCAACCTCTTGCGAAAACAGAGATTTGGCAATGAGTCACTGAGCAAACGTGATTTCTGTTAAGCTAAACCACGTAATAAACATTTCCAGTAGTGGTCCATTGCCAAGTTCCCACTTTTTGCATGGAAAACCCCATATTTTCCCAGTATTTTTCCTCAAGTGATTAAAGGGGCTGCACAGGATTAAGTAAATATGGCTGCTTTGGATCAGTGCCGCACCTCTCCGCTGTTTGTATGTGGCACAACAGCTCAGTGCCATTCACTTCATCAAAACTAATTTGCAATATTACACACGACATGGCACTGTTTTTGAACAGCCACGTTTTCCTAATCCAGCCACTACAGCAGGCAGATGAAGACCATTCAGGAGGAGAGGGATTTTTGGTCTTGCAGTAGAGGGAACTGATAAGAGATATGGTGGCAGGAGAAGGAGTCTCTCTCCCACTTGTATCTGCTTCAGAAATGGCACACTAGTGCCAAGTATTGCTAGGCATGTGCAAGAAGAGAAGGCCCAAGTCAGGATTTGCACCTAGGGCCTGAAGATGACCCGAATTAAAGTCCCTGGCTAGGGAAAAGTGACCAAAAGATACTGCATATGCAATAATGGCCCACAGAGAACAGGAGGAGAGAGATTCTTCATCCCTGCAGGTGTGCTACTGAAGAGGACAGCTGCAGATACTGCAGGAGAAACAGCTGGGTCTAAGCAAACCATTCCCAACGTAGACACAAGGCCACCAACCACACCTAGTTACAGATGAGTTTATGAAGAGCACTGGAAGAGAAGTATTCCCCTTCTGCCACAAAGTATCAGGTTAGAGAGCCAGGTCTGTTTGGAAAGCAGCTAGGAAATGTAAGATTAGTGCTGCAGGGCCTGAAGAGGGGAACCTGGCCCTGGCGTTAGCCCCTAGAATCAGGGGATATGTAAGTTGACTTTGCAGGAGCCTGGGAGATGCACTGGTGCTGCAAGATAGAAGAGACCATCCATGAGAACATGGGGCCTGCAGGCCTATAACATCTCCCTTGGATCAAGTAGGTCACTTTTTGCACTGGTGTAATGGAGTGTATATAGTTCAAGGGGTTGTCCGGGTTCAGAACTGTACCCAGACATAACTCCCTCTTCACCCAGGCAGCCCCTCTGAGTTGAGCGTCGGAGGATTTCATGCTCCGATGCTCTTCCTTGCCTTGTGCTGAATCGTGCAGGTCAAGGGCTTTTTCAGCAGATCCGGTGACGTACCCGGTATCACCACGGGTATGCTAGGTGGAGGCTTCCACCTAGCAGTGAGCCTGGTGAGATCACCGGCACTAATAGGCGGACTTTAGCACTGATCTAGCCTGTAAAACAGGCTAGGCCAGCGCTAAAGCCTGCCTATTAGTGCCAGTGACGTCACCGGTGGAAGCCACTGCCTAGTAGTGTAAAAATATAATCTAAACAGCCCTTGTCCTGTGCGATACAAAGCAAGGGAGAGCATCAGAGCATTTTAACTCAAAGGGGCTGCCTGGGTGAAGAAGGGGTTTTGTGCGGGTTCATCTAGGAACCCGGACAACCCCTCTAAAGGACTATGCCTTTAAGAGATTATAAATACTTATTGAGAAACCACAAGGAAAACGGAAAACAATAGGACACGTTCTATAATTTGCAGAACGGCCACACACATGCGGACAGCACACGGATAATATTCGTGCGCTGTCTGCAATTTTTGGGACCCTGTAGAAATGAAGGGGTCCAAGCGCGATACGCAAAAAAATACGAAACGGACCCACATTATGGTCGTGTGCATGAGACCTAAATCACATAATTTTCTTTAGTATGTGATATATTTACAGGCCAGACCAGAGTTTTCAAAACCACAGAACATATTATTTTTTTCCCAGTCAGCGCAGGAATGCAGTGATATTTCCGCAATGTTGACTATGGGAAGACACGAGCTTACTGAAGAATTCCGAAAAATAATAAAGATACAAACCTGATTCCACACCATACAAAGCTGAGCAGATAAAGACTGACATTTAACGTGATATCCCAGAGCCCGGCCCTCACGCGTAATGTTCCCCGTCAAGCCGCTTATCTGCAGACTCCAAGCATAATGAAAATCTAATTGTCCTTTGATCGGCGGCCGGATCGCTTTCAGTATATGAGCCCCGGCAGACAGGAGGAAATATTAAACAATACTTTGGCACGAGGAGATCTGTCCCTCAGGGTCTCTTTGTGATGTAGCAAACACGTTTCAGTGACTGATCTGTGAAATACGATATATCTCGTTCACTCAACTTTACAAAAAAATTAAAGCTTGAGATCATTAAAGCCAGGTTCTGGCACAAAGCTGCTTTAACAAAAATGTATAGAAGAAGTACAGCGGCTCACCTCCTCAGTATATGGAAAAGGTGCTCACCCCCAGGTCCCACCCTCAGGACCGAGTGAGAAATTGAATGTAAAAAGGCAGGTGTGGGGGGGCACACTACAAAAGGGAACACCAAACAACAAATTAATAGTACACTTTATTCCACTAAATTGTGGTAAAATCCTAAAAACATACCCCTAAAATACAAATAAAATATAGACCATATACAAATCTATAAAAATGCACACAAGGGAATGACACGGTTAAATACCCAAATAGCAGCTAGTAAACTTGAGCGGCACACCAATATTGTCCACAGTCGCAAAATGTCCCGTAGGTATCCAAATCTAGTGGATTAGTGTAACACAGTTCTTACTGGGTTACCCCCAATTCAAGCCTGTGGGGCCCAATAGTTTGCTGGGTATGGCCTATGATAAACGGCTCACTACCGCTGCCACAATACCTGCACGTGCTGTCTCTGCTCAGACTCAGCTCGGTCTTACCGGTCTTCACTGCTAATCCTGCAGCGGTGGTATGGAAGGCCGCACACCCGCAGCGTCCCACGAGGTGTGCTTCCGCCTGCACGTATCGTCCCACGTGACCGGGTATCCAAGGAGACCGGATGCTTTGCTACTGTGACGTCAGTATTGTGCGACAGCTTTCACAGCGGCGCTGTTCAGTTCACTTTATCTTCTTTTCTTTGCCGGCTTTGTTTTCTTTGGTATGCGGTGGATCAACGCTCACTCTAACTACCGCCAGACGCGTTTCGGGGTCCCTCGCCCCTTCCTCAGTGGCCTACTGAGTGAACGGATCCTCACTCTTTATAAATGGTTAACTCCACCCCCATCTATAATTGACGGAGTGGATTCACCCTTGATATGGCTATACATCTGTGCATTACCATTTGTATATATTTCAGCAATTCATTACATAAAATATAAATATAAAACAATAAATATCATTATATATCCCATTAAAATATAGGTCATTGGAGAAGACTACTGAAACAAATGGAGAAAACTATTAGAGTGCCATGCACACAAACCGCATTGAGCTGCATGCGTTTTCAATTGCGTAATTGTGGCTCAGTATGCCTAGGGGGTAATTCTGTTACTGTTATGGCTTATTGTAGATTAAGAGGAACCGTCCCGCAAGGAGGGGAGATCACAGTGTCGATAGACGACCAAACTGCGATGTCCCATCCCTACCGGACAGGCCCTCACAAAAACCCGAACACCTCCATCTCAGCATTGAGGCCCCTGGGGATGATGGTATCATATTCAAAAATCCTCCGGGATTCCTGACGTGACATATGTGCAATATGATTCCCACCTCTCCAGGGTTTTTTAACCTTTTCAATTGCCACAAACTTCAACCCAGTAGGATCACTATTGTGTACTACTCCAAAATGTCTGGATAGGGAGTGCGTCTCCAGGCCTTTCTTAATATTTGCCACATGCTCCGCTACTCTCTTTTTTAATGTTCTTTTTGTTCTGCCGATATATTGTTTCTTGCATCCACATTGTAACAGATATATCACGTCTGTGGAATCGCAAGTGAGGCATTCCTGTATTTCCAAACTGAATGGGTTGACAGTCGACTCTACTTTTGTGGTCTTTTTTGGGAAGCTAGTAATTTTGCAATTGGCACACCTCCCACATCTGAAGAAACCATTCACTGCTAACCAATTATCTTTTTTCTGAGTTTCTTTCCTCAATTTCACTGTGGGAGCTATCTTGCCGGCCAAATTGTTTGCCCTAGTATATGTAATTTGAGGGGCTGCACTCAAGAGGGGACCAATGACTCTATCATTTAATAAGTGTCCCCAATGTTTGCGAATACTTTTTTCCATTGTTTTATACTGAGAATTAAAAGGTAGTATAATTCTCAATACCTCATCTTGTGGTGGGGGATCTCTCGCAACAAAAAAATCTTTCCTCTCCATTCTTTTCACTTTTTCAAGTGACCTATCTATCACTTGGACCGGATAATCCCTTTCTAGGAATTGTTGCTTCAACACAGTTGCTTCCTCCTCAAATTGATTATCATCTGTACAATTTCGCCTAAGTCTCCGAAATTGACTGGTAGGCACATTTACCAACCAGCGAGGTAGGTGGCAGCTAGCATATCTGATAAAGCTGTTCTTAGCAACTGGTTTGAAGTAGGTGTTGCAAAATAGTTGTCCCCCCTTTACCTGTATTTCCAAATCTAGGAATTCTACTTTCAGCTGACTAACTGTGGGGCTGAACACCAGATTTTTATCATTCTTATTAATATCCTGAAGGAAAATATCCAAGGATTCAGACGTATTCTGCCATATGAACAGGATGTCATCTATGTAGCGCCGCCACAGTACCAGATCCGTCCCCAGCCTGGGCTTGATGACCTCCTCCTCCCATACAGGAATGCCTCACTTGCGATTCCACAGATGTGATATATCTGCTACAATGTGGATGCAAGAAACAATATATCGGCAGAACAAAAAGAACATTAAAAAAGAGAGTAGCGGAGCATGTGGCAAATATTAAGAAAGGCCTGGAGACGCACTCCCTATCCAGACATTTTGGAGTAGTACACAATAGTGATCCTACTGGGTTGAAGTTTGTGGCAATTGAAAAGGTTAAAAAACCCTGGAGAGGTGGGAATCATATTGCACATATGTCACGTCAGGAATCCCGGAGGATTTTTGAATATGATACCATCATCCCCAGGGGCCTCAATGCTGAGATGGAGGTGTTCGGGTTTTTGTGAGGGCCTGTCCGGTAGGGATGGGACATCGCAGTTTGGTCGTCTATCGACACTGTGATCTCCCCTCCTTGCGGGACGGTTCCTCTTAATCTACAATAAGCCATAACAGTAACAGAATTACCCCCTAGGCATACTGAGCCACAATTACGCAATTGAAAACGCATGCAGCTCAATGCGGTTTGTGTGCATGGCACTCTAATAGTTTTCTCCATTTGTTTCAGTAGTCTTCTCCAATGACCTATATTTTAATGGGATATATAATGATATTTATCGTTTTATATTTATATTTTATGTAATGAATTGCTGAAATATATACAAATGGTAATGCACAGATGTATAGCCATATCAAGGGTGAATCCACTCCGTCAATTATAGATGGGGGTGGAGTTAACCATTTATAAAGAGTGAGGATCCGTTCACTCAGTAGGCCACTGAGGAAGGGGCGAGGGACCCCGAAACGCGTCTGGCGGTAGTTAGAGTGAGCGTTGATCCACCGCATACCAAAGAAAACAAAGCCGGCAAAGAAAAGAAGATAAAGTGAACTGAACAGCGCCGCTGTGAAAGCTGTCGCACAATACTGACGTCACAGTAGCAAAGCATCCGGTCTCCTTGGATACCCGGTCACGTGGGACGATACGTGCAGGCGGAAGCACACCTCGTGGGACGCTGCGGGTGTGCGGCCTTCCATACCACCGCTGCAGGATTAGCAGTGAAGACCGGTAAGACCGAGCTGAGTCTGAGCAGAGATATCATGTGCAGGTATTGTGGCAGCGGTAGTGAGCCGTTTATCATAGGCCATACCCAGCAAACTATTGGGCCCCACAGGCTTGAATTGGGGGTAACCCAGTAAGAACTGTGTTACACTAATCCACTAGATTTGGATACCTACGGGACATTTTGCGACTGTGGACAATATTGGTGTGCCGCTCAAGTTTACTAGCTGCTATTTGGGTATTTAACCGTGTCATTCCCTTGTGTGCATTTTTATAGATTTGTATATGGTCTATATTTTATTTGTATTTTAGGGGTATGTTTTTAGGATTTTACCACAATTTAGTGGAATAAAGTGTACTATTAATTTGTTGTTTGGTGTTCCCTTTTGTAGTGTGCCCCCCCACACCTGCCTTTT
Organism: Bufo bufo; assembly: GCF_905171765.1. Lineage (NCBI taxonomy): Eukaryota > Metazoa > Chordata > Amphibia > Anura > Bufonidae > Bufo > Bufo bufo. The sequence continues at coordinate 803,806,310 of NC_053390.1, read as the reverse complement.
AACAAAAATGTATTCTAGAAGTCACTTACTTACATTTTTACATGTAGAATTAACCCCTTAAGGCTAAGGCCACATGGGGAGGAATTTCTGCTGTGGATTTTGCTGAGTTTCCAAGCAAATGTGTTAAATGCAGATTATTCACGGATTTTGCTGGAGATTTGCAGCTTATTGCAACCTAGGCATGAAATGGATTACATTTCTTAAACTCTGATCCACTTTGGAATGCTCATTTCCAATGGTCTGCCCATGTAAAGGTGCCGCTGATCACCCGATGAACGAACGAAACGCCTCAAACGGACAAACTGTTCAGACTGTGTGAAGAGCACTCTGCTTCCCAGAAACAATGAATCTGTATGAGGACTAGCGATAGCAGTAGACATCCTTAGTACACATGCAGTGAAGGTGATTACTACATGTACAGTGCCTTTCAAAAGTACTCACCCCCCTTGACTTTTTTCATGTTTTGGTGCCTCACAACCTGGAATTAACATGGATTGTTTGAGGATTTACATCATTTTTCATTTATCTTTTTTTATTTTATTGTGAAGCAAACAACAAATAGGATAAAATACCAGAAAAAGTCAATGTGCATAACTATTCATCCCCCTAAAGTCAATACTTTGTAGAGCCACCTTTTGCGGCAATCACAGCTCCAAGTCGCTTTGGATAAGTCTCTATGAGCTTGCCACATTTTACCACTGGGAGTTTTGCCCATTCCTCCTTGCAGAACTGTTCCTGCTCCTTCATGTTGGATAGTTTGCGCTTGTGAACAGCAATCTTTAAGTCTGACCACAGATTTTCTATTGGATTGAGATCTGGGCTGTGACTCGGCCATTCCAACACATTTACATGTTTCCCCTTAAACCACTCCAGTGTTGCTTTAGCCGTGTGTTTGGGGTCATTGTCCGGCTGGAAGGTGAACCTCCGTCCGAGCCTCAGATCACGCACAGAGTGGGGCAGGTTCTGCTCAAGAATCTCCTTGTATTTAGCACCATCCATCTTTCCCTCAAGTCTGACCAGTTTACCAGTCCCATCCCCCCAGCATGATGCTGCCACCACCATGTTTCACTGTGGGCATGGGGTTCTTTGGGTGATGTGATGTGTTGGGTTTGACCCAGACATAGTGTTTTCTTAGATGGCTGAAAAGTTCAACTTTAGTCTCATCAGACCAGAGCACCTTCCTCCATACATTTTGGGAGTCTCCCACATGCCTTTTCGCAAACTCACAAAGTGCCTTTTTGTTTTTTGCTGAAAGTAATGGCTTTCTTCTGGCCACTCTGCCATAAAGCCCAACTCTATGGAGCGTACGGCTTAATGTCGTCCTATGTACAGATACTCCAGTCTCTGTTGTGGAACTTTGCAGCTCCTCCAGGGTTACCTTAGGTCTCTGTGCTGCCTCTCTGATTAATGCCCTCCTTGCCCGGTCCGTGAGTTTTGGTGGGCGGCCGTCTCTTGGCAGGTTTGCTGTTGTGCCATTGTTCCTTCCATTTGGTTATGAAAGATTTGATGGCGCTCCTGGGGATCATCAAAGATTTGGATATTTTTTTATAACCTAACCCTGACTTGTACTTCTCAACAACATTGTCCCTTACTTGTTTGGAGAGTTCCTTGGTCTTCATGGCAATGTTTGGTTAGTGATGCCTCTTGCTTAGGTGTTGCAGCCTCTGGGGCCTTTCAAAAAAAGGTGTGTATATGTAATGACAGATCATGTGACACTTAGATTGCACACAGGTGGACATCATGTCACTAATTATGTGACTTCTGAAGGTAATTGGTTGCACCAGAGCTTTTATGGGCTTCCTAACAAGGGGTTGAATACATACTCACATGCCAATTTTTTGTTTTCTATTTCTAAACAATAGTTTTATTTTTCATTTTCATTTTACTTTACCAACTTAGACTATTGTATTCTGATCCATCACATAAAATTCAGATTAGCAAAACATTGAACTTAAGGCTGTAATGTAACAAAACACAAAAAAAGTCAAGGTTGTGAATACTTTTGCAAGGCACTGTAAATGCAGCTCTTCACCTTCACTGACGAGCAAGCAATTGTAATGCTTCCTTCCAAACAATCATCTGCTCACGGGGTGGTGTAAATGCACCTTAAACACTAAGGGCAAGACAGCAACTGTTCTCCTATTTTCATCTACCTTATAATCCTTGGGAAACCCTTAGCAACATGCGATGGGCTCCATATCAGCATTAAATGGGTTGACCCCTGTGTGGGAACATCTGGTTATAATGAAGCGCATGTGGGTCTGCTGTGTCACTTCAACAAATTTGGCTTGGGGCTACTGTTATCTAAGTAGACTCCTTGGTCTTCACCTTTACAGGAATCTGGAAACTGCTGCAGGGTAACCACCAGGCTGATACGTCTTGTAGTATTCTCTGTTCAAGTCACTGCTGATCGAATGGGGTCATGAGACACTGGTGCCGAGCACCAAGAGATCAGGCAAAACCATAGCCAGGGGCAAGTCGGGGTCAGGGCAGGTATAGAACATGCAATCCGATAAACAGTCTGAGGTCAAGCCAGGCAGCTCAGCGTCGGAATGGAGATAAGGCAAGTGTCAGGTAGCAAAGGTCAAGCAGACTTAAGTGCACAGAACAGACAAACAATCTAACAGCACACCTTTGCAGGATACTAGAGTATTAGAACCTATTGCTCAGGACCTTCCTAGAGGGTAATGTGCCTTAAATACTCAGAGGTGAGCAACCATAGGCTAGGGAAGAACATGAGAGTTGGACAGAGCACATGCCCTATGGGCAGTGGGGGGCATCACTGGCATGAAGAAGGCCTCAACCTGCAAGAAAAGGAGATCAACAGTAAGCAAGTGGCCAACCCTGCAAGACAGAGAAAGAGGAACGCTGAATGGTCTGGAGTGCTGGAGTGCTGGAGACCTGGAGCCTTGGAGCGAGTGGCCTAGCCCCTTGAGATGAATGGAGTGGCAGTGGGCATGGACCTCTATCATAACACTGGTACTTTGGAGGGACCAGACTGGCCCTGCTGGTAGGTACACAAATGTTACATAAGGGATTTGTTTTTCTTAGTCAACCATAATGAGCATTTGGCAGAAACCCAAGAATTCCCAAAATACTGAATGGTATCCACTAACAAATTTGGTTTCTTGGGATTGGCTTCAGCAAGTCACTTCAACGATTGAAGAAACCTGTCCAGTCACTGAACCCTAATCAAACATCAAAATAACATAAATGAAGAAACAATTCTCAATGGACGGGTGTTTGTGAGAAACGGATTTGAGAATTGGAAGAAATCTTTATGTTTGTGTGACAACAGACGGAAATAAAATCATGTAACGTTGCAAAATCACTTGCATTTGGCATCTGGTTCTACATTACTTGGCTCCAGCATTTTTTGAGCATGGCCAAAAATTTCCCCTTCCTCTTTAACTTTCTGGCACGTATAACCTTTCAGAGGATATTCTGCCAAATTACATCTTCTGAGAATTATTTAAGTACTTTTGACATACACTTTATGTCTCGCTGTTACTATACTTAATTATTTAAAGAACTGATACCTCAAGTGTCAGCAGTAATTTCCTCCTTTGAAAATCACAGCGAAAAGCTGCAAAGCTAAATCTGATTCTCATTATTAAGGGTTCCCTTGTGAAAATCTTTAACTGACTACTACTTACATCTTCTCCATGATCTAAGAAACGGGCCGCTAAGAGGGTCTTGTAGCTTCGCTGAGAGAGGTCAAAACTCAAACATAACACCAGTAGGGATCTACAAATTTTAATCTACAACACTTTGGGGCCAAGACACATTGTAACTGCACATGTAGTGGGCCCAGGAAGGGGGTAGTGTAGAGGACAGGGGTGGTGGCAGTGGCTATGATGTTGTACCCCCTGTGGCAGTCCTCACTGAGGTGCTCCTTGGGCAATGCACTGAAGGGAGGGCACACCCTTCCTGTCCTCGGGACACATCCTGGACTTTTACGGGTTCCTGCCTAGTGGTGGCTGAGGTGTCCTTGATGATAGATTGATGAGCAGTAGGGGGCAAGGCAGGAGGGAAAGTGACAGGGGCCAGAGGATGGGTGGTGGAGTCAATGACCAGGCCTGTTTGCTTATAATAAATAAAGTTTCTTTTTCCTGGATAGATGATGGGGGTTGCAGTACAAATACATGTAGCAGGCACAGTTCTCAGGTGGACTTTTCCTAAAGGCTGTATGTAGGAGGTCCCAATGATGGTAGTAGCCCCACTGAATCCCTCTCTAGATACAGTACGCAAATTAACCACAGGTGTACAATCACTCTCAATATACTTTCTGCAGTTTCATGTTGCAGGACGCAGTCCAAGATCAGATGGCCAGTCCATCTCAGAAGTCTGGTGGTTGTCAGAAGCCATTAACCCTTTCCACATGCAGTAAAGTCTATTGCCATAAATATGCATTTACCTTACTGTCTCAGTCCAGCACAACCTTTAAAATGGTTCTCAACCTTCTGTAAACATTCAATGCTTTCTTTCCTCGGGGATGGGATGAAATAGCTTTTTGGCGATTTTCCACTTATTACAGTTTCCCGGATAAGGCATCTGTTTAGGTCAAATTTTTTAGCCACACACACAAACAAGTCTTGTCTCTAGCTCAGCTTGCTAGCAACTCTCTACGCTAAATACTGCCAGTTTAACTATTTGCTCCCATACCCAACCTTTTCGAGTACTTTTTGAACAAATCATCATAAAAGTAAACATTTTAAAGTGTTTATGGTATTAACCGTTTAACAGTGAATCATAGAATTAACCCTTTATCAGTGAACGAGTGGGTCACTGCACACAGACCCCTTTGACACTGCTAAGAGACTTTGATAACTTGGAATCTTCCGCAGAGAATGTCTTCAGAATCCATGATGATTTCAAAGAATTCAAGCAGTGGTGTGCATCATCCACAGTGATCACTTACAAGCTATGGAAGTAGGCCTCCATAAATGATAGGTCTCATATTTAACAGGATATGCCCAGAACTAGAATATGCCATCACTTTATAGTCGGTGGCAGTCTGACCCCCACACCGATCCTGGGAATGATCCTGGTGTATCACTGTGTCCCCTTCTAAAGGTCGAGAATCGAGACAGTTATTGGAGATGAGCAATCATACAACTGCTCATTCTCTATAATTAACCCGTGTAAAAGTTTCACCAACCCCTGATGAATGACCAAACAATCACTTGTTGGGTGGAAAAAAAAATGGTGCAGGGGCAAGAATGATTGGGAAGAAACAAGTCTTGTTCCGATTGGGGACTACGGTTTGAGGCCCAAGAAGGAATGCTTATTTATATTCCAAATGGATCCCTGTTGGGCAAGTCTACCATAAGGAAGGATTTAGGTTTAATTATTGATAGTACAATAAAGTTTACCACTCAATGCCAGTCTGCTGCTGTGTTCTAAGCAGTATAACTAGATAACTTGATACTTTAGTTTTTGCAATTTAAGACACATTTTCCCCCCCAAAAGTGGGGTGAAAATGGCAATGCGTCTTATAATACTAGCAAATACTCATGAGCCCTTTCATTATGTATAATGCTTATTGGTATACAGGAGGCACAGGGAGCGGTGACTGTAGTGCTGCTAGCACTGGCTACTCTCTCTGGTCTTCTAACAATTGCCAGCTATGCTGCGTCAGGGTGTAGGGCATGTAGGTGTGCACTATGACCTGATACTGTGCGACGTCAGGTCACAATACTGCTCGGAGACAATAGAAGACCAGGGACTGGTGAGTGCTGGAAGATCACGCTGGTTATGCTGAGTGGTGTGGTGCAGGACAGGAAAATGTATTTATTGAATGTCTGATCTGAAGTTTGATGAGAATTGGGGATCTGATTGGGGGGTCTGATATGAGGTCTGATACAAATTAGGGGGTCTGATCTGAGGTCAGATAGAGATTGGGGTTCTGATCTAAGGTCTAATAGAAATTGGGGGTCTGATCTGAGGTCTGATAGAGTTTTGGGGTCTGACCTGAGGTCTGATACAGATTGGAGGTCTGATCTGAGGAGTTTGGGGGTCTGATTGGGGGGTCCGATCTGAAGTCTAATAAAGTATGGGGGTCTGATTGGGGAGTCTGGTCTAAGGTCTAATAAAGATTGGGGGTCTGATTGGGGGTTCCATTCTGAAGTCTAATAAAGATTGGGGGTCTGATTGGGGGGTCTAATCTGAAGTCTAATAAAGACTGGAGGTCTGATTGGGGGGTCTGATCTGAAGTCTAATAAAGATTGGAGGTCTGATTGGGGGGGTCAATTCTGAGGTCTAAAAGATTGGGGGTCTGCTTGGGGGGTCTGATCTGAGGTCTAAAAGATTAGAGGTCTGATCTGAGGTCTAATAAAGACTTAGGGTCTGATTGGGGGGTCTGATCTGAGGTGTAATAAAGATTGGGGGTCTGATTGGGGTGTCTCATCTGAGGTCTAATAAAGATTGGGGGATCCGATCTGAGGTTTAAAAGTTTGGGGGTCTGATTTGGGGATCTGATAAAGATTGTGGGTCTGATGAGGTTTGGGGCGTCTGAACTGAGGCCTGATGAAGATTGGGAGTCTGATCTGAGGTCTGATGAAAAATATATTTTTCTGATTTTCCTCCTCTAAAACGTAGGTGCGTCATAATCAGAAGCAAAAAACACAGTAATCGTTATAACTGTATTTTAAGCAGTATAACTAAGCCAATTAACAATGTCTCAATGAATGAACAATACTGGCAGGTGAAGGAATTTTAATCTCGTTGTCTGCACTGTCCAGACCTCTCACGGAGTTGGCATCACATACGTCCAACGTATTTACCCTTCGACCGTCACTAATCAGAAATTATGCTGCATTAGGAGTCCATAATAAGCACGTTCAAAAATGTGAAATGGGATAAGCTAATAATTTAGCAATCACATATTTTTTTCAAAAATTTTAATTAGCAGAGCGTTGTATACTCTCCCTTTATAGAAAGCCCTGGGATCCAAACTTTTTTTGCTTTTGATTTTCACTTTTTGTAAAAAAATATCTTCTCATGGAAGGAACAAGTCTTCTAATCTTTGGCACGTCACGTTTTTTTTGCTACGTCTCAAGAAAGTCAAATTCCCGTCCTTTATAATTGTTAGTTTTTCATCCCTGGGTCTTTATTTCTCCTGCTCGAGGAATGGGGACGGTGAGTCACAGTTTGCGCACTTTCATTGCCTGCAGAAGACATTTTACTCTATTTTTAGAATTCCCCTGAGCAATGTCAAAAGTTCTGATCACAGCAGGTTACTTTTATTTCATCCGCAAAATTAACCACTTGTGAAGCAAGGACTTAAAGAGGTTGTCTCATCTGATCTTGTCTAAGGAAAGGCCATCAATGTCAGATAGGTGCATGTGACCTACTCCTATCGCCACCGCTCACCTCTATAGGAGTTTCGAAAATAGCCAAGGGTGGACTTGGTTGTTTATGGAAGTCCCATAGCAGTGAATGGAGCTGTGGTCGTGATTGCATTGCCCCTCTCCACTCTCCACTCACCACTCACCGATATGGGCGTTCAAAAAATAGCCATGTGCACTCGCTTGGCCATTTCTGGAATGCCGCCCAGAGTGATGAATGGAGACGCATGCGCTGATTGCTCTTCTTCACCTTGGGGGTCCCATTATGGAGATAAGAGCAAAACCCACACCCATCTGACATTGATGGCATAGCCTAATGATATCCAATCAATGTGTTAGATGAGCCCTTTAAGGGGTTGTTAGATGTCAGAAAAAATGGCCACTTCTTCCAAAAATACATCAGTCCCTGGGTTATATCTGCTGTTTTAACTATGTCTTTCTAATCCTGTGCAACCCCTGTGGGAACTAAACACTGATCTCATTGTCATATCACTAGAAATACTCACTGAACATTATTTATACTACATATGGGTAAAAATACTGTAAAAATACCGTACAATTCCAGGAAAAAGTAAGTTAACCCCATGGAACCAACAAAAAATGTACAAGCAAGAAAAATGCATCAATCTTTCAATTCTTTCTCTATTGGAAAAGCAAAAACTATAGTGCCTCCAGAGGTGTAACATGTTTGTTTAGTATGGACTCATCTCAGGTTAATTTGCATATGTATCAAATCGTTTTTTTTTACACAATAAAGCACACAGAGCTATGGGGACTGGGTATTGTGGATGTGCTAGCGGCCATCTAGCAACCCATGTCCTCAGCTCTATACACAAAATCCCGGTGACAGGTTCCCTTTAACCTATTTAAACCTCATGGGGAAAAATGCCCCCTCAAAAAAAAAAAGTGTGGCACCATATTGTCCTGATTGAGCCTGGTGACAGCTGTGTGGTTAGTACAGTAGTTTAAAACATCTGCCATGAAGCTGATGATAAAGGTCAGCTTGCCGCCATGCTGTTCTCATCACAGCTTTCAACAGCTGTAGGAGGCTTTGATCACAGGATGTTGGATCCTGGCTGCCATGTGCAGGCTCTTCAGGCCATACCGAGAACATCCTTACATTTTCAGATAGCAAAGATCAAGTAGCCTGCAAGTCTCTAGTGTTTCCAGGACATTTCGAGCCAGGAAAGTATGTGTTACTTATTGTGTTGACTTGAGATACTCAGATTAAAAAGTAAAGATACGACTAGTGTTGGGCTAGCATGCTCGGGCGAACACCAGTTCGTCTCGAACATCGCGGAACATCGCTTTGTTCGGCCGAATATGGCGTGTGCTTGAGCTCGATGCTCGAGGCAGTGTATTTAAATCTAATTTAGCCTCTATTTCTGAAAAGTGTCTGGCGGGATTTGAACTCACAACCTTCTACATTACAGCCAAGAATGTTAACCACTACACTATAGAGCTGCATGGCCAGCTACTTACAAAATAAAATAAAATATGAGACTTCTGCTGTATAGGAATACTTAGTATTAGTAAGTATTCCTATACAGTAGAAGTCTTATATTTTAGTAACCGGCCATGCAGCTCTATAGTGTAGTTGTTCAAGATTCTTGGCTGTAATGTAGAAGGTTGTGAGTTCGAATCCTACCAGAAACTTTTCAGAAATAGAGTGTAAATTAGATTTAAATACACTGGGTGTCCCCAAGCACTGACTCCATATATGGACATAGCTATATATGGAGTCAGAGCAGGGACTCCTAAGCTGAACTAGAGTCCCAAAAAAGAAAAGTCAGTCCTGTGTCCCAACACGGACAATTACTTGCGCTGCTGCTGGTCCCGGAGTAGTGTGGTAGGTCGTGCACACTGATAGGTACAATATGAAGGGTTGTGGAACCGCGCTGCTCTGGACTGTGTCTCCCGATAAATGTGGATGGTATAGGGTGAGCCCCTTTTCCCAGCACCCAAAGGATCCAATCCTCCACAGATCTCCTCTTCTAAGGGTTCAAATGGGATAGGCAGATTAGTGAAGCACCCTTTGCAATCTTTTGTTAAAAGATTTTATTATACTCACAAGAGTTGGTAGACAAACCATGGTCCGGAATCACACCGGCTTATTGATTGAGATCAGCTGGGCTATTTAAGGGCCTGAGTGTAAGCATGCGAGGCAGCGAAACCCGGGTCGGGCAGGAACCTGACGTTCTGATATTTGTATTACATGCTTTTTGTCTACCAACTCTTGTGAGTATAATAAAACCTTTTAACAAAAGATTGCAAAGGGTGCTTCACTATTCTGCCTATCCCATTTGAACCCTTAGAAGAGGAGATCTGTGGAGGATTGGATCCTTTGGGTGCTGGGAAAAGGGGCTCACCCTATACCATCCACGTTTATCGGGAGACACAGTCCAGAGCAGCGCGGTTCCACAACCCTTCATATTGAACTAGAGTCCCGACACCCTCCCCTCTTCAGAGCAGGGGGTGTCTGGTTTAATGCTCGGGTTCTCCTACTGACTTCCATTGTGCTCGGGTGCTCTTTAGAGCACCCGAGCATCGGGAAGTGCTCAACTCGAGCACCAGAGCACTTTGGTGCTCGACCAACACTAGATACGACAAGTTAAATATGGCTCCTGGGATCCTGGCTTGGCAAATCTTACAGAGTGAATGAAGCAAACACACAAAATGGTCCTTTAAAGGTCTTGTTTGCGCGGAAAATGTAGGATATTATGATGGAACTTGTGCTGATGCAGCACCAATGGGACTGGAAGCCACCAAAATGGTGATGGAGCGTGATGAAATCTAACTACCATAAATGTATTGGCTTACAAAGGGATGACAAGGCCCTATCTCAAAATTTACAATGGGACCTCTTCCATGTGGTGGGTCACATGGATGAAGCTCACCATACACAAGCCAAGCCTGCCAATTTCGGCAGAGGCTGCCTGACCATTTACCATTTACTGTTGAGCGCGAATATTCAAATTACGAATATTTATCTTGAATATATCAACTTCGAGAATTTGCGGATATTTAGAATATAGTGCTATATATTCGCTATATCGAATATTCGTCATTTTTTTACATCTGAAAACGTGATTCCTCCCTGCTTCTTGCTTGTGGGCCAATAAGTCATTGGCCCACAAGTAACTTAAGCAGGGAGGAATCATGACTTAAGATGGGAAAAATGACGAATATTCTAAAAAACGAATATATAGCACTATTACGAATATATTAGTTTTTTAGACTATTCGTCTTTTTTTTTTTTAATCTGTACAGTTGTTCCACTTCGGCATACTCCTCCCCGACAAGCGTCCCCGTCACCATGGGAACGCCTGGGGGTTAGAATATACCATCAGGACTGAGTTTTCACGATCTCACTGAGATCGTGAAAACTCAAATCCGATGGTATATTCTAACCCCCAGCCGTTCCCATGGTAGCGGGGACGCTTGCCTGGGGGTTAGAATATATCATCGGATCTGAGTTTTCACGATCTCAGTTAGATCGTGAAAACTCAGATCCGATGGTATATTCTAACCCCCAGGCGTTCCCATGGTGACCGGGGCGCTTGTCGGAGAGCAGTATGCTGAAGTGTACTGTACAAATTTTAAAAAAAAAGACGAATATTCTAAAAAACTAATATATTTGTTTTTTAGAATATTCATAATATGCTAAAACAAGAATATATAGCAATATAGCGAATATATAAAAAAAAAAAGAATATAGAGTAATTTAGCTAATATAGTGCTATAATCTTTTTTTTTTTATTCATAATTTTTTTGCAATCTGAACTTCAGATGAGAAAAAAATTACAACTATTAGACAAAGAAGATTATAGCACTATATTAGCTAAATTGCTCTATATTCAGTTTTTTTCCCGAATATTCGCTATATCACTATATATTCTTGTTTTAGAATATTATGAATATTCTAAAAAACAAATATATAGCACTATATCGAATATATTTGTTTTTTAGAATATTCGTCTTTTTTTCCATCTGAAGTCATGATTCCTCCCTGCTTAAGTTACTTAAGCAGGAAGGAATCATGACTTCAAATGGAAAAAAAAGACGAATATTCTAAAAAACTAATATATAGCACTAAATTCTATAGTGCTATATATTTGTTTTTGACCCACGCCTGTATTGATCGCGTAATATTCGCATATTATGCGATCATTACCTTGCCGATTTTTCGAGTAAAAAAAATGAAAATTTTAACGAATATTCGAATTCGCGAATATTCGACGAACACTCTACAAAATATTCGCGAAATATTGCGAATTCGAATATGACCTCTGCCGCTCATGACTAGTTGTGGAGATAAGTAGTGTTGAGCAAATGGAAGTTAACAAAGTGAACTTTGATCCGAATTTCAGGAAAAATTCGATTTATCACAAAGCCAAATTTCTTCCTGCTTCGTGGTAACGAATCAATGGTGGTAAAAAGAACTAAAAACTTACCTCATCCATCTTGATTGAAGAAACCGCGCCAAATCTCTCGCACGCTGAGGTGTGGCGTCACCATGTCCGCACTGGCCGGGCGTGTGGATGTCATCACGTCAGTGCGCGTGAGATTTGGAGTGTTTTCTTAAATCAAGATGACCACTGCAGCCTCTCCGCGATCAAATGGATGAGGTGAGTATGTATTTTTTAGTTTTTAACCTCTGATTAACCCCTTAAAGGCCTTAATGTGATATTTAGATGCCGCGATTAGAGTTGAATGGGGCATCTAAGGGGTTCAATGACGTGGGGCGGCGTCATCTCTGTTCCCCATGATTGCGTCCGCTACACACAATGGAATGCGATTCGTGACAAAGTACGTAGTCACAAATCAAATTCCTTGTTGAAGTTCGAAGCAGCCGAATCAAATTTTTGAAAACTTTGCTCATCTCTAGAAATAAGGATTGGGCTGTTGGAATTCCAGCCCATCAACCTGACAAAAGCACTAAAATTATTTGCTGCCTGAAGGTCACCTTTGGGTCAACAGTGCAAGAAAGAAAGAATTACAGTATAAGCAGCTATCCACTGGGTCACTGAAAGGTCTATAATTTACCCATGTGCATCAGGTGTAAAGGGATTATTTCAAGAAGAATATTCTATATTTTTCAAACCAGCACTTGGATCTGAATACTTCTTAATTGCATGCAATAAAAAATTATGTATAGTCACTGAGTTATTTAATAAAATGTATCTGTATAGCGCCACCTGCTGTTTGTTCTTTATCAAATCTCTATGTCCACCTCAAGAGCTGTGCCCTTACAGCCAGAGAGCTGTAGAAAAATGGACACACTCCCTGTTCTGGCAGTTTGACATAAATCTAGCAGAGCAATTAGATAATAAATGGGGAGATCTCTGGATCCATGTGAGGTACACGGCTGGTTCTAGCTTTGTTAGAAAGAGATTGTCATGTACTAGATGATATTTTTTTATTTTTGAAATTAATTATGTGATAGCCTCTCTTCAGGTTGAATTTGGGGTATTCAATTCAGTAGAATTTCATTGCCATGATACCTGATCCCTCCATAGGTCTTAATGCTTGCTACACTATATTGCCCCAAACCTAGGTGGTGAAGTTGATGAAACCTAGGGATATTACTAGCTACGTCAATTCAGTGTCTTCATAATTATTGGCCCTTTGATTCCCACATAGCATTACATTCCATAAACAGTAGGCCCCTCGAAAATAATGGGACCCTGATTGCCCTAATGTACATTTGGGCTTCTTAGTGCTCCAATTTAGCTATAAGACCAGCCATTTCCCCCCAGTTGCATGTCCAACATCAGTGGCTATCTCCTGTAATGTTCTTGTGTAACTCTTCCCGGAGCTAATTTCTAAAACCTCTGTACTGAGCCAGGGGTCGTGGGCTCCAATATGAGCACCGATTTGTCAGTGGTCTATTTGTTTCCCCCCTCCATGTGCTCAGACGCCGATTCCGTCCTACCGCCAACTGTAGCGGCTATGTGCCCAATACATGTTATCCATAAATTTCATTGTGTCTGCTTTCTATGATCCTCTCTGTAGCTCGAGCTATGAGCTATGACAAATTGGTGCTCATATTGGAGCCCCCGACCCCTGGCTCAGTACACTCCAGCAAACGGTGTTCATTGGCTCAATAGCACACAGTAGCTACTGGCACCCTATCTGTCAGTAGGCGTTACAGCAGACAGGACATGATCTAGGGCCAGTTACGTAGCTACAGTGTGAATTTGCGTGCAGTGTATAAAATATCCACGCTGCAGTCTACAACATGTAGTAGTCACGGGTCCCTCATCTGTCATAAAGCACCACAGCAGGCAGTTTGAGTTGTAGGACTTGTTACGGATTAACCGATTCAGCATATGACTCCAGGCAATATGTCAGGGTGAGAAGCTACACTCCCTGGCAATTATCTGTAAAGTGGGCCAATGCTAGGAGGGGTTATAAGACACAGAGACGAAATTACATAATGAACATGAGCTTTATCTTTACCTCCTTCTGTATAATACAGAGGTACAGCCACTTGAACAATCACAAATCTCACAGGAACCACTGGATATTGAGTGATATACTATACATTCTTCTGGTATTTACACATATTTCTCATTTCTTAGAGGTCAGCTCGGCTACTCAGGGACGACTTCTCTGTCTCCGCCAGGCTTGGATTGCCCATGTCTTTCCCTACACAATTACTCCATCTCTCTTCTATACAGCTGTCCCAATATCACAGTCAACCCTTCTGTCTGACTGCCATCTATCTATTCAACTGACTCTGTCCTGTTCACTGTCACTTTCCTCTCCCTGACCATTAGTCTTGTTTGTAGAAGGTTCTCATGTCTTAGATACATTTCCAGAACTTTTTCTGATATTAATTGTATTTTCGTACCGTACGTAAAATCTAGACATGTCTCACAGAATATACAAAAAGGTAGGTTTTGTGTCTACTTGACAAAACTGCCACTAGGAAAACAGTTCTTGCCCAGTACCCAGATGGTTGAGTGTTTTTATGAGGACAGTAGGGGGAACCGACTATACTAATGATAGCTGTCTGAGGGTATTCATGTGCATGCTCAACCACCTTAGTTAAGGAGCAAAAATGAGCCACCAGACATCATGGAATTGTTCAAACAGTTAGGCCATGCATCTTACCAATGATATCTTCAAGCACATGGTGGAGGGATCAGCAGCGGTATATCTATGGTGGCACAAAGGTAGCAGTGACATCTAAGCCATGGTCAATGAGGGGCTCAAATAGAGATGAACGAATTGAAGTTGACGAAGTGGAATTTGATCAGATTGGGGTGTATTAGTGGGAAAAAAAGGGCTTATTAGCCGTTATGCGGTGCAGTTATATGTTTTAAAGCCTTTTTGTGTGGTGTATTAGTGGGGAAAAAAGGGCTTCTTAGCCTTTGTGCGGTGAAGTGACAAAATTACAGCCTTTTTTGGGGTGTATTAGTGGGAAAAAAGTCTTATTAGCTGTTGTGCGGTGAAGTGACAAAATTACAGCCTTTTTTGGGGTGTATTAGTGGGAAAAAAGTCTTATCAGCCGTTCAGCGGTGCAGTTATATGTTCTAAAGCCTTTTTTTGTGGAGTATTGGGGGGGGGGGGGCTATTAGCCGTTGTGCTGTGCAGTTATGTGTTTTAAAGCCTTTTTTTGTAGTGTATTAGTGGAAAAAAGGCTTGTTAGCTGTTGTGCGGTGAAGTGACAAAATTACAGCCTTTTTTGGGGTGTATTAGTGGGAAAGAAATCTTATTTGCTGTTCAGCAGTTCAGTTATATGTTTTAAAGCCTTTTTTGTGGTGTATTAGTGGGGGAAAAAGGCTTATTAGCCGTTGTGCGGTAAAGTGACAAAATGACAGTCTTTTTTGGGGTGTATTAATTTCCTTTCTATTTATTTATTTGATCTAACAGTATGTCAGACAGAGAGGTGCCAGGCCCAGCACAGGGGAGTGACAGAGGCCTAAATGTTTCTGGCGCAAGCACAGGTCGCAGCAGAGTAAGGGGGCGTTATTCTTTATTTCTTCATTTTAAAAAATGTATAAACAAGTAATCCTCCTGCATAAAATCAACGCGTTTCAACCATAAAACAGGTCTTCTTCATGGATTCATAGTATAAAGTATTCAGATACAGGCATGTTTCTTTTTTTTTTGAGCAAAGAGGGAGGAATGAAATCAATTGAAAGTGAAAAGAAAGCTCTACACAATAGATTGTCAGCGAGGGGTTACCCTAATTGGATGCTAAAACAAGCCACTGACCGTGTTAACAAGTTACCACGACATGAGCTTTTAACAAAAGAACATAATGAAAATTGGAACAAAAATAAAAGCTCACACCAACACTTACTTTACAATATAATCCTCTTTTTTTTAATCAAGTACGCTCTTTAATTTACAAATATATACCAGTACTTTATGAAGATTAAAAATTACACCACATATCATCAGAATGATTTAGGAGTGACTTACAGGAAAGCTCAAACAATAGGCCAAAAAAATCAATTTAAAAACAAATTATTCCAAATCTCTCACATGGCTATCCAATTTAGGATTTATCCCTGTGGGAATCATCCCTGCAAAACCTGCTCTTACGTTCACTCAACCAAAGACTTCCCACATACCCAAAAAGAAATAAAATATAAAATAAAAAGCTACACAGAAGGCATCATACATATGATCATGTGCACACTATGCAATTTAGCTTACATAGGCAGTACAACCAGGAAACTTTAGGTGCGTTTTCTTGAGCATCTGAATGATATCACAAACAAAAATAAAAATCGTAACATCTCTGGCGCATCTAAATACTTTTTGGAACAACATAATAGTAAGGTTGCGTGCCTCAGTTTAATTGGTATCGAAAAAGTAAAATTATACAAGCAAGGGGGTAGTTTCAAAAAAATATTATTGAAGATTGAAGCTTTCTGGATTTTTACCTTAAACACAGCTCACTCTTATGGAAAGTAATGGCCAGACTGGGGGCGGTAGCCTTTAGGGGGGGGGGGGCTATCATGACGGGGGGTTGGTTTAAGGGAGACCCCAGGGGTGACGATTGGCTAGTTTAATTTAAGGGGCGGGAACTAAGGGGTTAAGTAGCTGAGGTTTGGTTGAAGAAAGAGGCCATTTTGTTTGGAACTTGAGCTCCCAGCCACCCACCCCTTTTTTTGGGGGGGAGGGCTTCCTGCAAAGGGTTGGAGGTAAGGTGGGGTCTTAGGTGGTGGGTTGCGGGGCAGGGTGAGAGTAGGAAGGCAATTTGTCACAGCGGCTGTAGCGGTGGGAGGTCCTTGAAGTTAGAGAGATTCTCAGTTGAGGAGGATGGGAGGGCTCTACGGTTGGGGCTGGACTCCCATGGTTGGTGGTCGGTTGTGGCAGAATTTTGGGGGGCCGTCCGAGCTGGCGCTTAATGGCTGTAGGCAAGGCGGCTCAACCTGGCGGGGTAACTCATTTTGTTTGGGGCTTCAAGGACCTCCCCCATTTGGATTCAGGAATATATGTTATACATATGTTATGGTTATGGTATTTAAAAGGTTATTTATGCCATATGTATTTTATGTTAATAAAACGGCTGCTGTGGCCGATATAATCCAACATGGTGTTCGTGTCTTATTGGGGTTGGTCAAGTCCGGGTTATGAGGGGCTTGGGGGAGGCATGGGCTATTTAAGTAGTTAAAGGGGTCGAGCAGAAAATAAAAACATGAATTATCATACAGATATATTATTACATTATTAATATATGATTGTTTCTCATTCCTGTATTATTGTATATTGTGTAATTATATTATTTACTCATAGATTTTGTTAGTACAAGTCAATCTTTAGCTACAGGCATGTACATCAAGAGTTAATATTATCTACATTTTACCCTACACCTGCACTGCGGACGTTCCTTAACACTTTCAATTGATTTCATTCCTCCCTCTTTGCTTAAAAAGCAGTTACATGCCTGTATCTGAATACTTTATACTATGAATCCATGAAGAAGACCTGTTTTATGGTTGAAACGCGTTGATTTTATGCAGGAGGATTACTTGTTTATACATTTTTTTTAAATGAAGAAATAAAGAATCATTGATTTTACTCGCTGGATCCATTTGGACTTTTTTGCTGCATCTACGTTAGGTGTGAACCCAGCCCGGATCTGTGCAGAGCAGGTCAGAGCACCTTTACTACTTGAGACCTGGACGTTGTTCTATTTACAAGGTCACTTCCAGAGGACTGAGATCCCGGTGTCATTTAGCAGTCGTGTCTTGTCGGTGGGTTTGTCAGACACAACCCTTAGTTAGCATGGCCCGGGAGCAGGCCCTGTGCCCTCACCTGTCCTCAACCTGCCTCTGTCCTTTTCTGTTCCCTCAGCCAGAGAAGTATTATATGCTGTGGGTACAGCTTCACTATACAGTGAGGACGAGCTACTAGAGGACAGTCAGCAGCTACTGCCCAGCCAATATCTGGAAGAGACATCTGCCGCTTCCTCCGGTAGGCTGGCAAATAGTGATGAGGAGAGTGGCATGGGAGCTGGTGTTGCGAGAGTTTAGGCTCCTGGCTCAGAGACCATTGAGGAGGACATCAGTGACATGCAGACAGTACTCGATGATGATGTAGCCGATGGCAATTGGGAGCCGAAGAGGCTTCTTTATCATCGGGAGAAGAGGGTGGAAGCTTGCCCATCAGTCAGCGGCGGAGCCAGCAAGTCGGTAGCGTGGCTGGGAGTCAGTAGGGTGACAGCAGTGGGAGGTCGGGAGTCAAATGTGCCAGGGGTAGACCACCCGCTTCGCAGGAGCCTACCAATCTGGAAAATAGTGGTGCAGGGGTTCACGGAGGCAGCAGCGGTAGCAGTCAGTTAGTGCGGAGTGTTGCGGGTAAATAAACCTACTGGGTGGTGTGGCAGTGTTTTGTTAAGACGCAGGAGGAGGTGAACATGGCAATTTGCCGAATCAGTGGGCAGAAGGTGAAGCATGACCAGGGTGCCAATGTTGGCACCACGGCCCTGCGTAAACATATGCAGCGTCACCATAAAGTGGCCTGGGAGAACCCTGGCTCTGATGTGGTGGTCCAGCCTGCCGCAGAAACTGCTGCATCACCCAGTGACACGCACCCGATTTCAGGTAGTCAAGGCTCCACCACCTCAGCCGAAGGGAGCTGTCTGTCCTTCCCATCATCTGCTGGTCCTGATGATCCTGCTCTTCCTCCTCCTACTCCTCGTCAATCATTCCATCAGCAATCAATCAACAAAGCGATTGCCAAGAGACAACAGTATGCATGCACTCATCCAACGGCACAGAAGCTGAATGTGCTCCTGGCCAAGTTGCTGGTGCTGCAGTCCCTCCCTTTCCAAGTGGTGGACTCTGCACCTTTCAGAGAACTGATGGCTTGTACCGAGCTGAGGTGGAGAGACCCAAGCCGTCACTTCTTTGCCAAAAAAGCAGTACCAGCCCTGCACACATATGTGGAACAGAAGGTGGGCCAGTCCTTGAGCCTTTTAGTCTCTGCTAAAAGTGCACGGCAACGCCGATGTGCGGAGCTGTAACTACATTCAAGGACAATATATGTCCTTTACGGCCCACTGGGTAAATGTGGTTCCTGCCCAGTCACACCAGCAACATGGCCAGATGATGCCGCTTCCGCCTCCACGTTTTCACGCCGTTGGTGCTGCAAAAATGTCCGCCTCTGCCTCCTCATCCACCACCGTATCCTCAGCCTCCACTGCAGGGACAATTCACAGTGCTCCTCCAGCATACCATATGTGCAGGGCTCGGCGGTGTCACGCTGTTCTGCACCTCGTTTGCCTGGGAGAATGGAGTCACACAGGGGAGGAACTGCTCCGTGTCCATCATCAATAAAATCATATCCTGGCTTTCTCCGCGACAACTCAAAATCGGAACCATGGTGACAATGGGAAAAACATGGTGTCGGCGCTGCGTCAAAGAGGGCTGAGCCATGTGCCCTGCATGGCGTACGTGTTCAATCTGGTTGTCAAGCGGTTCCTGAAGCCTTTCACCCATCAGCAAGACATCCTAAAAATGGCCAGAAAACTTTGCATGCACTTTTGCCACTGGTACACCCAAAAGCACACCGCTCTTGAGCTACAGCGGCAGAACGGCATCCCCCAACATAGGCTTCTATGCGAACATAGAAAGGCCATAAACGATTTCTTGATGATGCAAGCGGACAGGAGGGTGTAACTTCGATGTCAGCCAGTGGCAGCTCATGCGTAACACCTGCCATTTGCTCAGGCCCTTTGAGGATTCCATGTTATTCGCCAGGACTACGGGATGAATAAAATCATTCCACCTCTTCATATCCTGGAACAGATGCTGGTAAATCTGGCTGGTCAGGGGACTAGAGACGTGGCGTCTATCTCACGGCCACATGATGCCTGTGGGGGCTGACCTGGAGGAGGAACACATCAATGCACAAGCAATGTGTAGCGAAATGGGTGCTTTTTCTACACAGGTGATAGGAGATGAGGAGCAAGGCAGATGACCCACGCACACCGTAGCAGTATGCAGTGGAGATGGAGGCAGGGAGTCCCTCCAACTCACTTGCGCAAATGGCCCGCTGCATGCTCATTTGCTTGGGTAGTGACAGTGACATTGTCACCATTTGCAGAGTGATGACTTCTGGCTCTCCACCTTGTTGGACCCTCGTTACCGGTCCAAAATGGGGGCCTTTTTTACACCCGCTGAGAGGGAGGACAAACCGAACTACTATAGAGACATCCTATGTAGTCAGTTGGCCGCTGCCTATCTGCGCCATCGTCCATCCTGTCGCAAAGTCTGACCGGGGGGGCCCTCTGTGCTCTCGTTCCACTGCCATGGCTGCTGTGGGGAGTGGGGGAGAGGTAGGAGCAGTACCAGCTCCATCAGCTGCAGCTTGAGTCTAGAGTCGATGGTGAACAGCTTTTTTAACCCGCCTAGTGAAGAAACTACTCACCAGCAGCAGCAGCTAGATCTGGAGCAGAACCTGAACCAGCAGGTGGTAGCATACTTGGACAGCACTCTGCCACCCCACATTGAAGATCCGCTGAACTACTGGGCAGCCAAACTGCATTTGTGGTCGCAACTGGCAGAGTTTGCCCTGGAAAAGCTGTACTGCCCAGCCAGTAGTTTGGCATCAGAGTGGGTGTTTAGTGTGGCGGGGGCAATTGTTACCCCAAGAAGAACTCGCCTGTCCACTGAAAATGTGGAGAGACTGACCTTTGTCAAGATGAATCAGGCATGGATCAGCCAGGATTTCCATCCACCAATGCCTGATGCATCAGATTAGATCATCCATGCTGACTCACCCAAACCTTGACAAACTAGATCGGTTTCTTCTGGCTACCTGCCTCAGCTGCTATTCTGATGCTGCCACACGCCTGATGCCACACATCTGATGCCAAGTGCTCCTTCATACATCCACCATCATCAGCGGGTACCCACCTCCCTACCGGGCCACTCTGTGGTCTCCTCATGCTGCTGCTGCCACCTCCACACTCTGTCATTGTGCCACTCTGTGGCCTCCTCATGCTACTGCCACCTCCACACTATATCACCCTGCCAGTCTGTGGCCTCCTCATGCTGCTGCTGCCACCTCCACACTCAGTCATTGTGCCACTCTGTGGCCTCCTAATGCTGCTGCCACATCACCACTCTGTGGTCTCCTCATGCTGCTGCTACCTCATCACTATGTCACTGGGCCACTCTGTGGCCTCCTCATGCTGCTGCCACCTCCACACTCTGTCACTGTGCCACTCTGTGGTCTCCTCATGCTGCTGCCACTTCACCACTCTGTGGTCTCCTCATACTGCTGCCACATCACCACTCTGTGGTCTCCTGATGCTGATGCCCCCTCTACACTATGTCACCTTGCCACTCTGTGGTCTCTTCATGCTGCTGCCACCTCACCACTATGTCACTGGGCTACTCTTTGGACTTATCATGCTGTTCCCACCCTCCCCACTCTATGACGTGCCACTATTTTGCCTTTTTGGCCTGGTTGATATCATCATTTATTTGACCCTTCTGATCTGTCAGAAGGGTCAAACGGATTCTGTCTATGTAACAGCTGTAAGGCCTGCATGACATGGTCCCATCAGAATTGGCTTACGATTTGGTAGCCAAAAGCAGGAGTGGGTACAAAACACAGAAGACATGCAAATATTCCATTCACGTGTCATCTCTGTTTTGGATCCACTCCCCTTTTTTTAAAATCATTTTGGTCCTGTAGATTTTGTTTAAAACATGCTTTTAAAATATGCAAATTACCTTGCTACCAGCAAGTAGGGCGGCTACTTGCTGGTAGCAGCCGCATCCTCCGATCCTAAAGACGCCCCCTCCGCATTGTGATTGACAGGGCCAGGGAACGAATCGTTCTCTGCTGGCCCTGCCTGTTAGCATTCAATATCTGGCGCCTGCGCCGCGGCCGTACCTGTCTTCAATCGGCGCAGGCGCACTGAGAGGCACCTGCGCCGGGTGTAGATGTGACGTCATCGGCGCAGGCGCATTGAGGATGGAGCGGCCGAGCGAGCGGCCCCCTCTCTTTGCGCCTGCGCCGATTGAAGACAGGTACGGCCGCGGCGCAGGCGCCAGATTTTGAATGCAAACAGGCAGGGCCAGCAGAGAACGATTCCGTTCCATGGCCCTGTCAATCACAATGCGGAGGGGGCGTCTTTAGGATCGGAGGATGCGGCTGCTACCAGCTAGTAGCCGCCCTACTTGCTAGTAGCAAGGTAATTTGCATATTTTAAAAGAATGTTTTAAACAAAATCTACAGGACCAAAATGATTAATTTGATTATGTAGGCATAAATCGCAGTGTGTGGATTATAAGTAAGCAAAAAAAAATATAAGTTTAGTGGGGTGACAGAAGCCCTTTAAGTTATTTCCCCTGGAGAGTTGCAATCTTGAACTCCTAGACTCATCTGATCTAGGAGATTTCAAACTTTGGACCTAAAAAAAATATAATTTGGACCTTATCTAAAGTAAGTTACGGAGACTTTATGGATTATAATGCTTACTCCTTACCATTCACCAAACCCTATAATATTAAGACAGAGGACAAAGGTCTACCAGAATGATGTGGACACCTCCATGGAAATGTCAGAAAGGTTACATTAAGAAGGGGACGCTATATTGATAAATGCACAACTGTAGCTTAGCCTCTAACACTAGACAATACTGTGGCAAGGGAGAAATTACCTAAAACACAACTTTGAAATACGTAATTTGTCTTCCTGCAGAGACAATATCATATTTCATACAGATAAAAATGTTGAATTTCATAGTTCGGATGAAAAATGTCTTCTCCACCACAAAGCAAATGAGGAGTCTTTCATCTACAGCCACAATCCCTATGTCAAAACTTCAGCTCGAATAAGTACTGTTGTCCACTGGAAGCAGTGTTATAGTAATCATTTTCTTGCACTGTTATAGTAATTATATTATTGTCCTGCAGAGGGAGCAGTATTATAGAAGTTATATTATTATACATAGGAGCAGTATAGTTATATTCTTATACATAGGAGGCAGTATTATAGTAGTTATATTCTTGTACATAGGAGCAGTATTATAGTAGTTATATTCTTGTACATAGGAGGCAGTATTATAGTAGTTATATTCTTGTACATAGGAGGCAGTATTATAGTAGTTATATTCTTGTACATAGGAGGCAGCATTATAGTAGTTATATTCTTGTATGTAGGAGGCAGTATTATAGTAGTTATATTCTTGTACGTAGGAGCAGTATTATAGTAGTTATATTCTTGTACATAGGGGCAGTATTATAGTAGTTATATTCTTGTACACAGGAGCAGAATTATAGTAGTTATATTCTTGTACATAGGAGGCAGTATTATAGTAGTTATATTCTTGTACATAGGAGGCAGTATTATAGTAGTTATATTCTTGTACATAGGAGCAGTATTATAGTAGTTATATTCTTGTACATAGGAGGCAGTATTATAGTAGTTATATTCTTGTAAATACGAGCAGTATTATAGTAGTTATATTCTTGTACATAGGGGCAGTATTATAGTAGTTATATTCTTGTACATAGGAGGCAGTATTATAGTAGTTATATTCTTGTACATAGGAGCAGTATTATAGTAGTTATATTCTTGTACATAGGAGGCAGTATTATAGTAGTTATATTCTTGTACATAGGAGGCAGCATTATAGTAGTTATATTCTTGTATGTAGGAGGCAGTATTATAGTAGTTATATTCTTGTACGTAGGAGCAGTATTATAGTAGTTATATTCTTGTACATAGGGGCAGTATTATAGTAGTTATATTCTTGTACACAGGAGCAGAATTATAGTAGTTATATTCTTGTACATAGGAGGCAGTATTATAGTAGTTATATTCTTGTACATAGGAGGCAGTATTATAGTAGTTATATTCTTGTACATAGGAGCAGTATTATAGTAGTTATATTCTTGTACATAGGAGGCAGTATTATAGTAGTTATATTCTTGTAAATACGAGCAGTATTATAGTAGTTATATTCTTGTACATAGGGGCAGTATTATAGTAGTTATATTCTTGTACATAGGAGGCAGTATTATAGTAGTTATATTCTTGTACATAGGAGCAGTATTATAGTAGTTATATTCTTGTACATAGGAGGCAGTATTATAGTAGTTAAATTCTTGTACATAGGAGGCAGCATTATAGTAGTTATATTTTTGTACATAGGAGGCAGCATTATAGTAGTTATATTCTTGTACATTGGAGCAGTATTATAGTACTTATATTATTGTACATAGGAGCAGTATTATAGTAGTTATATTCTTGTACATAGGAGGCAGTATTATAGAAGTTATATTCTTGTACATAGGATGTAGTATTATAGTAGTTATAGTCTTGTACATAGGAGCAGTATTATAGTTGTTATATTCTTGTATATAGGAGCAGTATTATAGTAGTTATATTCTTGTACATAGGAGGCAGTATTATAGTTGTTATATTCTTGTACATAGGAGGAGTATTATAGTAGTTATATTGTTGTACATAGGAGCAGTATTATAGCAGTTATATTCTTGTACATTGGAGCAGTATTATAGTAGTTATATTCTTGTACATAGGAGCAGTATTATAATAGGTCTACTCTTGTACATAGGAGGCAGTATTATAGTAGTTTTATTCTTGTACATAGGAGGCAGTATTATAGAAGTTATATTCTTGTACATAGGAGGTAGTATTATAGTAGTTACAATATTGTACATAGGAGGCAGTATTATAGCAGTTATATTCTTGTACACAGGAGCAGTAGTATAGTTGTTATATTCTTGTACATAGGAGGCAGTATTATAGTAGTTATATTCTTGTACATAGGAGCAGTATTATAGTTGTTATATTCTTGTACATAGGAGGCAGTATTATAGTAGTTATATTCTTGTACATAGGAGCAGTATTATAGTAGTTACAATATTGTACATAGGGGCAGTATTATAGTAGTTATATTCTTGTACATAGGAGGCAGTATTATAGTAGTTATATTATTGTACATAGGAGCAGTATTATACTAGTTATATTATTGTACATAGGAGCAGTATCATAGTAGTTTTATTCTAATACATAGAAGGCAGTATTATAGTAGTTATATTCTTGTACGTAGGAGCAGTATTATAGTAGTTATATTTTTGTACATAGGAGCAGTATTATAGTAGTTACAATATTGTACATAGTGGCAGTATTATAGTAGTTATATTCTTGTACATAGGAGCAGTATTATAATAGTTGTAATCTTGTACATAGGAGGCAGTGTTATACTAGTTATATTATTGTACATAGGGGCAGTACTATAGTAGTTATATTATAGTCTATGTATATATATATATATATATATATATATATATACAGTACAGACCAAAAGTTTGGACACACCTTCTCATTCAAAGAGTTTTCTTTATTTTCATGACTATGAAGGCATCAAAACTATGAATTAACACATGTGGAATTATATACATAACAAACAAGTGTGAAACAACTGAAAATATGTCATATTCTAGGTTCTTCAAAGTAGCCACCTTTTTCTTTGATTACTGCTTTGCACACTCTTGGCATTCTCTTGATGAGCTTCAAGAGGTAGTCCCCTGAAATGGTCTTCCAACAGTCTTGAAGGAGTTCCCAGAGATGCTTAGCACTTGTTGGCCCTTTTGCCTTCACTCTGCGGTCCAGCTCACCCCAAACCATCTCGATTGGGTTCAGGTCCGGTGACTGTGGAGGCCAGGTCATCTGGCGCAGCACCCCATCATTCTCCTTCATGGTCAAATAGCCCTTACTTTCAAAGTTTTCCCAATTTTTCGTCTGACTGACTGACCTTCATTTCTTAAAGTAATGATGGCCACTCGTTTTTCTTTACTTAGCTGCTTTTTTCTTGCCATAATACAAATTCTAACAGTCTATTCAGTAGGACTATCAGCTGTGTATCCACCTGACTTCTCCTCAACGCAACTGATGGTCCCAACCCCATTTATAAGGCAAGAAATCCCACTTATTAAACCTGACAGGGCACACCTGTGAAGTGAAAACCATTTCAGGGGACTACCTCTTGAAGCTCATCAAGAGAATGCCAAGAGTGTGCAAAGCAGTAATCAAAGCAAAAGGTGGCTACTTTGAAGAACCTAGAATATGACACATTTTCAGTTGTTTCACACTTGTTTGTTATGTATATAATTCCACATGTGTTAATTCATAGTTTTGATGCCTTCAGTGTGAATCTACAATTTTCATAGTCATGAAAATAAAGAAAACTCTTTGAATGAGAAGGTGTGTCCAAACTTTTGGTCTGTACTGTATATATATATATATATATAGTAAAATGCTGGAACATAGGAGGTAGTATTATAACCAGTAATTAGTCACATAAAAGTATAACTTTGCTTAACCAACAGACATTGGCTGAAAAATCTGCATTAGTTCCATGTTGATTTGTTATTGATTTTGTTGCAGATTTTTTGCCTACATTTCTGAAGGGGAAAATTCACGGTGTATCCTTCCCATGGGAACATACCCTATGAATATAATAATAATGATAAACAACTCTTCTGCAACATCTAAATAAGTTACAAACAAGTAACTACAGATACTCTTTGTTCCTTCTTCATGCAACCAGCTGCTTTCCCTTTGCCACCTTTCTACAGGGTCACATGTTTCCAAAAAGTGCCAGGCACAGGGACTCTGTGATTTGCAATATATATATATATATATATATATATATACTATTTTCTTTACATAGTTTCAGACACATGTCCCCGGTAGAAAGTGCCAGCTAGATGGGCTGAGTTGGCTTTTATGAGATAGTCTAGTTTAATGGGGTCAGTCGTCCTCCAGAAGCTGGTTGGATGTGTAGGTAACGCCACTTTCTGATTTACTGCTATTGGTTGTTGTATTTCAGGCAGATTGAGTTTTATACAAATGTGAAACTAAGTGAATGATGGGCCGGGAAGTTGTACAATGACTTTTGTCACATATTGTGTGGCAGAGCTCCTTGTCTTATTCACTTCCTTCCCTAAATTTTACTGCTTTAATACTTTTGTGATCTTCTTCTAAAAGTACCTGGCAAATAAGGTTTATAAAATTTGACTGCTCCTCCAACTCACAAAAGTTTTATGTGTAAATCTATTGAAGACGTTTCTTACAGCATAAAAGAAAAATAAATCCTCTCGTCAAAACTTTTCTTGAACTTTTGTAGCAAAATCCTTTGAATGCAGTTAGAGGGTGCACAGACATAGATGAACTGGAGGTCTTTTCTTCCTTTTAATCTCCCCTTTTAATAGCTCCGAATTATTTGTTGTCAGGGATTTAGCCAAGAAACTGCAGTAGAGGGCAATTTATTGTCAGTCGGACCTGCTGGAACATTGCATTGAGCCTTCCGCTCACCAATCACTATGACGCCTCCTGTATTTGTATTCTGAGAATGTCTCCCTCTAATGTGGGTCACTCACTAATTACAGTTTGCAAGGTTTCCAAAAGTACAAAACGTATTGTGCTCGGGAGAGATTTTCAATACAGCGGGACACGCATATCATACAAACTCTTCAGCTTTCCATTCTGTTACAGTTCCTGGTTGATTAATGATGAATAAACAAGACTACAACTCTCAACAACATCAACTTAACCAGTGTTGGCTGTGATAGAGCTCATTCAACCAGACAGCTATGCAAATGTAGTATTCTAGGAGGAAATGATTAGTCTAATCCAAGCACATTCATAGCAGATATTTCCAAACGGTATTTATTCCCAGAATTATAGATGTAACAGTGCTGAATTCTTCATTCCTTTCCTCCCATTCTTCATTTCTTTTCTTTTCCTTCCCTCCTTCTTTTCCTCTTCTTCATTTCCTTCCTTTCTTGGGCTTCTTCCTTTCTTCTTCTTCCTTCTCTTCCCTTCTTCCTTTCCTCTCTTTCTTTTCCTTCCCTGCTCTTCCCTTCTTCCTTTCCTCCTCCTCTTACTTTCCTTTCCTTAACTTTCCTTACCTCTTCTTCCTTTCCTACTCTTCCTTTCCTTCCCTTCTTTCTTTTTCTTCTTCCTTTTTTTACCCTCTTCCTTCCCTTCTTTCTTTCCCTCCGTTTTTCCTTTCCTTTCTTTCCACTTCCCCCTTTCCCTTCTTTTCCCTTTCTTCTTTTCTTTTCCTTCCTTCCCCCTTCCTTCCTTTCCCAAGGTCCAATATAGACTTTAATGTGTATGGCTGTGTCTGTAAATGATCATTCACCAGATGATCGTTCATTCATTGGTTGTTCAGCCATCAACTTATTTCTATGTAATGTATAGGTTCCAAAACCCGACACCCCCATCTATTAGCTTTTTGAAGAGGCCACAGATATTATGCCTACTATTATTATTTATTATTAAAGCGTCATTCATTCTATAGCACTGTACATATAATAAGGGGTATACATACATAACACAGACAATTGCACTAAGCATGAACGAGATGAGTTACAAACTGGTACAGAAGGAGAGAGGGCCCTGCCCGTGAGGGCTTACAATCTACTTGGTATGGGAGAAGGACACAGTAGTTGAGGGTGAAGCTGGTCATGGCGGTATAGAGGCAGCAGGGTCACTGGTTGTAGGCTTGTCTGAAGAGGTGAGTTTTCAGGTTTCTTTTGAAGGATTCCACTGTAGGTGAGAGTGTGATATGTTGGGGTAGCGAGTTCCAGAGTATGGGGGATGCACGGGAGAAATCTTGGAGGCAAATTTGGGAAGAGGTGATAAGAGGAGAGAAGGAGGTATGATGAGGATCGGAGATTGCGTGTGGGGATGTATCGGGAAAGTAGCTCAGAGATGTATGGAGGGGACTGGTTGTGGACGGCTTTATACGTATTTGTTAGAATTTTGAACTGAATTGGCTGGGCAATGGGGAGCCATTGAAGGGATTGGCAGAGGGGAGAGGCAGAGGAGTAACAGGGTGAGAGGTGGACTAGTCGTGCAGCAGAGTTAAGGATAGATTGGAGGGGTGCGAGAGCGCTAGACAGGGGGCCAAAGAGGAGGATGTTGCAGTAGTGTAGGCGGGAGATGACAAGGGCATCTACAAGCATCTTTACAGACTCATGGTTGAGGAAAGCGGGGATGCAGGAGATATTTTTGAGTTGGAGGCGGCAGGTGGTAAAAAGGGCTTGGATGTGCGGTCAGAAGGAGAGGGCAGAATCCAAGGTCACTCCAAGGCAACGGACTTGGTTGACCGGGGAGAGTGTACAGCCATTGATTGTGATAGGTGTGTTGGGGGGGTTGAGCAAGATGGGGGAAAGATGATAAATTATGTTTTATCCATGTTAAGTTTAAAAAAGCGAGAAAAGTAGGAGGATATGGAAGATAGGCATTGTGTGATTCTGAATAGTAAGGTGTAGATGTCTAGACCAGAGAGGTAGATTTGGGGGTCATCATCATAAAAGTGATACTAAAAGCCATAGGACTCTATGAGCTGTCCCAGGCCAAAAGTGTAAATAGAGAAGGGCAGGGGTCCTAGGACAGCAACAGAGAGGGAATGATAAGACTAGTTGCTGTGAGAGTGGGAGACGCTAAGTGTCCGGTCTTTGAGGTATAATGTGATCCAGGAGAGGGCCAGGTCAGTGATGCCAAGAGATGAGAGAGTTTGTAAAACAGAAGGGAAAGGTCAAGGAGGAGGAGGACAGAGTAATGTTTTTTAGTTTTGGCTGTTAGCGGGTCATTGGTGACTTTGATAAGGGCAGTTTCAGTTGAGTGGTGGGGTCGGAAGCCAGATTGTAGTCTGTCAAAGAGGGAGTAGAAGGAGAGTACAGTTTAGAATGGACATGTTGTTCAAGTAACTTTGAGGAATATGGAAGAAGTGATATGGGGCAATAACTCGACAAAGAAGATGGGTCAAGTGAAGGCTTTTTGAGGATGGATGTAATGGTAGCATGTTTAAAACCAGATGAGAAGACATCAGAGGTTAGTGATAGGTTGACGAGATGAGTTAGGGATGGGATAAACACTGTGGTGAGGTTAGGGATGAGGTGGGATGGGATTGAGTTAAGTGCACAGGTGATGAGATGTTATCTGGAGAGTAGAGTGGAGAGTTTCTCTTCTGTAATGGTTGAGAAGTGGGTTTTGGGAGAGGAGTACTGAGAAGTTGTGTAGAGGGTCTGTGGGGACTGTGCACTGAAGCTTTCTCTGATGTTGACAATCTTTTGCTTGAAGTATGTGGCAAAGTCCTCAGCTGAGATGAGAGGTGAGGCGCTGGGGGACGGAGAAGAGACTTCAAAGTGTTATTGTTTAGGGTTGTGGGACAGAGAAGATATGAGAGATGAGAAGTAGGTCTGATTTGCATCAACAAGTGAGGAGTTGAAAATGATGAGGGATTGCTTGTATGTGTTAAAGTGATCCTTAGAATGGGATTTCTTCCATCGCCAATCTGCAACCCTGGAAGCTTGTCTGAGTTTTTTGGTCAGGTTGGTGTGCCAGGGTTGAATTGGATTTTTTGGGTTTTGTTGTTTGTGAGGGGGCAGAGCAGAGTCCAGAGCTGTACTTATTCTGGTGTTATATACAGTGGTGGCAGCATCTGCGTCCTGGAGGGAACAAATGGTAGAGAGTGGCAGAAGGGAGTCAGTAAGCAAGCGAAAGTCAAGAAGTTTAAGGTTCCTGCGAGGGTGTGTTAGCGTGTGGACTGTTGGAACAGCAGAAGAGATCAGTGAAGAGAAGGTGAGTAGGTTGTGCTCAGATAGGGGGAGAGGCGAATTAGAAAGGTTAGATAGGGAGCAGAGGTGGGTAAGGATCAGATCCAGAGTGTGAACATCTCTGTGGGTGGGAGTGGAGGACAACTGTGAAAGGCCGAAGGAGGAAGAGAATGATATAAGCTTAGAGGCGGCTGAGTGGCAAGTGTCAACTGGGATGTTAAAGTTACTCATGATGATAGTGAGGTGAGGATGTCAGCAGAAAGAAAGTGTAGGAGCCAGGTGTTGAAGTGGTCAAGAAAAATGGTGGTTAGGCCTGTAGGGCAGTAAATGACAGCTATTTGGAGGTTGGAGGACGAGTAGAGGCCAACGGTGTGTACTTCAAATGAAGTGAGCGTTATTGTGGGTTTTAACTTTCTTTATTATTATTCCAATATTAACAAACAATTTTATAAACACATATCAATATTAACATCATTTTCCAACCCAAAACCCCCTACCTAATTCCCTCCCCCTCCCATCCCATGATGTGTCCTACTTCTCCACCGGCCCTCCGTAACATGACCGCGGAATGATGGAGAAGGATGGAGAGCGGAGGGAGCTCTATAGATTCCATTCTCCCCAAATTCTACTCCATTTTATCTCAGTATCTCTTTGCTTATACAAAATGTATTCATATCTTGTTGGTATTTACCAAATTTAACCATGTATTAATACTAGGAACATCTCGCGCAAACCAAGAGCGTGCTATTAGGAGTCTTGCCAGAAACATTATTTTGAACAGAAGATTTTTTTTTATATTGGTGACAGCCCACCTTGGGAAGATCCCCCAATACCCAACATTCAGCAGTAAAAGGAATCCGCACATTCAGTTTTCTCTCTATGTAGTCGTGAATAGTCTCCCAATATTGTTTCAACTCTGGACAAAACCAGAACATATGCAAATAATCCGCATCAGGAACATCACACCTAGGACAATTAGAATGATTCCTAATACCACATTTATACCACATTTATTAAGCCAGAGAGGGGTAGCATAAAGTCTATGTAGAATATTAAACTGCACCAAAACGTGATTAAAATTATGTGATACCAGTTTTAGATCCTGAGCTAACTTCTCCTGATCCTCCAAGTGTGTCATTAAACATTTATTTTGCCAAGCCCTCTGTCCCGGGGACCAAATATCACTAAAT
Organism: Bufo bufo; assembly: GCF_905171765.1. Classification (NCBI taxonomy): domain Eukaryota; kingdom Metazoa; phylum Chordata; class Amphibia; order Anura; family Bufonidae; genus Bufo; species Bufo bufo. Next base: position 803,774,690 of record NC_053390.1, on the reverse strand, counting down.
CGTGCCGTAATTAAACTTTTATAAGGTTGAGAAATCTTCATCTTTTGCCCCAAGTTCTCTATCATTTCATTAAATTGTGTACAGGTGTTAATTTCCAGCCTATTTTTTTCTTTACTACTTAAAAGTGCCGATCTTAGCTGTAAATACCGAAACCATGATCATTTCTGTGATTTTTGTCTTTGTGATAATACCGTGAATGAAACAATATCCCCTCTTCCTACTAACTGTCACATATAAAATATTACCTTTTTGCCAATATAAATCTCTTCTTAATTCAACTAAAGTTTGCAAGTGCTTGTTGTACCACAACGGAGTACATCCAATTGAACCTTTCACTCCCCACCAAAGTCTAATCGAATACCATGACTTCATAAACAAATTCCTGGCGGATTTAAATTCTCTGTCGGAGTCGGTCAATTGATCAGACTCCAATAGCGTAAAAGAAATTGTCATATGGAGATCTATTCACTAAATACTTGCAGAATGGGCTATCAATCCACTCAAGGAAAAAACAGAACTGCGCGGCTAAGAAATAAACCCTGAAGGAAGGGAGATTAACTCCTCCTCTTTCCAAGGGCTTATACCAATAGTCTAATTTAAGTCTTACGCGTTTCCGCCCCCATAGTAAGTCCCTAATAATTATTTCTATTAATTAAAAAAATCTATCCCCAATCCAAACTGGAGAATTCTTGAAGACATACAATAACTGGGGGAGAATCACCATCTTAATTAGAGATACTTTATCAGCTTTCGATAGAGATAACCGGAGCCATGTTGTTATTTTTGACCTTTGCTTATTTATCAATGGAATCAAGTTAAGCGAGATGCAATCTTCCACCCTAGGAGAGATTGTAATACCTAAATACTCAAAAGACTCTGAAATTTTCAGTGTTCATAGGGGCCTCATTAGGGAGTAAAAGGTTATCTAAGGACATGATCCTATTATCCAAAGGCATGAGGGTAGTTTTTTCCCAGTTTACATCCAGACCTGAGACCTCTCCAAATTGATATATCGTTTGAATGATGTTCAACAAAGCAGATTGTGTCTGTTGAACATAAAATTAAATATCGTCTGCATAAAGATTCAGATTCAATTCCTAGTACCCCAAACCCCAGAATCCTAGAGTCCTGTCCAACTATAGCGGCCAAGGGCTCAATATAGATATCAAATAAAAGAGGAGAAAGTGGACATCCCTGGCGAGTGCCTCTAGTCATAGGAAAACTTCTTGTAAGATACTCATTTATATTCAATCTTGCGGTAGGAGATCTATACAGACGTTTTATCATACCAATAAACCTAGGGCCAAAGCCCATCCTATGAAGCACTCTTCACAGGAACCTCCATTTAACTCTATCGAAAGCCTTAGAGGCATCTATAGACAAAATAAATAGGTCTATATGTTCCCAAATCATTAGGGTCTTTACCCTTCTTTAATACCAATGTAATGACGGCCTCTGTCATTGTTTCTGGGCTTTATTGAATCAGAGAGAGTTTCCCACAAATAAGGAAGAATAGTCTCCCTATATTTACGATAAAACTCATATGGAAGTCCATCCATTCCAGTAGAAGAATTGCCTGACAAAATTAATCCGGTTATGAATTAAGACTGTAACTCCTCTGGAATAGCTAGTATTTGTAGAGTTGTAAACCTGTGTGGCCCATTTCCCCCCAAGTCGAACAATCGTATCCTGTGTGAAATGGGTTTCTTCTAGGCAGGCAATAGCTGGTAAATGTCTCCGTATCAAATCTAAGACCGCCTGCCTTTTTATCTTCTACACCAAGCCCCGAACATTCCACGTGAGTATTCTTGCTGCCATTACTTATTCTTAAAGTATCCAATTAATAAATTCCCCGAACTTCGCTCCGCTCCCCACCTCAAGTATAGACACATCATAGCCCAGCCTCCCCTCTGAACCCCCCTTCCCCCCACCCACGAACCCCGTGTCCCCCTTGCTCCATCACTAAAAGTGAACAGACCTCTTAACTAGGACCATCCCTCCCCCATTCCCTCAGCCAAACCTCCAAAAAACAGAAGTAAATAATACAGATTTTAAACATTGTTCCGATCTAACCAATCAGTGGCCGCTTCTGGAGTATCAAAAAAGAGCACAGTATCGTTGAACACAATCCTTAACTTGGCCGGATATAGAAAGGAGTACTTAATATCCTTGGTCTGAAGGCGTTTTTTAACATCCAGAAAAGTGCGCCTCTTATCTTGAACTTCTTTTGAGAAATCAGGAAAAAAAGAAAGTTTACATCCAATATACAAAATCAAAGGGGGATCTCGTGCTCGCCTCAGAATCATATCTCTATCAGAAGCGGCTAGCATCTTAATTATTACCGTCCTTGGCAGCCGCCCCGGAAGATGTTTACCCCCAGGAATTCGATGGGCCCTTTCAATTAAAAATAAGGATAAAAAATGTTCCTTCCCAAAATTATCAAAAATAATAGATTGTATTGTTCCTGCTAGATTTTTATCATCAGCATTTTCTGTTAGACCAATAATTCGTACATTACATCTTCTTGACCGATCTTCTAGATCAACCGTTTTTTTTTCCAGATAATTATAATCTATTTTTACTGTAGTGTTCTCCGCTTTTAATGCTTTCACTTCTTGTTCCAAGTTAGTCACTGTATTTTCTAATTCTTTAATTCTATCACGGATCTTTGTCAAATCATCTTTTATAATAAGGACATCTGTCTGAATTGACCCCAATTGAACAGCCATGTTTTGTATCGCTATTCAATTGTTTTTAACAATAGATAGAATTTCCTCTAATGGAGAGGAGTTGTCCATGGGCATCTCCCCATCTCCAATATGGGGGTCACCCTGAAATGCCTCCTCCGATCTATGTTCAGAAGTGTTTTTTTGATGAGTGAGCGTTATGGTGGGTGGCAGTGGAGTTGGGCTGTAGGAGCAGTTGTCTGATAGGAGAAGACCAACCTCTCCACCATGTTTGCAACTTGGGCTGGGGGTGTGAGTGAAATGAAATCGCTATAAGTGAGTGCAGCAGGGAAGGCAGTGTCAGAGGTTGTCAGCCATGTTTCTGTTAGCTACAATCTTGCATAGTATAGAATTCATCATCACATTGATTGTGGCCAGTGGGATCTAAACTGAAGAAAATTCTTGAGATCGATGACTATGTCCATTTTATATCTGCATCACAGATCACCTTGACAATGCTTAGGGTAGGTTAGATACTGACAACTAATTCACTGGGTCAAGCAAGCTAAGAAATTGTCACATGTCTACTACCATTTTGTAGTCCCAAGCGTAATTTTTTTTGTAATTCTACAGTAATACATATAAAAGAAAAAGAAAAAAGAATCGCTACAAATGTAGATTCATCTTCCACTGTATTATGGTTTTCAAAAAGCCAATCTTGGGCAATTGGCTCAATATTTTAGTTTTGATAGAGAGGGCATGACCCTGATTGTCTCAGAATTCTTGATATAAATTTTAGATATTGAAAGCACAGCCAGAAGAAGACAACTGAAAGCCTACACATTAGTCTACATGATCAGAATCGGAAACCTTTGGCTCTTGAGTTGATGACCACCATATTATGCCAACTGGGCAGCATGGTGGCTCAGCGGCTAGCATGGTTTCCTTACAAGCTGTGGTTTTGGGCTTGAATTCAATCAAAGGCAACATCGGCATGGATTTTTTATGTTCTCCTCATATTTGCTTGGTTTCCGCCAGACAAAATAAAAATAAAAATGATACTAATGGTTGAACCGATATAAGCGCCGACGATCTCTGTACTATTGTATGGGGAGATAATTCTTCTTTAGGTGGAAAAAGGACCATTGGCAGAATCATCAGCCTGTGAGTTGACAACCACCACCAAAACCATTTCACGAGGATGTAACACCACTTTGACTCAGTATGGCACACCCATGACTAACACTAAAAAGGACAATATAGAGAAATGTTATCATAAGGTTCCTACACAAGATAAATTAGTTTTACAAATTTGGAAAAGCATCACATTGTTTTCACGCAATACTTAAACTTCAAAGGGATTTTTTTACTGACTTGCCAAAAGCACAAAAGGGAACAGCTGTCAAAATATGGCTTAAGAAAAATCATTAATCTTATATTTTTCCTCAATAGAATAAAATAATCTGATCTAGAAGTAAGTGTTAGGAATCTTTGAGTAAACAGCAAATTGGAGTCAAAATCTGCTGAAGTGACATGTTTTCTTTGTATTTTTGGATAAATCTATGGGACAAAGCTATTTACTGACATGGCCAAAGGATATAGAACATAGTAATCAATAAGGTTATTCATGCCTTTGTCCAAAGATGAAGGCACAAGGCTGGACACAGCTGTTCGCACAAAATAGAGCAACTTGAAGATGAAATGATCTCCAAAAGGCATAAAGTTAAAGATGACACAGTCTCTTTGTATTTTAAGCAAAAAATATTTATTTCATCATTTACATTTTTAAAATAAGAAAAAAGGAAAAGGGCCTGAAGCAAAAGTTTGGGCACCCTGCATGGTTAGTACCTAGTAGCACCCCCTTTGGCAAGTATCACAGCTTGTAAACACTTTTTGTAGTCAGCCAAGAGTATTTAAATGGCCATCACAGTCTCCTGATCAGAACATCATTGAAAATCTGTGGATAGACCTCAAAAGAGCAGTGCATCCAAGACGGCCCAGGAATCTCACAGAACGGGAAGACTTTTGCAAGGAAGAATGGATGAAATCCCTCAAACAATCATTAAAAGACTCTTGGCTGGCTACAAAAAGTGTTTACAAGAAGTGCTACTTGCCAAATGGGGTGCTACTAGCTACCAACCATGCAGGGTGCCCAAAATGTTTGCTTTGGGCCCTTTTCCTTTTTTGTTATTTTGAAATTGTGAAAGATGAAAATAAAAAATTGTTTTCTTTTGCTTAAAATACAAAGGGAATGTGTCATCTTTAACTTTATGCCTTTTGGAGAATATTTCATCTTCAACTTGCTTAACTGTAACAGTAATTTTGACCAGGGGTGCCCAAACTTTTGCATGCCACTGTATGTTATCACTGGCCAATTGTCTGGCCCAATGAGATCAGATCCTCTCTTCTATATGTATAGGGCTGGCTGGACTAAAGGTGTCCATACACCATAAACTGCTGTTGGTCAAAATCTTGTTCAGATGACAGCTATCTCCTGACTCCTCCATAAATATACACGTTTAGCATGGCAACAGGTTTACATATATAAGGGTGCAAATTCATTTTAGGGGAAAGTTGACCATGCAATGTGTATAGGATCATCTTGGGGGAAGAAGGGTTTGCCATATCGGATTTCAAAATGCCTACTGTCTGGTTCTTCCCATTGTGACACTCTTCTGGCAGTGGCTTATTCTCCTCTCCCCACTGAAATTTTTTTTTTGATCAAGCCAAGTGTGCACATATATAGAGGAATAGCTGCCAGTCTAATAAGTGTTTGGCCGAAAGCTAAAGTCTAAAGTGCAGCTTTAGTCTAAAGTGCATCTCCTTCAGTATAAGTAGATATGCAACTTGACTTTGGGTTTTGGTTGCCATTTCTTGATGAATTAGTCCAAGAAAATCATTTGAAGCCCAAAACTATGACTTCCACTACTTCAATCCCATAAGACCAGGACTCATTTAATCAGACCATGTTATGTTTAGAACCCATGATTATTACTTGTCTACCTCCGGTGGCCCCAATGGTCACTAACGGTCTTGACTCACTGGAAGCTGAAATTTGAATGCAATTAGGACAACTTCTTGATAGAGTTCGTATGACCTTCACGTGCTTGTGTAGTTTCCTAGGTTCTCTAACGTTCTCCAGTTTCCCACCATAGTCTACAATAATTCCAAAAGTTTAATAAGTATACTATTAAACTGACTTTAGTCCGAGTGCAATGTGTATATCTAAAGGCTTATTTACACAACCTGATGTATGGGCCGATTTTCAGGAACGAAGGTTACTATGAATGCTCGTTCCCGATAATCGACCCCTCTAAAGGTGCCGCAGGTCACCCAATGAACGCTTCCTTCCTGACAATCATCTACTCATAGCCCCATGTAGATCCATCTTATGGCTAAAAGGGCTGCATGGCGGTGATACTCTTGTAGCCAAAGATCACAGCCTTGTGAAAATAATGTGCTTTGCAGAGCAATACAATGAAAGTGAAGAGGGTTGCATAGTGATTCAAAATTCTTCACAATCCAACAGCTGGTTTGGGTTTCTTGGCAACTTTTTCAGCAAATTGAATGTTTTCACCAAATTGCGTCACGGCGATTATGTTGCCATGTACAGTAGCATAGGATGCCGCACTTTTTGGCTGCACAACTTGTGGGGTGGCCAAAGCTGTCAGGTAAACCCAGCCTAAAAGTGGCCATAGTCATCAGATATTTCTTGGTAGAGCTAGTCAATTTTGGGGCCACTGAACAACAATCTGAGATTGTAGGTGGCTGGTTGATAAGAAATTGGGAGAAAAAAAATTACTCCAACAAGCTATTCCTTCCAACTCCACCATACACAAACACAATGGGTTTGGAGAAGTTTGGGTTGGGACTGAGGATTGGGTAGGCAGAAAAAAAGGGGATTTGTAGGTGTAGGGCCTTGAATTGGTGTTCTGGAAGTTGCCAGTGCATGCAGGTACAGGAGAAGGAAGGGGTTAAAATGACTGAGAAAGGTATTGAAAGGAATCCTGAGGGGGTAACATATTACATATGTAAACAAGAGAAGTAAGAATTCCAGATCTACAATAGAAGGGCGGGACCATGGCGTTACAATAAAAGCTTTACATCCATCCATCATTTCTCATAGGGAAGGCCAACAAATACAAGGAAACATCAACATAGCTATTGTCATCGAGCAATTAGTATTCAGTAACCAATAGTTTTATTAAATTGGATAGGAGGAAGTAGAATGCTTAAGGAAGACTGGCTTAAGCTGAGAGGAACCAAGAAGAACTTGTAAGATTCAACACCAAAACAGACTATAATGTCCATGAGGTCCCCATACATCCTCTATAGCCATTGGTCAAATGCTCATTTGGCCCACAGCTATCTATCTGGACAAGGAGAGGAGAAGGCCAGTGCTAGACATCTCTGGGCGCTTATCTCCTGGGAGAACAATCAACAAAGGATCGGGTGTTAAAATTCAAAAAGTCAATTCCATCACCAATGCCATGTGCCAGAGGAGAGTCAGAAGCCTCCAATACACATTAGATTCTCAATGACATGAAAACTGGGAGTTCAGCTAACAATGGTCTAATGTTTATGGGGGCCTACAGACATTAGAAGACCACTAGTGACGTGTCGCCTTCAGTAAATATTTGGATTACATATGAAATGACAAACCTGGTGCATTTATTCATATGACTATGTTCTGAGGTGCTGTTGCTCTGTAATTCTTACTAAAGGTTTATGAATGAATTTCCAACTAGGAGTTACTAGTTGGGAGGGGGGGCAGTTTGACCATGTCCAATCAGTACAGACAAGTTGTCCAGTTGTTATTTGAAAATTCTGTATCAGAACATCTCTGCATTTTAGGGGTTATACTTCTTGATGAGGTATAAGACTCTGCAGGTGGAATGTGATGTATGTTACAGATGACCATGTGTCATGTACAATTAAAGCGGTGTGATAAAAATATAATTGTCCCAGCAGATAACATGTACACCACGTTACGTTGAGGTCATCCTCCTCCTGTTTTTATCGTTGGCTTCCACAACCACAAGATATTTGGATAAAAAGCATTTCTCCAAACATCATGTTCAGAGTCAGACCGTCCCACCAGAGGACAGGAGGACTCATCAGTGGGCCCAGGTTCTGCCTTGATAACGAGGGGCCATACGGTCTAGCAGTGGGAAGTTTCATTTGATGCTCATTACAGTAGATGTCTGTTTGGAATTTGCCTAGAAGCCATCAATAACCGAAACCCAAGGAGCAAACTCAAACCAGCCAGTATTATTTAGTGGTGTATGGTGGTAATAGTAAGGAAATTAAACTATGTGGCTGTATTACATGGCAACTGTATGGCGGTATTAGTGGACCTTATACAGTCCCTGACAAAAAGTCTTCTTGCTTCTCTATTTTGTAGAAACTCCTGCTATTAACCTGGCTTTTAATTAATCAATTGGTGTTAGAAATAGCTCATATGAAAAGCTAAAGCCCTCCCAAATGATGTTTAATGCACTGAAATAAATTAGTTTCACTGAAAAAAGATTTATCATTTAATCAAGACAGAAAGGTCAAATTTTGGCAAGACAAAAGTTTTGTCGGCTATACAGAAATTGAACAACTTTACTGCAAATCCAAAAATATGTCAGCAAATTAAGTAGTGGTGCTGTGAGATCCAAATTTAATATCTTGTATGACTTCCATGAGCTTGAAGGACAGCATCCATGCGGTTTGGCAAGGATTCATACAATTTATTGATTAAGTCATCAGGAATAGCAAAGAAAACACTCATGCCTCCCAGAGTTCATCAATATTCTTTGGTTTCGTCTTCCATGCTTCCTCTTTCCTCCTACACCACATATGCTCAATGATGTTCATGTCCGGTGACTGGGCTGGCCAATCCTGGAGTATCTTGATCTTCTTCGCCTTAAGGAGCTTTAATGTGGAGATGAAAGTATGCGATGGAGCACCATCCTGCTGCAGAATTTGGCCTTTTTTATGGTTGGGAATGTAAGAGGTAGCTAAGATTTCTTGGTATTTTAGACTATTGATGTTGCCTTCCACCCTGCAGATCCCTCGCACACCCCCATACTGGATGTAACCGCAGACCATGATTTTGCCTCCACCAAACTTCACTGTTTTCTGGGTAAATCTCCGCTCCATGCGGGTTCCAGTAGGTCTCCTGCAATATTTGCGGCGACTGTGGTGTAATTCAACAGAAGATTCATCTGAAAAATCCTCCTTCTGCCACTTTTCCAGCGTCCATCCTTTTAGCAGGCTGTGGCCCTTGGGAAATGACACACGGTTTTTCAATTGTCTTTTGTTTAGTGCTGGCTTATGGGCACTGATTCGACCATGGAGGCCATTTCGAGACAGAATCCGACAAACTGTTCTGGTTGACACAGGGACTTCAGGTGACCAGGTCTCGTGGAGCTCTGCTGCAGTGGAAAATGGGCTGGCCTTGGATTTTCGAGCCAACAAGTGGTCCTCTCGAGAAGTTTGTCTTGCGGGGTCGGCCTGACCTGGCCTTGTCCAAAACGTCTCCAGTCTGTTCAAATCTTTTTTTTATCCTCTGAACTTGACGCTGAGACACATTGAAGGTGTCTGCCACATCAGCAGTGGATCTGGTCTTCAGCCTCTTGATAATCAACACTTTAGTCTCCGGGTGAATCTTAGGCATGTTTGCAGAGGTCTAGTTGCAGTTGATGTGAAGGTCTAGTGTACTGGGGTTCTTTTTATACACACTTGAGACCTAATTGATCCATTATGTGGTAATTATATGGCAGTATTATGTGGAGACTATATGGTGGTATTATGTTGAAACTATATGGCAGTATTATGTAGATACTAAATGGTAGCATTATGTGGTAATTATATGGCAGTATTATGTCGAGATTATATGGTGGTATTATGCTGAAACTATATGGCAGTATTAGGTAGATACTATGTGATTGAGTATGGGAACTATATGGCAGTATTATATAGGAATTATAAGGCAGTATTATGTGAAGACTATATGATAATCTGTGAAAACTATATGGTAGCATTATGTGGGAACTATATGGCAGTATTAAGCGGAGACTATATGGCAGTATTATGTAGCGACTATATGGTAGTATTATGTGGCAGCTTTATGGTAGTATCATGTGGCAGTATTATGTGGGGACTACTATATATGTATATACAATATAGTAGTATTATATATAATCTCTGTGTTAGTAGCGTGTGGAAATGATATGGCAGCATTATGTAGATACTATATTGCAGTATTATGTGTAAGCTTTAAGGCAGTATGATGTGGGAACCATATAGTAGTATTATATGGGAACTATACTGCAGTAACATATGAAAATTATATGGCATTGTTATGTGAAAACCATATGACAGCATTATGTGGAAACTAAATGTTAGTATTATGTGGATACTATATGGCAGTATGATCTGGGATCTTTAAGGGAGTATTATTTGGATGGATACATACTATTTGGGCATATGATAGATGGAAGCAAATCCAGCACATCCGGTTCATATAAAAATCTTCAGCTTTATTCCAAATATGTTAATAAGGTTGCAGCATGTACGCTTTAGGATGACATGTTTCGAACAGATAACTTCTTAGTCATGGCATGACTAAGAACCTAAGAAGCTATCTGTTCCAAACATGTCGGCCTGAAGCGTACATGCTGCAACCATTTTAATTAAAGCAGCTCTGAGGAGTTAAATACACTCATTCATGTCCTGAAGACACAGAACAGAACCTCCAGGACTGGGCTTAGGCCTCATGCACACAATCCTATGTATTTTCTGGCCCTCAAACCGCGGATCCGCAAAATACGGATACCAGCCGTGTGCATGCTGCATATTTCTAATAGAACTGGCAATTATTTTTGCAAAACGGACAACAGGACATGTTTTAGAGAATCTGTAACTGGTCAGGTCTAGAGAACCACACAAAGTGCATAAACTTCATGATAAGGTCAGAGCAGAGATCACGGGACCATCTTATAAGGACTTGCATGCCTCCTTGGACTGTCCGTAAGATCACTGCATAACATTGCAATTTTTTGTATCCATCTCGTCAATGAGCCTTAAAGGAAATGTCCACTTTTAAACACCAAGTCAATTTTTGCTTCAAAACTGTGCCCCGATTAATTTTCTAATATATCTTTATAGTGGTCTGAGCTCCGAATCACCGACATTAACATGTATGACTGCAGTCACCACTAGGGGAAGCTTGAGAGTTTATTGCCTACTGCAATGTACATTCAGTATACAGTAAGCTCCATCTAGTGGTGGCAGCTGACATCTAGAATGTTATCATTTAACTCTATGTCCATACAGGGGGAAAAGCTGCTCCATATTAATAAGATGGGGCTCCGACTGCTACAGAAATATACAGTTGCAAGAAAAAGTATGTGAACCCTTTGGAATGATATGGATTTCTGCACAAATTGGTCATAAAATGTGATCTGATCTTCATCTAAGTCACAACAATAGACAATCACAGTCTGCTTAAACTAATAACACACAAAGAATTAAATGTTACCATTTTTATTGAACACACCATGTAAACATTCACAGTGCAGGTGGAAAAAGTATGTGAACCCCTAGACTAATGACATCTCCAAGAGCTAATTGGAGTGAGGTGTCAGCCAACTGGAGTCCAATCAATGCGATGAGATTGGAGGTGTTGGTTACAGCTGCCCTGCCCTATAAAACACACACCAGTTCTGGGTTTGCTTTTCACAAGAAGCATTGCCTGATGTGAATGATGCCTCGCACAAAAGAGCTCTCAGAAGACCTACGATTAAGAATTGTTGACTTGCATAAAGCTGGAAAGGGTTATAAAAGTATCTCCAAAAGCCTTGCTGTTCATCAGTCCACGGTAAGACAAATTGTCTATAAATGGAGAAAGTTCAGCACTGCTGCTACTCTCCCTAGGAGTGGCCGTCCTGTAAAGATGACTGCAAGAGCACAGCGCAGACTGCTCAATGAGGTGAAGAAGAATCCTAGAGTGTCAGCTAAAGACTTACAAAAGTATCTGGCATATGCTGGCATCCCTGTTAGCAAATCTACAATATGTAAAACACTAAACAAGAATGGATTTCATGGGAGGATACCACAGAGGAAGCCACTGCTGTCCAAAAAAAACATTGTTTACAGTTTGCACAAGAGCACCTGGATGTTCCACAGCAGTACTGGCAAAATATTCTGTGGGCAGATGAAACCAAAGGTGAGTTATTTGGAAGAAACACACAACACTATGTGTGGAGAAAAAGAGGCACAGAACACCAACATCAAAACCTCATCCCAACTATGAAGTATGGTGGTGGGGGCATCATGGTTTGGGGCTGCTTTGCTGCGTCAGGGCCTGGACAGATTGCTATCATCGAAGGAAAAATGAATTCCCAAGTTTATCAAGACATTTTGCAGGAGAACTTAAGGCCATCTGTCCACCAGCTGAAGCTCAACAGAAGATGGGTGTTGCAACAGGATAACGACCCAAAGCATAGAAGTAAATCAACAACACAATGGCTTAAACAGAAAAAAATACACCTTCTGGAGTGGCCCAGTCAGAGTCCTGACCTCAACCCGATTGAGATGCTGTGGCATGACCTCAAGAAAGCGATTCACACCAGACATCCCAAGAATATTGCTGAACTGAAACAGTTCTGTAAAGAGGAATGGTGAAGAATTACTCCTGACTGTTGTGCACGTCTGATCTGCAACTACAGGAAACGTTTGGTTGAAGTTATTGCTGCCAAAGGAGGTTCAACCAGTTATTAAATCCAAGGGTTCACATACTTTTTCCACCTGCACTGTGAATGGTTACATGGTGTGTTCAATAAAAACATGGTAACATTTATATCTTTGTGTGTTATTAGTTTATGCAGACTGTGATTGTCTATTGTTGTGACTTAGATCAGATCACATTTTATGACCAATTTGTGCAGAAATCCATATAATTCCAAAGGGTTCACATACTTTTTCTTGCAACTGTAGTAGGAAATGTACGTTCAGGGTATTCAGGGGTGGATATTCCCTATAAGAAATACTGTATTGTGTAAATATAAAATCCAGCATATTTTTGTATCCGTGCTATAAGGCCATTTGCAGTCAGTAAAATTCTGCTTCATAGAGTTGATATAACGTGATGCCAAGTCTTAATGTAACGTCAGTAGCTCCCGCGCGTTTCAGATGTTGTCTACACTCCAGATCCGGCAGCGCCCCTTTCAACAATATGTCATCTCAGCTGTGATATATACGGTGCAGGGAGAGGAGATAGTCTGTGGTTATGCTGCCATATGAAAGCCTTCCCTCACAGAAGCCAGACAGATGTGTCCCATGTCATTATTATCCAATCAATTATCAGCCGACGACTCAATGGAGACGATTACAGGGAACGAGCCTCGTCAGCTGCCAGGCCGAGGATGGGATCCAGGCAGCCGGAGCTGAGCCTCGGCTTACTGATTGTTTAAAAAAGGGAATTTATTACAGATCCAATCTTAGTTTTAGAAATCAAAGGTATTAAAATAAAGCCCCGTCTTCCTAATATACTTTGGATGGAATTTATTAAAGGAGTTATACTATGAAAAGTATTCTACAGTTTTCAAACCAGCACCTGGATCTCAATACTTTTGTAATTTAATGTATCTAAAAATTTTAGTTATTCAATAAAATGTATCTGTATAGCGCCACCTGCTGTTTGTTCTTTTCCTTATTTATCTGTCCACCTCACTAAGGGTACTTTCACACTTAAACGTTAAACGTTTCCGGTATTGAGTTCCGTCCTAGGGACTTAATACCGGAAAAAAACTGATCAATCCGTTCAGGATGCATCAGGATGTCTTCAGTCACTATATAGTTTTTGGATTTTTTTTTCCGTCCAAAATTCCGGAACACTTGCCTGAATGCCGGATCCGGCATTATTTTCCATTGAAATGCATTAATGCCAGATCCGGCCCCAAGTGTTCTGGAAAAACGTATCCGATTTTGCGGTCTGCAATGCATTTGTGAGACGGATCCACAAATGGTATCCGTTTGCATACAGATTGTCGGATTCGGCAGACAGTTCCGGTGACGTAACTGCCTGCCGGAATCCAGCAACGCAAGTGTGAAAGCACCCTAAGGTGGTCGTACGCACTAAGTTTAAATTTCCAACTGTGGCAGTTATGGGGAGAGGGAGAGCTGCAGCCGAAAGGACATGTACCTGAGAAAGCACATGCCCCCTGATCTGCCATCTTGAAATAAATCTAGCAGAGCAATTAGGGCAATGAATGGGGTACTGGGCTGGTTCTAGTGTTGTTAGAAAGAGATTGGCATATGAGCTGATTTTTACTTTTACATCAATCATGGCATAACCCCTTTAAGACTGGTGTTTCATAGGGAGGGCTCAAAGCTAAAGTGCAGTAGAAGGTGCCAAATGTATGAAAAGGCTCATCTACCAGAAATTGAAATCAAGGTCTGCCTTGAGTAGGAGGAGCTCGAATTTGCACCACTTTCTGGTGGTAAAACTGCCGGTCATGGGAGGAACCACCCAGTCCCTCGAAATTATGCCCATTTTTTGCACCAATTTTGAACAGTAGTGAGAGGTGTGAAATTATAGGGCTAATGTGGTGACCCCAACTGATTGGTGTCCCCCTAATTAAAGGGGATAGGCATGTGGCTATGTATTGTACAACCCATTACCTTCAGAAGTATCAAATATGGCCATATGCATATGTTCACCCTGTATTGCAATGAAGAGGCTGCGATGCACCAAAAACAAGAGTTGCTTACTCTTCATTCTGCTGACCTATGTATACACTGAGAGCCTAACCTAAGGATAGTCCATTGAGGCACAATCCCAGAATGCATGGTGCTGTGTCTGGTAAACAATAAAAGTGATAGACAATCAAAACTATAGTCCCAGAAAATCCATCTACTAAAAGGTTGAAACTCAGGAAGAAATTATTTAACCAGTGCAAACACAAGATGTGATCCTTTTAAAGAAGATGGTTGACTTCAAGATTAAATCCATTTAACAAACCATGGAAAATCCAGGTAATGTCCTCTTCTATGGTTAGTAAGTATAGGCTTGGTCTTGGTCATGCTTTTCTTGTTGAAATAAACCCATCATCCTGGCTTACTATGCTTCTTGCCAAGCCCTTGGCCCTTTAAGGTGTAACGACCACTACATTTGAACACCTGACCAAATCTGTATCTAAAATTCAAAACTATACCATGAAAATTAATTAGATTACTCTGTAGGGAAGATCCTTCTTCATGAAACAATCAACAGAGATCCAAATGGTGGAACCTCTGCTGGTACTGCTGGTGGAAGATGTCCACGTCTCCCATGTAGACCTGTCCTGTTAAGACAACCACTGCCCATTATGTTATGCATTATATGTTTGTCTATTATTTTGAAGGTTGTTGTCAACATGATTTATGTAAAATTGGTCATACAGAGGAAGAGGCCTCACCAATTCCATCTGGCACACCATCATCAAGTCCTCTAAGCACCAACGACTGTTTGAGAGGATAGGGGGCATATATCTTTTTTTTTACGAAATTAGTTTTGAAAACTCTCTTTGTATGGTAAGTGGTTATGACTTGCTATCTTACATAACAGTTGCACGAAAAAGTAAGTGAACCCCTTGGAATTAACTGGATTTCTGCATGGATTACCAATAAAATGTGGTCTGATGGTGCTCCAACTCCATTAAAGGCACACAAAGCCTGGTTACTAACAAATTTGTCCTTTTGTTTTTGTAGGAAAGACTGGTTAGGGTGAACCATACCTTGATGCAAACAACTTTCAGAAGACCTCAGAAGACGTGTTATAGTGATGCATGATGGTGGAAAAGGCTAAGAAAAGCTGGAGACCTCAACGTAGATCAATCCATGGCTAGACAAGTTATCTACTAATGGAGAAAACTCAATACTGCTGTGAATCCATTTAGGAGCTGGTGTCCTGTTAAGAAGACTCCAAGATCCTAATGGGCAATCCTCAAAGAGGTGAGAAGAAACCCAAAGGTAACAAACACCAAAAGACGTACAGAAGACTTTACAAACTGTAAAAACCTGTTCACGTGTCTACTATTGTAAAACAAGAATAGTGTTGATCATGGGAGGGCACTTCGAAGGAAGCCTCTGCTGTCCAAATAGTATTTGATCAAGTTCATGACTCTATTACTGCGTACTGGTTGTGTCTCACCTTTAGTGTTGACCACTAGCTTGTTTGACTACACTCCGGTATCCCTGGCTCATTACCGTAGCCTCCCCATTATAACCTGAACTTCACCCCATTCCTGTTATATCTGGTTTCACCTCAGCTAGATGTTATCTGGGATACCAAACACTGGCTTATTAGGGCACCATTGTCCTGGGGCCAGCTGAGACACTAGTCTAAGTGAAATCATGGTAAAGTAGGTGAATTGGCCATCCATTAGATTTTTTTCCCTGGGTATTAGAAAAACAAGACTAGTTCCTTTAGAAAAATCTGCAGCAGCTCTAGTTTTCCTTGCCAAATTAAGGAGAACATCTGTTTTAGGCTTCATGCAGCGGGTCCGCAATATGTGGGCACCGGCCGTGTGCTCCCCGCATTCACACATGTTCTATTTTTTTGCTGTGCGGACAGATCATGGACCCATTCAAGTTGAATGGGTCTCGAATCGATCCATCCCGGCCGCTGCACAGTCGTTGCCTGTGCACACAACGGCCGTGTGCATGAGGCCTTAGGATGAAGATTCTCGTTAGAGTATTCTCATTGAACTTAATTTGCCCACGTGTATTGCTTGAGACATCAAAAATGATATTACATATTGCAGAATATTTTTCTCTGTCTCCAGAGGTCACATTCTCTGTTCACAGTGCAAGAAAAAACAAATTGTGAAGTTAGGAACACAAATGATGGAACGTCAAGGAACTACATGGTAAAGCGACAGTGGAAATGAGCAGAGGCTACGATGCTAGCAGAGCATATGAATAAGCTGGATGACTTGGATGATAATTAGATCATTGCATTCTGCTAGACAAATGTGAGTTTCCAAATATAATCCCATTTAACGGAGTAAGGCAGGTCGTACATTAGCGATTTCAGGCGGACGTTTTCTGAATGACCTCCTGTTCATGGTTGCTCCGTGATTCAGGCTGTCATTCAGGATGAAGATACCATAAGTTAAATCGACAGATCCATGTTGATAAGAATACACTACAGGAAAATGAGTGAAAAACACCTGAAAAATGTAAAGTATATACTGCTAGTGGTGCTTGGTCAATGATCACACAACCAAGGTGGTGCCCGTTTTATTTTGGTATCTGCAGAAGGGTATATGATGAGGCAGGGTCACATCAATATTGGGTGGCATCTCCCCTAGCTGCGATATAGTCTGCAAGTCTGGCATGGTAATGGTCATACAGACGATGGATATATTCTGATGCAGCCATCAATGGTGTTTAGTGATGAAAGCAGGTTCTGCCTTGGTGCTAATGATGGCCACATCAGAATTTATAGGACGGATGGACCTACTGCCATCATGCATAGTGTGGAGACACACAGGACAAACTCCAGATGTCACGGTGTGGGGTGCCATTAGCTACCATGGCAGCTCCAGTCTGGTATTCACAGAGGAAACATTGACCAGTCTTTGGTATGTCCAGGACATTGTGGAAAGAGGCCTACTGACTTTTTTGACTCAGTTAGAAGACATGGTGTTCCAAAGAGATAACACCTTCCACACATTGCCCATGCTGCATAATGTGCTCTTCAGGGTATCGAGCAGCTCCACTGGCCAGCTTCGTCAGCAGATCTCTCCCCCATCGAAAATGTCTATGACTGAGTTGGGCAACAGATCTCTCCTGGACAACAGCCAACAACCACCTTGGCTGAACACCTTGGGTTCAGGTTCAAAAAGCTTGGCATGTCATACCACAGGAAGATATCCATCATCTGTTTGACCATTACCATACCAGAGTGGCAGCCTGTAATGCAGCTAGGGGAGATGCCACCCAGTATTAGGGTCCATTCACACGTCCGTAGAATGTGTCCGCACCCGTTTTGTAATTATCCGGAACGGGGGGGGGGGGGGGGGGGCCATTCATTCTCTATGGGGCAGGGATGCTGTCCGCATCCGCATTTCCAGAGTGCGGCCCCGAACTTCCGGTCCGCGGCTCAGAAAAAAAAATGGAACATGTCCTATTCTTGTCTGCAATTGCGGACAAGAATGGGCAGTTCTACGGGGGTGCCGGCCGGGTGTATTGCGGATCCGCAGTACACTATGGACGTGTGAATGGACCCTTAATGTGATCCTGCCTCAACATATACAATGCTGAAGACCCTAGGTGCACCACCTTGGTTGTGTGACGATTGACCAAGCACCACTAGCTGTTTATACTTGGTTAATCTCAGCTCAATCACATTAAGTTTTCCAGGTTCTTTCTTCCTTTTCTGGTACTGTATATAATCTTGCGGTAATCTTGCGGAGACCTTTTAGGCTAACGGAGAAAACACAGCGCCACCTGGTGGCCCCTGTACAATGAAAAAAGATGCATTTTATGCCCTAAACATTACATTTTTCTCAGAACATCAGCCAATGATAAAATGGTAAGAAGAACTATGAGATATCTGATCGTTTTTGTTCCTCTTGAGAATTGCAGCCAGAGGTGTACTGATACATAAAAGTTTAGAAAGGTGTATTGGTCTTGAGTTACCGCCCTCTGATAGCCCAGAGCAAGGTTGTTCTCAGACGCAGGTGAAAGGGATTTTCTGGTTACGTTTTTTTAAGTTTGAGACAACGCAATGGCAGGATCTGCATGCGGATTACCCCTAATTGCTGGTCTGCATCTCTATATACCAATGTTTCAAATTAGAGCATATCCCTATGTAGATATGAGCCACACCAGGCATGGACACCCTTAAAGGGGTTGTCCCTCCATAACAACTTATTACCTAGCCACAGGTGATCTCTTAATCACTGAAGGCCATGAGAATGGAGCACCTGTGCTTTAATGGAGCAGTGGTCATTCACTCTCTAGACCGCTAACAGGCACAGCCAAGGGCTAGCCGTGTAGAAATTAAAGGGGTTCTGCAGTTTCTTTAAACTGATGATCTATCCTCTGAATAGATCATCAGCATCTGATCGGCGGGGGTCCGACACCCGAGACCCCTGCCGATCAGCTGTTTGAGAAGGCAGCGGCTCTACAGCAGCGCCACGGCCTTCTCACTGTTTACCGCTGGCCCAGTGACATCACGACTAGTATCAACTCACCTGGGCGGGGCTAAGCTCTGTTCACTTGAATGAAGCTTAGCCCCGCCCACGCTAGTTGATACTAGTCGTGACGTCACTGGGCCAGCGGTAAACAGTGAGAAGGCCGCGGCGCTGCTGGAGCGCCGCTGTCTTCTCTAACAGCTGATCGGCGGGGGTCTTGGGTGTCGGACCCTCGCCGATTAGATGCTGATGATCTATCCAGAGGATAGATCATTAGTTTAAAAAACTGCAGAACCCCTTTAAATGGAGCGATAGAACGAATGCTCAAATGTCCGGTGCATAAGTGATACCTTTCTTTGCGGTGGGACAAACCTTTTAAAGGGGTTGTCCAAGACTGTGATATCAATGGCCTATCCTCAGGATACATCATCAATATCTAATTGGCGGGGTCCAAATCTAAGCTCTCCGCCGATCAGCTCTTTGAAGAGGCGGCAGCACTCCGGTGAGCACTGCAACCTCTTCCTAGGCCAGTGATGTCACATTCATTGGTCATGTGACCTGGGGGAAGTTCAGTTCCATTCAAATGAATAGGCTGCAATACCAAGTACAGCCACTATAAAATGTATGAAGCTGTGCTAGGAAAACTGTTAGGAGGCCCCAGCCCTTAAAACAGCTGGTCGTTGGGGGTGCCAGGAGCCCACCAATCAGATATAAATGACTTCCTGAGGTTAGGCCATCAAGATCAAGATCCTGGACAACCCCTTTAAGTCAGCTAATTACATCAGCAGCAGCTACACCAACTACATTGTATCAGTCTGAAGGTAAAGATCCTTTAAACCTTCCCTGTGTGCATGTCCTTTAAAGGGAGTCTGTCACCTTTATGCAAACAAGGTTTTAGGTGCACAGTGGGCGGGGCCACTCTGCTCAATGCACCCGATGTCGCCTAGGTCATCAAAACCTCTTGTAAAATCTCAAACAGTGTCAGTTAAACAAGAGGATAGTCACTGTACGGTGTTACTAACGAAGAGTTGGAGAGCCAAGAGGAACAGCCCCGCCCACAGTGCACCGAAAATTTTACTTGCATACTTGGCGATTTGCATAGCTTGAAATAAATTTTCGAGTTGACCGACTACTTTTAAGGCCGTCATAGGGTTTGGTATAAATCCGTGCATAATAATGTATTTTCCTTAGTTCCCAGTTCATCACAATCCATTGTTTTGCATCGCATTACTAAATCCTGCCGAAAATAGAAATGCAGCCGTTTATATGCAAGAGAGGAAATCTATTAGCAGAATGTTTATTTCCCGGTTAAGAGGACAAGTGTAGACCGTACACTGGCTGCCCTGAATAAGACACCGGCGGAGCGCAGCCTCGTAATTGTTCACAATTGTTACCATGTGCTAGAAAACACGATATAAACTGATGTGGCAAAGCAAAACACAACAAAATAGCTCTCAATCACAGGGATTTAGGAAACATGTCCCGGATACTGATACCAATCACTGCAATCACGCAATCTGCGGTCTGTAGAAGTACGCTCTGGCGATGCACACGAGACTGCAAATATACCGCAGACAGTTCATTTATCAACTGCACTGAAGAGCAATCTCAATCTCAGAGGGAACCAGTGATATAGTAGTTATATACCTGTACATAGGAGCAGTATTATAGTAGTTATATTCTTGTACATAGGAGCAGTATTATAGTAGTTATATTCTTGTACATAGGAGGCAGTATTATAGTAGTTATATTCTTGTACATAGGAGCAGTATTATAGTAGTTATATTCTTGTACATAGGAGCAGTATTATAGTAGTTATATTCTTGTACATAGGAGGCAGTATTATAGTAGTTATATTCCTGGTCATAGGAGCAGTATTATAGTAGTTATATTCCTGGTCATAGGATCAGTATTATAGTAGTTATATTCTTGTACATAGGAGCAGTATTATAGTAGTTATATTCCTGTACATAGGAGCAGTATTATAGTAGTTATATTCCTGTACATAGGAGCAGTATTATAGTAGTTATATTCTTGTACATAGGAGCAGTATTATAGTAGTTATATTCCTGTACATAGGAGGCAGTATTATAGTAGTTATATTCTTGTACATAGGAGCAGTATTATAGTAGTTTTTTTCTTGTACATAGGAGCAGTATTATAGTAGTTATATTCTTGTACATAGGAGCAGTATTATAGTAGTTATATTCTTGTACATAGGAGGCAGTATTATAGTAGTTATATTCTTGTACATAGGAGCAGTATTATAGTAGTTATATTCTTGTACATAGGAGGCAGTATTATAGTAGTTATATTCTTGTACATAGGAGGCAGTATTATAGTAGTTATATTCTTGTACATAGGAGGCAGTATTATAGTAGTTATATTCTTGTACATAGGAGGCAGTATTATAGTAGTTATATTCTTGTACATAGGAGGCAGTATTATAGTAGTTATATTCTTGTACATAGGAGGCAGTATTATAGTAGTTATATTCTTGTACATAGGAGGCAGTATTATAGTAGTTATATTCTTGTACATAGGAGGCAGTATTATAGTAGTTATATTCTTGTACATAGGAGCAGTATTATAGTAGTTATATTCTTGTACATAGGAGCAGTATTATAGTAGTTATATTCTTGTACATAGGAGCAGTATTATAGTAGTCATATTCTTGTACATAGGAGCAGTATTATAGTAGTTATATTCTTGTACATAGGAGGCAGTATTATAGTAGTTATATTCTTGTACATAGGAGGCAGTATTATAGTAGTTATATTCTTGTACATAGGGGGCAGTATTATAGTAGTTATATTCTTGTACATAGGAGCAGTATTATAGTAGTTATATTCTTGTACATAGGAGCAGTATTAAAGTAGTTATATTCTTGTACATAGGAGCAGTATTATAGTAGTTATATTCTTGTACATAGGATCAGTATTATAGTAGTTATATTCTTGTACATAGGAGGCAGTATTATAGTAGTTATATTCTTGTACATAGGAGGTAGTATTATAGTAGTTATATTCTTGTACATAGGAGCAGTATTATAGTAGTTATATTCTTGTACATAGGAAGCAGTATTATAGTAGTTATATTCCTGTACATAGGAGCAGTATTAAAGTAGTTATATTCTTGTACATAGGAGCAGTATTATAGTAGTTATATTCTTGTACATAGGAGCAGTATTATAGTAGTTATATTCCTGTACATAGGAGCAGTATTAAAGTAGTTATATTCTTGTACATAGGAGCAGTATTATAGTAGTTATATTCTTGTACATAGGATCAGTATTATAGTAGTTATATTCTTGTACATAGGAGCAGTATTATAGTAGTTATATTCTTGTACATATGAGCAGTATTATAGTAGTTATATTCTTGTACATAGGAGCAGTATTATAGTAGTTATATTCTTGTACATAGGAGCAGTATTATAGTAGTTATATTCTTGGACATAGGAGCAGTATTATAGTAGTTATATTCTTGTACATAGGAGGCAGTATTATAGTAGTTATATTCTTGTACATAGGAGGCAGTATTATAGTAGTTATATTCTTGTACATAGGAGCAGTATTATAGTAGTTATATTCTTGTACATAGGAGCAGTATTATAGTAGTTATATTCTTGTACATAGGAGGCAGTATTATAGTGGTTATATTCTTGTACATAGGAGCAGTATTATAGTAGTTATATTCTTGTACATAGGAGCAGTATTATAGTAGTTATATTCTTGTACATAGGAGCAGTATTATAGTAGTTATATTCTTGTACATATGAGCAGTATTATAGTAGTTATATTCTTGTACATAGGAGCAGTATTATAGTAGTTATATTCTTGTACATAGGAGCAGTATTATAGTAGTTATATTCTTGGACATAGGAGCAGTATTATAGTAGTTATATTCTTGTACATAGGAGGCAGTATTATAGTAGTTAAATTCTTATACATAGGAGACAGTATTATATTATTTATATCTTTGCACATAGGAACAGTATTATAGTAGGTATATTCTTGACTGGTTGAAATTGGCAAAATCGACTGCCTTTTTTTGGTGGCAGGCAGCATAATGGGGGAAGTGTTTAGAATTTTTCAAACCGAATTACCATACAATTGCCTTGTTCTCTGTGGCACTGAGATAAATTTGAACAGTGTCTTGAGTTACCTTTATCCTGTTTAGTCTGTGTATTACTGGCTTTATTGGCTGATATATGCTGTCGTTAGTGACCCTTATCTGTCTGGATTAGGCCATAAACTTGATACAATGAAAAGTCTTTCAGTGGATGGAGCCAGTCTAATGTCATTCATGGACTGGGTAAACACTAGGTGTTACCATGTTAACACATCATTGAGGAATTTTGGTGTTTCTTAAAAATTTTACAAAAAAAAAAGTAGTTTTCAAGTAAATAAAAACATGACTTTACAGTTGTTTTCTGGAACATTCTGTGGACATTTATAAGGTATATGTAGAGATTGCTTCCAAGTTACCCCTTCATTTCCTGGCATTACTTTTGTGTTTTTCTGATACCAACCAGTATAGGTGCTATTGCCTTTAGGAGTTACCCTCTGCTGTCAAAAGGTGTGTTTTGGGGGGTCAAATAATGGTAAATAATGTAAAACGTTTAATATTTGAAATTTAAGACAATGATGATTTATAATATCATTATACTGCCTGATACTAGAATTCACTATACATAAGAACATGCAGCAGATGCTAAAGTCCTCAATGGAGTTGTTCAAATATACTAAAAACCCCCAAACGGGGTGAAATAAGATTGTATACGTAACTCCTAATCCCCCATGTTCCCAGTGCTGCCGCAGTGGTCATTAATGTCTTCAGTCTGTGTTTATAGACTTAGCTGTATACAGCATTTTACCACAGCAGTCAATCACTGGCCTTACGGGTATACGACGCAACCTCTTTAATGATGCCATAAATCTCTACTTTCGGCCAGCCATGGCTGAAATTGTCCAACCTGACAGATCAAATTCTCAGCAGAGGGAAGTCTGCCTTCAGCCTTCTGTTCGTTGTTCAAAATAAAGTTGGCCAAAATGGGATAATTGCTATAAACTGAAGTAGCAATGGTACACTATGAAGCCTGAAGGACAGGAGATGTGCGGCTTTGTAGGGGTAGTAGTAGCGGCGGCAGTAGCAGCACAGTATGGAACAGATAACATAGAAACATAGAAACATAGAATGTGTCAGCAGATAAGAACCATTTGGCCCATCTAGTCTGCCCAATATACTGAATACTATGGATAGCCCCCGGCCCTATCTTATATGAAGGATGGCCTTATGCCTATCCCATGCATGCTTAAACTCCTTCACTGTATTTGCAGCTACCACTTCTGCAGGAAGGCTATTCCATGCATCCACTACTCTCTCAGTAAAGTAATACTTCCTTATATTACTTTTAAACCTTTGCCCCTCTAATTTAAAACTGTGTCCTCTTGTGGTAGTTTTTCTTCTTTTAAATATGCTCTCTTCCTTTACCGAGTTGATTCCCTTTATGTATTTAAAAGTTTCTATCATATCCCCTCTGTCTCTTCTTTCTTCCAAGCTATACATATTAAGGTCCTTTAACCTTTCCTGGTAAGTTTTATCCTGCAATCCATGTACTAGTTTAGTAGCTCTTCTCTGAACTCTCTCTAGAGTATCTATATCCTTCTGGAGATATGGCCTCCAGTACTGCGCACAATACTCCAAGTGAGGTCTCACCAGTGTTCTGTACAGCGGCATAAGCACTTCACTCTTTCTACTGCTTATACCTCTCCCTATACATCCAAGCATTCTGCTGCCATTTCGTGCTGCTCTATTACATTGTCTTCCCACCTTTAAGTCTTCTGAAATAATTACTCCTAAATCCCTTTCCTCAGATACTGAGGTCAGGACTGTGTCAAATATTCTATATTCTGCCCTTGGGTTTTTACGCCCCAGGTGCATTATCTTGCACTTATCCACATTAAATTTCAGTTGCCAGAGTTCTGACAATTCTTCTAGTTTTCCTAAATCCTTTTCCATTTGGCGTTTCCCTCCAGGAACATCAACCCTATTACATATCTTTGTGTCATCAGCAAAAAGACAAACCTTATAAGGCAGTAGATATGCTCCTGTGCAATTGTCAGACATGTCAGAGCTTTTTGTGAAAATCCTCATGGATCCATGCCTCTTTCTTTTTCAGAAATGTAATGTTTTGTACACTTGCAGAGGGCGCTTTTGTCCAAGTCAGTGTGACTACTCCACCTCCTGCACAGAATATCCTCTCAGACAGTAGACTGGAGGCTGGACAAGCCAGTAGACAGATTGGAAACTAAGCCAGTTCCGACCACTGTTCCAGTCTGGCTGATCAGAAGTCCATGGGATCAGGGAACATGGAATGCGCCACAGAAAGGCCAGAGTCCAGGCTGGACTGATCCTGGTTGTTCAGGTGGTATATCTCAGTTTGATGATCAGTTTGGCCTCCTGGTCAGAAACGCGAGTGGCATGCGTCTTGCCATAGCTTGCCACAGCTTTAGATGAGCAGCTGTTTGCCGCCTGCGTGTCTAGCCCCTCTCTGACTCCTGCAGGGTCACACACCTACCGCAATCTCCACTACCATAAGTAGCAGAAGCTGCAGCAGCAGCCAGTTCAGTATCATGATGTAACATGATGGAGAATTTTCTCATATGCCATGCCAGGCCGATGCAAATTATTAAATGGAGATGTACCGCCAGAGAGTCAGAATAACCAGATTCAGTCCTACCTGGGCTGTGGCCCCTGGTGCATACCATGTTCAATGACCCCATAGACTGTCCCAATATGCTCTCTCTGTACTGTCTTGTCCAACCTCCAGTGTCATCTCAGAGAGGGTCTTTATTGCAGCAGGTGGTGTTATCACACCCAAACAGAAAAAGTTGTCCTCCGCCAGTGTAAAAAACATCACTTTTGTCAAAATGAACAAGCCATGGATCCGTAAATATTTTCAAGCACCTGCGGCCGATGCCAATGAATAGATCTGCCTTTGCTGATAATGCCTCATCATGCCACTGTCTGCCTGTCATTATGTTCCATACCATAAGGTTGCTACCACCATCACCCACATCTGCTACTCCCCACTGCTAATCCCCGTAATGCCACTTGAATTACCCCTACTGCCAACACTACTACTATTCTATTTAGTAGCCACACACACGTCTACTGCCTTGTCTGTTCTATGCAGTGGTGCTACTGCTGCCGCTAGTATTACAGCCCCATGCCATTATTACCCTACTCTTTCCACACTGCATTGCTCCCAATTTTTCCAGGCTTGTTCAGAACAAGCCACTGTTTTTCTGACACACTAACAGTTGTGTGTGTATTAAAAGTGGCAGTAATCTGCCACCATAAGGGCATCATTTTTGAACACCATGTGTGTTTAATCACCATCTTCCCCCATAAGGGGAACAATTTTTGGAAGAGTTCTAATATAAAAAAGCAGGACAAATATGACAGCACAGTATTTTTTTATACAGGCCGTATGTTAACACTGTCAACCATGTGTTTACCCATAGCTATATGGGTGAGTGCCAATCTGCTCATATTTTCTATTGCTGTCATTGCATTAAACAACTTAACGAGTTTATCCAAGACTAAAAAATGCCCCTCCCCCCCATATGCCTGGGCTCCTCACACTGCATCTACTTACCTGATTCCCCGCTCCCTGCGACGCTCCTGGTCCTCTCACCACCGCAGCTGCTTCTCCCCATGCGCAGAGGAAAACATTCATTGTCGGGGGAGAAGCCAATGGCAGGCGGTGACGGGGACGAGCCTCCCATCGTGGGTGACACTAGGGAGGCTCGCCTCCGTCACTGCCTGCCATTGGCTGCTCCCCCCGACACCGGATGGTTTCATCCATGCACGGGGAGAAGCAGCAGTGCAGGGACCAGGAGAGACAAGGGGAACCAGGTAGATTCAGTGTGAGAGGCCCGGTATATGGGAGGCATTTTTTTAAAGTCTCGGATAACACCTTTAAAAGTGATGGTGGGGGTGGGGGGGGGGGGGGGTTTGCAAAAATTTTAAAAAATAGGGAAAAAAGAGAGAAAGACAAGAGTGTCATATACCAATGTTTAAGACAATTGGAGCGCTACTAAATAGTGGTAGAATCTGGACACATCAAATCTTTTGAAAAACTCAAGAATCGGACATAAAATGAACTTCAAGAAGTTTGCTCATCTCTATAACAGACCTTACGAGGGCCACAACAGTGGTGGAGAAATGGTTGTACTTTTGCTTGTTTGTGGTTAGGAGGACATGATGTTGAGCAGGCACAAGGTTGGATCAGTGAGCGGCATGTCCATTAGACATTCCATTTGACTAATACTCTGGACTAATGTAACACCAGTGGTGAGCTTATCAAAGAAACAACATGGTGAACAAGCCTGGAAGTACTCTCCACGATAAAGTCTTCCCTCCACTTCCTCATGTACAGAAGAATGGAGACAAGAACGGACATTAAAAAATATTTAGGAAATTCTTTGTAAAGTTTTCAAAGGGGCTTTTTTGGTTTTCCAATATCAAGGAATCCCCAAGTAGTGACACTTTATGTACATGACTGAAGGCCCTTCCACCTCACAGCAAGAATTTATGACGAATTATGAGTGAGTTTAAGTCCTTGATAAATGTTAGGCTATTATCAACCAAAGCTGTTGTTTCAGGTGGGACCAACCTAATATACTGTATATGGGAAGCTCCCAACATCATCTGTCAGGGAGAGACAGATTGTATGACCTGAATTTCAAGCAACCGCCAGGCATCTCAGAGTTGCTTTCTGCTTTCTCCCCATTTAAAAACACATACAAACTTATACTGTTCTGCAGAGGTAACATTATTACAGCAGTTATATTATCATATACAGGAGCAGTATTATAGTAGATATATTCTTGTACATAGGAGCAGTATTATAGTAGTTATATTCTTGTACATAGGAGCAGTATTATAGTAGTTATATTCTTGTACATAAGAGCAGTATTATAGTAGTTATATTCTTGTACATAGGAGCAGTATTATAGTAGATATATACTTGTACATAGGAGCAGTATTATAGTAGTTATATTCTTGTACATAGGAGCAGTATTATAGTAGTTATATTCTTGTACATAGGAGCAGTATTATAGTAGGTATATTCTTGTACATAGGAGCAGTATTATAGTAGTTATATTCTTGTACATAGGAGCAGTATTATAGTAGTTATATTCTTGTACATAGGAGCAGTATTATAGTAGTTATATTCTTGTACATAGGAGCAGTATTATAGTAGTTATATTCTTGTACATAGGAGCAGTATTATAGTAGATATATACTTGTACATAGGAGCAGTATTATAGTAGTTATATTCTTGTACATAGGAGCAGTATTATAGTAGTTATATTCTTGTACATAGGAGCAGTATTATAGTAGTTATATTCTTGTACATAGGAGGCAGTATTATAGTAGTTATATTCTTGTACATAGGAGCAGTATTATAGTAGTTATATTCTTGTACATAGGAGCAGTATTATAGTAGTTATATTCTTGTACATAGGAGGCAGTATTATAGTAGTTATATTCTTGTATATAGGAGCAGTATTATAGTAGTTATATTATCATATACAGGAGCAGTATTATAGTAGTTATATTCTTGTACATAGGAGCAGTATTATAGTAGTTATATTCTTGTACATAGGAGCAGTATTATAGTAGTTATATTCTTGTACATAGGAGGCAGTATTATAGTAGTTATATTCTTGTACATAGGAGCAGTATTATAGTAGTTATATTCTTGTACATAGGAGGTAGTATTATAGTAGTTATATTCTTGTACATAGGAGCAGTATTATAGTAGTTATATTCTTGTACATAAGAGCAGTATTATAGTAGTTATATTCTTGTACATAGGAGCAGTATTATAGTAGATATATTCTTGTACATAGGAGCAGTATTATAGTAGTTATATTCTTGTACATAGGAGCAGTATTATAGTAGTTATATTCTTGTACATAGGAGGCAGTATTATAGTAGTTATATTCTTGTACATAGGAGCAGTATTATAGTAGTTATATTCTTTATCAAATTTCTTTTTATTTGAGAAAAATACACAGTCATGTAGGAAGTCATACATCTTGTGTCCAGACGCAGCTGGATAAGTGCATAGTCATCTAACACAATGTATTCAAGATGATTGCATACACGACCTCAGATATTGAAGTGGAATATGTAAACAAATATCTGATGAGGGGGGGGTATAACGAGACAAAGGGAGGTGAGTTAAGGGAGAGAGGGGAGGGGGAGAGTTGGATGTCAAACAAAATCTTAAGTCAAGACATATCTAAGTCTAGAATTTGCGATATAGCTTCCAAGGAGACCATAGTTTAACAAAAACTACTCTAGAGTGATTCTCCCAGTGGGCTAATTCTTCAAACCGATATATTTGGTCAATTTTTTCGGTCCACATCAAGAACGAGGGAGCTGATTCATTTTTCCATAATAGAGGGACCAGCAGTCGAGCTGCTGTAATAAGCATGGTTTGTAGATTATACTTTGAGGGGGTAAGCGTGCTATTTGGACACCAAAGCAGCAGGAGTTTTGCATCTAAGGTAATCTGGACATTACATATCCTGTTTATAGCTGCTTCTACTTCAACCCAAAAAGGTTTTATTTTCTCGCAGCTCCACCAAATATGAGATAAAGAACCAATGTCTCCTCCACACCTCCAGCAACTGTTTGGGATAGCGGGATTCAGCCTGTGAAGGAATTCCGGTGTCTTATACCATCTTGTAAGTAATTTATAAGAGTTTGCTTGGATTTTAATACAGCGGTTGAAACCATGTGAGTGTGTGAGGATGAACGCTTTTTCAGGTTCTGATAGAGTCAAGGATAGTTCCTTTTCCCATGCTGCAAGGAACCACAGATCTGGAGGTGCGGAGGAGAGTAGCTCCCTGTAAAATGTGGAGAGAGGTTTCTTGGGGCGAAGGGCGTTAGAGATCTTCCCCTCTATCCATGAGGGATCTACCGCAGGCCTAGGAAATGATTCCAAGAGCGCCAAATCTTTCTTAAAAGCCATAAGCGCTAGGAAAGAGGCACCTTGGACCCTCGGGATTTCACATATTTTACTCCAATTTAAAGCACCTGAGACAGTCATGATGTCTTCCAGCTTAAAGTTAGATAGTATAGCCTAAATTCCTGTTGCTTCAGAGGTGGTAGGGTGAACATATGCCTGCAGCAGATCTAAGGGGAGATTCAAGCTTGGGAACTTGAGGGTCGAGGACCCATATAGTTTGGTCCATTCCAATAACAGACCTTTCCATAAGGGCGAGGTATACTTATTATTAGCGGTACATTTGCGTAAGCCCCATAGAACTAACCTGTCTCTATATGAAAGCAAATCACACTCCAATCGGGAGACAAGGCCGAGAGGGCGCCAAGAGATGAGGCTCAAAGCTCTGTTCAGCATTGATGCTTTATAGTAGAGGTAGATGTCGGGTAGGCCGAAGCCTCCCAACCTCCTCCCCCGAGTGAGAGTGGCATAAGCCAACCTGGGGGACTTGCCAGACCAGACAAAGGATGAGATGACCCTGCGGACCTCCACAAAGAAGGAATGGGGTAGCCAGATAGGGAGTGTTTGGATGAGATAGAGCAGTCTGGGGACAATAAAAGCTTTAATGAAGTTTTTCCGCCCAATCCAAGAGATAAACGGAAGTTTTAGAGAGTGTAAGTGTGCTCTAATGGATTATAGTAGTTATATTCTTGTACATAGGAGCAGTATTATAGTAGTTATATTCTTGTACATAGGAGGCAGTATTATAGTAGTTATATTCTTGTACATAGGAGGCAGTATTATAGTAGTTATATTCTTATACATAGGAGCAGTATTATAGTAGATATATTCTTGTACATAGGAGGCAGCATTATAGTAGTTATATTCTTGTACATAGGAGGCAGTATTATAGTAGTTATATTCTTGTACATAGGAGCAGTATTATAGTAGTTATATTCTTATACATAGGAGCAGTATTATAGTAGATATATTCTTGTACATAGGAGCAGTATTATAGTAGTTATATTCTTGTACATAGGAGCAGTATTATAGTAGTTATATTCTTGTACACAGGAGCAGTATTATAGTAGTTATATTCTTGTACATAGGAGACAGTATTATAGTAGTTATATTCTTGCACATAGGAGCAGTATTATAGTAGTTATATTCTTGTGCATAGGAGCAGTATTATAGTAGTTATATTCTTATACATAGGGGCAGTATTATAGTAGTTATATTCTTGTACATAGGAGCAGTATTATAGTAGTTATATTCTTGTACATAGGAGCAGTATTATAGTAGTTATATTCTTGTACATAGGAGCAGTATTATAGTAGTTATATTCTTGTACATAGGAGCAGCATTATAGTAGTTATATTCTTGTACATAGGAGCAGTATTATAGTAGTTATATTCTTGTACATAGGAGCGGTATTATAGTAGTTATATTCTTGTACATAGGAGCAGTATTATAGTAGTTATATTCTTGTACATAGGAGTAGTATTATAGTAGTTATATTCTTGTACATAGGAGCAGTATTATAGTAGTTATATTCTTGTACATAGGAGGCAGTATTATAGTAGTTATATTCTTGTACATAGGAGCAGTATTATAGTAGTTATATTCTTGTACATAGGAGGCAGTATTATAGTAGTTATATTCTTGTACATAGGAGCAGTATTATAGTAGTTATATTCTTGTACATAGGAGGCAGTATTATAGTAGTTATATTCTTGTACATAGATAGCAGTATTATAGTAGTTATATTCTTGTACATAGGAGGCAGTATTATAGTAGTTATATTCATGTACATAGGAGCAGTATTATAGTAGTTATATTCTTTTACATAGGAGCAGTATTATAGTAGTTATATTCTTGTACATAGGAGCCGTATTATATTAGTTATATTCTTGTACATAGGAGCAGTATTATAGTAGTTATATTCTTGTACATAGGAGGCAGTATTATAGTAGTTATATTCTTGTACATAGGAGGCAGTATTATAGTAGTTATATTCTTGTACATAGGAGGCAGTATTATAGTAGTTATATTCTTGTACATAGAAGGCAGTATTATAGTAGTTATATTCTTGTACATAGGAGCCGTATTATATTAGTTATATTCTTGTACATAGGAGCAGTATTATAGTAGTTATATTCTTGTACATAGGAGCAGTATTATAGTAGTTATATACTTGTACATAGGAGCAGTATTATAGTAGTTATATTCTTGTACATAGGAGCAGTATTATAGTAGTTATATTCTTGTACATAGGAGCAGTATTATAGTAGTTATATTCTTGTACATAGGAGCAGTATTATAGTAGTTATATTCTTGTACATAGGAGCAGTATTATAGTAGTTATATTCTTGCACATAGGAGCAGTATTATAGTAGTTATATTCTTGTACATAAGAGCAGTATTATAGTAGTTATATTCTTGTACATAGGAGCAGTATTATAGTAGATATATACTTGTACATAGGAGCAGTATTATAGTAGTTATATTCTTGTACATAGGAGCAGTATTATAGTAGTTATATTCTTGTACATAGGAGCAGTATTATAGTAGTTATATTCTTGTACATAGGAGGCAGTATTATAGTAGTTATATTCTTGTACATAGGAGGCAGTATTATAGTAGTTATATTCTTGTACATAGGAGGCAGTATTATAGTAGTTATATTCTTGTACATAGGAGGCAGTATTATAGTAGTTATATTCTTGTACATAGGAGCCGTATTATAGTAGTTATATTCTTGTACATAGGAGCAGTATTATAGTAGTTATATTCTTGTACATAGGAGCAGTATTATAGTAGTTACAGTGGGATGCGAAAGTTTGGGCAACCTTGTTAATCGTCATGATTTTCCTGTATAAATCGTTGGTTGTTACGATAAAAAATGTCAGTTAAATATATCATATAGGAGACACACACAGTGATATTTGAGAAGTGAAATGAAGTTTATTGGATTTACAGAAAGTGTGCTATAATTGTTTAAACAAAATTAGGCAGGTGCATAAATTTGAGCACCACAAAAAAGAAATGAAATCAATATTTAGTAGATCCTCCTTTTTCAGAAATTACAGCCTCTAAACGCCTCCTGTAGGTTCCAATGAGAGTCTGGATTCTGGTTGAAGGTACTTTGGACCATTCCTCTTTACAAAACATCTTTAGTTCATTCAGGTTTGATGGTTTCCGAGCTTGGACAGCTCTCTTTAAGTCACACCACATATTTTCAATTATATTCAGGTCTGGGGACTGAGATGGCCATTCCAGAACATTGTACTTGTTCCTCTGCATAAATGCCTTAGTGGATTTTGAGCAGTGTTTAGGGTCGTTGTCTTGTTGAAAGATCCAGCCCCGGCGCAGCTTCAGCTTTGTCACTGATTCCTGGACATTGGTCTCCAGAATCTGCTGATACTGAGTGGAATCCATGCGTCCCTCAACTTTGACAAGATTCCCAGTCCCTGCACTGGCCACACAGCCCCACAGCATGATGGAACCACCACCATATTTTACTGTAGGTAGCAGTTGTTTTTCTTGGAATGCGGTGTTCTTTTTCCTCCATGCATAACGCCCCTTGTTATGGCCAAATAACTAAATTTTAGTTTCATCAGTCCACAGCACCTTATTCCAAAATGAAGCTGGCTTCTCCAAATGTGCTTTAGCCCACCTCAAGCGGCACTTTTTGTGCTGTGGGCGGAGAAAAGGCTTCCTCTGCATCACTCTCGCATACAGCATCTCCTTGTGTAAAGTGCACCGAATGGTTGGACGATGCACAGTGACTCCATCTGCAGCAAGATGATGTTGTAGGTCTTTGGTGCTGGTCTGTGGGTTGACTCTGGCTGTTCTCACCATTGGTCGCTTCTGTCTATCCGAGATTTTTCTTGGTCTGCCACTTCGAGCCTTAACTTGAACTGAGCCTGTGGTCTTCCATTTCCTCAATATGTTCCTAACTGTGGAAACAGACGGCTGAAATCTCTGAGACAACTTTCTGTATCCTTCCCCTAAACCATGATGGTGAACAATCTTTGTCTTCAGGTCATTTGAGAGTTGTTTTGAGACCCCCATGTTGTTACTCTTCAGAGAAAATTAAAAGAGGAGGGAAACTTACAATTGACCCCCTTAAATACTCTTTCTCATAATTGGATTCACCTGTGTATGTAGGTCAGGGGTCACTGAGCTTACCAAGCCAATTTGAGTTCCAATAATTAGTTCTAAAGGTTTTGGAATCAATAAAATGACAACAGTGCCCAAATTTATGCACCTGCCTAATTCTGTTTAAACAATTATAGCACACTTTCTGTAAATCCAATAAACTTCATTTCACTTCTCAAATATCACTGTGTGTGTCTCCTGTATAATATATTTATGATTTATACAGGAAAATCATGACGATTAACAAGGTTGCCCAAACTTTCGCATCCCACTGTATATACTTGTACATAGGAGCAGTATTATAGTAGTTATATTCTTGTACATAGGAGCAGTATTATAGTAGTTATATTCTTGTACATAGGAGCAGTATTATAGTAGTTATATTCTTGTACATAGGAGCAGTATTATAGTAGTTATATTCTTGTACATAGGAGCAGTATTATAGTAGTTATATTCTTGTACATAGGAGCATTATTATAGTAGTTATATTCTTGTACATAGGAGGCAGTATTATAGTAGTTATATTATTGTACATAGGAGCAGTATTATAGTAGTTATATTCCTGTACATAGGAGCAGTATTATAGTAGTTATATTCTTGTACATAGGAGCAGTATTATAGTAGTTATATACTTGTACATAGGAGCGGTATTATAGTAGTTATATTATTGTACATAGGAGGCAGTATTATAGTAGTTATATTCTTGTACATAGGAGCAGTATTATAGTAGTTATATTCTTGTACATAGGAGGCAGTATTATAGTAGTTATATTCTTGTACATAGAGGGCAGTATTATAGTAGTTATATTCTTGTACATAGGAGCAGTATTATAGTAGTTATATTCTTGTACATAAGAGCAGTATTATAGTAGTTATATTCTTGTACATAGGAGCAGTATTATAGTAGGTATATTCTTGTACATAGGGGCAGTATTATAGTAGATATATTCTTGTACATAGGAGCAGTATTATAGTAGTTATATTCTTGTACATAGGAGCATTATTATAGTAGTTATATTCTTGTACATAGGAGGCAGTATTATAGTAGTTATATTTTTGTACATAGGAGCAGTATTATAGTAGTTATATTCTTGTACATAGGAGGCAGTATTATAGTAGTTATATTCTTGTACATAGGAGCAGTATTATAGTAGTTATATTCTTGTACATAAGAGCAGTATTATAGTAGTTATATTCTTGTACATAAGAGCAGTATTATAGTAGTTATATTCTTGTACATAAGAGCAGTATTATAGTAGTTATATTCTTGTACATAGGAGTAGTATTATAGTAGTTATATTCTTGTACATAAGAGCAGTATTATAGTAGTTATATTCTTGTACATAAGAGCAGTATTATAGTAGTTATATTCTTGTACATAGGAGTAGTATTATAGTAGTTTTATTCTTGTACATAGGAGCAGTATTATAGTAGTTATATTTTTATTTGTACATAAGGGGTAGTATTAAAGCAGTTATATTCTTGCTCAAAGAGATCAATATTATAGTATTTACTGTAAATTCTTTAATATAGAGGAATTATTGTGGTAGCAGTGCTTCATTATTTAAACTAGGAAACACAATTATGTCCTGAGGGATGGGACTGAATCCATGAACGCAGCAGTGATGATCATCTCTTACATGCCAGTGTTTGCCAAGATGTAATGTCAGGTCCATGGAAGCTGTAGAAACACAGTAACCATGTAATGCCAATAGCTGCCA
This sequence comes from Bufo bufo, assembly GCF_905171765.1. Taxonomy (NCBI): domain Eukaryota; kingdom Metazoa; phylum Chordata; class Amphibia; order Anura; family Bufonidae; genus Bufo; species Bufo bufo. Next base: position 803,738,936 of record NC_053390.1, on the reverse strand, counting down.
GCTCCCAGTCTGTAGATGCACAAATAATGACATCATAACCGGCAGGAATACTCATCCTAAGTCACAGTCCATAGGAAGGGCCTTCTATTTCCCCAGGGCATGGGTGCGGTGTCTAATCTTTACCTGTCTTATGTAACCTCATCAAAAGTGGCATTCTTGGCAGGAGAAGAATTTACTCTAGGGTATTATTACTACTCATTGACAGGAATTCCCTTTTTTTATCCTGTGTCATCTCTTACTGACTCAGTGGTGGAGACTGAGAGGAAGATAAGACTTATATGGAGCATATGCCGTCCTGTCTTCCCCATCAGCTCTGACTTTACATAGATAAGAATCGTAAACCAATGCCGAGAGGTTGGGGGAGTTCTCTCAGATGGTCACTGAGGTTGTTTACAGGGGCAAACACCAGAATCGTAGGGTCTCAATCCCCATCTCAAACTAGTGAAACAAATACAGGAGCACTGTGCAACAGAACATGATCTATCTATCTATCTATCATCAGTGGGAGATAATTGGGTAGGGTTGGGAGATGAGCACACATCCAGGGTGGGGGTATAGGGTAAGTTTGGGGGACGGGGACACATCCATGGTGAGGATATAGGTGTATCCATGGTATATCAGGCTCCTCTCAGTCTATGGCAGGCAGTAATATACTGTGCTGCTAGGGCCGCTGTGTTCTCCTCTTCCCCCAGCAGTATGGAGAGTCTCTCTTTCTCCTCCATGGAGGTGAAGTCTGGTGTCACGGACGTACCTCCCTTTGGAGGAACAGGTAGACTCAGTCCTGACATTAGTTCCAGGGTCCTATGAGGGTGAGATAGGATTCTAGGTATGCGGTGTATGAACTTGCCTACCTTTGGAGCCTGTTCATACTGGTAGTCTGTCAGGACTGGAGTTAGGTTTTCCTCTAGTCTAGGAGGTGTCCATCTTCCTTCCCTAGTTTCCAGGCATTATTCCGGTTTCCCTTTCCCTCCTATGCTCCGTGTGGTGTTTTCCTCCCACACACAAGCGTGACATCTGGGCAGAGATCAGACAGTCTCCTGAAGTGAGTCTCCCTCACTGCTGAGTATTTGGGGCCCCGCAGCAGGAAATGAGCCTCATCCTCCACGGCCTCCTGGTCGCACTGCTGGCAGAGTCTGCTCTTCCTGGGCATGTACCTCTGTCGGTGACGCCCGGATTCAATGAGCAGGCTGTGGGCGCTCAGTCTGTACTGGCTCAGGATCTGTCAGTCTCTGGGGTTGGGGCATTTCTCCAGATATAGGGCAAGTTTGTACATCTATCTCCTATCTATCTGTCTAATATCTATCTATCTATCTATCTATCTATCTATCTTCTATCTATTATCTATCTATCTATCTATCTATCTATCTATCTATCTATCTATCCAATATCTATCTATCTATCTATCCAATATCTATCTATCTATCTATCCAATATCTATCTATCTATCTATCCAATATCTATCTATCTATCTATCTATCTATCTATCTATCTATCTTCTATCTATCTATCTATCTATTATCTATCTATCTATCTATCTATCTATCTCTCTCTATCTATCTCTCTATGTTCAGCAGTATTACAGCCTGGCTTTCCCCATGTACCCGCCGCACAGTGATACTGATGACACATTCTCTGACCTCCACCAGCTCCAGGGGATTACGGTTAGCCGTGTGCCCGCTGCTCTGTACCACACACATCGTTGCCAGGCAGGAGCAGACAATGCCTATTATGTCTAGCCCGGATCAATGACGATATAGACCTTACATAATGGCTGGCTTGTAAAGTGGCAGTGAGGGGAGAGGAATATAATCACGACGCTGCTCCACCTTCTATAACATACTCATTATTACTACTCTGAGGAAGCTTGATATTTATATAATCAAAGGGCAAGCCGGGTTCTTGGCACCGACACTTTATTTTAACCCTTAAAGAGCTAAGGTGGCATGGACTTCAGCAACCCAGTTATATCCTATCATGGTAGAACCTAAGCTTTCCTCATCCCGAGCCCCTTGACTTATGAACAGAATGCCAAAATTGCACTGAAGACTGACACTTGACTACAAAAAAGGTTACTTGACTCCCCCATTGTCATGTATGTTTAGACTGAGGTGTTATTTAATAGGGGACACCGCGGGCACAGAAACGTACTAAATAAAACCTTAGGACAATGTCTCCCCCTCCTCCCCAACACATTTGTATCAGATCTCAACGGAATCCGAAGGACCCCCCATAATACATGAAAGTGATCAGACGGCCGCAGAAGCTGTGGGGCCGATGAGAGTTGTAGTTGAACATCAGCTAGTACCTACGAGAGATACCACTGACATCCTGGAACTTGTCCTGGAAGAAATGCTGAGACTTGTAGTTCTTCTGAAAACGGCCGTTATAGACTCACATTTATGATGCCCAACTGTTTTCTGGCAAGACATTTTATCATTTGCCAACTCATGACAACAAAATGATGGGACTTGTAGTTCCCAAATACTCAAACTTGTAGAGAACACATTTTGTCAAATAACTACATCTAATCTATCTATTATCTATTATCTATCTATTATCTATCTATTATCTATCTATCTATCTATCTATCTATTATCTATCATCTATCTATTATCTATCTATTATCTATCTATCTCCTATCTATCTATTATCTATTATCTATCTATCTATCTATCTATTATCTATCTATCTATCTATCTATCTATTATCTATCTATTATCTATCTATCTATCTATCTATTATCTATCTATTATCTATCTATTATCTATCTATCTATTATCTATCTATCTCCTATCTATCTATCTATCTATCTATCTATTATCTATCTATCTATCTATTATCTATCTATCTATCTATCTCCTATCTATTATCTATCTATCTATCTATCTATTATCTATCTATCTATCTATCTATTATCTATCTATTATCTATTATCTATCTATTATCTATCTATTATCTATCTATCTATTATCTATCTCATATCTATCTATCTATCTATCTATTATCTATCTATTATCTATCTATCTATCTATCTATCTATTATCTATCTATCTATCTATCTATTATCTATCTATTATCTATTATCTATCTATTATCTATCTATTATCTATCTATCTATCTATCTATCTATCTATTATCTATCTATCTATCTATTATCTATCTATCTATCTATCTATCTATCTATTATCTATTATCTATCTATCTATCTATTATCTATTATCTATCTATCTATCTATTATCTATTATCTATCTATTATCTATCTATTATCTATCTATTATCTATCTATCTATCTATCTATTATCTATCTATCTATTATCTATCTATCTATCTATCTATTATCTATCTATCTATTATCTATCTATCTATCTATCTATTATCTATCTATTATCTATCTATCCATCTATCTATTATCTATCTATCTATTATCTATCTATCTATCTATATGTTATCTATCTATTATCTATCATCTATCTATCTATCTATTATCTATCTATCTATCTATCTATTATCTATCTATCTATCTATCTATCTATTATCTATCTATTATCTATCTATCTATTATCTATCTATCTATCTATTATCTATCTATTATCTATTATCTATCTATTATCTATCTATTATCTATCTATCTATCTATCTATTATCTATCTATCTATCTATTATCTATCTATCTATCTATTATCTATTATCTATCTATCTATTATCTATCTATTATCTATCTATCTATTATCTATCTATCTATCTATCTATCTATTATCTATCTATTATCTATCTATCTATTATCTATCTATCTATCTATCTATCTATCTATCTATCTATTATCTATCTATCTATCTATTATCTATTATCTATCTATTATCTATCTATTATCTATCTATCTATCTATCTATTATCTATCTATTATCTATCTATCTATCTATCTATTATCTATCTATTATCTATCTATCTATTATCTATCTATCTATCTATTATCTATCTATTATCTATCTATCTATCTATCTATCTATCTATTATCTATCTATCTATCTATTATCTATCTATTATCTATTATCTATCTATTATCTATCTATTATCTATCTATCTATCTATCTATTATCTATCTATCTATCTATTATCTATCTATCTATCTATCTATCTATTATCTATCTATTATCTATCTATCCATCTATCTATTATCTATCTATCTATTATCTATCTATCTATCTATCTATATGTTATCTATCTATTATCTATCATCTATCTATCTATCTATTATCTATCTATCTATCTATCTATCTATTATCTATCTATTATCTATCTATCTATCTATCTATCTATCTATCTATCTATTATCTATCTATCTATCTATTATCTATTATCTATCTATTATCTATCTATTATCTATCTATTATCTATTATCTATCTATCTATCTATCTATCTATTATCTATCTATCTATCTATTATCTATCTATTATCTATCTATCTATCTATCTATCTATTATCTATCTATTATCTATCTATCTATCTATCTATTATCTATCTATTATCTATCTATCTATTATCTATCTATCTATCTATTATCTATCTATTATCTATTATCTATCTATCTATCTATCTATCTATCTATTATCTATCTATCTATCTATTATCTATCTATTATCTATTATCTATCTATTATCTATCTATTATCTATCTATCTATCTATCTATCTATTATCTATCTATCTATCTATCTATCTATTATCTATCTATCTATCTATCTATTATCTATCTATCTATCTATCATCTATTATCTATCTATCTATCTATCTATCTATTATCTATCTATCTATCTATTATCTATTATCTATCTATTATCTATCTATTATCTATCTATTATCTATCTATCTATCTATTATCTATCTATTATCTATCTATCTATTATCTATCTATCTATCTATCTATTATCTATCTATTATCTATCTATTATCTATTATCTATCTATCTATCATCTATCTATCTATCTATCTATCTATTATCTATCTATCCATCTATCTATTATCTATCTATCTATTATCTATCTATCTATCTATATGTTATCTATCTATTATCTATCATCTATCTATCTATCTATTATCTATCTATCTATCTATTATCTATCTATCTATTATCTATCTATCTATTATCTATCTATTATCTATCTATCTATTATCTATCTATCTATCTATCTATCTATTATCTATCTATCTATCTATTATCTATCTATTATCTATCTATCTATCTATCTATTATCTATCTATTATCTATCTATCTATCTATCTATTATCTATCTATTATCTATCTATCTATTATCTATCTATCTATCTATTATCTATCTATTATCTATCTATCTATCTATCTATCTATTATCTATCTATCTATCTATTATCTATCTATTATCTATTATCTATCTATTATCTATCTATTATCTATCTATCTATCTATCTATCTATTATCTATCTATCTATCTATCTATCTATCTATTATCTATCTATCTATCTATCTATTATCTATCTATCTATCTATCATCTATTATCTATCTATCTATCTATCTATCTATTATCTATCTATCTATCTATTATCTATTATCTATCTATTATCTATCTATTATCTATCTATCTATCTATCTATCTATTATCTATCTATTATCTATCTATCTATTATCTATCTATCTATCTATCTATTATCTATCTATTATCTATCTATTATCTATTATCTATCTATCTATTATCTATCTATCTATCTATTATCTATCTATCCATCTATCTATTATCTATCTATCTATTATCTATCTATCTATCTATATGTTATCTATCTATTATCTATCATCTATCTATCTATCTATCTATTATCTATCTATCTATCTATTATCTATCTATCTATCTATTATCTATTATCTATCTATCTATTATCTATCTATCTATCTATCTATCTATTATCTATCTATTATCTATCTATCTATTATCTATCTATCTATCTATCTATCTATTATCTATCTATCTATCTATTATCTATTATCTATCTATTATCTATCTATTATCTATCTATCTATCTATCTATCTATCTATTATCTATCTATCTATTATCTATCTATCTATTATCTATTATCTATCTATCTATTATCTATCTATTATCTATCTATTATCTATCTATCTATCTATCTATCTATCTATTATCTATCTATCTATCTATTATCTATCTATCTATTATCTATCTATCTATCTATCTATCTATCTATCTATCTATCTATCATCTATCTATTATCTATCTATTATCTATCTATCTATCTATTATATATCTATCTATTATCTATCTATCTATCTATCTATCTATCTATTATCTATCTATTATCTATCTATCTATTATCTATTATCTATCTATCTATTATCTATCTATCTATCTATCTATCTATCTATCTATTATCTATCTATTATCTATCTATCTATCTATTATCTATCTATCTATTATCTATCTATTATCTATCTATCTATCTATCTATCTATCTATTATCTATCTCTTATCTATCTATCTATCTATTATCTATCTATCTATCTATTATCTATCTATTATCTATCTATCTATCTATCTATCTATTATCTATCTATTATCTATCTATCTATCTATTATCTATCTATTATCTATCTATCTATCTATCTATTATCTATCTATCTATTATCTATCTATTATCTATCTATCTATCTATCTATCTATTATCTATCTCTTATCTATCTATTATCTATCTATTATCTATCTATTATCTATCTATCTATCTATCTATCTATCTATCTATCTATCTATCTATCTATCTATCTATCTATTATCTATCTATTATCTATCTATTATCTATCTATCTATCTATCTATCTATCTATCTATCTATTATCTATCTCTTATCTATCTATTATCTATCTATTATCTATCTATTATCTATCTATATATCTATCTATTATCTATCTATTATCTATCTATCTATCTATTATCTATCTATCTATCTATCTATCTATTATCTATCTATCTATTATCTATCTATTATCTATCTATCTATCTATCTATCTATCTATTATCTATCTCTTATCTATCTATTATCTATCTATTATCTATCTATTATCTATCTATCTATCTATTATCTATCTATTATCTATCTATCTATCTATCTATCTATCTATCTATTATCTATCTCTTATCTATCTATTATCTATCTATTATCTATCTATATATCTATCTATCTATCTATTATCTATCTCTTATCTATCTATTATCTATCTATTATCTATCTATTATCTATCTATATATCTATCTATCTATCTATTATCTATCTATCTATCTATCTATCTATCTATTATCTATCTATCTATCTATCTATCTATCTATTATCTATCTATCTATCTATCTATCTAATATCTATCTATTATCTATCTATCTATTATCTATCTATCTATCTATCTATCTATCTATCTATCTATCTATCTATCTATCTATCTATCTATCTAATATCTATCTATTATCTATCTATCTATTATCTATCTATCTATCTATCTATCTATTATCTATCTATCTATCTATCTATCTATCTATGAATTGTGACTACAGCTTCTGGTGCAGATACAGCAAGACATTAGGATTCCCACCGTTATACCCCCACATAACACTTTGTGATATTACAATGAGTGGAGTCATATAGCAAACTCAGCTCTGCACCATCACTTTCCCTTAGTTAGTAATGCTCCTGTCTATTGATAAGAACACTGGAGGCCGGTAGTAAGAGTTTCCAGCTGCTCCTGTCGTCTCCTGTAGCTGCAGCACCTTACGGCAGAAACCCTGAGTCTGATGTAGCTGAGCTAAATGTGTCATCTGTATCCCTGCATGTCACTATATCATTTACGCACTTATACACTGAATAGTCAGTGCCAGGTGAGGAATCCATCGCGGCTACATCTGCGTATTCAGCCACCATTCCCGGCTCCTCCACCTCAGGAAAGTGTTTGATGCAGATGAGTGGACATGAAGCCTAGTCCTCTCCTCCGGCTCTTATCTCCTCCGGCTGCTGAAGTGTCTATGACACAGGACAGCACAGCCTCCCTATGATACCAGAAACGGCCTCACTGCACCAAAACAGCACCACAGATGTAGCAGAGCTGAACTTATCACTTCACCTTTCACTGATCAGATAAGGGTTAGTCATAAGCCCATGGTGATAGCAGGAGATGGAGACCATGATAGGTTAATTCAGCACCCCTACCTCAGACAACTTCAGCTCTGCTACAACTAGCAAACAGTATGATGCAGTGAACATGCGCTATCGCTTTATTTGACAACATCAGATATCGGACACTACACGGTCCTGTTACTATAGTAAAACCTGATGGGCACATGACATGTGCGCATGAGGAACCACTCGGAAGTGCACATTTAGCAGAGTTGAGTTTGTCATTTGACATAAGCATACTACATTGTCTTATAGTGTTGCCACTCCTATTATGAAACCCATGCGGCACTTTCTGCAATGCGACAGGTACAACTAGGTACAGTATGGATTTACCACCAGTATAACCAGTATAACCCATAGTACATAAAACTCAACCACAACCAACCGTGTCCAATACTAGAACTCCAGTAAAGTACACCTGGGTATGATAGCTGTGTGTATACATTCCTGTGTGTATTATGTAGGAATTATGAGAAGGCTACTTTCACACTTGCGGCAGAGAGATCCGACGAGCAGTTCCGTCAGCGGCAAAACGTAAGCATCAGTAAGACTGATCAGGACCCTAATCAGCCTGAAAAATGCATTGAAATGCCGGATCCATCCGGCAAAACGGATCCGGCATTTATTTTTTTCACCTTTTTTCTCGGTCTGCGCATGCCAGTATTTTGAATGCCGGATCCGGCACTAATACATTCCTATGGAGAAAAAAAAAATGCCGGCATTCAGGCAAGTCTTCCGTTTTTTTTTGGCCGGAAATAAAACCGTGGCGTGCTGCGGTATTATCTCCGCCCTGATCAGTCAAAAAGACTGAACGGATTTCTCTCCATTCAGAATGCATGGGGATATGCCCGACCAGTTATTTTCCGGCATTGAGCCCTTTTTGACGGAACTCTATGCCGGAAAAGAAAAAAAACGCTAGTGTGAAAGTAAGCTTATAGGACTGCTACGTCTTTGTATGGACGTACAACTTCTCGCTTTACATAAATTCTTGTGTGTGTACAGGTGAAACTCGAAAAATTTGAATATCGTGCAAAAGTTCATTTATTTCAGTAACGCAACTTAAAAATTAGAATATTGTGAAAAGGTTCAATATTCTAGACTCAAAGTGTCACACTCTGGTCAGATGATTAGTCCATACCCCCTGAGCAAAGGGGACCGGAGATTGTGACTTTGGGGTTTCATAAGCTATAAGCCATAATCGTCCAAATTATACCAAATAAAGGCTTGAAATATCTCGCTTTGCATGTAATGAGTCTATGTCACATGTTAGTTTCGGCTTTTACGTTGCATTACTGAAATAAATGAACTTTGCACGATATTCTTATTTTTCGAGTTTCATCTGTATATGAATTTTTGCAGCTATGCATATACTTGTATGAATCCTTACATGTATGTTTATGTACTGCATTTAATGTATGTATGACATGTCTTATATGTGGGCATGCATACATTTCCGTGTATGTATGAATGCATGATGATTGTTTTATCTATGTATCAATCCTTGCATGTGTATCTATGTATTCTTGCACACAGTATATGTAGGACTTTTTAAATGTTTGTACATATCTGAATTCTTATCACTATATAAGCATGCACCTACAATATATACTGTATGTATGACTTTTTTTTATGTGTATATGCATGCATGCATGAATGGCTGTGTGTACTGTATGCATTTTTTGCATGTATACATGTATGACTATATATACAAGTCTTGCCTGTGTGCATGAACACATGTTTTATCTATGTATTAATGTATGGATTCTGCTATGTATGTACGACCAGCACAACAGGTAGTAGTATAACATGGACCATACCAACCATGACACAAAAGCAGTTCATGCAGTACATCACAAGGACAATGATTATACTCATCATGACCCTTGGGCTACTTACCTAGGGGCAGCACGATGAAGAAGGGCAGCCAGCACAGAATAAATACCCCTACCACTATGGCCAGCGTCTTGGCAGCTTTCTTCTCCCTGGAGAATTTGATAAGTCTGACAGAGAGTGAACTCCTGAAGGTATGTCCCTTGGACCTGGAGCTGGCATTAGACTCCCCCATGACACTACTTCTGCAATGGATCCTGAGGACAACTTCCATGGACTTATTCCTTTCCTTCTTGACCCCAGCTTCTAAGCTCTTGGTGGTCCTTCTGGCAACTATATAGACTTTGAAATACATGAAAAGAATGACCAACAATGGTAGGTAGAAAGAGCAGAGGGAAGAGAAGAGGGCATAGCCCGGTTCCTGAGTGATGTTGCACTGGCTGTCATCTGCTGGTGGAGGTTCCTTCCATCCCAAGAGAGGTCCAATGGAGATGACCATGGAAGAAACCCACAGAATGATGAGAATGACCACAGCCTTCTTCTCAGTCATGATGGTTGGGTATTTCCAAGAGTACTTGACCCCTACATACCTATCAATGGATATGATACAAAGACTCATAATAGAGGCAGTGCAGCAGAGGACATCCACAGCAGCCCAGATGTCACAGAAGATCCTTCCAAAAGCCCAAAAACCGAGAACCTCCAGGGTGGCAGAGAAAGGCAGCACTGTGGTGCTGAGCAGAAGGTCAGCAATGGCCAGGTTGATGATGAAGTAATTGGTCACAGTCTGTAGCTGCCTGTTGCATGCCACTGACAAGATGACCATGATGTTGCCCACAATAGCAAACAATATAAAAACAGCCAAGACAATGCCAACACTAAGCGCCTGCAGGTCCAAGCCATCAGCCAGAGAGGTCCCATTGAGTGTCCCATTGCCACCAAACAGGTGGTCCTCCTGTTCCGAAAGGTTCCAGAAGCTTTCATTGATCAATAAAGTCATGTTAACTCAGTCTCATCTCCATGTAAGAACGATCCAGGTCTCAAACTCCTTGCAGAAGAAGCTTCGGGCATGATGTCCCTTTGAAGATGTCTCCACAAAGCCCCTTCTTTGCTAGCACTCCTTGGTACCCCATGCCTCAGGAGATCTTCTGCCTCAGACAGGCTTCAGGAGGCACAGGAACTCACGAGAAACTTTTGCAGTGTGGTGCACCTCCCATGCCTGACATTGTGTCTGAAGCTGCTACTTGTCTGAATCAACAACAGCAGGGATTGCAGCAGCTCCTCCCCAGTGTGAGCCTAATGATGCTTCAAAGCCCAAGTGGGTGCAGGAGCCCTGTATGACCTGGTGTTTCCTGGACCATCTAGCTGACTCCACTCTCCATGGCAGAAGCTCAGGGCACTACATGGGCTCAGCAGCTTAGAGCAGCTTTGCAAAAACTCAAGACTGCATGGACAAGGAAGCCTCATTCACTTTGGCAGCCAGGTCTCCTCCCCTCGCTTCCCTCGATAGCTGCTGTTCTTCAAGCCATCTGAATGGCTCTTGCATTCTGCTCAGCCGCCGCTAGAGGTCAGCAATAGGCTTGAGTTCTTGCTACTTTGTTACAGATCAAAGCTGTTACTTTGTTTTTATTTTAATACTTATTTTTTTGCAACTGTTTATTTCTTTGCTACAACATGTGATCCCACTTAACCTGCTCATATAGTTCCTTTGTTATTGGGAAAGTCAATGTTCCTTGCTAATGATACCCTGAGAAGCTTATGTTTTCCAATTCCACAGTGATTAATTAGGATGCTTGAGTTTAGATTTTTTTTTTCTTCCACCTCCAGGCACTTTTTGCTACTGTTGCTCGTCCAGTGGCTTATTGATCTGAACTACTGATCTCTATTCAAAGCTTCTGCAGCCACAGGTCCCAGCAGGCACCTGCAATCAAGAGTGAGGCTTGCAGGTTGCACCTCTTCTGGTGTAGGGTGTCTGAAGGCAGATGCTGGGAATTCTCCATAGCTATAGCTGGAGATGTAAAGGGAGCCTGCAGCACAGTGCATAGCATGTGAAGACACGCTGAGACTTGTAGTCCCACCGCAGTACCTATAGATTACTCAAGTCTTAGGCTAATATGACATATCCAAAACTGAAGCATCTAACTTGACTAAATATGCTTCTGCCCTTCACCATAGGTCGATGCCAGAGTGAAGTATATCCGATGCAACCGAAGAGACCGTATTATACAGTCCTTAAAGGGGAACTACACACACCTGGCTTCTACTTGAAACAAATAAGTGCACTTCTATTGGTCTCTTAAAGGGGTTGTTCAGCCCCGGGGATCTTTTCTGCAGACCCATCTGGACAGATAGGTGCGGGTCTCAGAGGTGGAACCTGCACCTATCTCCAGAACGGGCTACTTTGGTGGCATATTGCTCGGGTATGACACCAATGTCCGATAGGTGCAGGTTACATCTCTGAGACCCACACCTATCTCCAGAACGGGCTCCTTTATCGACATATCTCTAGAATATGCCACCAATGTTCGATAGGTGCAGGTGCCACCTCTGAGACCCATATCTTTCTCTAGAACGGGTCCCTTTGGTGGCATATTGCTCGGGTATGTCACCAATGTCCGATAGGTGCAGGTTACATCCCTGAGACACGCACCTATCTCCAGAACGGGCCCCTTTAGAGGCATATCGCTAGGATATGCCACAATGTCCGATGGGTGCAGGTTCCACCTCTGAGACCCGCACCTATCTCCAGAATGGGCTCCTTTATCGACATATCTTTAGGATATGCCACAATGTCCGATAGGTGCAGGTTACATCTCTGAGACACGTACCTATCTCCAGAAGGGGCCCCTTTAGAGGCATATCGCTAGGATATGCCACAATGTCCGATAGGTGCAGGTTACATCTCTGAGACACGTACCTATCTCCAGAAGGGGCCCCTTTAGAGGCATATCGCTAGGATATGCCACAATGTCCGATGGGTGCAGGTTCCACCTCTGAGACCCGCACCTATCTCCAGAACAGAATCCTTTAGGAGCATATTGCTAGGATATGCCACCAATGTCTGATAGGTGTGGGTCCCACTTCTGAGAACCACAACTATTTCTAGAACAGGCCCCTGAAAGTGAAGGGGAGCACACCGAGCATGTGCAGAGTGCTCTCCATGCACTTCTGTGGGAGTTCCAGAAATATCTGAGTGAGCACACATGACTATTTCCAGGACTCCTATAGAGGTGAATGGAGACAGCACTGCGCAGGTGCAGCCGCCTCACCGTTCACCTCTATGGGAGTTATGGAAATAGCCGAGTCTGCGCTGTGTTGGTGTTGCACCTCAGCCCCATTCACTAGGCCATATGACCGATGAACGCGATGTTGTAGGTCTAGAAAGAAGCCAAAGAGCTAACGAGGGCACCATGGCCAAGGTATGGTGATGTCACCAGATTGAGAAGAGACCCAAGAGCACATGGAGGTCTGCAGCTTCTTGAAACAGCTGATAGGTGGGGGGCCCGGGAGTCAGACCTCCACCGATCTGATATTAATGGCCTGTCCAGAGTGAAACGGCAGCCAAATACTCTACAATTTTGTAGTGGCTGCACGAAGTTCACATTTATTGATTTTTAGTGACCTGAGATTTTCGCAGTCCTATGTAAACAACAGAAAGATTTTAATGAGCCGAATGGCTAGAGATTGTGACCAGTGTTCCTGCAGTCCTTCTACAGTTCCCCCCATGAATGGCACATGAAATTTATGGTGACACTTAACACTATGTAAACACTGCTGGCCTTGGTCCCATTGCTTGCAGACCCCTGCTGTCTCTTTGGCAGACAAGTATGGGTTAGCCTGAAAGTTCAGAGTCACATATCCCTCCCCCACCAAATTCTTGGTTTGGGCAAAGTCTGAGGCTGTTTGAACTCAGAGTCCTTCAGTTTCCCCAGTCCTGGCTTGATTGTCTCACTGCTGGCTCCAGAGTCTGCACCTTTGATAGTCCTGGAGGCTTCTGGAGACTTTTCTCAAGATTTTCCCTGGGCCATCTCCACAGGCTTCTCAGCATGCTTGATGCTCCCACCACGAGCATGAGATCTTGTGTGGCCTGAGCACGCCATGTTGGACACCACATAATGCTCCTGCAGGGTCTCCTATAATGTCAGTCTTTCCAGGGAGGTTCTGTGCTGTTTCTGACCTGGAGGGGTTAGCTGCACACCTGCTCCATAGGACAAGCTCTGTCTTCCATGCTGGGCACCTTGCTGGATTTCAGTATTATAGTAGTTATATTCTTCTACATAGGAGCAGTATTATAGTAGTTATATTCTTGTACATAGGAGCAGTATTATAGTAGTTATATTCTTCTACATAGGAGCAGTATTATAGTAGTTATATTCTTGTACATAGGATCAGCATTATAGTAGTTATATCCTTGTACATAGGAGGCAGTATTATAGTAGTTATATTCTTCTACATAGGAGCATTATTATAGTAGTTATATTCTTGTACATAGGATCAGCATTATAGTAGTTATATCCTTGTACATAGGAGGCAGTATTATAGTAGTTATATTCTTGTATATAGGAGGCAGTATTATAGTAGTTATATTCTTGTACATAGGAGCAGTATTATAGTAGTTATATTCTTGTACACAGGAGCAGTATTATAGTAGTTATATTCTTGTACACAGGAGCAGTATTATAGTAGTTATATTCTTGTATATAGGAGCAGTATTATAGTAGTTATATTCTTGTACATAGGAGGCAGTATTATAGTAGTTATATTCTTGTACATAGGAGCAGTATTATAGTAGTTATATTATTGTACATAGGAGGCAGTATTATAGTAGTTATATTCTTGTACACAGGAGCAGTATTATAGTAGTTATATTCTTGTACATAGGAGCAGTATTATAGTAGTTATATTCTTGTACATAGGAGGCAGTATTATAGTAGTTATATTCTTGTACATAGGAGGCAGTATTATAGTAGTTATATTCTTGTACATAGGAGCAGTATTATAGTAGTTATATTCTTGTACATAGGAGCAGTATTATAGTAGTTATATTCTTGTACATAGGAGCAGTATTATAGTAGTTATATTCTTGTACATAGGAGCAGTATTATAGTAGTTATATTCTTGTACATAGGAGCAGTATTATAGTAGTTATATTCTTGTATATAGGAGCAGTATTATAGTAGTTATATTCTTGTACATAGGAGCAGTATTATGGTAGTTATATTCTTGTACATAGGAGCAGTATTATAGTAGTTATATTCTTGTACATAGGAGCAGTGTTATAGTAGTTATATTCTTGTACATAGGAACAGTATTATAGTAGTTATATTCTTGTACATAGGAGCAGTATTATAGTAGTTATATTCTTGTACATAGGAGCAGTATTATAGTAGTTATATTCTTGTACATAGGAGGCAGTATTATAGTAGTTATATTCTTGTACACAGGAGCAGTATTATAGTAGTTATATTCTTGTACATAGGAGGCAGTATTATAGTAGTTATATTCTTGTACATAGGAGGCAGTATTATAGTAGTTATATTCTTGTACATAGGAGGCAGTATTATAGTAGTTATATTCTTGTACATAGGAGCAGTATTATAGTAGTTATATTCTTGTACATAGGAGCAGTATTATAGTAGTTATATTCTTGTACATAGGAGGCAGTATTATAGTAGTTATATTCTTGTACACAGGAGCAGTATTATAGTAGTTATATTCTTGTACATAGGAGCAGTATTATAGTAGTTATATTCTTGTACATAGGAGGCAGTATTATAGTAGTTATATTCTTGTACATAGGAGCAGTATTATAGTAGTTATATTCTTGTACATAGGAGGCAGTATTATAGTAGTTATATTCTTGTACATAGGAGCAGTATTATAGTAGTTATATTCTTGCACATAGGAGCAGTATTATAGTGTTTTTTAGAGATAAGCGCATTTTTCTAAAATTCGATTCGCCTGGTCACTGAATTTTTCGTAAAAAATTTGGTTTGATCCGAATAAATTAGCGTTGAATTATGTTAAGAAAAACTGCTATTTCTGGGCTGCAGAGAACCTTTATAGGGGTGTAGAACACTGTGCCTTGCAGTAACATGCATGGGGAGTCTGCTGTGGTAGTGAAACAATACTGTGAGTCCGTATGACATGCTGATGACAGGCGTCGCTCTTAGAATCACTGCACACTTCACTTATTTGGGCAGTCACGGAGCCAAAACTGACCAAATAACTCAAGTATGAACTCAGCCTTACAGGTCGATGTTAGCGTCAAGAAGAAGCGCACTCCTTTTACACTGTCGGCAGCTGATTCCACATAGATGTCTACAGAAGCTCTTCTATTAAACGCTCATTCAAGTAGAGCCCCCCTGACAGAGTGGAGAGGGTGTCAGCAGTAAGTTTGTGTTGATGTCACTGATTATTTTGTCCATCCTCTGATCCGTCAGAACAATAACCCCAAAAAAACGGATCCTGTCTGTGGCGCATCCACCTTCACTCGGTCAGCATTTGATCAGTAATCCAATTATTGCTAAAGCAAAAAAAAAAAACAGGAGTGGATCCAAAACAGAGACGACCGAGTCAACCATTCAAGAACCGCTGGGTTGATGGTCATGTCATGGTGGGGAGTGGGGGAAACCCCCCACCATACAATGTCAGGTATAACGGGGAACCAGCTAGGCCAGGACGCTGGAATCAGGCAGCAGGTCACCTCCTAAAGCGGAATATTTGCATGTCTTCTGTTTATACCCACTCCTGCTTTTGGCTACCAAATTACAAACCAATTTCATTTATTTTTTGAACAGGGGCGAAAAAACAACGTTTATTTAACAAACAGGACATTAACACACATAAAATTCAACACAAAAGGGGCAAGACTACAAGATTTAAAAGACAAACTGGAAAAACAAAGTGCTTCATCAACAAGAATGGATTGACGACCAGTGTCGGGGTGACCACGATGGTAATGCATATGGATCAAGAAATACACACAATAGAGCTAAGAAATGGGGGTCATTCTAAATAAAAGTGGTGGAAGCTCCTAGCGCACATATTTGATCAAATGTGTGTCGGGCCCATCTACCAGGCGTCAAGGTGGCTTCCGCAGATGGGTCCCTAACACTAGTATACTGCCTCTCTTTGGACTTACCTAAGCCTACAATATTACATGTTATGTTTGTCTATATGCTCCTGATGAAGGGGACTTTTATGTAATCCTCGAAACGCGTCGAGCTCTTATTTAATAATAATAATTAAAAAGCATCCTTTTATGTGGAAGTCCTCAAGCTCATCTGTTCAACAAGGACGGGGTGTGCATTCATCTTACAGGCGATCTCACCGTGGAGTTTAGGGGGACAGGTGTCTTGAGTTTATCTGTCCGCCCTCCTCCCCGGTGAAGTAAGTGCCTGGACTCACCTGGCTTTATTTTATTTTATTTATTCATTTTATTAATTTACTTTATCGTGTAATGTTTTTAATATATTTATATTCTCTATTGTATTGGAATATTGCTTAGTATCACTATATATTCCATATGGTATGCCCATTATTTAGGATCTAATCCTTCTCACATGGGTCTTGGCCTATTTACCATTTTAGCCTCTAACACCAAAATCTGCTAGATTTTCTTTCATCATCTTATTCCCCTCTTCTCTCCACAACCAGGTATCAGTCTTGGCGCCCCATCAACTTTTCTTGAAACCAGGTGCAGAACAGCGTGAGAGTGATGAGAGGGGTCGCACATGACTTGCATACACTACATGCCTCCAACATAATTCTTGGATCTCTACATGAAAATAATGCATTTGGTATAAATCGCAGGCATATTTGGAGACATTGACTTCACAAGAGATACAGAGCAGCAGAGTTTACTTTGAAATTAAAAATGTCAACACTGTGTAATTCAGCCCATACAGCAAAAGGAGGTGTGCAGTCACCCATCAATTTTCCCAAATAAAGGCCGTTTCACATAACACATTTCACCACTATATAATTTGGCCCATACCGCAAAAGGAGGTGTACAATCACCCATATATTTTCAGAAAAAGAATCAGTGTCACATAAAGAATTTCACCACTAAGTGCTTCTGTCCATACCGCAAAAGGAGGTGTACATTAACCCATACATTTTCTGAAAAAAAGCCAGTGTCACATAAAGAATTTCACCACTAAGTGCTTCAGTCCATACCGCAAAATGAGGTGTACATTAACCCATACATTTTCTGGGGGAAAAAAAGCCAGTGTCACATAAAGAATTTCACCGCAAAAAGGGCTTTACCACATATAACTGCACCGCTGAACGGCAAGTAGGCCCTTAATTGAGAGGGGTCACACATGGCTTGCATACTCTACATGCCTCTAACATAATTCTTGAATCTCTACATGAAAATAATGTTTTTGCTGTAAATCATGAGAGGGGCATAGCTAGAGACATTGACTTCACAAGAGATACAGAGCAGCGGTGTGCAGCCACCTATATTTGCTTCCCACTGTTTACTGTTCCTGAATTCAAATTGGGGCAACCAGCTTCTGCTTCCTCTGATGTGTATGCCTACGGAGTCTTTTTGCTATGGCTTTGCACAGGTAGCAAGATTGTTACGCACAATTCTGATGGAACTCCTGATCTTAAGAAACTGGACTTGGACTCCAAAGCAGAGGCTCGCCTGTCATGTGTTGTGTGCTGTGGAGATCGAATGCAGATGGAGCAAATAAAAACACATGAATGTTTTCAACTTAGTGAAGCTGCTTGATTTAATTGTGAATAGATAGTAAAGGCAAAGTCCGCTGGTATGTTGTCATCAGCTTTTTCATTATGTTTACTGCAGGACCCTCGACAATGTAATTCGGTCCATACAGCAAAAGGAGGTCTACAATCACCCATCAATTTTCCCAAAGAAAACATGTTTGAAATAAAAAATTTCACCAATGAAAGGATAATGGAATTCGGTTCATACAAAAGAAAATCTACTACCACCCATGAATTTTCCCCCAAAAAGTCTGTTTCTCATATAAAAGATCACCACTACGTAATTTGGTCCATACCGCGAAAGGTGCTTACCCACATATAACTACACCGCTGAACGGCAATTAGACCCCAATTTTTCTATTTTCACACAAAAGGCTTTTCAACAGATAAGTGCAACGATGAAAGGCGAATTTATTTGTATTTCGCCACTAATACACGGCAAACTGTGCTCTAAAATATCTCACTGCACTGCTGAGCGGCAAAGATATTTTTCCTTTTTCCACTAATACATGCAAAAAGGGCTTTAAAACATATAACTACAACGCTGAGCAGTATATATATTTTTTGCGCTAATACAGGTTACAAAAAGCTTAACAAGAAATAACTGCACCGCTGAGCGGCAAATGTATTTTTTCTTTTTACGCTAAAACACCTCACAAAAGCCTTTACTACAGATAACTGCACCACAGAGCAGCAATTTTTTTTTCTTTTTGCGCTAATACACGTCACAAAAGGCTTAGGCTTCTTTCACATCACCGTTTCTGCTTTCCGTTCTCTGGCTCCGTTGAGGAGCAGGAGAACGGAAAGGACGGATTCTGCAGATAATTGAGACCTAACTGAGTATAACGGAGCCTAAAGACCCCATAGACTATAATGGAGTCAGTTCGGTGTCCGCTCAGAATATGATTTTTGAGTCCTCCAGGACTTTCGTCTCCGCAAAAAAAATCATATTCTGAGCGGACACCGAACGAACCCCATTATAGTCTATGGGGTCTTTAGGCTCCGTTACTCTCAGTTAGGTCTCAATTATCTGCAGAATCCGTCCTTTCCGTTCTCCTGCTCCTCAACGGAGCCGGAGAATGGAAAGGAGAAATGGTGATGTGAAAGGATCTTGCCTGATTTTGCACAGAAGAGTTTCCATGACTATCACGAAGAGGGAGGGACAACCTTTCCTAGTGCCATTCGTAATGGCAAAGGCGGGTGAGAGGGTGCCGTTGACCTTGACCCTGGCAGAGGGGGCTGAGTACAGAGAAAGAATAGCCGAAATAAGTTGATCAGGAAAGCCAAACTTCGACAGAGCCAGGGACATATACTGCCAGCTCACTCTGTCATAAGCTTTCTCTGCATCAGTGCTTAGCAGGGCTAGCGGAGTAGAAGTAGTCCGCGCCCAATTCATGAGATGAAGGAGGCGAACGGTATTTTAATTTCCCTGTCTGCCAGAGACAAAGCCAACCTGCTCCTTATGAATAATGTCAAGAAGGACTTTCTGAATCCGCTGGCCTAAGATCTTAGCCCACCATTTAATGTCCGTATTTAGTAGAGAGATAGGGCGGTAACTGCCACAGTGCAACGGGTCTTTGTTCTCTTTACGAATAATGGTGATATGAGCTGTAAGTGATTGGGGAGGGAGGTGGCCACCACCTAGAAGAAAATTACAGAAAGCTTTATAATAGGAAATAGTGAAACCGTCGGGTCCAGGACTGCGTCCGGAGGGGATAGTGGCCAGGACCTTCAGGACTTCGGGACCGGAAATGGGAGATAGTAATTGGGAGGACTGTTCTGAGGATATAGAGGGGAGTTGAAGGGAGGAGAGGAACTTATTCGAGGCATCCGTGATAGAACAGGGAGATGAGCCAGGAGGGGCCGGGAGATTGTAAAGGTCCTCATAAAAAGCACAAAATGCTTTGGCTATATCAGAGGTAGATTTAAGATGATTACCTGCAGCGTCTTTGATTGCCGGTATGAAGGAATCAGAATATTGTTGTTTAATTAGCGCCGCCATAAGTTTGTTCCCTCTGTCCCCGTGGGTGTAAGATTTAAAGCGCGCACGTAGGAGCAGTTTAGCCGAGGTAACGTTTAGCAGATTCTTGAGTTGGGTTCGCACGACCGAAAGCTCCTCCTCAAGGCTTATAGCTTGGGATTGCTTATGGCTAAGCTCAAGAGTGGAGATACGGGACAGGAGGGTGCATATAGCTTAGGCCCTTTGTTTTTTAATATGGGAGCCGAGGGCGATAAGCTCTCCACGGATCACAGCCTTATGAGTCTCCCAGATTACAGCAGGGGAGGGACCTGCGGTGTTGCTACTGAAAAACTCCTGTAGAGAGGTGGCTATTTTCTCGGATGATACCTGATCCTGAATGAGGGTTTCATTGAGATGCCAGTTCCATTCTCTTGTAAGGAGAGTGGACAGCGAGACCATCAAAAAGACAGGGGCATGGTCTGACAGTGCAATGTTGCCTATTCGAGTGTGTACAATCTGTCTAACATGTTCAGAAGAAAGGAAGACATAGTCTAGTCTATGGTGTGAGGATTTGGCATGGGAGTAGAACGAATAGTCACGACCCATAGGATTCAGGGTACGCCAGGTGTCAATGACACCCAATTTACGCAGAGCTGCTTTCAGGCGCCTAAGACGAACATGAGTGATGGCCGATCTCCCCGAGAAGGAGTCAAGTAGTGGGTCTAAGGTCACATTAAAATCTCCCCCCAGAATTACCATACCATGTTTGAATGCAGCAAGCGCAGAGAGTGTCTGAACCAGCCATGCAACTTGTCCCCTGTTAGGCGCGTATATATTGGCCAATGTAACCAGTGTGTTCGCTATAGAGCCCTTCACAAACAAGAACCGGCCATCAGGATCCGAAGAGGAGGCTGCAACCGCAAAGGGCACCTGCTTGTGAATGGCAATACTGACACCCCGGCTAGCGGAGGTCTGCGCGCTATGGAACCATTGAGTGAATTTCTTGGAAGGAAGATTAGTGATCTTACCTGCCCGAAAATGTGTTTCTTGGAAAAAAGCAACGGAAACTTTATCTTTTTGTAGCAAGGAAATCACCTGGGATCTTTTGCACGGCTAGTTTAGGCCCCGGACATTCAGGGAGGAAACTACAAGAGAAGCCATTTGAAGTCAGTGGAGAAGCACACAGCAATCAATATCCGAGCAAGCCAAATGAGAGCGTGAAGATGGGAGAAAAGGACACAAAAGGGGAAACACATAGGGGCAAAAGGATAAGGAGGTAGACAATGAGAGAGAGAAAATAACAAAGACAAACAGGAAAGCATAATCACATAGCGCAGAACTAAGAGCTCCACAGAGCGCCTGAAAATCAGAGGATCCATCAGGCGGGGGGTCTTGTAGAGCTGAGGTAGGCCACGGGAAGGCCATCAGGTAACAAGGAAATAAACAAGGAGAACAGCGGCTCACAAATCCCCTGTGCAGAGGGGGCAGGAAAAGGTAGAAAGCACTCAGGAAGGTAAAGTCCTTAAAGAAATAAACAAAGGCCTGGAGATGTCCAAAAAGCCAAGTCAAGGACTAAAAGGCATCGGTGCAAGTCCTGAACCGCAAGAAAGAAAGATCCGCAACTTCGGAAATCCAATTCAGGAGTACACCAGAATTGTGTCCGGCAAAAATAGTGAACATCTCATTAGGTAGGCTTCAGCGATAAGGAGAGCGACCCGCTGCGGTGGAGGTCTGATAACTCTGGCCGGGTCGGGATTTCTTCCCGGTAGGAGCAAGGGACCAGGTGTCTGCTTTCGGAGGCGAGGGTACAGGATTTCCCTGGTCCGCCGGCATCCAGGACGGAATTTCTATCGGAGCTATACCCAGATGGACCCAGGCCCCGGATAAGTTCTGGGGAATGCGTATGGTGAGCTGCCTCCCATTTTTGAAGACAGCTAAGCCAAAGGGGTTCAACCACCGAAACTGGGTCTCCGAGGTTTTGAGAGCAGCAAGAAAGGGACGCAGAATACGTCTCTTTGCCAGCGGGGAGGGTGCTAAGCGAGCCTTCATATTCCAGGCGGTCAGCCTCCCTACTGGCCTTCAGTAAAGCCGCAGTGTCCACAAAACTGAGGAGGCCGCAGATAACATCCCTCGGAGGATCCAACACTTTAGGCTTGGGACGAAGAGCACGGTGGATGCGCTCAATGATAATAGTCGCTGCTCTTTCTGGGCTTAAGAGATTCGCAAATATTTCTTTTGCAACTTTTTCGAGAACTTCCGATGCGAATATTTCTGGAAGGCCACGAATACGAATATTACGTCTGCGGCTGCGATTTTCCTGGTCTTTGATTCGCAAAAGGGCATCGTTGATAAGCTCTGTATGAGAGCAAAGCGCCGTGCACGTTTCTTCACCGAAGCGAATAATCGAGTCCTGCGAATTTTCCAGCGCAGCAACTCTCTGGTCGATGGAGCGAAGATCGGTCTTTATTTCTGCAAGGTCTTGCCTCAGAGGTGCCAGGGCGGAATCCAGGATCTCACGAAGAATCGCTTTGGAAAAAGTCACGCCACGCTTGCGATTTTTATATTCGGATGCATCCGATATACTTCCCGCTTCCGAAAATTCGTCCGCATCAGAATGAAGAGAGGGAGCCGGCGCCATCTTAGGCTACTTTCACACTTGCGTTTGGAGCGGATCCGGCCGGGAGCTCCTCCTACTGGTAAGTGAAAGGTCTGTGCGGCGCATTGCCTATAGCACACATTCCTGTCACTTACCAGTAGGAGGAGCGCCCAGTCGGACACAGACATCGCAGCTCGCAGGTAAGTATAATGCTTCTATTTATTGCTAAGTAACCATGGCAGCCAAGACTGCAATAGCGTCTTGGCTGCCATGGCAACCGATCAGAGCCCCAGCGATTAAACTGGGACTCCGATCGGAACTCTCCGCTGCCACCAATGATGGGGGGGGGGGGGTGATTTTAATTAGGGGGGGGGAGAGGGGAGGCCGCACTGGTCACATTTAATACTGGGAATCCGCACTGGCCACCAATGAATATAGAGGGAGGGGGGCCGCACTGGTCACATTTAATACTGGGGAGGGAGGGAGGGGGGGCCGCACTGGCCACCAATAAATATAGAGGGAGGGGGGGCCGCACTGGTCATATTTAATACTGGGGAGGGAGGGGGGCCGTACTGGCCACCAATAAATATAGAGGGAGGGGGGCCGCACTGGTCACATTTAATACTGGGGAGGGAGGGAGGGGGGCCGCACTGGCCACCAATGAGTTAAATACAGGGGGGGGAGGGGGGTCTGCCCCCTGCTTCCTGGCAGCATCTGCCAGGCAGCAGGGGGCAGTCATGTACACAGTTCTCAGTATATTCTAACTTGAAGCGTCCCCATCACCATGGGAACGCCTCTGTGTTAGAATATACTGTCGGATCTGAGTTTCACAATCTAACTCAAATCCGATGGTATATTCTAACATAGAGGCGTTCCCATGGTGATGGGGACGCTTCAAGTTAAAATATACCATCGGATTGGAGAAAACTCCGATCTGATGGTATATTAATAGGGGACTCCTGACTTTACATTGAAAGTCAATGGGGGACGGATCCGTTTGAAATTGCACCATATTGTGTCAATGTCAAACGGATCCGTCCCCATTGACTTGCATTGTAAGTCTGAACGGATCCGTTTGGCTCCGCACGGCCAGGCGGACACAAAAAACGCTGCAAGCTGCGTTCGGGTGTCCGCCTGCTGAGCGGAACGGAGGCCAAACGGTGCCAGACTGATGCATTCTGAGCGGATCCTTATCCATTCAGAATGCATTGGGGCTGTACGGATCCATTCGGGGCCGCTTGTGAGAGCCTTCAAACGGAGCTCACAAGCGGAACCCCGAACGCAAGTGTGAAAGTAGCCTTAGGTGTCTCCGCAGCGAGGCCTTTGGAAGATTTCCTCAGGAATTGCTCCATATTAGGCTGCTTGGAGCGGCTCACAGGTGGGTCAGCAGGCTCCCTGGGGCGATCTCTCCCCACTTTGCCCATTTTGTGCGATTTAAGAGTGTTGTAGAAGGGTATTTGTGCCAGCTAGGATGAGGAGCTCAGAAACAGGCAGCCATGCAGCTCAGCGGCCAAGCTCCGCCCCCCATAGTAGTTATATTCTTGTATATAGGAGCAGTATTATAGTAGTTATATTCTTGTACATAGGAGCAGTATTATAGTAGTTATATTCTTGTACATAGGAGCAGTATTATAGTAGTTATATTCTTGTACATAGGAGCAGTATTATAGTAGTTATATTCTTGTACATAGGAGGCAATTTTTATTGTGAAAACAAACAAAAAAAATACAATTAAAATACATTCTTACAAAAAACAAAAAATAACAGGCATTGTACACACAATGACTACTCAACTAGAATGACTATAGAATCATATTAAACTTAGAAAGTCCACATTTGCTGGGGAGGAAAAAGAAGAGAAAAAAAAAACCACACAAAATAACATCATATTTTCTGTTTTAAACCAAAGACACATTTCTCCATAATTTCCTATTATTCGGGTTACTCTTTATCTCTAATGAGTTAACCCACTGGAGCTCAGACATTATTTGGCTTACGGCTGTGGTGTGGTGGAATGGCTCATTGTGTATAGACACGCGGGTTCTCATGTGCCAATGGTAGTATTTTATGACAGAAATGATCAGGTACATTGTCCCCCTGTCTACATTCCTATTTCTGGATGGAACAGCATAGATTATATCAGGATAAGTCAGGGACTGCAGTAATGGGATGTTTAGCTTTTGTGACACCTCTTCCCATATTCTCCTCCCACCCCTGCAGTCAGATATTAAGTGCTCCATCGTCTCCTCCTGCTGACAACCGAGAGGACAGTTCCTATCTGAAACACTTAAAAATTTCAGGTTACCCCTAACAAATAGCTTTCCATGTAATGACAACCAAGCTATGTCAAATAATTTGGCGGGGAGTCGTTTCCCATTGAGAAGCTTCAGACTTTCTTGTAAAGTGCTAGTCACACAATCCCTCAAGACAAGTGGAGAACAAAAGAAAGCCCTACAGACCCTCACATATAGATCTTTCCTTGGCTTACCCTCAATGTAGGACTTCTCTATCTTCCACCTTCTCACACACTTCAGCCCATAGTCCAGGTACTGGGGGAGGTAGTCACTCGTCCATCGACCCCTCTTGAGACTGCCGCCTCGCACCCAAGACTCTGCAAAAGGCATTATCCAGTCCCTGATACTATTCACCCACAGGAAGCTGTTCTCTGAGTCCAGGCAACCAAAATTAACTTTTAGAAACATGGAGTCAAAGAACACCCTTGGATTCAGCATATCCAACCCACCCTCTCTCCTCTGTAGGTAGGTGATCCCTCTTTTTATCAGGTTCAACCTGTTCCCCCACAACAGTTGGAAGAACAGGCTAAAGAGCCTAGCGGAGAAAGATTCCGGCAAAGGAAAAACGACAGAGACATACAAGAAGACAGGGACCAGGTAAGTCTTCAACATTTTAACCCTTTCTCTATAGGTCAGCCTCCAGTTCTTCCATCGCTGAACCTTTGCATTTCCGGCTTCCAACTTCTCTTCCCAATTTAGTTTGGCGTTATCATTCCTCCCAAATTTGACCCCTAGGATTTTAATATAGGTGGAGGCTCTCACAAATTGTGGCAGATCAAAGTCTGGATCACTGTCTGATATCCAGAGAGCTTGACTCTTCTCAAGGTTGACCAGAGACCCTGAGGCCTCCGAGTAACTTCTGATGGCCGCAGACAACATCTCCACCTCACGAGGCTTAGATATCACTACAGTCACATCATCCGCATAGGCAACAACACTCAGGGGCAGGCAATGGGGGACTGGCACCCCCTGAAAACCACACTCCTGCAGTGACCTCAAGAATGGGTCTAAGGCAAATACATACAGCAGTGGACTCAGTGGGCAACCCTGTCTCACCCCTGCCTCAACCCTGAAGGTATCACCCTGCCAACCATTGACCAGAGGAAAGCTCTCAGCCTCGCAATACAGAGTCTTCAGCCAATCGATGAAATGCCCCGGAATACCGTACTTTGACAAAGTGGCCCATAGATACTCATGATCTACTCTGTCAAAGGCTTTAGCCTGGTCAAGACTCACAACATATCTCCCACCCCTCAGGGCTTTACATCTCTCAAACATCTCCCTTATCGAGATGACTGCTCCAGAGATGTTCCGCCCTTCTACTGTGCCAAACTGACAGCCTGACAACAGTGCTGAGGACAGACAAACTAATCTAGAAAACAGAATTTTTGCCAGAATCTTTCTGTCGACATTCAAGAGGGCAATCGGCCTCCAGTTCTTGATGTCACTCGGCTCTTTACCTTTGGACAGCAGAATCAGCGAGGACACTCTCATGGATGGAGGCATCAGGTGACTTTCTAGACAATTTGTATATACATCCACGAGGATTGGGGCCAAGAGGTCTCTGAATGTCCTATAGAATTCTGCTGTTATCCCATCTGGACCTGGTGCCTTCTTCAGATGTAACTTATCAATTGCCTCTTTAACCTCCGCCACCGTCAAATCTGCTGTCAAAGGAGAAAAGTCCAAATCATTAGTATCAGAGAGCGGAGTTGCCTCCAAGAATTGGGTCATCTTGTCTCTATCCAAAACCTTCCTCTGAAACAAGTCAGCATAGTAAGATCTCACCACCCCCAGGATACCCTCCCGAGATTCTTGCAAAACACCCTGGGGGTCAGTGAGACCGGTGACAGATTTATTTGCCACTCGCTCCCAGCAATTCTCAAAGGGATCAGGAGACCCTAAGGTCCCATAATCCCGTTCAAGAACCAGGGAGGTATACCTGCTGTACTGATACTGCCTTATCTCAGATTTCAGCCGGTCTATCCTTTGTTGGTCATCCCCTCCCGCCGAATATAGTGACTCCAATTCTTTCCGCAGCTTGAGATACTGGCCATACTTACTCTTCCCCTTTATAACTGACAGTCTCTTTAAGAGGGATCTGATCTCATCCTTGACATCCTCCCACCAGTCGGCCATATTGTCATAAAAGTCCACTCTCTCTAGCTGACTCTGTATAAGAGAGTGAACATGACTCTGAACCGAAGGGTCTTCTAATAGACTGGAATTAAGTCTCCATAACCCTCTACCTGTCCCAGAACACTTTGTGACACCTAAACAGAAATATAAGGCCAGATGGTCTGAATAAGGGACGATCTTCTCATCTTTTTCACCAATGGTCTCTGTGGGACTCACCAGAGCTAAATCTATCCGACTTCTTCTTTCACCACAAAAATAAGTAAATTTTGGTTTCCGACCACCCTGCACAAACACATCTGACAACCCGGCCTGTTGAATAATTCTGTTTAGGACCTTGGAGTCTCTGGTAAGAGGCCTATTAGAGGTCCTGTCACAAGATGTCCTGGTGGCATTGAAATCTCCAGCCATGATGACAGGGATAGATGTGAAGAGATATGGCTTCACTTCATTATAAAGGTTAACCCTTTCAGTCACTGTCTGCGAACCATAGATATTTATAAGACGGAGCCTCCTACCCCGAATAGTAACTTCCAGAATTAGGCACCTTCCCATCAATACCTCTGTCAACCTATGTATAGTTATATCATTGGTGTTAAAGAGGATAGAGACCCCGGCACTTGGTTCTACAGCCAGTGACCAAAAGGATGGACCAGACCGCCATTCACGCTCGGCTTCCCGTAAGAGTCCTAGAGTATTCAAACGTGTCTCTTGTAAGAAAAAGACATCAGCATCAAGAGACCTTAGATGTTCATAAACCACATGCCTGGTCCTCCTCACTCTGACACTGTTCACATTACTGGAGAACACTTTAAGGGTAAAGTCAGCCATCAAAGCAAAGCAAAGCACAAGTAGCAGAGATATTACCCCCATCATCATAGATCTAAGTCTGAGCCCACCTGCCGACCACCTGTCTCCATGTCTGATTCGGACAGACGTTTAGCTCGCGGGGGTTTCCTTTTTGTGGGGGGATCGCCCTCTTGGTCCTCATTAAATTCATCTACCACCCTCTTTAACTCTCTCTCCATCTCTTCCTCAGCGTCTGACTCTGATAGGACACCGTACCTATTTGTGATAGTCATGACACCTGACCCGGGGTCTACTTTCTTTTTGGAAGGTTTTTGGACAGTGGTCCATTCCCCCTCAGGCTTACGGCTGGTTTTGTCCTTCTTCCGTTTCTTCTGCGGATTTATTGATGCAGGGGCAGAAGATGACGTGCCCACAACCTGCTCAGTGACCTCCCCGTTCCCCTCAGTGGCTCCTGGCTGGGACTGGTCAGGCACTATGTCACCCATATTGTCACCCATATTGTGCTGAGGCTCGGGCGGTGTCACTGCAGACCCTGACAACAGCGTCTCCTCCTCTAGGTCATCTGCCACTTCCAGCAAGTCCTCATCAGGGAAGTCCTTACAAACATTATGCCAGGCGTCTGGACAGTCCCTGTGCGAGTGACCGATCCTACCACAGAGGTTGCACCGGATGTTCTGGCAGGTGGCGCTGACATGGCCGATCTCCCCGCATAAATTACATTTTACCAGGGTGCACACACTCGCAATATGACCGGCCTTTCCGCATTTAAAACATTTTCTAGGCTGACCCGCATAGAAGCATACCCCTTTCTCCCGGCCAATAAAGAATGAGTTGGGCAGATGTTGGGTGATGTTGTTAACCTGCCGTAACTTTACCAGGACCTTCCACCCCCCAGTCCATATGCCATCCTCGTCCCTGGTCTTGGTCAGATCTGACATTAGGTCACAGTGTCTTTTTAGCCATACAACAATATCCTGGTGTGGTACCGACTCGTTCCAGAATATTATGGTGACGTTTGCTGTGTCTGGTCTAGAGATGGGGATGAGGCTGAACTTATTCCAGCCATCAGCATCTCTCACCCGGGCGAAATGAGCCCAGAAGCGGTCCAGGTCAGACATGAGTTTAAAGCTGACGTCATACCCCTGCCTGTCAGGAAGGTTTATCACTGCCAGGATGTTAGATGGCAGGAAACCCATTTGGTGGCACAGAAGTTCACGGACCACAAACCTCCTGTCAGGCAACTCCTCCTTGGCCCCTCTATGTCTGAACCTGACCACGTTCCTCCTCTTAAAAGCCTGACCTGTATAGTTCACATTAGACCTGAAGGATGGTGACCCACGGCTCCAGGCATTACCAGAGGAGACACCACCAGTTCCACCCTCCTGCTGTACTTGGGGGCGCTGTGGTGGCTGCTGACCGCCTGCACTATGGGGGTCTGACACTTCTGGTGTAACTAAAGGGGGGAAGTGCTGTGCATCAGACTGTACAGCCCCCTCCCCACCATCATCCATAATACTCTGCGGGTCACAAGCCTCTGAAGGCTGATCTAATGGTGGACCCGACTCTAGAGATGACCCCAAATCCCACACACACTGTGAAGCGCTCCCCTCTGCAGAAACATCATCAGTAACATCACATACAGCCATATCAATGCAGTCACTAGCAGTATGATCCTGCTCTACAGAGCCCCGACAGTCCTGCTGAGCCATGACCTGTGAGCTCTCTGCCGCACTGCTGCCTTCAGGCAAGAGTCCACAGTCCTGCTGCTCTCTACTGCCCCCCAGGGCTTGTGGTGACTGCACTGCTACTGCAGAGTCACCTTCAGGCGAGAGTCCACAGTCCTGCTGCTCTCTACTGCCCCCCAGGGCTTGTGGTGACTGCACTGCTACTGCAGAGTCACCTTCAGGCGAGAGTCCACAGTCCTGCTGCTCTCTACTGCCCCCCAGGGCTTGTGGTGACTGCACTGCTACTGCAGAGTCACCTTCAGGCGAGAGTCCACAGACCTGCTGCTCTCTACTGCCCCCCAGGGCTTGTGGTGACTGCACTGCTACTGCAGAGTTACCTTCTGGCTTGAGTCCATAGTCCTGCTTCACAATACAAACCGCTGGGACTTGTGGTACCTTTTGAGGAGTCTCTGCAGGTCTTTGCTGTTGCTGGACACTTTCTCCCACTTCTCTGTACAAATTCCCTTTCTCAAAAGGGAAGCTGGCTGGTCTGAGGACTGGTCTTGCACAGGCCTGCTGGGTGTCATCTGGACAGGTTGGAGACTTGGGTATAGATGGAGATGGTTCTGGCGCAGGTCTTCCCCCATGTCCCTCAAGTCTTTGCTGGTTCCTGAAGGATTCAGCGACTGGTCCCATCTGCTCCAGTACGGCCTCCATGTCCTGCACAGTGTCAGCGAGCTGCACAGCGAGGGAGCTCAGCTTCTTGTCATGGACAACCTGATTGTTGGGGTTTGCTGCCTTTAGCTTATAGACACAATCTATCTGTTTCTGCAGCTGTAGTTTTGTTCTTTTTAATGTCTCTAGTCTCTTGACCAGAGCTGGGATCCGCTCGGCCAGACATAGTTCTGGTGCACGCTGAGTATTGGGGGGTTGCGCCGGCAGTGTACTCACAGAATGGCTCCTTGGTCCTTGCACTGGACTTGGTGCAGCCGTGGTCACTGCTGCAAGGTCACTATCTCCAGATTGGGGACTGGGCCCCTGGTTCTTCCCAGTGACTGCACTTGTGGCCCCATGAAGCCTTCCTTCAGTATTCCCTCTGGTCTCATTTGTCGTGTTGGCGACTTTTGCGCTGTTCCCACTCCCGTAACGTGTGCGGTCAGACCGTATCAGGACAGGCTGTTGCAGATTCTCCTGCATGGTCTGCTTCTCTGTCTGCCTGCGGGTGGGGTGGATTGCACACCTGCAGCCATGGTCTTACTCAGTGATGTCTCCTTCTTTACTTCCAACATTTTCTTTTCATCTTTGCTTCCTGCTGCACTGGGACTGGCAACACTCGGAACATTCCTTCCTTCCAAAGAAACTTCTGGATAATTATCCATAGTGTGAGAAGACTGGGAATTATTTCCCAGAATAGGCCTTGGAGCCTGGGCCTTGCTTGGGGAGCATCCCCACCCAGAGTGACCCCGCCCTGGGCTTTCTCCAGACATCCAAAGCCTCAGGAGAGCTACTGACACACGTCCTCACAGCTAGGAGGCAGTATTATAGTAGTTATATTCTTGTACATAGGAGCAGTATTATAGTAGTTATATCCTTGTACATAGGAGCAGTATTATAGTAGTTATATTCCTGTACATAGGAGCAGTATTATAGTAGTTATATTCTTGTACATAGGAGCAGTATTATAGTAGTTATATTCTTGTACATAGGAGCAGTATTATAGTAGTTATATTCTTGTACATAGGAGGCAGTATTATAGTAGTTATATTCTTGTACATAGGAGGCAGTATTATAGTAGTTATATTCTTGTACATAGGAGGCAGTATTATAGTAGTTATATTCTTGTACATAAGAGCAGTATTATAGTAGTTATATTCTTGTACATAGGAGCAGTATTATAGTAGTTATATTCTTGTACATAGGAGGCAGTATTATAGTAGTTATATTATTGTACATAGGAGCAGTATTATAGTAGTTATATTATTGTATATAGGAGCAGTATTATAGTAGTTATATTCTTGTACATAGGAGCAGTATTATAGTAGTTATATTCTTGTACATAGGAGGTAGTATTATAGTAGTTATATTCTTGTACATAGGAGGCAGTATTATAGCAGTTATATTCTTGTACATAGGAGGCAGTATTATAGTAGTTATATTCTTGTACATAGGAGGCAGTATTATAGTAGTTATATTATTGTACATAGGAAGTAGTATTATAGTAGTTATATTCTTGTACATAGGAGGCAGTATTATAGTAGTTATATTATTGTACATAGGAGGCAGTATTATAGTAGTTATATTCTTGTACATAGGAGCAGTATTATAGTAGTTATATTCTTGTACATAGGAGGCAGTATTATAGTAGTTATATTCTTGTACATAGGAGCAGTATTATAGTAGTTATATCCTTGTACATAGGAGCAGTATTATAGTAGTTATATTCTTGTACATAGGAGGCAGTATTATAGTAGTTATATTCTTGTACATAGTTGTTAATAAATACCCTGTTAAATGTTACTATATAATGTAGAAATTATTTTTACCGATCTAATTAAATGAAACAAAATAATAGCCTTCCAGGTCTGATACTTTTTAATAGCTAAGGGCTCTTTCACACTTGCGTTGTTGTGTTCCGGCATTGAGTTCCGTCGTCGGGGCTCTATGCCGGAAGAATCCTGATCAGTTTTATCCTAATGCATTCTGAATGGAGAGAAATCCGTTCAGGATGCATCAGGATGTCTTCAGTTCCGGACCGGAATATTTTTTGGCCGGAGAAAATACCGCAGCATGCTGCGCTTTTTGCTCCGGCCAAAAATCCTGAACACTTGCCGCAAGGCCGGATCCGGAATTAATGCACATTGAAAGATCGCATGGACCACGTCATCCATGCGCATGGGGCGCTCTGACGTCATTGTGGAGCGCCCCGGGAGCCGCGCGGACTGTAAGTATACTGCTCCCCCGCTCCCCACTACTACTATGGCAACCAGGACTTTAATAGCGTCCTGGCTGCCATAGTAACACTGAACGCATTTTGAAGACGGATCTGTCTTCAAATGCTTTCAGTTCACTTGCGTTTTCCGGATCCGGCGTGTAATTCCAGCAAATGGAGTACACGCCGGATCCGGACAACGCAAGTGTGAAAGAGGCCTAACAAAAGTATAAGCAATGATGTTACATAGCGATCTTTTGAAACAACTCTCACCTACAGTAGAATCCTTCAAAAGAAACCTAAAAAAACCTCCTCTTCAGACAAGCCTACAACCAGTGACCCTGCTGCCTCTATACCGCCATAACCAGCTTTACCCTCTCCTACTGTGTCCTTCTCCCATCCCTTGTAGATTGTAAGCCCTCACGGGCAGGGCCCTCTCTCCTTCTGTACCAGTTTGTAACTCGTCTTGTTCATGCTTAGTGCAATTGTCTGTATTATGTGTGTACACCCCTTATTATATGTACAGCGCCATGGAATGAATGCTGCTTTAATAATTAATAAGAATAGGAATAATTACTCACGTGTCTTCCTCAGAGTTAATATCAGTCTGAAGATACAGCAGGATTTATATACAAGAAGAACAGAGACATGGTACAATGAATGGACATTTGAAAAAAAAACAGACTATCAAAAAAGCTTGAGAGTGAGTCCTTAATTTGCTTACAGATAAGCGGTGTGAAAGTTTTATGGTCTCTAAATTGATGTTAGCTCTGAGACCTGGTGCCCCCACTATCTCTGGTGTAGACTCTTTAGATCTTGTAGTGTGCCATAAATCCTTGAGACAAATTCAGCCTTGTTTCCAATGTGTCAAAAAGTGTCATATATTTATATTCCCAAATTCTTCAGTCTCTTTCAGATTTGAAATTTCCCTTTCCTATGACTACTGTTATGTGTCTTTCATTGTGTCCTGGGCTACCAAAATATTTAGCCACAGAAAAGTGTACCTTTTTCACATTAATTGGCGATGAGACCTCATGTTTGCTTTAAGTTTCTCTCCTGTTTCTCCAACATAGAGATCCCCAACAGGACGTATAGTGCAGAGAATCAGGTACAACATTGGATGTAGAACACGTGAATGTTCCAGGGATCTTATAGTCCTGCTGAGTGGTGGGAATCTGGATCCTGTCTGTCGTCTTTACATGGGAACAGGTTTTGCATTTCCTCACATATCAGGGATGGGCAATGTGAGATGAGCAAAGTTCTTAAAAATTCCTTTGCCGAATTTTGCAAAAAAAAAAGTGTATTTATTTGTAAGTAAAGGGTGCAATGACAGCGATCAGCGATTGGGCCGACCCCCCGTCATTGAACCTCTCAAATGCCGCCTTCAACGCTGATTGCAGCATCTGAGATTAATATTCAGACCTTTCAGGGGTTAATCATTAAAAAATAAAAATAAATTGTACTTACCTTGTCCATTTGAGCGCGAAGAGACCACCGGGGCCATCTTGCTTGAAGATCCAGCGCAAAATCTTACGCGGTGCCTGATGACATCATCACACTTGCCAGCGTGGTGACGTCATACTTCACCACGCACAAGATTTTGCGCGCAATCTTCGAGCAAGATGGCCGTGGCAGCCTCTTCACGCTCAAATGGATGAGGTAAGTATGATTTTTAATTAATTTTTACTGCCATTTCGGAGAAAATTGATTAGTTGGCACAAAGCACAAGGAAATTCGGCTTTGCTGCGAATCGAATTTTCCCTGAAATTTGGGTCGAAGTCCACTTTGGATACTTCGATTTGCTCAACACTAGTTGTCAGTAACATAGCAAGGATGGGTGTGGGAATATTATTTTTAGCTGGTCATCCTTACGTAGAACATGATGTGATTTTTAGCATTTTGTCTTACTACCTCTAGATGTGGGCTGTAGGTCACTACTAGAGGTAGACGCTAGTTCTCTTCTTTTTTTCTGGTTTTGGAGAAGTTGAATTCTGGGGATGCTGGGGGCTCTTGCAATTTGATTTATGTAGAAATGATGACTTGATTATCAGTAGCGTCAATACCGTGTGTGATTAGAATTACCCTTTAACTGGACAGTCAATGTGTGTTTTCTTAGAGATGTTGGGTTCCCGTGAAGAATGACAGATAGGATAGCTGCCTTACATCTGGGGGCGATAGAGGCAGAGCTTTTTAAGATTCCATTTGCATCCCTTTCTTCCTCGAATGACAGATAAGGACTGGGGGGAGAGTTCACTAGCCATGGGTTATGGTGGAGCTGCTCTCTCCTAGTTACATTTGACCTCTTGAACCTTTACATGTACTTTTCATAGTCTTGTGTGTTGGTGATGCTTCACTGTATGCCTTATCTCTTCTGGGTGCTACTCCTTTTACATACTAACAATGTAAACCCTCCTAAGCTGTGTCTTCATCTCCAAAAAAAATAATATCTGCTTCACATTGGCCGACAAGGGACAAGAAAGTAATGTGTCTTAGCAGGACGTTGATTAACATGCACCAAAATTGCTCCAAAATTCACAATCTCCTGTACTAGAAAAATTTAATTTTTGTTCAAATAATTTTTTACTTTTTTGAAAAACGAGTAAAGAGGTGTACAACAGATTGAAAAAAAGTCGCAGCAAAAAGGTGGTGTAAGAAGTGTAGTAACAGTTCTAGACAAAAGTGCAATTATCAAAAATTGTTAAAATTTATCAAGTGACATTTGATAAATTTGGTGCATATTTCACCAACAGGGACTCGATACATTTACCACTTGGACTAGGCTGTCAAAGATGCACCATATTTACCATCCAGCATCCATGGATTTCTAGAGTGATTGGTCTTCCAGCCCCCATACAACCCAATTTTGGCAGGATAGGCCGACAATCTAGTGTTTATAAGGAGCTGCCTCTTCGCCTCTGCCAGATGATGTTGGGGAAGAGAAGGATTGGGAGAATTTACATTTTAATTTTGTTTGCTCAAACCTTTTACTCTCTCGGGAGATAAGAAGTGTCTGGCAGAGACTTTCTCCTCACTTGCTTTTGGAATGACATACACACTGGCTGAACCAGGCATGGACAGGGGTTGGGGGAGGGAATTGGGAGAAATAGCTGAAATAGTTCAGCCATTGAAGTTGTATGGCCACCTTAAGTTTGCACTTATTATTATTATACATTCAAAAATACTTCACACACTTTCACTTTTTCACATTTTTTTAAAATAAAAATAAATCAATTTTTTCCTCATTTTTCTGCACTCAATCCCCATAATGACATAGTGAAAACAGAATGTTAGACATCTTTGCTAATTTATTGAAAAGAATAAAACTAAAAATTTGCACTGGCATACAGTGCCTTGCAAAAGTATTCGCCCCCCTTGACTTTTTTCCTATTTTGGTGCCTCACAACCTGGAATTAACATGGATTGTTTGAGGATTTGCATCAGTTAATTTACAGAACATGCCAACAACTGTGAAGATGTTTTTTTTTTAATTTTTTTTATTGTGAAGTAAACAACAAATAGGACAAAATAACAGAAAAAGTCAATGTGCAGAACTATTCACCCCCCTAAAGTCAATACTTTGTAGAACCACCTTTTGCGGCAATCACAGCTCCAAGTCGCTTTGGATAAGTCTCTATGAGCTCGCCACATCTTACCACTGGGAGTTTTGCCCATTCCTCCTTGCAAAATTGCTCCAGCTCCTTCAAGTTGGATGGTTTGCGCTTGTGAACAGCAATCTTTAAGTCTGACCACAGATTTTCTATTGGATTGAGTACAGGTTTTGCTTAAGAATATCCCTGTATTTAGCACCATCCATCTTTCCCTCAACTCTGACCAGTTTCCCAGTCCCATCCCCACAGCATGATGCTACCACCACCATGTCTCACTGTGGGGATGGTGTTTTTTGGGTGATGTGATGTGTTGGGTTTGCGTCAGACATGGTGTTTTCTTTGATGGCCGAAAAGTTTAATTTTAGTCTCATGAGACCGGAGCACCTTCCTCCATACATTTTGGGAGTCTCCCACATGCCTTTTCACAAACTCACAATGTGCCTTTTTGTTTTTAGCTGAAAGTAATGGCTTTCTTCTGGCCACTCTGCATAAAGCCCAACTCTATGGAGCATACGGCTTATTGTCGTCCTATGTACAGATACTCCAGTCTCTGCTGTGGAACTCTGCAGATCCTCCAGGGTTACCTTAGGTCTCTGTGCTGCCCCTCTGATTACTGCCGTCCTTGCCCGGTCCGTGAGTTTTGGTGGGTTTGCTGTTGTGCCATTGTTCTTTCCATTTGGTTATGATAGATTTGATGGTGCTCCTGGGGATTATCAAAGATTTGGATATTTTTTTTATAAACTAACCTTGACTTGTACTTCTCAACAACATTGTCCCTTACTTGTTTGGAGAGTTCCTTGGTCTTCATGGCAGTGTTTGGTTAGTGATGCCTTTTGCTTAGGTGTTGCAGCCTCTGGGGCCTTTCAAAAAAGGTGTGTATATGTAATGACAGATCATGTGACACTTAGATTGCACACAGGTGGACACCATTTCACTAACTATGTGACTTCTCAAGGTCATTGTTTGCACCAGAGATTTTTATGGGCTTCCAAACAAAGTGGGTGAATACATACGCACATGCCAATTTTCTGTTTTCTATTTCTAAACAATAGTTTTATTTATATATTTTTCTCATTTCACTTTACCAACTTAGACTATTGTGTTCTGATCCATCACATAAAATTCAGATTAACAAAACATTGAACTTAAGGCTGAAAAAAGTCAAGGAGGATGAATACTTTTGCAAGGCACTGTAAGTATTCAGATCCTTTACTAGGGACTTAGTTGAAGCACTGTTGGCAGTGATTACAGCCTTCTTGAGTATGATGCAACAAGGTTTGCACACCTGCATTTGGGGATTGGATGGGGAACTGTCACGGCTGTGTCACGGTCTTGATGTTGTGTGCCGTGACATGTTAGCCGTGCATGCTGGTTGCCAGGGGCAACGCATTGTGGTGCACCATGTTTGTGCTTGCCTCCTTCTTCTGGTTCTTTCCCTGTCTGGTGCTGGAGGGATTAGCTTCCTAGCTTGGTGTGTTCTGGGTGTGGCCTCATGGCTCTACTTAGTCTTGTGTTGTGAGCGTGAGGTCAGTAGTACTCCAGCCTTGGTGTGCGCTGGAGCTATGCTCCTGCCCTGGATATTCCATCCAGTGTGAGGTCCACTGGTGTGTTGTCGTTTCACTGGGTTCTTACCTGCTGACCCAGTTGCTGCTCACTGTCTTCCCTTACCTTTGCTGCTTGGCCTGTGAGACTCCTGTTCGTCCGCGTTCTGGAGTAACAGGTCGTCTCTAGCTCCTAACCTTTACTTAGGGATATTCAGGGTGACTCAGGGTCCGAGGTTCCTGTGTATGAGCCCACCTACCATCTGGGTCTGCTCATACGGTTAGGAGTCAGGGCTAGGATTAAGGCGGCTTAGGAGGTGACCTGCTCCCTTTTCCTGGTGTTCAGGCTTAGCTGCTTCCCCATTTTCCCATGTTATACGGTGGGGAGTTTTCCCCCACTCCCCACCATGACAGGACCATCAGTGGATGGCCACTTTAAAGGGTTTCTGTCACCCCACAAAACTCATTTTTTTTTGGATAGTTATATTCCTTATAGCGCGATATAGGAGAATATAATAGTCTTACTTACTTTCATGCGGCCGATTCTTTAGAAAACAAAGTTTTATAATATGTAAATCAGGGCTCTACCAGCAAGTAGGGCGTCTACTTGCTGGTAGCCGCAGCAGAAAACCGCCCCCTCGCCGTGTTGATTGACAGGGCCAGCCGTGATCTCCTCCTCCGGCCGGCCCTGTCAGTATTTCAAAAATCGCGCGCCTCTGGTCATTCGGCGCAGGCGCTCTGAGATGAGGAGGCTCGTCTCCTCAGCACTCCCTCAGTGCGCCTGCGCCGATGACGTCTTCTCTTTCGGTGATGTCATCGGCGCAGGCGCACTGAGGGAGTTCTGAGGAGACGAACCTCCTCATCTCAGAGCGCCTGCGCCGAATGAACAGAGGCGCGTGATTTTTGAAATACTGACAGGGCCGGCCGGAGGAGGAGATCACGGCTGGCCCTGTCAATCAACACGGCGAGGGGGCGGTTTTCTGCTGCGGCTACCAGCAAGTAGACGCCCTACTTGCTGGAAGAGCCCTGATTTACATATTATAAAACTTCGTTTTCTAAAGAATCGGCCGCATGAAAGTAAGTAAGACTATTATATTCTCCTATATCGCGCTATAAGGAATCTAACTATCCAAAAAAAAACATATGAGTTTTGTGGGGTGACAGAAACCCTTTAAGGTCTCTTCAGAGATGTTTGATTGGGTTCAAGTCAGGTCTCTGGCTAGGCCACTCAAAGACATTCAAAGAGTTTTCCCTAAACCACTCCTGTGTTGTCTTGGCTGTGTCATGGTTGGAAGATAAACCTCCAGTATGAGGTACAGAGCACTCTGTATCAGATTTTCATTGAGAATATCTCTGGATTTTACTGCATTCCGCTTTTCCTCAACTCTGACCAGTCTCCCTGTCCCAGCCACTGAAAAACGCCACAGAGCATGATTCTGCCACCACCATGTTTCACTGTAGGCTCCACACAATCTTGTCTCTGTGCTCTATAGGCAGTTCTTTCCTCCTCATGGCTTGGTTTTTGCTCTGATATGCATTGTCACATGTGAGAACTTAAATAGACAGGGCTGTGTCTTTCAGAGTCATGTCCAATCAACTGAATTTATCACAGGTGGACTCCAATCAGGAGAAGAAACATCTAAATGATAATCAAAAGAAATGGGATACCCCAGTGCTAAATTTATGGCAGGCTGTTCTCTGCTGGAACAGCCTGCCAGAATCACTAACTCAGATGTGCAAGTAGCCTAATACAGCGCCAAATACCTCTTACATCCAGTGACATCTCCTTTGATGTAGATGTTCTCTTTCCTCATCTTCTCCTTTCAGACCACACCACCATGATGATTTCTTTCAGCCATCTCCTACTTTTCCATCATCCTCCTAACCACTTTCTAAAAACCCAATCCTGCCAACCCCAATACTGTGACCGTTGTCCTCCCCAATACTATACTGCAGAAACAGTCCTCCTGAAATTACTAGTTACACAATAATAGTACCGCCTTCAGTAATTATTGGCACACAGTGCCCTAAAAAATAACTGCGGCCAAGAAACAGTGTCCCTGACACTAATAGTGTAAACATAATGTCCCCCAAAAATAATTGCGCTAAGCTAGTACAGTGCCGTGGTTCCCCCCAAAGTCCCAACAATAGAAAAAATTATCTGCAAGAGTGCATGTAGTAGTAATACTGCCCCTACAGTGCCCCAAACATGTCCCCACTGTGACCCGGACATAATAATGCTCCTATAGTGCCCATACTAGTATTCATGTCCCTCATAGTCCCCCAATTGTAATAATGCTCACCATAATTCCCCCGGTAGTAATAATTCTCTTTATTATGTGTGACTGTAGAAAAATGCCCCCTTATAATGTGTGCCAGCACATAAAAATGCCCTGTTGTGTGGCAATATAAAAAAATACCCCCTCTTGCTGCCCCTAGTTGAGCTAAGGTCCCTATAGTGCCCTATAATTTTCACCAGTATAAAATACTATAGCCCCCCCATAGTGCTCCTCCCCTCATCCTCATGGTGCCTGACATAATGTGCCAATATAAAATTCCCCCCTAATGCTCATCTCCCTCCTTCTTTATAGTGCCCCTAAAATGTGTGCCAGTATTATGCCCCTAAATATCGCCCCAAAAGTGCTCCCCCCCACTTCTCCATAGTGCCCCCATGTGTGTCAATATATAATGCTCCGTAGTGCTCCTCTCCTCCACTTCTCCATAGTGCCCCCATATGTAACAAGGTATAATGACCCCCAGTAGATGCCCATAGTGCTCCTCTCCGCCACATCTCCATAGTGCACCCCATGTGTTCCAGTATATAATGCCTCCCAGTAGATGCCACATAGTGCTCCTCTCTCCTGCGCCCCTTCTCCATAGTGCCCCCCCATGTGTGCCAGTATATTAAATAGGGCACCCAGTAGATGCCTCCATGGTGCTCCCCCTTCTCCATAGTGCCCCCCATGAGTGCCAGAACATGAGATAGGACCCCCAGTAGATGCCCCCATAGTGCTCCCCCCATAGTGCTCCCTACTATTAACAACATTTCTACTAATAATACCACTTCTGCCACTAGTCAAATATCTGGTAATCATACTACAGCTGCCTATTCATATTAGGTAGTTATCAGTTAAACCTAGACAAGGTCATGTGTATGGAAACTTCCCAGCTTCCCCTAACAGCTCATGCTGGAGGAGAAAAGGATCAGGCAGTTGAATTTGAACTACCCAATCCATAAATTTTTGGGGCAACAAGTCATTGTTAGCGGTGTCTGGTTGTTCCTGACAGCCGAGCCCCTGCTGTATATGCCGGAATCGGTGAATACACCAATGCTGGCAGATTAAACCCTTCTATGCTGCACCCTCTCCTTCCCCATCGGGTCTCCGTGCTAAGGTGAAGGGGACCTGATGGCTGGGTCTCATAGGCACGATGTCAGTGTAATACACTGACAGGCAATGCATTACAATACACAGGTATTGTAATGCTCAAAAATAGTGAGGTCCCCCAGGAATATATTAAATATTTATTGGTCAGGAATATTCGGTAATAAAATAAAAATGAAAAAAACAATTACAAAAATATAAAATATACAGTTATACAATATACTTCTGCACAGATATATGCTGTTGGTCCAGAACCACATATGCTGTGGGCCTAGCAGCTAATGAAAAATAAATGGATCCCTATATGCGATATATTGTGGTAAATATTAAACAACGGCAGCCATTTTTCGGTCACTTTGCCATACAAAAAGTGTAATACCAAGTGATCAAAAAGTCATATGTACCCCAAAATAGCAGCAATAAAAATGTCACCTCATCCCACAAAAAAATGAACCGCCATATAACATATTCGCTCAAAAAATAAAAAAAAATATCTGGCTTTCAAAAAATGGCGATTCAAAAGCATGATTTTTTTTTACTAAAAATGCCTTGCGTAAAAGTGGTAAAACATAAAAAAACTATATAAAATTGGTATCTCTGTAATCGCACTGACCAGCGGAGTAAAGATAATGTTTCATTTTTCCCACATGATGTAGGCCCAAAAAGCAATGGCAGAATTGTTGCATTTCTTTATCCTCCCAAAAAGATTTAAAAAAAGTTGCCCCAAAATTGAACCAATGATGATGGGAACTTATCATACAAGAAATAAGTCCTCACACATCGAAAAACGTATGGCTGTCAGAAAATAGATGTACTGGTGCCACAGAGACTCTTCAATACCAACATGGTGCCCGTAAACCAATCCATCAAAATCTGTGCTGCAAAAGCCATGTGGCGCTCCTTCCCTTCTGAGTCCTGCGGTGTGTCCCTGCAGTAGTTTGTGACCACAAATGGGGTGTTGCTATATTCATATATGGGTAACAAACTATGGGGTGCTTTTTTTGTTACCACATGTGAAAATGAAAAATTTGGGGCTAAAGCAATATTTTATTGGAAGAAAGGAAATATTTCATTTTCACAGCCAAGTGTTTCTAAATTCCGTAAAATGCCTGTG
This sequence comes from Bufo bufo, assembly GCF_905171765.1. Lineage (NCBI taxonomy): Eukaryota > Metazoa > Chordata > Amphibia > Anura > Bufonidae > Bufo > Bufo bufo. The sequence goes on along the minus strand of NC_053390.1, from coordinate 803,696,129 downwards.
GGGTCAAATTGCTCAGTATACCCCTTACTGAATTTCATGAGGGGTATAGTTTCCAAAATGCGGTCACTTTTTGGTTGTTTACACTGTAGGGATACCTCAGGTTCTCTTCAAATAAAACATTGCGCACCCAAAAAAAATTCAACAAAATTTGCCCTCCAAAAACCATATGGCGCTCCTTCCATTCTGACCATTGCCATGTGCCCATAGAGCAGTTTATGACCATATGGGGCGTTTCTGTAAACTGCAGAATTAGGGTAATAAATATTGAGGTTTATTTTCCTCTTAACCTTTGCTGTGTAGCAAGAAAAATGGATTAAAATAAATAATCTGCAAAAAAAAGAAATTTTGAAATCCCACCTACATTTTTCTTTAACTCTTATGGAACATCTGAAGGGTTAACAAAGATTGTAACATCAGTTTTGAACTTGATGGTGTCGTTTCTGAAGAAACCACAGAATGTTGGCTTAAAATCTCATCGGCTGTTTGTGGCTCCACCCACTTTTTAAAATTTTAACCCAAGTCACCCAATGACTGACTGTGCCAAATTTGAGGACCCTGTCATTAACAGTCAAAGAGTGGCAGTAATTTAAATTTTCTCATAAAAAACGAATGGCTGAAATGTGTTTGGCTGTTAAAGGCTCCAGCCACTTTTCCTAAATTCTAACCACACTCACCCAGCGACCTATGGTGCCAGTATGGGGACTCTGGCTTTCATATTGTAAGAATAACAGCTTTTTAAATTTTCTCATTGAAGTCAATAGGTAAAATCTAATTGGTTGTTTGTGGCTCTTTTTAAATTTGAATTCCCGTCACCCAGTAACCGAATGTACCAAGTATAAAGACCCTGCCATTAACAGTGTAAGAATGGCATCAATTTAAATATTTCCATTGAATAGCACTAGGTAATATTTGATTGGCTGTTTTAAGCTCCGCCCAGTTTTCCCGAATTTTAAGCCCAGACACCCAGTCATGGTTTGTGCCAAGATTGGGGCCTCTGGCTTTAAAACTGTGAGAATGGCAGTATTTGAAAGTTTTACATTGAAGTCAATAGGTGAGATCTGATTGGCTGTTTTAGGCTCCACCCACTTTTCCAAAATTTTGACCGCAGTCATCCAGTGAGTAATTGTGCTAAGTTTGGGACACTTGGCATTTAAACTGTGATAATAGCAGCAGTTAATCTGCTTTTCATTAAGGTCAAAGACTGAAATCTGATTGGCTGTTGCCCCGCTCCTTTTTTTTCCTAATTGTGGACCACAGTCACCCAGTGACTAACACTTTAAGGTTTGGGAATTATGGCATTTAACGTGTAAAAATGGCAGCAGATTTATTGTTTTCTATTGAAAATCAATGAGTGAAATTTGATTGGTTGTTGGTAGCTCCGCCCACTTTTTCTAACTTTGAAGTGGAAACACCCAATGACCACATTTGTGATATTTGAGGTCCATGACATCAATAACGTGAGAATGGCAGCATTTTTAGTTTTTCCCATTTAAATCAGACAAATAAATCTGATTGGTTGTTTTTGGCCCGCACACTTTTCAGAATTTTAATCCCAGTCCTCCAGTGACCAACTGTGCCAAGTTTGAAGACCCGGCCATTAACAGAGCAGCGGCAGTTTTAAATTTTCCCATTTAAACAAATGGCTGAAATTTGATTGGCCGTTGTACACTCCGCCCACTTTTTAAAAATAAATTTTAACCCCATTTACCCAGTGACCCACGGTGCCAAGTTTGAGTATTCTGGCTTAAATACTGTGAGAATGACAGCAATTAAAATTTTCTCTTTCAAGTCAATAGTGAAAATCTGATTGGTTGTTTGCAGCTCCGCCCACTTTTTAGAGTCCCCAAAATGTGACAGAAATTTTCAGGTTGACCCCATGACTAAGTGACCCAAGTTTGGTGAGTTTAACTTCAAAGCTGTACGAGTGGAAAAAGTTAAAAATTTTCCAATGAAAATCTATGACAAAAAGTGGGGTCTTTGGGGGGCCGCCCCAGGGGCCCGGAGGGTGGTATCGGTTAACAAAGCACAAGCAACCTATTCGGGTATGTGCCGAACAAGTGTGCAAAGTTTGGTAATTGTACTCCTAAAACTGTGGGAGGAGTAGCGCATAGAATATAGCTAAAATTTCATTGGCCGTTGCTAGCTCCGCCCACTTATGGGTGTACCCTCAAAATTTTCCCTTTTATTCGGGTTGACACCAACAATATGTGGTCCGAGTTTGGGGAGTGTAGCTTCAAAATTCACTTGAATGGGTCCGCAATTCCGGAGATGCGGAATGGAGTCACGGAACGGAACACCGGAAGCACATCGGAGTGCTTCCGTGGTGTTTCTTTCCGTGGTTCCGCACCGCAAAAAAATATGACATTCATATGACATTCATATTCAAGTTGAATGGGTCCGGCCCGCTGCACGGATGTTGCCTGTGCATTGGGGACCGCAATTGTGGTCCCCAATGCACGGAATGGCCGCACAACGGGCGCGTACATGAGGCCTTAGGGTGGGTTCTATGGATGAGCGAACCCAAACCTCACTGGGTTCGAGGTTTGGGTACTGAAGGAATTCTGTTGTGGATTCTGTTATAACGGAATCTAACGGAATTTGTGGCAGAATGCAAAACTTAAGCCTTTAAGAGGAATTCCATTTTGATCCGTCATAATAGAAGTCCATGGCCGGCATAATGGAAAGGACGGAAAACAAACTTTTTCTGTGTTTTCAGTCCTTCTGAGGCACATATTACTTGTTAAATGTAAAAAATGTAAAAAAAAAGTAGAAATTCTGCCACTCATTTTGCTTTTTCCTTTTGCACCTTTTTCAGCACGCAACGTAACTAATGTGTTCGTTTTATTCTATGGGGCAGATCAATTATGGCAAATGTGGGTAAGCTTGTTTTAAATGTTTTACTACTTTTCTATAATTATAGCACTTGTCATGAAAAAAAAAAAAAAGTTTTTATGTTGCCGCAATGTACAGCGTTTTTATGTAGGGACCAATTCTTCTGTTACTTTGTTTTCCTGTGATTTAATACATTTTATTTAGTTACAAAGCTAGTATTGTTGAAAAAGACACAATACCATCAAATCCACCAAGGGATTGGTGGGGAGGTGAAATTTATTAAAGAACCAGATTTTTATAATAATAATAAAAAACATTTTCATAATACTGAGTGAAGGACGCGCGCTTGCCAGCAACTTCAGTGCGCCTGCACCGATTACGTCACACTAACCCGGAAGAGAAGACTGCCGGCATCAGCGATAATCGCTGGAAGGTGAAGGCAAGCGAGCGTCCTTCACTCAGTATGCCTGCGCTGATCGAGAAACGTTACGGCACAGGCGCGGGAATTCAGCAGCAGACGGGGCCAGCAGGAGGAGGAGAGCGCTCGCTGGCCCTGTCTATCAAGAGGAGATGGGGCGTGTCTAGAAGCGGCAGATGCGGCGGCTACCAGCAAGTACACGCCCACCTTATGGTAGTGAAGAAATTTGCATATGATAAAAGTATGATTTTTACAAGAAATAAGCCACAGACAAAGGTAGGACACGTACAGGGAGTGCAGAATTATTAGGCAAGTTGTATTTTTGAGGATTAATTTTATTATTGAACAACAACCATGTTCTCAATGAACCCAAAAAACTCATTAATATCAAAGCTGAATATTTTTGGAAGTAGTTTTTAGTTTGTTTTTAGTTTTAGCTATTTTAGGGGGATATCTGTGTGTGCAGGTGACTATTACTGTGCATAATTATTAGGCAACTTAACAAAAAACAAATATATACCCATTTCAATTATTTATTTTTACCAGTGAAACCAATATAACATCTCAACATTCACAAATATACATTTCTGACATTCAAAAACAAAACAAAAACAAATCAGTGACCAATATAGCCACCTTTCTTTGCAAGGACACTCAAAAGCCTGCCATCCATGGATTCTGTCAGTGTTTTGATCTGTTCACCATCAACATTGCGTGCAGCAGCAACCACAGCCTCCCAGACACTGTTCAGAGAGGTGTACTGTTTTCCCTCCTTGTAAATCTCACATTTGATGATGGACCACAGGTTCTCAATGGGGTTCAGATCAGGTGAACAAGGAGGCCATGTCATTAGATTTTCTTCTTTTATACCCTTTCTTGCCAGCCACGCTGTGGAGTACTTGGACGCGTGTGATGGAGCATTTTCCTGCATGAAAATCATGTTTTTCTTGAAGGATGCAGACTTCTTCCTGTACCACTGCTTGAAGAAGGTGTCTTCCAGAAACTGGCAGTAGGACTGGGATTGAGCTTGACTCCATCCTCAACCCGAAAAGGCCCCACAAGCTCATCTTTGATGATACCAGCCCAAACCAGTACTCCACCTCCACCTTGCTGGCGTCTGAGTCGGACTGGAGCTCTCTGCCCTTTACCAATCCAGCCACAGGCCCATCCATCTGGCCCATCAAGACTCACTCTCATTTCATCAGTCCATAAAACCTTAGAAAAATCAGTCTTGAGATATTTCTTGGCCCAGTCTTGACGTTTCAGCTTGTGTGTCTTGTTCAGTGGTGGTCGTCTTTCAGCCTTGGCCATGTCTCTGAGTATTGCACACCTTGTGCTTTTGGGCACTCCAGTGATGTTGCAGCTCTGAAATATGGCCAAACTGGTGGCAAGTGGCATCTTGGCAGCTGCACGCTTGACTTTTCTCAGTTCATGGGCAGTTATTTTGCGCCTTGGTTTTTCCACACGCTTCTTGCGACCCTGTTGACTATTTTGAATGAAACGCTTGATTGTTCGATGATCACGCTTCAGAAGCTTTGCAATTTTAAGAGTGCTGCATCCCTCTGCAAGATATCTCACTATTTTTGACTTTTCTGAGCCTGTCAAGTCCTTCTTTTGACTCATTTTGCCAAAGGAAAGGAAGTTGCCTAATAATTATGCACACCTGATATAGGGTGTTGATGTCATTAGACCACACCCCTTCTCATTACAGAGATGCACATCACCTAATATGCTTAATTAATAGTAGGCTTTCGAGCCTATACAGCTTGGAGTAAGACAACATGCATAAAGAGGATGATGTGGTCAAAATACTCATTTGCCTAATAATTCTGCACGCAGTGTATGACTGCACTCAGCTGACATTAGCAAATAGCTAATGTCGGCTAATGAAAATTGCACAATGGGGGGTGACAGAAGCCCTTTAAGGTGGTCGTCCCTAGGTGAGTGTTGGGCTTACCCCGACTTATGCAGATGGCAACACTATTGTCAGCTGCTGACACGTTAAAAAAAGCCCATACTGCGAAGCCATTTGCCGGCATCCTGGGAGCGCAAGATGTGACCGTGCATAGTGGATGGCTCGCTCCAAATACATTTGCAGTCTGCTTTTTGCCTCCAGTGCACTGCGAGTTCTGCCTGCCTCTCCTCCTTCTCCTCCCTATCTGCTGCTCTGTCTCTCCCTCTGAACTCCTCTTCCTCTCTTGTGGGCACCCATGTGACGTCCATCAACACGTCATCATCGTCACCTTCACCACCACTGACATTAGAGATCTCGGAGTAGGCAGCAACAGCGGGGACCACCCTCCTTGGGCTGATCTGGGTACTGTTGTCAGACCACTTGGTGGCGGCCGTTGCTACCTCCTCTTCCTCATCCGATGCCAAGAATGGCTGCGCATCAGTAAGGTCTGGGAATGGATGGGAAAATAATTCCTCTGACTCGAGTGGAGGGGCTATGGTGGTGGAGCTGGTGGTGGTGTCTTTGGGGGTGCACACAGCAGAGAGTGAGGAGGGTGCAGATACAGAGGATGAGGAGGGTGCAGAAGCGGAAGGCTGAGTGCGCCTCTCAACCAACTCTGGTGCGTCCTTTGATGTTATCGCACGCACCTTCTCCAACTTCCCACTTATGCTCCGGCCTGGTGCACCTGCTCGACTCCTATCACCCGTGCGGAACAGCCTGCCTCTTCCTCTGCCTGTCATTTTCAAAATGACCCTGTGCCAAAGTCCCTAGAGAAGAGCAGTATTTGTGGAAGCAGGTATATCAAACCCCTTAATCAGTATTTTGTGAAAGCAGGTGTATCGCCGGTCTCAATCAATATTTGGTGGAAGCAGGTATATCAATCCCCTTAATCAGTATTTTGTAGAAGAAGGTGTATCGCAGGCCTCAATCAATATTTGGCAAAAGCAGGTATATCAATCTCCTTAATCAATATTTGGTAGATGCAGATATATTGCACCCCTCAATCAGTGTTTTGTGGTAGCAAGTGTATCACAGGCCTCAATCAATATTTGGTGGAAGCAGGTATATTGCACCCCTCAATCAGTATTTTGTGGAAGCAGGTATGTAGAACCCCTTAATCAATATTTGGTGGTAGCAGGCATATAGCACCCCTCAATCAGTATTTTGAGGAAGCCGGTATATAGAACCCCTTAATCAAGATTTGGTGGAAGCAGGTATATCGCACCCCTCAATATGTATTTTGTGGAAGCAGGTATATCAAACCCCTTAATCAGTATTTTGTGGAAGCAGGTATATTGCACCCTTTAATCAGTATTTTTTGGAAGCAGGTGTATCGCAGGCCTCAATCAGTATTTGGTGGAAGCAAGTATATCGCAACCCTCAATCAGTATTTTGTGGAAACAGGTGTATAGAACCTCTTAATCAATATTTGGTAGAAACAGGTGTATCGCACCCCTCAATCAATTTTTGGTGGAAGCAGGTATATAGCACCCCTCAATCTGTATTTTGTGGAATCAGGTATATAGAACCCTTTAATCAATATTTGGTTGAAGCAGGTATATCGCACCTCTCAATCAATATTTTGTGGAAGCAGTTATATCAAACCCCTTTATCAGTATTTTGTGGAAGCAGGTATATCGCACCCCTCAATCAGTATTTTGTGGAAGCAGGTGTATTGCAGGCCTCAATAAATATTTTGTGGAAGCAGTTATATCAAACCCCTTAATCAGTATTTTGTGGCAGCAGATATATAGAACCCCATAATCAATATTTGGTGGAAGCAGGTATATCGCACCCCTCAATCAGTATTTTGTGGAAGCAGGTATATAGAACCCCTTAATCAATATTTGGTGGAAGCAGGTATATTGCATTGGTGAAAGCAAGTATATCAATCCCCTTAATCAGTATTTTGTGGAAGCAGGTATATCGCACCCCTCATTCTGTATTTTGTGGAAGCAGGTATATAGAACCCCTTAATTAGTATTTTGTGGAAGCAGGTATATAGAACCCCTTAATCTGTATTTGGAGGAAGCAGCTATATCGCACCCCTCAATATGTAATTTGCTGAAGCAGGTATATCAAACCCCTTAATCAGTATTTTGCGGAAGCAGGTATTTTGCATGCCTCAATCAATTTTTGGTGGAAGCAGGTATATCAATCCTCTTAATCAGTATTTTGTGGAAGCAGACGTATCGCAGGCCTCAATCAATATTTGGTTGAAGCAGTTATATCAAACCCCTTAATCAGTATTTTGTGGCAGCAGATATATAGAACCCCATAATCAATATTTGGTGGAAGCAGGTACAGTACAGACCAAAAGTTTCGACACACCTTCTCATTCAAAGAGTTTTCTTTATTTTCATGAATATGAAGGCATCAAAACTATGAATTAACACATGTGGAATTATATACATAACAAACAAGTGTGAAACAACTGAAAATATGTCATATTCTAGGTTCTTCAAAGTAGCCACCTTTTGCTTTGATTACTGCTTTGCACACTCTTGGCATTCTCTTGATGAGCTTCAAGAGGTAGTCCCCTGAAATGGTCTTCCAACAGTCTTGAAGGAGTTCCCAGAGATGCTTAGCACTTGTTGGCCCTTTTGCCTTCACTCTGCGGTCCAGCTCACCCCAAACCATCTCGATTGGGTTCAGGTCCGGTGACTGTGGAGGCCAGGTCATCTGGCGCATCACTCTCCTTCATGGTCAAATAGCCCTTACTTTCAAAGTTTTCCCAATTTTTCGGCTGACTGACTGACTTTATTAAAGTAATGATGGCCACTCGTTTTTCTTTACTTAGCTGCTTTTTTCTTGCCATAATACAAATTCTAACAGTCTATTCAGTAGGACTATCAGCTGTGTATCCACCTGACTTCTCCTCAACGCCACTGATGGTCCCAACCCCATTTATAAGGCAAGAAATCCCACTTATTAAACCAGACAGGGCACACCTGTGAAGTGAAAACCATTTCAGGGGACTACCTCTTGAAGCTCATCAAGAGAATGCCAAGAGTGTGCAAAGCAGTAATCAAAGCAAAAGGTGGCTACTTTGAAGAACCTAGAATATGACATATTTTTAGTTGTTTCACACTTGTTTGTTATGTATATAATGCCACATGTGTTAATTCATAGTTTTGATGCCTTCAGTGTGAATCTACAATTTTCATAGTCATGAAAAAAAAAGAAAACTCTTTAAATGAGAAGGTGTGTCCAAACTTTTGGTCTGTACTGTATATCGCACCCCTCAATTAGTATTTTGTGGAAGCAGTTATATCAAACCTCTTAATCAGTATTTTGCGGAAGCAGGTATATTGCACTGCTCAATCAGTTTTATTGGGGGCAACAGGTATATCACACCCGTTGCAAAAAGTTGTTCCAATAACGCTTGTCCCTCTATATACCTGCAGTATCGCAGCAGAACCGCACACAACTGCTGCACAATACAAATGCACGATATACTTTCTATGTTAAAAAGTATATTATAGGTATATCACACCCCTCAATCATTTTTTTTGGGGGCTACAGGTATATCACACCAGTTGCTATTAGTTATTCCAATAGTGTTTGTCCCTCTGTATAGCTGCGGTATCGCAGCAGAACTCCACACAACTGCTGCACAATACAAATGCACTATAATATACTTTCTATGTTAGAAAATATGTTATAAGTATATCACACCCCTTAGTACAGTCATGTGAAAAAATTAGGACACCCTTTGAAAGCATGTGGTTTTTTGTAACATTTTTAATAAATGGTTATTTCATCTCCGTTTCAACAATACAGAGAGATTAAAGTAATCCGACTAAACAAAGAAAACTGAAGAAAAGTCTTTTCAAGATCTTCTGTAAATGTCATTCTACAAAAATGCCTATTCTAACTGAGGAAAAAGATAGGACACCCTTGCCCCTAATAGCGAGTGTTACCTCCTTTGGCTGAAATAACTGCAGTGAGACGGTTCTTGTAGCCATCTACCAGTCTTCGACATCGGTCTGAGGAAATTTTACCCCACTCCTCAATGCAGAACTTTTTCAGCTGTGAGATGTTTGAGGGGTTTCTTGCACGTACAGCCCTTTTCAAGTCACCCCACAGCATCTCAATGGGATTCAAATCTGGACTTTGACTTGGCCATTCCAGGACTCTCCATTTCTTCTTTTTCAGCCAATCTTTGGTTGATTTACTAGTATGTTTTGGGTCATTGTCATGTTGCATGGTCCAGTTCCGCTTCAGCTTTAATTTTCTAACTGATGGTCTCACATGTTCTTCAAGCACCTTCTGATACACAGTAGAATTCATCGTGGATTCTATGATGGTGAGCTGACCAGGTCCTGCTGCAGCAAAGCAGCCCCAAACCATGACACTTCCACCTCCATGCTTCACAGTTGGTATGAGGTTCTTTTCTTGGAATGCTGTGTTTGGTTTACGCCAAACATGTCCTCTGCTGTTGTGTCCAAATAATTCAATTTTGGACTCATCTGTCCAAAGAACATTATTCCAGAAGTCCTGGTCTTTGTCAACTTTATCGCTGGCAAATGTCAGTCTGGCCTCGATGTTTCTCTTGGAAAGCAAAGGTTTCCTCCTTGCACACCTCCCATGCAAGTTAAACTTGTACAGTCTCTTTCTGATTGTAGAGGCATGTACTTCTACATCAACAGTAGCCAGAGCCTGCTGTAGTTCTCGAGATGACACTTTAGGGTTTTTGGATACCTCTTTTAGCATCTTGCGGTCTGCTCTTGGGGTGAACTTGCTGGGGCGACCAGTCCTGGGCATGTTGGCAGTTGTTTTGAAAGCCCTCCACTTGTAGACTATCTTCCGGACAGTGGAATGGCTGATTTCAAAATCTTTTGAGATCTTTTTAAATCCCTTCCCAGACTCATAGGCTGCTACAATCTTTTTTCTGAAGTCCTCTGACAGCTCTTTTGCTCTCACCATGGTGCTCACTCTCACTTCAACAGTCAGGAGCACACCAAACTAAATGTCTGAGGTTTAAATAGGGCAAGCCTCATTCAACATGCAGAGTAACGATCTACTAATTATGTGCACCTGGTGTGATATACCTGTGTGAGATCTGAGCCAATTTAAGAGGGAATACATGTGAGGGTGTCCTATCTTTTTCCTCAGTTAGAATAGGCATTTTTGTAGAATGACATTTACAGAAGATCTTGAAAAGACTTTTCTTCAGTTTTCTTTGTTTAGTTGGATTACTTTAATCTCTCTGTATTGTTGAAACGGAGATGAAATAACCATTTATTAAAAATGTTACAAAAAACCACATGCTTTCAAAGGGTGTCCTAATTTTTTCACATGACTGTATATCACACCTATCGATAGCACACCTACACCAGTCCTTAAAATAACTTTTGTGGCTCTATTAGCTAGCGCTTGGTGTCCTTAACAGCCTGTCCCTTCTCCACAAAGCAACCTCTCCCTACACTGGCAAAACACAGAATGTAAAATGGCTGCCAGATCGGGTTCTATTATAGGGTGGGGGTATGTCCATGTGCTGAAACGTCTCAATTGGCTGTCCTGTCCCACCTGATGAATGTGTAATGGGTCAAAGTTCGGCACAATGCAGAAGAATATGGCGCATGCGAACATCGCCATATGTTCGCATGTTGGGCGCATCGCGAACGAGCAAAGTTCGCCATGAAACGATCGCCGGGTGAACCGCAAGGCCATCTCAATTAAGGGCAATTGATATGGAACAGTTTTTCACTGTATTTTTTGTGTCGCCCATTTATATATTTGTATAGGTTAATCATGTCCCCCTTAGGCTACTTTTACACTGACATTTTGGTTTCTGTTTGTGAGATCCATTCAGGGACCTCCCAGCACTGATGTGTCGTATAGAATTATATTGATTTATAATGCTATGTAACCCTTACAGTTCTGGAATGTATTGTATAACACTGTCAGCATTACATTCCAGACCTCTAATGGTTACATAGCATCATAAATCAATATAATGCTATGCGACCCGTCAGTGCTGGGAGGTCAGGACAGGTGCTCTGGCTGACACACCTTGCAAGTCCAATGCGCTCGTGTGAAAGGGGACAATATCCTGCTAGACTTAGAAGTAGCTGATTGACATGCTATTATTTACCCACTTCACATCCGCCCATAGGATATAAACGTCCTATGGGTGGATGTTTATCTCTGAATGGACGTTCTGGAACGTCCATTCAGAGATGGCAGCTGCACGCTAATCGACTGTCAGTCTCCCTCGGAGTGGGGCTCCATGCAAGATCTTACCTCGTGGGGTATCACTGATGATAAGAAAGGTGAGGAATCAGCCCAGAACTACAAGGGAGGAGCTGGTCAATGACATGAAGAGAGCTGGGACCACAGTTTCAAAGGTCACTGTCGGTAGAACACTATGCCGTCATGGTTTCAAATCATGTATTGCACGGAAGGTTGCCCTGCTCAAGTCATCACATGTCCAGGCCCGTCTGAAGTTTGCCAATGACCATCTGGATGATCCAGAGGAGGCATGGGAGAAAGTCATGTGGTCAGATGAGACCAAAGTAGAACTTTTTGGTCTATACTTCACTCGTCGTGTTTGGAGGAGAAAGAAGGATGAGTTGCATCCCAAGAACACCATCCCTACTGTGAAGCATGGGGGTGGTAACATCATGCTTTGGGGGTGCTTTTCTGCGAAGGGGACAGGACGACTGCACTGTATTAAGGAGAGCATGAATGGGGCCATTTGATGTGAGATTTTGAGCAACCTCCTTCCCTCAGTCAGAGCATTGAAGTTGGGTCGTGGCTGGGTCTTCCAACATGACAACGACCCGAAGCACACAGCCAGGATAAGGAGTGGCTCCATAAGAAGCATATCAAGGTTCTGGAGTGGCCTAGCCAGTCTCCAGACCTAAATCCAATAGAACATCTTTGAAGGGAGCTGAAACTCAGTGTTGCGGAGGAGTGGGCCAAAATCCCTGTTGCAGTATGTGCAAACCTGGTCAATAACTACAGGAAACGTTTGTAATTGCAAACAAAGGCTTCTGTACCAGATATTAACACTGATTTTCTCAGGTGTTCAAATACTTATGTTCAGCAGTGCAAGACAAATAAATTCTTTAAAAATCATACAATGTGATTTCCTGATTTTTCTTTTAAAATTCTGTCTCTCAGAGCGGGAATGCACCTACAATGTGAATTTCAGACCCCTCCATGATTTCTAAGTGTGAGAACTTGAAAAATCACAGTGTTCAATAGTGTTGATCGCGAATAGAGTTGAGCGAACACCTGGATGTTCGGGTTCGAGACGTTCGGCCGAACTTCCCGGAAATGTTCGGGTTCGGGATCCGAACCCGACCCGAACTTCGTCCCGAACCCGAACCCCATTGAAGTCAATGGGGACCCGAACTTTTCGGCACTAAAAAGGCTGTAAAACAGCCCAGGAAAGAGCTAGAGGGCTGCAAAAGGCAGCAACATGTAGGTAAATCCCCTGCAAACAAATGTGGATAGGGAAATGAATTAAAATAAAAATAAAATAAATAAAAATTAACCAATATCAATTGGAGAGAGGTCCCATAGCAGAGAATCTGGCTTCATGCCATAGCAGAGAATCTGGCTTCACGTCACCCACCACTGTAACAGTCCATTGTCATATATTTAGGCCCCGGCACCCAGGCAGAGGAGAGAGGTCCCGTAACAGAGAATCTGGCTTCATGTCAGCAGAGAATCAGTCTGCATGTCATAGCAGAGAATCATGCTTTACGTCACCAAACACTGGAACAGTCCATTGTCAGATATTTAGGCCCAGGCACCCAGGCAGAGGAGAGAGGTCCCGTAACAGAGAATCTGGCTTCATGTCAGCAGGGAATCAGTCTGCATGTCCTAGCAGAGAATCATGCTTTAGGTCACCCAACACTGGAACAGTCCATTGTCAGATATTTAGGCCCAGGCACCCAGGCAGAGGAGAGAGGTCCCGTAACAGAGAATCTGGCTTCATGCCAGCAGAGAATCAGTCTGCATGTCATAGCAGAGAATCAGGCTTTACGTCACCCAACACTGGAACAGTCCATTGTCAGATATTTAGGCCCAGGCACCCAGGCAGAGGAGAGAGGTCCCGTAACAGAGAATCTGGCTTCATGTCAGCAAAGAATCAGACTTCATGTCATAGCAGAGAATCAGGCTTCACGTCACCCACCACTGGAACAGGCCACTGTCAGATATTTTTAGGCCCCGACACCCAGACAGAGGAGAGAGGTCCCATAACAGAGATTCAGGCTTCATGTCAGCAGAGAATCAGTCTTCATGTCATAGCAGAGAATCAGGCTTCACGTCACCCACCACTGGAACAGGCCACTGTCACATATTTAGGCCCAGGCACCCAGGCAGAGGAGAGAGGTCCCATAACAGAGATTCAGGCTTCATGTCAGCAGAGAATCAGTCTTCATGTCATAGCAGAGAATCAAGGTTCACGTCACCCACCACTGGAACAGTCCATTGTCACATATTTAGGCCCAGGCACCCAGGCAGAGGAGAGAGGTCCCATAACAGAGATTCAGGCTTCATGTCAGCAGAGAATCAGTCTTCATGTCATAGCAGAGAATCAGGCTTCACGTCACCCACCACTGGAACAGGCCACTGTCACATATTTAGGCCCAGGCACCCAGGCAGAGGAGAGAGGTCCCATAACAGAGATTCAGGCTTCATGTCAGCAGAGAATCAGTCTTCATGTCATAGCAGAGAATCAGGCTTCACGTCACCCACCACTGGAACAGGCCACTGTCACATATTTAGGCCCAGGCACCCAGGCAGAGGAGAGAGGTCCCATAACAGAGATTCAGGCTTCATGTCAGCAGAGAATCAGTCTTCATGTCATAGCAGAGAATCAGGCTTCATGTCACCCACCACTGGAACAGGCCACTGTCAGATATTTTTAGGCCCCGGCACCCAGACAGAGGAGAGGTTCATTCAACTTTGGGTTGCCCCGCAATATAATGGTAAAATGAAAATAAAAATAGGATTGAATGAGGAAGTGCCCTGGAGTACAATAATATATTGTTAAGGGGAGGTAGTCAATGTCTAATCTGCACAAGGGATGGACAGGTCCTGTGGGATCCATGCCTGGTTCATTTTTATGAACGTCAGCTTGTCCACATTGGCTGTAGACAGGCGGCTGCGTTTGTCTGTAATGACGCCCCCTGCCGTGCTGAATACACGTTCAGACAAAACGCTGGCCGCCGGGCAGGCCAGCACCTCCAAGGCATAAAAGGCTAGCTCTGGCCACGTGGACAATTTGGAGACCCAGAAGTTGAATGGGGCCGAACCATCAGTCAGTACGTGGAGTGGTGTGCACAGGTACTGTTCCACCATGTTATTGAAATGTTGCCTCCTGCTAACACGTTCCGTATCAGGTGGTGATGCAGTTAGCTGTGGCGTGGTGACAAAACTTTTCCACATCTCTGCCATACTAACCCTGCCCTCAGAGGAGCTTGCCGTGACACAGCTGCATTGGCGACCTCTTGCTCCTCCTCTGCCTTCGCCTTGGGCTTCCACTTGTTCCCCTGTGACATTTGGGAATGCTCTCAGTAGCGCGTCTACCAACGTGCGCTTGTACTCGCGCATCTTACTATCACGCTCCAGTGCATGAAGTAAGGTGGGCACATTGTCTTTGTACCGTGGATCCAGCAGGGTGGCAACCCAGTAGTCCGCACACGTTAAAATGTGGGCAACTCTGCTGTCGTTGCGCAGGCACTGCAGCATGTAGTCGCTCATGTGTGCCAGGCTGCCCAGAGGTAAGGACAAGCTGTCCTCTGTGGGAGGCGTATCGTCATCGTCCTGCGTTTCCCCCCAGCCACGCACCAGTGATGGGCCCGAGCTGCGTTGGGTGCCAGCCCGCTGTGAACCTGCTTCATCCTCATCTTCCTCCACCTCATCCTCGTCCTCCTTGTCCTCCAGTAGTGGGCCCTGTCTGGCCACATTTGTACCTGGCCTCTGCTGTTGCAAAAAACCTCCCTCTGAGTCACTTCGAAGAGACTGGCCTGAAAGTGCTAAAAATGACCCCTCTTCCTCCTCCTCCTCCTGGGCCACCTCCTCTTTCATCATCGCCCTAAGTGTTTTCTCAAGGAGACATAGAAGTGGTATTGTAACGCTGATAACGGCGTCATCGCCACTGGCCATGTTGGTGGAGTACTCGAAACAGCGCAACAGGGCACACAGGTCTCGCATGGAGGCCCAGTCATTGGTGGTGAAGTGGGTCTGTTCCGCAGTGCGACTGACCCGTGCGTGCTGCAGCTGAAACTCCACTATGGCCTGCTGCTGCTCGCACAGTCTGTCCAGCATGTGCAAGGTGGAGTTCCACCTGGTGGGCACGTCGCATATGAGGCGGTGAGCGGGAAGGCCGAAGTTACGCTGTAGCGCAGACAGGCGAGCAGCGGCAGGATGTGAACGCCGGAAGCGCGAACAGACGGCCCGCACTTTATGCAGCAGCTCTGACATGTCGGGGTAGTTGTGAATGAACTTCTGCACCACCAAATTCAGCACATGCGCCAGGCAAGGGATGTGCGTCAAACCGGCTAGTCCCAGAGCTGCAATGAGATTTCGCCCATTATCGCACACCACCAGGCCGGGCTTGAGGCTCACCGGCAGCAACCACTCGTCGGTCTGTTGTTCTATACCCCCCCACAACTCCTGTGCGGTGTGGGGCCTGTCCCCAAAACATATGAGTTTCAGAACGGCCTGCTGACGTTTACCCCGGGCTGTGCTGAAGTTGGTGGTGAAGGTGTGTGGCTGACTGGATGAGCAGGTGGAAGAAGAGGAGGAGGAAGCTGAGTAGGAGGAGGAGGAGACAGGAGGCAAAGAATGTTGCCCTGCGATCCTTGGCGGCGGAAGGACGTGCGCCAAACAGCTCTCCGCCTGGGGCCCAGCCGCCACTACATTTACCCAGTGTGCAGTTAGGGAGATATAGCGTCCCTGGCCGTGCTTACTGGTCCACGTATCTGTGGTTAGGTGGACCTTGCCACAGATGGCGTTGCACAGTGCACACTTGATTTTATCTGATACTTGGTTGTGCAGGGAAGGCACGGCTCTCTTAGAGAAGTAGTGCCGGCTGGGAACAACCTACTGTGGGACATCAAGCGACATGAGCTGTTTGAAGCTGTCTGTGTCCACCAGCCTAAATGACAGCATTTCATAGGCCAGTAGTTTAGAAATGCTGGCATTCGGGGCCAGGGATCGAGGGTGGCTAGGTGGGAATTTACGCTTTCTCTCAAATGTTTGTGAGATGGAGAGCTGAACGCTGCCGTGTGACATGGTTGAGATGCTTGGTGACGCAGGTGGTGGTGTTGGTGGTACATCCCATGTTTGCTGGGCGGCAGGTGCCAACGTTCCTCCAGAGGCGGAGGAAGAGGCCGAGGCGGCGGCAGCAGCAGAAGAGGCCGAGACGGCAGCAGCAGAAGAGGTAGCAGGGGGAGCCTGAGTGACTTCCTTGTTTTTAAGGTGTTTACTCCACTGCAGTTCATGCTTTGCATGCAGGTGCCTGGTCATGCAGGTTGTGCTAAGGTTCAGAACGTTAATGCCTCGCTTCAGGCTCTGATGGCACAGCGTGCAAACCACTCGGGTCTTGTCGTCAGCACATTGTTTGAAGAAGTGCCATGCCAGGGAACTCCTTGAAGCTGCCTTTGGGGTGCTCGGTCCCAGATGGCGGTGGTCAGTAGCAGGCGGAGTCTCTTGGCGGCGGGTGTTCTGCTTTTGCCCACTGCTCCCTCTTTGTCTTTTGCTACGCTGTTGGCTCGGTCTCACCACTGCCTCTTCCTCCGAACTGTGAAAGTCAGTGGCACGACCTTTATTCCATGTGGGGTCTAGGACCTCATCGTCCCCTGAATCGTCTTCCACCCAGTCTTGATCCCTGACCTCCTGTTCAGTCTGCACACTGCAGAAAGACGCAGCAGTTGGCACCTGTGTTTCGTCATCATCAGAGACGTGCTGAGGTGGTATTCCCATGTCCTCATCATCAGGAAACATAAGTGGTTGTGCGTTAGTGCATTCTATCTTTTCCACCCCTGGGGAAGGGCTAGGTGGATGCCCTTGGGAAACCCTGCCAGCAGAGTCTTCAAACAGCATAAGAGACTGCTGCATAACTTGAGGCTCAGACAGTTTCCCTGATATGCATGGGGGTGATGTGACAGACTGATGGGCTTGGTTTTCATGCGCCATCTGTGCGCTTTCTGCAGAAGACTGGGTGAGAGATAATGTGAACGTGCTGGATGCACTGTCGGCCACCCAATTGACTAATGCCTGTACCTGCTCAGGCCTTACCATCCTTAGAACGGCATTGGGCCCCACCAAATATCCCTGTAAATTCTGGCGGCTACTGGGACCTGAGGTAGTTGGTACACTAGGACGTGTGGCTGTGGCAGAACGGCCACTTCCTCTCCCAGCACCAGAGGGTCCACTAACACCACCACGACCATGTCCGCGTCCGCGTCCCTTACTAGATGTTTTCCTCATTGTTACCGTTCACCACAATAAGAAAAATATTATTCGGGCCAATGTATTGAATTCAAAATCAGGCCTTTTTTTTACAGACACCTAACACTATCTGGCTATCTATTTAGGTACCGTATTACACTAATACATGCACACCAGTAATGACAGGTATACGTTTAATCACAGAATTAGACTTGGATCTGCACTGTAGCGTGTGTGTGAAGTTCTTGAGAATGACCCTATCAGCACCTTGAATCTAATATACCCTTTTAGGGATAGATTTAAAGTAGGCCTGATACAGCAGAAACCACTAATTTTGAGAATTGCAAAATTGGGAATAGTTTTTCAACCCAGAACAAAAACTGTGCTTTGACGGACACTAAATAACTTGACCAGCTAAAACAGTAATGACAGATTTGGATGAATATAAATGTGAGGCCTATTTTTTAGGCGCTGGGTGACAGGCTCAAATTGCCCCTGATGTAGTATATGGCCAAAAAATAACCACACTATTGATAGTTAAATGCACTTGATGAAAGTTTGACCCTGATGTAGGATATAGCAAAAAATAACCATACTATTGATGGTTAAATGTACTTGGTGGTAGCTTGTGCTGGCGCACCACAAGCCACAAAATGGCCGCCGATCACCCCAGAAAAAAGTGATATAAAAACGCTCTGGGCAGCCTAAAAACACTGAGCAATTGAATATCAGCACTTCAATGATCCACAGCTGCAGATCGATCACAGAATGAAGTCTTTTGGAGGAGTTAATCTGCCTAATCTCGCCCTAACGTCGCAGCTGCAACCTCTCCCTATGCTTGAATCAGCAGAGTGACGTGCAGCGCTACGTGACCCAAGCTTATATAGAGGCTGGGTCACATGCTGCACTGGCCAATCACAGCCATGCCAATAGTAGGCATGGCTGTGATGGCCTCTTGGGGCAAGTAGTATGACGCTTGTTGATTGGCTGCTTTGCAGCCTTTCAAAAAGCGGCAAGAAAGCGCCGAACACCGAACTCGAACCCGGACTTTTATGAAAATACTATACAGTTCGGGTTCGCTCATCCCTAATCGCGAATATTCTAATCGCAAATTTTTATCGCGAATATTAGCACTTCGAGAATTTGCGAATATCTAGAATATAGTGCTATATCTTCGTAATCGCGAATATTCTAGATTTTTATCGCTAATTTTCATATTGCAAATTTTTATCGTGAATTTTCCGATTGCCGCTTTTTGCAATCAAGAAAATAATGACTGGAGATCACGAATCTGCGAATATATAACTAATATTCTCCCAAATATTAGCGAAATATCGCAAATTCGAATATTGCCCCTGCTGCTCATCACTGGTGTTCAAATCCTTCTGTTCCGCACTGTATACTTAATCAAGGCACTGTATCACTTCTAATAAAGGTATCAATGTTTCTACTACAAAATAAATAAATGAGTAATAATAATATTAAGTATAATCTGTTAGTATAATATAGTATAACATTCCAGAGCATTGCCAGGCAGATCAGTGAACATGTAAGAGGCTACAACTTGCTATCTATTGCTGTAAATGCAGAATTTCAGGATGTGGACTGTGCGAGGAGCATGATAACAAGATTTTCACACACGCTTACAGAAAGGCTGGTGGGTGAAAATCTCATTATATTTCTCCTGTGCAATCATAATTTAGTGTTCACACCGGTATCGTAAGGTCCACAGGGGGTTCAATCACTTTTCAGGGTAATTCTTTTGTTGCGGACATTTAATGCATTTTCAATTTTTACGAGCAGAGGTGCAACATGGAGAGGCGTAATGAAGATAAGATGGGACAGATCAATCACATCACTCACAGGATCTGTAGACAGGAGGGATATTCCATAACCAAAGTAACCAAAAACTGAAAAGGCTCCCCCTTGCCAATTTCTTAACCTAACCCCTTTGCCACAATGGGCTCATTGCCCATGGCCCTTCCGCTGCCTCCCTCTTGCCCCTACCTGGTGCTGCCTGAGGCGATCGCCTCACCTGGCCTCATTGGTGGGGCACTCTGGGTCCAGTGTCAGACTGGGGTGCCTAGGGCCCACCAGTAAAATGTATTATGGGGACCCACCATATGGATACATTCAAATATTACCTACTCACACAGCATCAAGATGCTACCAGATTATTGAATATGGAGGTCCCTGCAGCAACTTTGAGAAGGAAGTGTCACGGAAGTACAGAGACATACAGACATTCCGGCGACAGGTGGCAGGAGATCTATGAGACTGGCCACATGTGGTTTGATCTGACATGTTTTCCTTTTGGATCAAATGACGTCTGTGTTGTTTCTGGTACTTGCCACTCCTTCTTTCCCCAGGTGTGGCTATTTTGGTAATTTTACCTTCTCTATTTATTGTTGTTTCTCCCACTATGCTATGTAGTTTATAGCTTCTGTTGGACTTGTGGTTAGCTTGTGTTTGGTTCTCGGCTGAATTCCTGGTGCTACCAAAGCTTCATTGAAGATAAGTGTTTCCCTTCCCTTTTGTATTTTGTTTTTATATATATGTGTGTGTTGCCTTTCCCTGTTTGTCATTAGGCCTGAGGGAGACTCCTATTCGTCCTTCTGTTTGGAGGAACAGGTAGACTCAGTCCTGACATTAGTTCCAGGGTCCTATAGGGTGAAATAGGATTATAAGTAGTGTATGAACTTGCCTACCTTTGGCATACTGGTAGTCTGTCAGGACTGGAGTTAGGGTTTTCTCTAGGAGGTGTCCATCTTCCTTCTATAGTTTTCAGGCCTTATTTCGGTATCCCCTTTCCCTCCTATGCTCAGTGTGGTGTTTTCCTCCCACACACGAGCGTGACAGGTAGGTCCTGGGGAGAAGAGGACACTGACGGTTTAACTCTATACATAGAAGTCATCTCAGCTCTGATCGTGTCTATAATAATACACTGGGGAGTTTCTTTAATAATCTATCAAGTTTTTTTATATGAACATAGGCTGGTTGAGGTGCTGAATATATGTATGCAGTGCAGTAAGTCTACTGTGTTATGTGCCACTTGTGCAGGGGGTGGGAGACTAGAGGCCCACCTTGCTCAGGGGCCTACCGGAAGATTCACCTGTACCCCTGTGGGCCAGTCCGATTCTGCCTGGGTCTAAGTAGTCAGTTGCCCTGGGGGTTCCTTTTTACTGGGGATGCCCTAGGATCAGGAAGATCTAAAACCACCCAGTATTAGAGTGTGGCAGTCTTATTCTGGAATTATTTGCGCCATTATGTGGGAACTCTATGACTGCATTACGTTGGCCCTTTAAGGGAGTATTATTGCATATTATTTTGACACTATATGGAGTGTGAACCTGCCTATGGTATCATGCTAAAATTTTGAAAACTGTCCTAAAAGGGGAAGCAAGAGGTGGAAGGATACATAGCTTGTTGCTCAAGGGCCCTCAAGCTGCCACATGAGATGTCTGTTTATTACGTATCCCTAGATAAATGTTAGTATTTGAAAACGGGTTTTATAAACCAGGCATCCGCTTATGTAAGGATTAGTAGGAAGTGATTGCCACTAACTGGAGAAATGCATGAAGAAACCACAGGCACTAGGAGGACACTAACTAGGACATCGTAGATAGAGATGACCGACATATTGGAACATTCGATTCGGCTGCTTTGCTGAATAAAAAATAAAAAAACGCCTTGTGACGAATTACTTTGTCGCGAAGCGCATTTCTTTGTAAGTAGTGGGTGCAATGACAGGAAGTAGCGATTGCGCCGCTCCCATCATTGCACCCCTCAGATGCCACATTCATAGCTGATCGCGGCATCTGATAACAGAGTGGTGAATAAAAATACATTAAAAAAATCATACTTAACTCATCCATTTGCTCTCAAGGGGCCAGCGCCCCCATCTTGCTTGAAGATCTGGGGCAAAATATGTCACGGCTCATGGGACTTTGCGTGAGATTTACAAGCATGATGGCTGTAACCGGCCTGCCGCGAGCAAATGGATGAGGTATGTTTTTTTTTTTTTTTTTACACTATTAAAGGTAAAATCGATTCGCTTCCGTGAAGCACAAGGAGTTTCAGCGTTGTGGCAAATCAAATTTATCCTGAAATTCAAATCAAATTCCACTTTGTGGACTTTGATTCTCTCAAAACTGATCATAGCACAGCCATTATTTGGAATAGTGACTGATATTTCTTAGAACAGGGATGCTCAACCTGCGGCCCTCCAGCAGGAATGCTGGGAGTTGCAGTTTTGCAACAGCTGAGGGCCGCAGGTTGAGCATGCCTGTCTTAGAAGGTACTTGAGCAGGGGTACTTTGAAGTCTGGATATTTGTGGACATATACCCCTATTTCCCCTCCGCAAAGTCATCAACTCCTTACTGTATTACACTTTAAAAGGTTAACTTGCGCTGACTTATATTGTTGAATACTATGTGATTGCATTTTATATGTTTGTTGTGATATAATCCTTTGCACCGTATTTGCACGGCCCTGTGAAAAGAATTAATGAATACTGAGAGACCGAATAATGAGAAGCTGGCAATTTTCCACAGTTACCCTAAGGATTAAAGAAGAGTATAATTTGGAGGGAAAAAGCCAGACTTGTTTACCACCAGACTGACCTTTTGAATGTCTGGTTTAGCTATGTTATTATGTCTGAAAACCTGCTTGTGTCTGGAAAAACTGCTGTGTCATTGCCATTGAGTATCATTGAAGCTAATGTAAGTCTATGACAGACGGGAGTTGTAACAATGTATCTGTTTGTGCTGAGTTTCTCCACTTCCCCCCTCCCACTAGAAGGTTCTAATTCAGCTAGAAACTCTATATAAAGAGAACAGTCAGAGCCCCTAGTGTTCTGCAGTTAGGGAACAGTGCTTGGAAGAGGAGACTCTGCCAAACTACTGAGTGACCAGAAGAAGAGGCTATGACGGGAATACTCTGCCACAGACCCTGGGCCTCCAGTCTTTGGCCAGGGTACCAGCATTCTGAGAGAGGGACAGCAAGCTCAGCATCAAACCCTTCTTCTGCCAGGGAGGAGACTGGAGAAGCCAGCCCTATGACTCGCCTGTATTGTTTTGTACCTGAATTCCTCCAGTACAGAAGCACACTGGTTACTGCAGACTCTGACTTTCTGGACTTATTTCCCATTGGGGGCGCACCACACCTTACCATCCCTTCCGGAGAGCAGCAACACATGGTGACACCTAGACAGTGTCCAGGGGACCCAGTGTAGTGTAGGGGCCACCCCAAACTAGGCCACTGCAGTTTTACTTGTGGAGACCCAACGGGTGTAGGGAGTCTTACACGCAAGGCTTCCTGGGAAACGTATGCAAAACAGCTCTCCTCTAGAAGGAAAATAACTGTCTCTCTAGTGATCAGATCCAGGTGCTGGTTTAAAAACTGTAGAATATTTTTTTGTGAGACATTCCCTTTAAAGGGGTTCACCGGGAATTAAGAAAATTAAAATACTTAAATATTACTTTATTATGAATATATTATCAAATACCTTTCATTGTTTATAATGGCTCGTTTTGCCTGGGTAGCAATCATCAGGGGAAACAAAATGGCCGCTGTCTCATTAGTTCACACAAAACCTGTTCTGATCACATATGAGGACAAGTTTCTTTACAACACTGAGATAAAGAGTTGCCTCCTCCTCCTCCTCTCTGCTTGTCATGGATTATGATCCTGTATACAGATGATAAGAACTTTAGCTGAATCTCTGGGGAATTTAGTTCATGAGGAGACATGAAGAATAAAGAGGACAACAGGACAGGCTGTGGTAATGTGGGGCTGTGGTAATGGAGGCTGCCTACAAAAGCTGCTGCTCATTATCCACACCTCACCCTCCTCTCATGTCTCCTCATCTTCTCCATTCCCACAGAGATTCATCTGTATTCAGGATCATGATTCCTGACAAGCAGAGCAGAGAGGAGGATGAGGCAGCACTATGGCTCATTGTGGTGAAGTAACTTGTCCTCCTGTGTGGCTAGGACAGGTTTTGTGTGTACTGATAGGACGGCGGCCATTTTATTTCTCCTAATGATTGCTCCCTAGACAAAACAAGCCATTCTAAGTAATGAAAGGTATTTGTGAATATATTTATTGTAAAATAATATTTAAGTAATTTCATTTTTTTTTTTTTTCTGGAGAATCCCTTTAAGTGTTATAGAAAAAAAATTAACTTGCTAAGTGATGGGTTGAATAAATTTATTTCTGGAGAATCCCTTTAAGTCTTATAGAAAAAAAATTAACTTGCTAAGTGATGGGTTGAATAAATTATGCAATATACAGTACATACAGAAAGTAGAGTACCACCTGATGGCAACATCTCTCCCAACCGTATTAATCTTTATGAATATAGCCTGAATTAAATGCTATTATTTTTCATTTTAACCTTAATCTCTAGGAATGATCCCAGTGAAGTAAAAAGAAGTTAAAGAGGTCTGGATAAATAATGCAGATCTGCTCTAACGCCGGCTGTAATTATTTCAGGAACTGATTTGTTTTCTGCTCCCCTGGATATTCTGCTGAATAGCCTTGAGTGCGGGACACGGCAGCGTCACCATGTTCACCGTGACCATGAATAGTCTCACAAATGAAATATAGCTGTGAAATCATTTACTATACAGTTGTAACCTTGCTGTGAGTGGTTATTGTAATACATACCCCGGCAGCACCAGCTTCTATTCCGATTCTCTATAAATATTCAGTAAAACAAATGGATTACCTAACCCTGCATTAAAGATGAAGAGCATCGCTCCTTTGTAAGAGCATTCTCTCTTCACTGTACATATGAGTCATCAGCATCTGATCGGTGGGGGTCCAACACCCGCCACTCCTGCCGACCAGCTGTTTGAAGAGACTCCTCACAGCACACCAAGCACAGCACCGTCCATTGGATAGTGGCTGTGCCTGGTATTGCAAACCCAGGCCCATTCACTTGAATGAGACTGAGCTGCACCAGTTGATGTCACTGGCCCAGAAAAAGGTCACAGCTCTCACTGGAGCATTATGGCCTCTTCAAACAGCTGATCGGCGGGGGTGTCTTGAGTTGGGCCCCAACTGATCAGATATTGTTGATCTATCCTCAGTATTCTCCTCTCTGAAAACCACTTTGACTCAGATTTTCTTGATAGGGTCTATGATAATGTTTTTATGAACTGGACTACCCCTTAAATAAGCAAAGAAAGGGTTCTGTGCTACAGTGGTGGAAAGGACTATGATTTGGTCATGTGCATATACAAAGCATTCAAAAAGTCTTCACACCCTTTCACTTTTTTCACATTTTGTTATGTTGCATCATTCTCCACTCAGTACCTGATAATGACACGAGAAATCGTTGCTAATTTATTGAAAAGGAAATGCTAAAATCTTGCATTGACATAAGTATTCAGACCCTTTACTCAGGACTTAGTTGAAGCCCTTTGGCAGCAATTACAGCCTCCAGTCATCTTGAGTATGATGCCACAAGGTTTGCACGCCTGAATTTGGGGATTTTCTTCTTCTCTGCAGATCCTCTCAAGCTCTGTCAGGTTGGATAGGAACGATCAGTGGACAGCCATTTTCAGGGCTCTTTAGAGATGTTTGATTGGGTTCAAGTCAGGGCTCTGGCCGGGCCACTCAAGGACATTCATATAGTTGTCCCTAAGCCACCCCTGTGTTGTCTTGGCTGCTTGGGGTCATTATCTTGTTGGAAGGTGAAACTTCGGCCAAGTCTCAGGTCCAGAGCACTCTGGATCAAGTTTTCATTATGAATATTTCTGTACTTTGCTCCTTTTGATGCTTCCCCTTAAAGGGGTATTCAGGTAAAGTAACTTAATTTTTGAAAAACTACATTGAGGCTGTAAGCTGTGACCCAACCAGAACCCATACCTCTGCCATTTAAGAATTATGGAGGCCATTGTGCTCCTTGGAACTTTCAGTGCAGCAGAAACGTTTTCGTACCCCTTTCCAGATCTGTGCCTGCACACAATCCTGTCTCTGAGATCTACAGGCAGTTCTTTCCTTCTCATGGCTTGGTTTTTAGTCTAATTTGCATTATAACAACCCTAAACAACTTTTTAATACTTTTTCATCCCTTCTTCGTCCCCTAGCGCCCCCACCCTCTCATCTCAGCTGAGGACTTTGCCAAATACTTAAAACAAAAGATCAGAGAAAGCTTCAGTACACAGTCCCCACGGACCCTTTACACAACTGCTCGATCCTCTTCTCCCAAAATAATATTACAGAAGTAAAACTCTCCACTCAACTTTCCAGATCTCATCTGACCACCTGTGCACTTGACCCAATCCCATCCCACCTCATCCCTAACCTCACCACAATGTTTATCCCAGCCCTAACTTATCTCTTCAACCTATCACTAACCTCTGGTGTCTTCCCTTCTGCTTTTAAACATGTTACCATTACACCTATCCTCAAAAATCCTTCACTTGACCCATCTGCGTTGTCCAGTTATCGCCCCATATCACTTCTTCCGTATGCCTCAAAGCTACTTGAACAACATGTCCATTTAGAACTGTCCTCTCACCTCTCCTCCTGCTCCATCTTTGACCGCCTACAATCTGGCTTCCGACCCCACCACTCGACTGAGACTGCCCTTACCAAAGTCACCAATGACCTACTAACAGCCAAAACCAAGAAACAATACTCTGTCCTCCTTCTCCTTGACCTGTCCTCTGCCTTCGACACTGTTGACCACTCCTTATGTTACAAACTCTCTCATCTCTTGGCTTCACTGACTTGGCCCTCTCCTGGATAACATCATACCTCACAGAACTGACATTTTGTGTCTCCCACTCCCTCACCACCTCTTCGTCTCATTCCCTCTCTGTTGGTGTCCCGCAAGGCTCTGTCCTAGGACCCCTGCTCTTCTCTATCTACACTTTTGGCCTGGGACAGCTCATAGAGTCCCATGGCTTTCAGTATCACTCTTATGCTAATGACACACAAATCTACCTCTCTGGTCCAGACATCACCACCTTACTATCAAGAATCCCACAATGTCTATCTTCTATATCACCCTTCTTCACCTTTCGCTTTCTAAAACTTATAAAACAGAATTCAACATCTTTCCCCCATCTTGCTCAACCCCCGCAACAGACCTATCTATCACGATCAATGGCTGCAAGATCAATGGTTAGTATTAGGTCTGGCAGCTCCCCAGCCCTCCTGGAACATTGGGCCATCATTCTCTTGGCAATATGATATCAGCAATCTGCCAAGATCAATGTTTCCTTACATCCGGACGGGGCGCTAAGTAAAAATCTATTATTATCATCCTGTTATCATTGTGCTATCTTTTCCTACCCCTGATGATCCTTGCCTTAGGTGAAACGCGTAGGTTTTTTTTTGTCTAAAGGAAGTGTTGGTGTATGACTACCTGCGGTGCACTATACACTATCCATACATCTATATATCATTTTTTGTTTATCTATCTTTTGTTTGTTATATCCCTTGTCTATAGGGTTTTAACAGGGATAATCTAGGAGTAGGCACGGGGACAGGGAACCTCCACCACTAGGGGGCAACCCTGGGCTGAGGATAGACTAGGGTATTACAGGGATAGTATCCCCTGTGGCCCCCTGATCATCCTCTCTTTTTGACTTATCCTTTTCCCGTTGCCATACTATTTATATATCTCCCTTGGAGGATTACATGACATATTGTTAGTTATTAGGTACCGCCATACCAATACCCATTACTCTACTATTAAAGGTATTTTTAAGTCACGTTTATTTTCTATACTGAACTTGATTTGATTTATAAACGTGATTCGGTTGAATCTTTTTGGATCCTGTTTGTGCAAAATATCAATGGCTGCACACTATCCCCGGTCAACCAAGTCCGCTGCCTTGGAGTGACCTTGGATTCTGCCCTTTACTTCTGACCGCACATCTAAGCCCTTTCCACCACCTGCCGCCTCCAACTCTAAAACATCTCCCGCATCTGCGCTTTCCTTAACTTTAAATCTGCAAAAATGCTTGTACATGCCCTCATCATCTCCCGCCTAGACTACTGCAACACTCTCCTCTGTGGCCTTCCATCTAGCACTCTCGCACCCCTCCAATCTATCCTCAACTCTGCTGCCCGACTAATTCACCTCTCACCCTATTATCCCTTCACTGGCTCCCCATTGACCAGCAAATTCACTTCAAACTACTAACAAATACATACAAGGCCATCCATAACCTGTCCCCTCTCTACATCTCTGAGCTACTTTCCCGATACATCCTCACACGCACTCTCCGATCCTCACAAGACCTCCTTCTCTTCTCTCCTCCTATCACCTTTTCCTACAATCGCCTCCAAGATTTCTCCCGCGCATCCCCCATACTCTGGAACTCGCTTCCCCAACATATCAGACTCTCATCTACAGTGGAATCCTTCAAAAGAAACCTGAAAACCCACCTCTTCAGACAAGCCTACAACCAGTGACCCTGCTGCCTCTATACCGCCATGACCAACTTCACCCGCACCTACTGTGTCCTTCTCCCATACCATGTAGATTGTGAGCCCTCACGGACAGGGCCCTCTCTCCTTCTGTACCAGTTTGTAACTTGTCTTGTTTATAATTAGTGCAATTGTCTGTATTATGTATGTATACCTCGTCTCATATGTACAGCGCTATGGAATGAATGGCGCTTTAATAATAATTAATAATGATAATAATAATAATAATAATAATAATTATCAGCTGTGAGACATATAGACAGGGCTGTGTCTTTACAAATCCAGTCAACTAAATTTACCACAGGTGACTCCAATCAAGGTGTACAAAGATGGTGAAGATAAATGGGATGCCCCCAGAGCTCTATGTCATGTGTCATAGCAAAGGGTCTGAATACTTATATTCTTGCAAAATTTTCATTTTTAATTTTTAATAAATTTTCAAACATTTCTAAAATTCTGTTGTCATTTTTTAAAATTAAGAGGTATTGAGTGCAGATTGATGCGTGAAAACCTGAATGTTTTTTATTTTAGCACAAGGCTGCAAAATTGAAAAGTGAAAGGGTCTGCAAACTTTCTGAATGCACTGTATATTGATATATATCAGGCTGGTTGTAGCATCTGCTCATCCCTTCCCCTGAATGTATATAACTGAACATCTAATAGTTATCTCATCTCCGTTGTCTGAATCTTGAGACAATAAACCTTTTACATCTTCTTCCTCCTATTTTATCTCTTCTCCAGGGAGTATTTTTCAAGTGTGTATTCTAGTGTAGTTTTATATACAATCACTAGCTGAAGGACCCGGCTTCGCTCGGGTATATTTAATCTATTTCATTTAATGTTTGTGTGTGTCGTTAAAAGATATCAACAGTATCCCCCATAGCAGTGACCTCTACAGCACCCCGCCCCTTTAACAGTGAACTCCACAGTCCCCCACCCCTTAACACTGACCCCCCACAGTGCCCCGCCACTTTAAAATGGGACCTCCACAGCAGCCCATCCCCTTAACTTTGACCTTCACAGCAGCCTGCCCCTTTAACAGTGAGTATCACAGCACCCTACTCCCTTGACAGTGACCTCCTCAAGGGCCCTCCCCCTTAACAGTGTCCTCCACAGTACCCCGCTGCTTTAACAGTGACCTCACAGTACCCTGCTGCCTTAACAGTGACCTCCACAGCAGTTGCCCCTTTAATAGTGTCCCCTGCCCCCTTAACAGTGACCTCCACAGTGTCCGCCCCTTTAACAGTGACCTCCTCAGCGGCCTGCCCCCTTAACAGTAACATCCACAGTGATCGCCTCTTTAACAGTGACCTCCACAGCGCCCTGCCCTTTTAATGCTAGGGCTACACGACGACATGTGTCGCGCAACATTTTGTCTCAACATTTTTTATAATGATAGTCTATGGTGTCACACTGCGACATGTGACGTGCTGCGACTGCGACATGACAGTTGCAAAAAATCCATCCATGTCACATGTCACAGTGCAACACCATAGACTATCATTATAAAAATTGTCGCGCGACATTGGTGCGACATCAATGTCGTGCGACACATGTAGCAGTGTAGTTGTGCCCTATGTGTCGTGCGACTTATTGTCGCGCGACACATGTCGTCCTGCAGCCCTAGCCTAAAGCTGACCTACAGCGGTGAAGAAAAATGGCTGGGTTGTTATGGAAACCTGGAGTAAAACTGTGTGTATGTGGAGACTAAGGGCCTGCGAGCTTCTATTGGCTGATAAGGGTCATGTGACCGTGGGTATGGCAGTTGGGATATGAAGAGAAAGACCTGCAGGCTTATATTGGCTAATGCAGGTCATTTTTTGGGAATATCTCAGGAACGGTACATCCTAGAGAGCTGAGACCCTCACAAGATTTCTTTCCAGGTAGCAAGGGATGTGTATACCACGTTTTGTTGAAATCGATGGTTGCGTTTTTGAGTGATCGCAGAACATACACACATACATATATACTGTAAATACATATATACGTCCTTCTTTATATATATATAGATAAAAGTTTACTACAATTTGAATTACACTCAGCAATAAAGGAAATTCAATTTCTAAGAAACGCTTAACCTTTGAAGGGTATGTCCATCTTAGACATATCATTTTACAGTATATAAATGTATACTCTGCCTAAAAAGTGAGCATCTTCATAAAATCATGTTATTACTTCTCCTGCACTGATCTATAATGTGTATTATAGTGTAGAGCTGCATTCATATTTCAGCTGGTCTGGGTTTGTCTCTAGGGACAGGCAAGAGGTGCCACTAGCCAGGGTGCCGGCCCTTTGTATCTGCTGACTACCAACACATTCACCTATGCTATGGCAAACAGGAATGGGTGCCCTATACGGCCTTGATGCCAGCTTTATTATGCTTTCACTAAAAAGCGTGAAGAAGGACACATAGTCAAAATGTTGCCTCTTAATGTGGGGTTTTCTTGGCTCTGTGATTATTGGCTGAAAGGACCCATTGCAGGAGGGTTATAGGGACATGTATCTATATCTGGTGGTCACAATATCAGGCCTAGATAAGTAATACTAAGGGCCTATTTACACTTGCCAATGTACAGGGGAATTATGAGGAACAAGCTGGTCATTCCTGATCATTGATCACAGTAGTTCAGCTGCAGTAGAACTGCATTTACACAGATTAATCATCCCCTTATTAGATTGTTTTTCCCATACACAACTATGATTTAATACATGTGTATGGGAAATTTAGTATATTCCAATGCAGTACTGCCCCTTGTGGGCTTACATTGGAATATACCTGTGATAGGCCTGGTAGCCTCATACAGGTTTCAGCCTATAACCAGCAAGGAACAGCTTCCCTGATTTCAGTGCAGGGAAGCCATTCAGGCTCTGGGAGGGCAGTGCTCCCTGGGAAAGCCACCTCAGATGCCACGGTCACAACTGACCTTGGCATCTGAGGGGTTTAATACCTGTGACTGGAGTTATTATCAATCACAGATGTTAGCCCCAGGTGTCTGCTGTGTGAAACTGCAGGCAACAGATGGCTATGGCACCTGCTCGACTCTGGAGCATGCCACTATCTATTCTACATGTATGATAGTGTTGATTGAGCATGCTCGGCCAAACATCAGTTTGGCTCGAGCATTGCGAGGCTCAGCACATTGCGGTGTTCGGCCAAATACTGCGTGTGCTCGAGCGTGATGCTCGAGTCTCCTCCACAAACGTTTGTTGGCTGCTACGCAGCCAATAAACATGCGGGGAAGTACTGCCACTAACTGTAATGCCGTAGCCATGTTGGTTACTGGCATTACAGTGATTGGCTGGGCGGAACGTGTTATCGGGTGCTATAAAGCACCCGATGACACGTGGTTCGGCCAGTCTTAGTCAGGGAGAGCTGTGCTGTGGAAGGACAGATAGTGTAGGGAATTTGTGGCGAAACCAACCTCGCCACTGGGTTTTGGAGAGGACTGGCTGCTGGCCTCTTGCCCCAGGATTATGGGCCATATACTAACTTTTAAACCCCTGAACCGATTCAAGTGAATTTTGGATAGGTTTGTCCCCACGTTATACTGTTTGAATTAATGTAAGTTATATGTATGGCCAATGTAAACTCACAAAGTTGTAACAATCTATAATAATTGTAACTTGTCAGCTTGGGAGGAAAATGCTGGGTGTGTTTCTATTGTGCCATTGTCCCATTGTTTGTTTAAATGGTGATGTCTGTCCTGTTGTATCTACATGTGTATTGGTGATCTCCCTTTGTTCTGAGAGATAATTGGATTGCTCCTCAGGTTGTCTCCAGACAGAGGGGAGGAGACCATGATGCATTGTGGGGATATGTTGTCCTATGTCAGTCTTCATTCTGGTCCTCTGGGGGCGTGAACGATTGGTTGCTGTAGTTACATTGCATGTGTTGTTAATTACTGATTGGTTGCATTTCAAACCCCTGTGGGCAGTACTATGTTTGTGGTTTATGAATAAAAGAGGCTGTACGTGAAGTACAGTCAGACCACTGCTTGACCCTCAACACGGAGCCTTGTCTCGTTATTGGGGGGATCCGCTGTATGCTGTTAGAGACTGATTGCCAGGGGTGTAAGCTGATTCCTGTTCGTCTGCTAGCAGCTATTCGTGAGGTTCCAGTTTGGAGTGCTACTTTGTATCCAGTTCGGGAGTTGGGTGTTCTGCAGTAGCTGTGCCTGTCTCTCAGAAAGGGGCATATCGCCTAAACGGATTTTAACCCCTTGTCTGCTGAAACGGTCCGTTACATTGGTGGCAAGCAGCGGGATCGTTCCTACAGCCAGAAGGACAGCTACAAAGAAACATCATTCCCTGGAATTACAATTTGAGGGCAACGCTTGTCCCAGTACAGCGACCCTGACAGCACCAGAATGGAAACAGCAGTGGAGTACGATGAGGGTGTCATGGATGACCGAGATGCAGTCCGCAAAGGCATCTGGTACCAGGTACTGGGTATTGTGGAGTATTCGCAGGACGAGAGACTCCCCACGGAAGACCAGCGGTTGCAGAAGCGAGCAGCCCTGCGGATGCCCTTCCTGGGAGAGCAGCCCCGAGAGGAATGGGTAAAGGAATTGGAACTCCTAGCATGGCGGGAGCTGTGGCTGGAAGATGCCTACCAGGCGCTCTGGTGGTATGGGGCACAGTACCTACCCAGGACAGCTGAGCATGACAAGCCGGAGGGAGAGGAGTTTGATGGTCCTGGCTTGTTATGGGAGACCTTTTCAGAGCTGGAGTTTGGGAGCCCTACACAAGCCCGGTTCCATGATCTCTTGGAATGGAGGGAGAGCAGGTATGACTGGGACGACACTCATGAGATTAAGCAGGACCTGGTCCACCTGGTGACCCGGGAGATGGAGCTGGAACAGGGCTACCAGCAGCTGTTCCACGCCAGTGAGAAGGCTCAGCAGGACAGTAAGGTGACAGACCCAGTCTCCATTCCCCAGCGGCAGTGTGAATTGCAGGGAATTGGGAGCCCAGTCTCCATTCCCCAGCGGCAGTGTGAAGTGCAGGGAGAGGAGAGCAGCGTCCTCCCTTCTCAGTGGCAGGCGGAGTTACAGGGGGCAGAGGTAGTTGTTCCTGCCCCCCAGCAGCAGCATGATTTTTTGGGAATTGGGAGCCCAGTCTCCAGTCCCCAGCGGCAGGCGGAGTTACAGGGGGCAGAGACAGTCGGTCCTGTCCCCCAGCGGCAGAGTGTCCAGCAGGGAATAGAGAGCCCAGTCTCCTTTCCCCAGCAGCAGGACACTGTAT
Source organism: Bufo bufo (assembly GCF_905171765.1). Lineage (NCBI taxonomy): Eukaryota > Metazoa > Chordata > Amphibia > Anura > Bufonidae > Bufo > Bufo bufo. Next base: position 803,662,808 of record NC_053390.1, on the reverse strand, counting down.
TGGGAGCGGTGACGGTCGGTCGCCCTCCCCAGCGGCTGGAAGTATGTATGGGAGAGGAGCTCATTACCCCCTCTCCCCAGCGGCAGCTTAACGCACCAGGGGGACAAAGTAAGCCCCACAACAGTGCAGATGGGACCGTGGTCTCAGCACTTACAGCACAGGGGGTAGAGACAGTCGGTCTCCCCCTCCAACAACCAGGCTCCAACCAGGCTTCTTCCGTGTTAGCGCTGGCACCAGGGCAGAGTACCGCTGATACCTGCCCACAAAGCAACCTCCACTCCAAGCCAGGGAGCAACACAGAGACCGGGAGTACCAGCTTCCAACATAACCTTGGTGGACTCACTGGACAGAGACAGGCTACTAAAGTCAACAGGTCCAGTATTTGGTTGTGGGTGGGCTGCCAGACTAACTCAGGTACCGACCGGCGTGAGGTCAGGTATCTGGTTAGTCTTCCCTGGGGGGGGGAGATGTGTGGCGAAACCAACCTCGCCACTGGGTTTTGGAGAGGACTGGCTGCTGGCCTCTTGCCCCAGGATTATGGGCCATATACTAACTTTTAAACCCCTGAACCGATTCAAGTGAATTTTGGATAGGTTTGTCCCCACGTTATACTGTTTGAATTAATGTAAGTTATATGTATGGCCAATGTAAACTCACAAAGTTGTAACAATCTATAATAATTGTAACTTGTCAGCTTGGGAGGAAAATGCTGGGTGTGTTTCTATTGTGCCATTGTCCCATTGTGTGTTTAAATGGTGATGTCTGTCCTGTTGTATCTACATGTGTATTGGCGATCTCCCTTTGTTCTGAGAGATAATTGGATTGCTCCTCAGGTTGTCTCCAGACAGAGGGGAGGAGACCATGATGCATTGTGGGGATATGTTGTCCTATGTCAGTCTTCATTCTGGTCCTCTGGGGGCGTGAACGATTGGTTGCTGTAGTTACATTGTATGTGTTGTTAATTACTGATTGATTGCATTTCAAACCCCTGTGGGCAGTACTATGTTTGTGGTTTATGAATAAAAGAGGCTGTACGTGAAGTACAGTCAGACCACTCCTTGACCCTCAACACGGAGCCTTGTCTCGTTATTGGGGGGATCCGCTGTATGCTGTTAGAGACTGATTGCCAGGGGTGTAAGCTGATTCCTGTTCGTCTGCTAGCAGCTATTCGTGAGGTTCCAGTTTGGAGTGCTACTTTGTATCCAGTTCGGGAGTTGGGTGTTCTGCAGTAGCTGTGCCTGTCTCTCAGAAAGGGGCATATCGCCTAAACGGATTTTAACCCCTTGTCTGCTGAAACGGTCCGTTACAGAATTGAATTACATTTTTTTGTTAGGCAGGGTTGGTGTTAGAGACCCAAAAGTCCTTTTAAGGACTATTGTTGTATCTAGCAGCAATATATATTTTGAGCACAACCTGCGCTAAATTGCGTGCAATTGTTTGGCCGCTGCATTATGGCCGTGACATTACCAGCGCTACATCTCCAGTATAACCTTAGCGAATCCGAAATATTAGTGACATTCAGTGTAATTTTTTCACTGCTGGTGGCAGCGACATTACCTGCACTGCATCTCCAGTATAACGTTAGCGTATCCGAAATATCAGTGACATTCAGTGTAATTTTTTTGCCGCTGGTGACAGCGACATTACCTGCGCTACATCTTCAGTATAACTTTAGCGCATTCGAAATATCAGTGACATTCAGTGTAATTTTCTCGGCGCTGGTGGCAGCAACATTACCTGCGCTACATCTCTAGTATAACGTTAGCGTATCCTAAATATCTGTGACATTCAGTCTAATTTATTTGCACATACACTTACAAAACCTACTGTACGTGTGACATACTTGCAAACATATATACCATTTAATATACGGAAGGCGAGCAGTAAGGGACGAAGAAGTGGACGTGCTGCTGATGGTGCACGCAGAGGCCGTGGCTCTGGGCGCGGTGAAACTGTGCCTGCTGCCAGAGCACAAGAAACACACTCATCCACGATACTTAGCTTCATGTCCCAGTTTTCAGGGCGGCGCAGGACACCACTCTCGAAGTCACACCAGTGCAACCAGGTGGTCGGTTGGATTGCAGCATATAATGCTTCCAGTCAGTTAAGCACCACCCTGTATTCCACAAAGTCCAGTCTCAGAAGCGAAGAGTCTGGTCAACAGAATCCTCTCCCTGATCCTCCTTCTTCCCACCAAACAAGTGATCCTACACTCGGATATTCCGAGGAGCTCTTTTCAGTGTCATTCCTTCATTTGGGCCTCTCGCCAAGCCCGCTTGAAGAGGGACATGAGGAGATCTTGTGCACTGATTCCCAAACTCTTGAGCATCCACAGTCAGAAGAAGATGATGGTGGGGAACGGTAATTAGTGTTTCACAAGGTGGATGATGATGATGAGACATAGTTGCCAATAAGTCAACGGCAATTAGTGTCTCAAGAGGTTGATGATGAGGATGAGACACAGTTGTCAATAAGTGAGGTTGTTGTTAGGTCAACAAGTCAGGAGGATGACCAGAGTGAGGAAGTGGAAGAGGAGGTGGTGGACGATGAAATCACTGACCCAACCTGGGAAGGTGGCAAGCCGAGCAAGGGCAGCAGTACAGAGGTGGAGGGATCCGCAGCACCGCAATAGGCTGGAAGAGTCAGTGGGGTGGCAAAAGGGAGAAGGTGGGCCACACCAAACAGGCCCGCAACTGTTCTCCGGACGCTACATTTCCCCGACGGCACACTGGGTGAACGTTGTGGAGGCCGGGAGCAAGTCATGCCCTGGGATGGCACAGGTGCTACCGACGCAAAAGATTGCGGGCCCTACTTCCATCAGGATTTCCGCCACCACCTACATTAGTGGCTACAACCCCCCCTTCTCCTCCACTTCCACCTCTGAATTGTCATCTTGCAGCACCAGTCAGCCATCAGTCAGTAGCTGGAAGCAGTGTAGCACTGCAGTGGGGAAGCGGCAACAGGCCGTACTAAAACTTATTTGCTTAGGTGACAAACAGCACACCACAGCAGAGCTGTGGCAGGGTATAAAGGACCAGACTGAGCTGTGGCTTTCGCCACTCAACCTACAACTAGGCATGGTTGTGCCTGATAATGGCCGTAACTTGGTGGCGGCTTTGGAGCTCGGCAAGCTCACACACATACCATGCCTAGCCCATGTGTTCAACTTATTGGTTCAGCGGTTTCTCAAAACCTACCCCAATTTGCCTGAGCTACTGGTGAAGGTGTGCCGCGTGTGTGCCTATGTCTGCAAGTCATCTTCAGCTGCCACCAGTCTGGCAGCGTTGCAACAGCGCTTGCAATTGCCGGCTCACCGACTGTTGTGAGATGTGAGCATGCGCTGAAACTTCATGTTCCATATGTTGGCCAGGCTTTGGGAGCAGCAGAGGGCAGTAGTGGAATACCAGCTGCAACATGGTCGTCGCCTTTCCAGTCAGCTGCCGCTCTTCACAAGTGACGAGTGGGCATGGATGTCTGACCTCTGTGAGGCTTTGCGCAACTTTGAGGAATCAACACAGATGGTGAGCGGCGATAACGCTATTATCAGTGTAACCATCCTAGCATGGATGGGCAGAAGAGGAGGAAGAGGATGAGGAGATTGAGAGTCATCCTCCTGATGAGGACAGCGAAATCTTGTCTGTTGGGACTCTGGCACACATGGCTGACTTTATGTTATGCTGCCTTTCCTGTATACACATTTTTGCCAACACTGATTACTGGTTGTTCACCCTTTTTGACCCCCGCTACAAAGAGAACTTCTCCTCTCTCATTCCTGTGGTGGAGAGGACTAGCAAACTGGTGCAATACCAGAAGGTTCTTGTGGAAAAATTGCTCCAAAAATTTCCAGCTGACATTGCTGGCGGCAGAGTACATAGTTCCTTGGGCAAACAAGGAGGGGAGATGAGGGGAACACACAGCAGTTCCAACAGAGGCAGGGCAACACTCTCCAAGGCCTGGGACAGTTTCATGATACCCCGCCAGCACCCTCACCCTGATGCGCGGCCTAGTATCACAAGGAGGGAAAAATTTTGGAAGATGGTGAAGGAGTACATAGCAGACCGTGTCAGTTTTCCTCAGTGATCCTTCTGTGCCTTACAACTATTGGGTGTCCAAGCTGGACACGTGGCACGAACTGGCGCTCTACGCCTTGTCAAAGCGGGTATTTAGTGCTGCTGGGGGCATTATAACTGATAAGCGTATCCGCCTGTCAACTGAAAATGCTGACAGGTTGACTCTTATCAAAATGAACAAGGCCTGGATTGCCCCCAACTTCTCTACTCCACCAGAGGAAAGCGCTGAACATAAAGGCACTTTAAATGTGGCTTTTATGGTGTATTGAATACACTGTATTCCCATGCACCCCATCCACCACAAAAAAGAGTATATGGTTCAATCTTCCTTCTCTCATCCTCTTCCTCCTCCATCATATCAACATGCTTATTAGGCTGCCCTCGATCCTAATGTTTTAGAGGGTCAGCTCAGCAGCAGAACCTCAACTATAATTTTTTTGATGGTCAGCTCAGCAGCAGACCCTCGCCTCTAATGTTTTAGATGGTCAGCTCAGCAGCAGGCTCTTGCCCATAATTTTTTCCATGGTCAGATCAGCAGCAGGCCCTCGCCCATAATGTTTTAGAGGGTCAGCTCAGCAGCAGACTCTCACCCCTAATGTTTTAGAAGGTCAGATCAGCAGCAGACCATCACCCTTATTTTTTAGAGGGTCACCAGCAGGCCCTTGCTCCTAATGTTTTTGAGGGTCACCAGCAGGCCATCAATCATAATTTTTCAAGGGTGTGTATGATGCCCTCCTTTATGTGTAATAAAGGGTGTATTGGAGTGCCGGTTCCTTGTAATTTTTGGCAGCCCTTTCACTTAGTGCATAGGATTTATGAGTGTAGGAGTCTCACCACCTGAACAATTGTACCACAATGTGAATGAGGCCCTCCTTTATGTGATATACAGGTTGTATTGGAGTGCCTCTTCCTTGTAATTTTTGGCAGCACTTGTACTTTATATACAAGTAATTATACATGAATTAATGTTTCCTAACAATTTTTCCTCTAAAATTGATTTTATCTTCGGTTTTGTGCGTATTATTGTCAGTCTGTAAAAGTGGCTCTTTGGTGCTTGATCAACATTAATTTATGACATATGTCAGCAAGGGGTTAATCAAATCAGAAATAGAGCAGTTGATACCATCCATCAGGTTCTTGCAGCCAAAAGCATGGCTGCTAGCAAGACTTGACCAATGACTGTACACACATGGGGGAAGGGGGGTATTTTCTTAAACCTATAAAGCACAGTACCAATAAAGGAGACGTGGGTACCTGCAGACCAGTTACCATGGTACTAAACATAAATTTAGTCTTCCAAAAATGATAGATATTGGGGCAATACCACCAGGTGTGGACAAGGCTCCTGGAAGACCATATCCTCTACAGAAAGTGACAGGTTAGAATTTCAGATACCATGCTATTTACTGATGAGTGGTATCTCTCAAAACCTTCTTAAAGAGAACGTGTCACCTCTACTATGCTACCCTCACTGAGCGTTTCTAAATGTTCATTGGGTTACCCTTAACATATAAATTATACTTTTTATTTCATTTGCAGACGTATTCAATAAGTATTATGCATTTTTGTACTTCCCGCCTTTTATGCAAATGAACATAAAAGAGTCATATCTTACTTGTGTGACCAGAGAAGAGTCATATTTTCAAGCTCTGACTCATCTCAGGTTAATTTGCATATGGATCAAATCGTTTTTTTTTACACAATAAAAGCACACAGAGCTATGGGGACTGGATATTGCGGATGTGCTAGCGGCCATCTAGCAACCCATGTCCTCAGCTCTATACACAAAATCCCGGTGACAGGTTCCCTTTTATACCTCCGTATTATTCTGCCACAGGGAAGGATGACTGTACGTCGTTTTCCTATTTATGAAGATATAGGAGTTTAGTATTGGTTGTGTCAGGGAGTTAACCATGGGATTAATGGCATAGTAGGCATATCCATGGGTTTCTTTTGGAGGGCATGATGTATCTAAAGATACTTATAGAACTCCTTGTGCATAAAGAGCATTTTTGTGCCCGTATGTAAGACCTAGGTGGCCAGCAAACCAGCATTTGCTCATCTGTTGGATGATGGATATTTGTACGCATAAATACTTGCCTCAACACACATTACTATGAGCAGCCCAATCATCCCGAAAGGTCCTGATTCGAGATGAGCAAATTTCATATTTTGAAATTCGTTCACGCTTCGTTTACTGGAAAAAGTTGAATTGCGTTATGGATTCCATTACCAAGGACCATAACGCAATTCTATGACGGAATGCATAACGGAAACGGGACGGATCAGTTTTGCAGCCCATAGACTTCTATTATGATGGAATGAATAACGAAATGCCTCTAAAGGCATTCTGTTATGCATTCCGTCATAGAATTGCGTTATGTTCCGTGGTAACGGAATCTATAACGCAATTCACCTTTTACCAGTAAAACGAAGTGTGAACGAATTTCAAAATATGAAATTCGCTCATCTCTAGTCCTGATCATCACCCCACATAAAAGTCTCTTAAGCCTAATTATAACTGTAAATTGGTGTTGAAATGTGGACATATCCTTTAATAGTTATTTTGACCAGTTGTTTTCAATGTTGAAGCCCCTAGACTTAGTTTTTGGGGTGAGTACTCTATTCTGTTTTCAGAGGATGGAAATGGAGCAATTAGGAGCAGTGCTGTTCTACTGCCTGCCTACTTTTGTCTATAGGTAACTAGTATTCAAAACAGGCAACAAAAGTGGTTAGAACAAATCGGGCAAGAGTTGACCATCCTCTGAGCCTAGAGTACTAGAGAAATGAAGGACGTGACTGAAACCTTTAAATCTATAAAACAAGGTCCAGGTGAACATTTTCCAGAAAGTGGTAAACCCAATTACAAGACATATCTAGGGGAGCTCATAGGGCATGAGCCCTAGGTGTTGGGTAGACATGATGAACCAATGGACCACTCTAGGTTAGCCGTGGTTTCTGGATATAGGGCTAGGGTGGCAAAATAAATATTTTCTCCAGATGAAGGAATGCCTAGATAAGTCTCTACAAGAGTGCATAGTACAAAATGTAGGGCAAGGGGGAAAGATCAGGAGAAGAGAGGTGACCTATAAGATTCACTCGTGGTTAGTATTTGTTCTACCTCCGTAGTTGTTGGCAAGAGGGCAGACTTTTCTCAGGGGCCACCACATACTTTGGTCAGGACCTATCTGTACCAGGCATCACACTCAGTTGATACTGTAAATGGTGTATGACTCCGTAATGGTATCTTCATGGGAAGAGCTATGATATTTCCACATATACAAAAAAAACAAGCAGTAGCAAAGCACATCAAATGAGTCAAAACAAGCAAATAAAGCTACTTATAGGATGGGGCCCTGGAAATAATGTGGTTATTAATTGTGCAGATGCAATTACCATGACTAATACTATGGCCCATGACTCAGGGGACCACGTAGAGCAGGGTGGACGGCAGAGCAAATTAAGATGCCTCTGTTGTTAATAGATGGCCAGGTGATTGCTCCATCCCTTACGGGAATTTAGGTAATGGGATTAGGCTTGCCATGCAACAATATACTTAAGTAGAAGCTTAGATCAGTAATCTTCAATCTGTGGTTCTCCATCTGTGAAACTACAACTCTCAGCATTTACTTGTAGCCACAGTGCTTAGAGTCACATCATATGGAGAACTAGTCAAATTTATCAAGTACTAGCAGAAGGATCCGGCTTCGCACAAGCATATTTCATTTATTTCATTTAATGTTTGTGTGTGTCGTTAAAAGATATCGACAGTATCCACTATAACAGTGACCTCTACAGCATCCCACTCCCTTAACTTTGACCTCCACAGCCCCCACCCCTTAACACTGACCCCCCACAGTACCCCTCCTCCTTAAAATGAGACCTTCACAGCAGCCCACCCCTTTAACAGTGAGTTCTGCAGCACCCCGCCCCCTTAACACTGTCCTCTATAGGGGAGCATCGACTTAACTGTGTCCTCCACCGTTCCCTGCCCCCTTAACAGAGACCTCCACAGCGCCCGCCCCTTTAACAGTGACTGCTACAGTACCCCACTCTCTTAACAGTGACCTCCACAGTATCCCACTCTCTTAACAGTGACCTCACAGTACCCTGCTGCCTTAACAGTGACCTCCACAGCAGCTGCCCCATTAATAGTGACCTCCACAGTCCCCTGCCCCCTTAACTGTAACCTCCACAGCGTCCGCCCCTTTAACAGTGACCTCCACAGAGGCCGGCCCTTTAATTGTGACCTCCACAGTACCCCGTTTTCTTAACAGTGATTTCCACAATAACCTGCTCCCTTAACAATGACCTCGACAGTGCTCCGTTTCCTTAAAATGTCACCTCCACAACACCCCACCCCTTAATAGTGACCTCCACAGCGTCTGCCCCTTTATTAGTGACCTCCACAGTACCCCATCTCTTTAACATTGATTTCCACAATAACTTGCCCCCTTAACAGTGACCTCTATAGCACCCTTTCCCTTAACACTGACCTCTATAGCGGACTGTCCCCTTAACTGTGACCTCCACAGCAGCCTACCCCCTTAACTGTTACCTCCACAGCACTCCTCTCCCTTAAAGGGGTTCTATAGTTTGTTTTAACTGATGATCTATCCTCTGGATAGATCATCAGCATCTGATCGGCGGGGGTCCGACACCTGGGACCCCCTCCGTTCAGCTGTTTGAGAAGGCAGCAGCGCTGGCAGTAGCTGCACGGCCTTCTCATGGTTTACCGCTGGCCCACGACTAATATCAACTTGCCTGGGCGGAGCTAAGCTCCATTCAAGTGAACGCCCTGCCCTGCCCCTTAACACTGACCTCCATAGCAGATCATCCCCTTAACTGTGACCTCCACCATTCCCTGCCCCTTAACAGAGACCTCCACAGTGACCACCTCTTTAAGAGTGACTGCCACAGTACCCCGCTCTCTTAACAGTGACCACCACAGTACCCTGCTGCCTTAAAAGTGACCCCCACAGCGGATGCCCCTTTAATAGTGACCTCCACAGTCCCCTGCCTCCTTAACAGTGACCTCCACAGCATCCCACCCCCTTAACAGTGACCTCCACAACATCCCGCTCCTTTAACAATGACCTGCACAGCGGCCGCCCCTTTAACAGTGACCTCCACAACAGCCGCATCTCCTTAACAGTGATTTCCACAATAACCCGTCCCCTTAACAGTGACCTCTACAGCACCCTGCCCCTTAACACTGACCTCCATAGTGGACCGTCTCCTAAACTGTGACCTCCACAGCAGTCTGCCCCCTTAACTGTGACCTTCACAGCACTCCGCTTCCTTAACAGTGTCATCCACAGCGCCCTGCCACTTTAAAGGTGACCTACAGCAGTGAAGAAAAATGGCTGGGTTGTTATTGAAACCTGGTGTAAAACTGTGTGTATGTGGAGACTAAGGGCCTGAGAGCTTCTATTGGCTGATAAGGGTCATGTGACCATATGTATGGCAGTTGGGATATGAGTGAAAGACCTGCAGGCTTCTATTCGCTAATGCAGGTCATGTGATGTGCCATATTTGCATATTATTTTGTAATATCTCAGGAACGGTACGTGCTAGAGAGCAGAGACCCAGTCTAAAACCTTCCCGGACACCTGATGTACCTATGTGCCAAATTTGGTGCAGATCGGTCCAGTCGTTTGGTTGCGCATAAAGAACAAACAGACAGAAACTCATTTTTATATATATACTGTAAGAGACTAGCAGAAGGACCCGGCTTCGCACGGGTATATTTCATCTATTTCATTTAATGTTTGTGTGTGTCGTTAAAAGATATCAACAGTATCCTCCATAACACTGACCTCTACAGCACCCCACCCCTTTAACAGTGAACTCCACAGTCCCCCACCCCTTAAAGAGGTTGTCCGGTCCCCAAATCAAAATGATTTTTCTGTGCTCCTAACACCCCTCACCATCCATACATATGCCCCCAATACCCGTTTTTCATGCCCGAGCTTTCCTTTCTCCCTGGAAGACATCAGACTATCCTGGCAGATCTGTTTACTTTCTCCCCTTCTTGTTTAGGTTGAATATATAACTTTATTGATACACAAGCCTGGCTGCACTGCACAGTGATGTCACAGGCTGGCCACGCCCCCCACTCTGCTCTGTCTGCAGCAGCTACTCCTATAAAGGTCCATTCACACCTCTGTAACGTGTTTTGCGGATCCACGGATCCTTGGATCCGCAAAACACGGACACGGCAATCTGCGTTCCGCATTTTGCGGACCGTACATCGCCGGCACTAATAGAATATGCCTATTCTTGTCTGCAATTGCCGACAAGAATAGGACATGTTCTATTTTTTTCGGGAACGGAAATGCGGACCTGGAAGTGCAGGTCCGCATTTCCAGAGCCGGGCCGCACATCGTGAGGCCCCATAGAATTGGCTGTGTCCGCAATTCTGTTCCGCAGAATGCGGAACGAAATTGCGGACGTGTGAATGGGGCCTAACTCCTGTGTCCATCGTTCTGCACACAGACATGAATCTACTTCTCACTCAGTGTCTAAATCCCATCACTGAACGTCCACAGGCTCTGCCCTCACATGTGTATCTAATCCTGTGTGATACAGCCTGCTGAGCGGTGTATCTAAACCTATCCTGTGTGATACAGCCTGCTGAGCGGTGTATCTAATCCTATCCTGTGTGATACAGCCTGCTGAGTGGTGTATCTAATCCTATCCTGTGTGATACAGCCTGCTGAGCGGTGTATCTAAACCTATCCTGTGTGATACAGCCTGCTGAGCGGTGTATCTAATCCTATCCTGTGTGATACAGCCTGCTGAGCGGTGTATCTAATACTATCCTGTGTGATACAGCCTGCTGAGCGGTGTATCTAATCCTATCCTGTGTGATACAGCCTGCTGAGTGGTGTATCTAAACCTATCCTGTGTGATACAGCCTGCTGAGCCGTGTATCTAATCCTATCCTGTGTGATACAGCCTGCTGAGCGGTGTATCTAATCCTATCCTGTGTGATACAGCCTGCTGAGCCATGTATCTAATCCTATCCTGTGTGACACAGCCTGCTGAGCGGTGTATATAATCCTATCCTGTGTGATACAGCCTGCTGAGCGGTGTATCTAATCCTATCCTGTGTGATACAGCCTGCTGAGCCGTGTATCTAATCCTATCCTGTGTGACACAGCCTGCTGAGTGGTGTATCTAATCCTATCCTGTGTGATACAGCCTGCCGAGCGGTGTATCTAATCCTATCCTGTGTGATACAGCCTGCTGAACCGTGTATCTAATCCTATCCTGTGTGACACAGCCTGCTGAGCGGTGTATCTAATCCTATCCTGTGTGATACAGCCTGCTGAGCGGTGTATCTAATCCTATCCTGTGTGACACAGCCTGCTGAGCGGTGTATCTAATCCTATCCTGTGTGATACAGCCTGCTGAGCGGTGTATCTAATCCTATCCTGTGTGACACAGCCTGCTGAGCGGTGTATCTAATCCTATCCTGTGTGATACAGCCTGCTGAGCGGTGTATCTAATCCTATCCTGTGTGATACAGCCTGCTGAGCGGTGTATCTAATCCTATCCTGTGTGATACAGCCTGCTGAGCGGTGTATCTAAGCCTATCTTGTGTGCTCCTGCCTGCTGAGCGGTGTATCTAATCCTATCCTGTGTGATACTGCCTGCTGAGCTGTGTATCTAATCCTATCCTGTGTGATACTGCCTGCTGAGCGGTGTATCTAAGCCTATCTTGTGTGATCCTGCCTGCTGAGCGGTGTATCTAAGCCTATCTTGTGTGATCCTGCCTGCTGAGCGGTGTATCTAAACCCTTATGCACACGACCCTATCCATCTTGCAGTCCCGTTGAGTTCTATGGATTTGAGGTCCTCATTATGAAGACCAGAATAGGACATGTTCTGTCTTTACTGGACCTGACAGACGGATGTAGAATACACACTGATGACGTCCCTGTGCTTTCCACATCCGTACGTCAGTTCTGCGAAAGATAGAACATGTCCTAATTTGGTCCTCATAATGCAGATCTAAAACCCATAGAACTCAATGGGACTGCAAAAAAAAAATGGGAATGGCACACGGACAGTAACCTTATTTAGTGGATCCGCGACTTGCAGACCGCAAAACAGATACGGGTCTGTGCACGAGCCCTATCACTTATACTCAGCGCCCTTAACAGTAACATCCACAGTGCCCCCATAACAATGACATCTACAGCCCCCCAATAACAGTGCCCTCATTGTGCCCTCCAGAGCCCCCTTGTGCCATCCAGTGCCCCTTTGTGCAATCCATTGCCATTTGTGCAATCCATTGACATTTGTGCCATCCAGTGCCCTCATTGTGCCATCCAATGCCCCCTAGTGCTATCCATTGCCCCCTTGTGCCATCCATTGCCCCCACTGTGCCATCCAGTGCCCCCTGTTTGCCATCCAGTGCCCCTGTTTTCCATCCAGTGCCCCTGTTTTCCATCCAGTGCCCCCATTCTGCCATCCATTGCCCCCCTTGTGTCATCCAGTGCCCCCTTGTGCCATCCAGTGCCCCTTTGTGCCATCCATTGCCCCTGTTTGCCATCCAGTGCCCCCTGTTTGCCATCCAAAGTTCCCCCATTATGCCATCCATTGCCCCCCTTGTGCCATCCAGTTTCCCCCTTGTGCCATCCAGTGCCCTTATTGTGTCATCCAGTGCGCCCTGTTTGCCATCCAGTGCCCCTGTTTGCCATCCAGTGCCCCTGTTTGCCATCCAGTTCCCCCTTGTGACATCCATTGCCCCCATTGTGCCATCTAGTGCCCCCTTGTGCCATCCAGTGCCCCTTTATGCCATCCATTGCCCCCTTGTGACATCCATTGCCCCATTGTGCCATCCAGTGCCCCCTGTTTGCCATCCAAAGTGCCCCCTGGGACATGCGCAGCATAGCAATCAGCCTCTGTGGCTAATCGCTATGCTGTCACTCCTGCACAGCGCTTACATCGCACTGTGCAGGAGTCAGTACAGGCTTCACATAGAAGACTGTACACTGCAGAGAGCGGCCGGCAGTCCCACGCATGCGCACTATGATTCAGCATAGTGCGCTTGCGTTGTAAGTGAAGACGGCCGGACGGAGATTTCTTTTGCAGGAGGCAGTGACATCAGGAGCAGTCACGTGACCGGGTGGTGGATCTTGGAACCGGCTGCGCTGTGGAAGGTAAGTATGTGCTCAATAATCTTTCCTCCACAGGTTAGCTTTTAATCCAAAAAAAAAGTTTAAACCCGGAGAACCCCTTTAACTTTGACCTTCACAGCAGCCCGCCCCTTTAACAGTGAGTTTCACAGCACCCTACTTCCTTGACAGTGACCTCCTCAGGGTCCCGCCCCCTTAACAGTGACCTCACAGTACCCTGCTGCCTTAACAGTGACCTCCACAGCAGTTGTCCCTTTAATAGTGGCCCCTGCCCCCTTAACAGTGACCTCTACAGCCCCCTGCTCCTTTAACAGTAACATCCACAGTGCCCACCTCTTTAACAGCGACCTCCACAGCACCCGCCCCTTTAAGAGTGACCTCCACAGTGCACGCCCCTTTAACTGTGACCTACACAGGGGCCACCCCTTTAACAGTGACCTCCACAGTGCCCGCCTCTTTAACAGTAACTTCAACAGCGCCCTCCCCTTTAACAGTAACCTTCACGGTGCCATACTTTTTAACAGTGACCTCCACAATGCCCGCCTCTTTAACAGTGACCTCCACAGTGCCCGCCCCTTTAACAGTGACATTCACAGTGCCCGCCCCTTTAACAGTGACCTCCACAGCTCTCTGCCCCTTTAACAGTGACCTTCACAGCGCCCGCCTCTTTAACAGTGACCTCCACAGCACCCGCCCCTTTAACAGTGACCTCCACAGCGCCCGCCTCTTTAACAGTGACCTCCATAGTGCACACCTCTTTAACATTGACCTCCACAGCACCCGCCCCTTTAACAGTGACCTCCACAGCGCCCGCCTCTTTAACAGTGACCTCCATAGTGCACACCTCTTTAACATTGACCTCCACAGCACCCGCCCCTTTAACAGTGACCTCCACAGCGCCCGCCTCTTTAACAGTGACCTCTTTAGTGCACACCTCTTTAACATTGACCTCCACAGCGGCTTGCCCCTTTAATGCTAGGGCTACACAATGACATGTATTGTGTGACATTTTGACATGACAGTCACAAAAAATCCATCCAAAATGGATGCATGTAGCAGTGTAGTTGTGCCCTATGTGTCGTGCGACTTATTGTCGTCCTGTAACCCAAGCCTAAAGCTGACCTACAGCAGTGAAGAAAAATGGCTGGGTTGTTATGGAAACCTGGAGTAAAAATGTGTGTATGTGGAGACTAAGAGCCTGCGAGCTTCTATTGGCTGATGAGGGACATGTGACCATGTGTATGGCAGTTGGGATTTGAAGAGAAAGACTTGCTGGCTTATATTGGCTAATGCAGGTAATTTTTTCGGAATATCTCATGAACGGTAAGTCCTAGAGAGCTGAGACCCAGTCTAAAACCTTCCCGGACACCTGATCTACCTGTGTGCCAAATTTGGTGAAGATCACTCCAGTTGTTTGGTCGCGCATAGAGAACAGACAGACATCGGGACAGACAGAAACTCATTTTTATAATATAAGAGATATTAAAGCAGTACATTAGCCACTTAAAGGGGTTTTACCTAAACTGGCAACTTTTCCCAGTGAAGTGTCTGATCAGTGGAAGTTAGAAGCTTAGATCCTCACCGATCCATAGAATGGTGGTCTTGAATTCTCTATTTGAATGGAACATGGTTGAATGCCACTCCATAAATAGTCTATGGGACGAAGATAGCCAAATACAGCACTTTGGATGGAGAAGCACTCTGCATGTTCAAACAGGGAAAGTATGCTCCCTATTCTGATGGTTGGTAAGGATCCTTTTGATTGGATCCACACATATCAGACATGTTTTACCTATCTTGGTACAACCTCTATAAGTCCCCTGACCCTTCAACCCAACACCAATGCATATTTATGGTGCAGTCTTCTCCGTTACGATTTACAGCAGCAGTTTGCTGACTGTACTTGACTCCATTGTCACGTTAATGGCTGGATGACATAAGCATGAACTTGCTTCTGGGTTCTTTTTTAAGCCACAACTGCCATGGCAAACCATCAACACTTCTGGATCACATGGTGGGGCCACAGATGACTTCACTGAAAAGAGCACCCTCCCATCAAACCACTTGATAGCCAGTCATTGCAGTGGTTTGTCAGTAGGGTAAACAGCAGTATGGGAAAGGGTTTGTAATGCAATGTAATGTAATGTCATGCTATACACCTTGTACACTAGCACATGGGCTACAGTTGGCAGCGTCTGGCAACAGAAATAGGACTTACCATACCATTCCCCCCTCTTGGTAGGAGTGGGCTAATCCGACTTCCAGCCAAGGGAAGGGCAGAGCTAGTTAGTGGGTGAGAAAGTAGAGGGTGACAAGTGGGGGTGGCTGTGTTTCCAGCTCCCACTTCTCCGGGCCATGAAGACCCCAGAGGCAGCTCATCTAGGAGGACAACTACCCCAGAGAGCCTGTAGGGTCACAGGCTACAGAAGAACTGTAAACTATGGCGTATTATTGTCAGCAGAATGATCAAGCAACGAAGATGTCAGGACTCCACTGCAAGTGAGGAGAAACATGTTTTGACACCACCACCACGGTTCAGGATAAAGCAAACCTCACGCCAGCTTCTACAATAATATGAAACCTCTGTGCACAGGACTCTGCTCGAGTCGCGTATGAAATACAGTAAACAGTTCATCCAGCACTGAAGGGTTAAAAGGTATTTCCAACATTCTAGAGCACACCGCTTTGTCATCATCCGTCAATGTTATTCAGCTCTCTTACTCATGACTAACATGCATTGAAAACAGTAGGGTACATATAGGCGCTATACCCCACCCATCATCTAGCGCAAATTAATTAATACTTAGATGCGATTAGAGTGATGACATTGCATTCCACAAAAAAACATCTGACAAGGATTTACAGAATCCATACAATAATCTCTGCCTGGTTCCTTCACATCACTTATTCACTGCACTGATCCCCAGGGAGCAACGGCCAGAGGTAGGACACCCTAATACAACACTTCATCAGGGCGACTACCACTGCCAATCTCTGCACCGATTCCTCAGGAGCTAGATGCACATATTTTTTTAACTATTTTTCCAAACTTAAAACCATCAATGTGTGATTAATGTGTGATCAGTAGGGTTGCCACCAGGCCCGTATTTTTGTGCCCCTGCTGGCATTATTAATTCTAGGGCGCAATATGGGGGGCATTACTTTTACTGAGGAGCACTAATGGGGGGCTTTATTAATTCTGGGGTGCACTAATGGGAGCATTACTTTTGCTGGGGGGCACTAATGGGGGGCATTATTTATTCTGAGGTACACTAATGGGGGCATTACTCTTACTGGGGTGCAGTAATGGGGGCATTACGTTTACTGGGGGGCACTAATGCGGCATTACTATTATTGGGGTGCACTAATGGGGAATTACTATTACTGGGTGCACTAATTGGGGCACTATTATTCTGGGGGGGGCACTAATAGAGGCATTACTAATCCTGGGGGCACTAATGGGGGCAATATTAATTCTGAGGGGTGCTAATGGGAGCATTATTAATTTTCGGAAGCACCAATGGAGACATTAAAGGGGTTCTGCAGTTTGTTTTAACTGATGATCTATCCTCTGGAAGATCATCAGCATCTGACTGGCGGGGGTCCGACACCCCGGACCCCCGCCGATCAGCTGTTTGAGAAGGCAGCGGTGCTCCAGCAGCGCCGCGGCCTTCTCACTGTTTACCGCTGGCCCAGTGACGTCACGATTAGCATCCACTGGCCTAGGCGCGGCTAAGCTCCGTTCACTTGAATGAAGCTTAGCCGCGCCCAGGCCAGTTAATACTAGTCGTGACGTCACTGGGCCAGCGGTAAACAGTGAGAAGAAAATATTCTAAGTCCCTTTTAGAGACCCTCGGGATATAATTTGCAATTTATGCACGGTCTGTGGGACCAACAATCCCTTTAGGGGTCTCTAACTAGTAATGGTAAAATCTTATCTTCATTTAGTTCATTTAAAACGTACACACAACAAGAAAATCCATTGTTAAAATGATCAGAGAACAGTGAGATATAAAGTAGGCTGTTCTTTGTTACTGGTTGCTAATGGCAACCCTATCTTTATTCATTGGTGCCTGTCTGGCTCAAGTCCGAAATGTCGTGAGTGTATGGTTTGTATCACTCTGCGGGGCAACCTTGATCGGTTAATATATTCGTCCTTCATTTGTGTATTGTTATTTTTATCTTTCATTTACTCTATTGCTATCTCTCTGCCGTGGAGCCCTATCGCTGATAATGCTCCTGGATTTGCTCACTGATTCTGTCTAAAACAAAGCGCTACACTAATACACCCCTCCCGACATGTTTCGCCACATGCGTGTCTTCGTCAGGGGAAGTGGGGTATAGACGTGCGCGCGCTCACAGTGACCTCTATTTGCATGACGTCCCTCCGCTGCAGCCGCTGAGTGCTCCGCTATCTTTTACTGGCCTGTTGCAGATCCTATCAGACCAGAGCGCGTCATCCTGCGCGTATGTTATGCGCTCATTGCTCTGATAGGTCCGTCGCAGGTAGGTCTGGTGTTGTGGTTACCTCCCCTTTGAATGACGTGCCTCCTCCTTATTCAATGGCCATTAACTCGTTCCTGCCTGTCACTCAGAGTCACTGATAAGGGTATGTGAAATAGTTCTGTATCCACCTCCATGCTTTTTGGCATACAGGATAGATGATGTATCAATCTTCCACCGAAAACTGTTAAACAGCACAAGTTACTGCGAGTCCAGTTATCCTCTAGGTTGCCATATATATATTTCAACAAGCCTTCTGCTTCAATGACACTTATTCCTGACATTCTGTAGTGACACTTGTTCATGGCCTTCTATAGTCAGTCTATGGAGGATGTATTATTATTATTAGCCAATTCGATTTTATAGTTGATTAGTTCTGTTCAGAGGTAACTCATCGACACTCAATCACTCCTACCTGTATATTATTTATGGGGACCATTTCACTTGGGCGAACATTGGTTCTGTAATCTGCAATGTCTGCAGGCACTCAACAGTACTCAGGACTATAACCTGTATTCCTGCGCTTTTATTATTTTTATAATGAGCCGGATGGAGTGTGCTATCTTCGCGTATGGAAAAGGGTCTAGTTTCGTTTTTTCTTGTCTACTTTTGTGACATTCTTACATTTGTATGCTGTTTTGTATATACAAGACTATATATTCCGTATAGAAAAGCCTTCATTGAGGCCTCTTGGACACAAGGTCTGTAATCTATGTACCCATTTGGCTTCTTCCTGCAGGAGTTTCTGATCCAAGTTGCCACTCCTTGGTCCCAGAGTCATCTTGGTCAGTCCCCAAAATTTTAGGACTTCAAGATTCCCACCGTGGGCATATGTAATGTGCCTATAGAGTGACGTGTCTTTACCTGTATTTATGGCGCTGGGAAATTTGGAGACCACCCAGATTATAAATCTCTCAGCACTGCCCCTTACAAAGGCACAAATCACACTACTGAAAAAAAAGACTTACGTTCACACCAGTACCACGTTTTGACAAATTTAATTGGGTTAAGGACATTAATTTGTTTGCACGCAAGCTAGCACTGCACAAACAATTTGCTAGTACGAGTATAGATACTAGCAAACTTATCCAGACAGAACAACAAGCATTGCAGACCTTGGGAAGCCTGCATTTGGAAAGTGAGGGCTTCATCTCAGAGATTACACCCCCCATCGACAGACCTGAAGCCTAGATCAAAATGGACCCCCCAAAATATAGAGACCTTTGTACACTTGGTGTCTCAAGAGATCAATAAATTAAAAACAAATAAGGACACTATCCCTGAAAACCTGACAGATGAGGAACTCACTGCTTTGGAAGAACTGAGAGCAAACAAGGATATAATCCTGAAATCAAGTGACAAAGGGGGTAACATAGTGGTCCAAGACAGGGAAGATTATGAGGGAATGGTAAATAGGCTGCTAATGGATAGGGAAAATATCAGACTTTACAAGAAAACCCAACCAAGAGGTACCTAGAGGACTTGAAAAGAATTTTAAAGACAGCTAGAGATCAATGTCTGATAGGATATCTAAAGAAGAATTTGATTTTCTGTACAACAAAAGCCCCACCATCCCTACATTTTACGCACTGCCAAAGGTGCACAAAAAGAAAAATCCAATACCTGGGTGCCCGATAGTGTCAGGGAATGATTCCCTAAGTCAACCAGCCAGTGAATACATGGATGAGATACTGAGACCATTTGTTGCATCACTACCTTCACATATAAAGGATACCGCTGATGTACTGACCAAAATCAGGGAAATCTCACTATCTCCATCCACGTACCTGGCAAGCTTGGACGTGGAGGCTTTGTACAGTAACATGAGCTAGGAATAAAAGCCACTAAATACTTTCTGGACACCAAAAGCACTAGTTTTCATGAACACAATGATTTTGTCTTTCTTTTGTTAAGATTCATTCTCACTCACAATTATTTCCTATGTAACGGTACCTTTTACCAACAGATGAAAGGTACCGCTATGGGGACCCCTTGTGCACCGACTTTTGCAAATTTATTTTTGGGGTGGTGGGAGGACACTATAGTTTTTTCAGATACACTTGCACGTTTCACTAGTCACATATTATTTTGGGGTAGATTCATCGATGATGTTTTGTTATTCTGGGAGGGTGAGAAACAGGAGTTCGTCAATTTTGTCAATACACTGAATCAGAACGAGATAGGGATGCACTTTACCTTCGAAATCCACCAAAGCCAAATCTACTTTCTGGATCTACTGATCCAGAAAGGAGTGGATGGGCAGATACTAACGGAAATCTACCGTAAGCCAACCTCGACAAACAGTCTCCTCCACTGGACGAGTTGGCACCCAACGGCCTTGAAGAAGGGAATACCTGTGGGGCAGTATTTAAGAGCGAGGAGAAACTGCACCACAGAAGAAACTTTCAAAAAGGAAGCGGATTAGCTCTTTAAACGATTTAGAGCAAGAGGCTATCCACGAAAATGCCTTAAAAGAGCGTTTAATCGTGCTAAAAATGCCAACAGGGAGGACTTAATATATAAAAAATATGGAAAAGATCAGATACAGGAGGAAAAAAGGATAAGATGCATTGGTACCTATGACTGTAACAATCAACAGATAATGAGAATCCTAAAAAAACATTGGAAGGTACTCACCAGCGATGAAGAGCTGAGCACGGTGTTGTCACCGTATCCGAGTGTCACGTACAGAAGGGGACAAAACCTCAGGGATGAGCTAGTCCACAGTTTTCTTCCTAAAAGAGAGATAACAAACAAAAATTGGTTAAGATCCAGCATCATAGGCTCCTTTCCGTGCGGTAATTGCACTTTTTGCAAATATGTACCCAGAGTGAAGAAATTTAAAAATCCAACAGATGGACGTGAGTATATAATTAGAGAATTTTTCAACTTTTATGTTGCATCGTGCAACTGTCCAAAATTATATGTGGGTAAAACCACACAGGAACTAAGACGGAGGATATCAGGGCATATCAGCGCCATAAATACAGGTAAAGACACGTCACTCTATAGGCACATTACATATGCCCACGGTGGGAATCTTGAAGTCCTAAAAATTTGGGGACTGACCAAGATGACTCTGGGACCAAGGAGTGGCAACTTGGATCAGAAACTCCTGCAGGAAGAAGCCAAATGGATACATAGATTACCGACCTTGAGTCCAAGAGGCCTCAATGAAGGCTTTTCCTATATGGCCTTCATTTAACATAGACATAGTCTTGTATACACAAAACAGCATACAAATGTAAGAATGTCACAAAAGTAGACAAGAAAAAACGAAACTAGACCCTTTTCCATACGCGAAGATAGCACACTCCATCCGGCTCATTATAAAAATAATAAAAGCGCAGGATACAGGTTATATTCCTGAGTACTGTTGAGTGCCTGCAGAGATTGCAGATTACAGAACCGATGTTTGCTCAAGTGAAATGGTCGTCATAAATAATATACAGGTAGGAGTGATTGAGTGTCGATGAGTTACCTCTGAACAGAACTAATCAACTATAAAATCAAATTGGCTAATAATAATACATCCTCCATAGACTGACTATAGAATGCCATGAACAAGTGTCACTACAGAATGTCAGGAATAAGTGTCATTGAAGCAGAAGGCTTGTTGAAATATATATATGGCAACCTAGAGGATAACTGGACTCGCAGTAACTTGTGCTGTTTAACAGTTTTCGGTGGAAGATTGATACATCATCTATCCTGTATGCCAAAAAGCATGGAGGTGGATACAGAACTATTTCACATACCCTTATCAGTGACTCTGAGTGACAGGCAGGAACGAGTTAATGGCCATTGAATAAGGAGGTGGCACGTCATTCAAAGGGGAGGTAACCACAACACCAGACCTACCTGCGACGGACCTATCAGAGCAATGAGCGCATAACATACGCGCAGGATGACGCGCTCTGGTCTGATAGGATCTGCAACATGCCAGTAAAAGATAGCGGAGCACTCAGCGGCTGCAGCGGAGGGACGTCATGCAAATAGAGGTCACTGTGAGCGCGCGCACGTCTATACCCCACTTCCCCTGACGAAGACACGCATGTGGCGAAACCTGTCGGGAGGGGTGTATTAGTGTAGCGCTTTGTTTTAGACAGAGTCAGTGAGCAAATCCAGGAGCGTTATCAGGCAGTCATAGGTAGCATTGAGTGAGGGACAAAGCGATCAGTATATCCCATATCGAATAAACATCCATCTTTACTAAGGAAAATAACAGCAGTAATCAGCAGGAGACCCGCGCACGCACCTGTGTCGTCTATCAGCCTGCAGAGCATTAGTACCTGAGGAGATGGCGAATTGTTGCCACATTTGGAACCCGCTCCCAGGCATTGATACAAGTAGATCCAGTGAATGCACGGACGGGCTGATACATATGGTGGTTGTGCTTCAGCGATAGGGCTCCACGGCAGAGAGATAGCAATAGAGTAAATGAAAGATAAAAATAACAATACACAAATAAAGGACGAATATATTAACCGATTAAGGTTGCCCAGCAGAAAACAATGGGTTTTCTTGTTGTGTGTATGGTATGTTTTAAATGAACTAAATAAAGATAAGATTTTACCATTACTAGTTAGAGACCCCTAAAGGGATTGTTGGTCCCAGAGACCGTGCATAAATTGCAAACAGTGAGAAGGCCGCGGCGCTGCTGGAGCACCGCTGCCTTCTCAAACATCTGATCGGCGGGGGTCCCGGGTGTCGGACCCCCACCAGTCAGATGCTGATGATCTTCCAGAGGATAGATCATCAGTTAAAACAAAATGTAGAACCCCTTTAATATTACTGGGGGGCACTAATGTAGTGTCCCACTACGTAAGGGTGGGCATTACTCAAGGGTCAATTGGGTCACGTTGTTCTCCACCTCCTGTGGAACATGGTTATGGTATTTTATATTGCATTGTAATGTATACTTTCATGTTTATTTCCTGTGTACCAGGCCTGCTAGGGGTGTAGTTTCTCCTCCCAAGCTGTAGAGGGAGCTAGGGAACCCCCTAGTATATATAGTCAGGTCCAGTCCAGGGAGAGGTTGTGTTTCAGAAGCCAAGATTCACTTCAGCCAGGCAGGAGCTGAGGTACAGCTTCTAACATGCAGCTAGATAGCCCAGGATCCTAACCTGCTTTTAGGAGAAGAAGTTTCCTCCTGAAGTTTTCCTGCATCTAGCAAAGTACAGAGCAGTGCTAATTGTATCCAGCCAAGTAGAAAGCTGAGGGGCAGAAGGTTATTGACAGCAAGTGGATTTATACCAGAGGAAGGTTTCCCTACCCAAGGATAAAGCCAGCTATTAGGCTTCCGGGCCTTGGAGAAAGTCAGACAGGATTCTGCAGAAAGTACAGCCTGATCTGTGAGTTTATTCCCTTTGAGTTATCTTGCTAGGACTCTACTTGCCATTAATGTAAAGCCTGACTGTTACCAAATCTACTTCATATGGAACTGTCTAAAGCCTGTATATAGTTGAACTGTTCAGTAAAGAGGAGTTCTAGTTCACCAAAATCGTGTGTACCTCAATTATTCCTCCTAACAAATCGGTGTGCCACCGTTACCGGCACTGGCGTCACGAACTGTAAGGGATCTTGCCACAGCCACGCTAAACGTCCAACACCCAGGGCACCTCACCTACCACCCGGCCTGGTCCCTATATTCAGAGAGTGCCCCAGAGGATCTACGTGCCAGCCTCTCCATCACTGCTGTACGCCTGCCCAGGGTATACTACAAACTGTGAGTACAAAGAGTAACCCTCGGTCTGTTAACTGACTCCCGTGACTTCACATTCGCTCACCCTGCAGGACTGGCGTACTGCATATTTTGGCATCACAAACAGGATGCAAATATTTCTACGCCATAGTGGAATCAGAACTGTGTGCCATAATTGCCTATTAAGCGATAAATGCCCTATCTGTTTATTTGAAAATTTGGTGCCAAAGAACTGTAAAATCGCGGTGTGAAACTGTACATTGTGGACTGTTTGCTGGTTTCTGAGTCACCGCTTGCTGTCAGTGAATTGACAGCCTTATGCTTAAAGATGGCCGCCTAAGCTGACTGGAATTATTGCTGCGCCATCGCTGTGTTTTGTTGGCGGGAAGAATTTGGTGCCTTCTACTTAAAGAGCGAGAAGGACTGTATCTTTGCACCACCGGCTCTGAAGTTGATTTGCATATATGTCAATATGGACTCCCCCTCCCCCATGTTGGAGTACCTAGGGGGCGGCCTTCTGGAGCAGTGGGAGGTCCTGTGCAAAGTCCTGCGTACCGCCCTGTTGTGTGCAGTAGAAGGATCGGGCATGTTGCAGAGTGGAGAGTCTCCTGCCGGAATGGCCTTACCTGCGAACAAGACCCCAGAGCCTGAAATGATTGGAGAGGGAGAAGCACCACCCGCCTATACTCCGGGACCGGAGAGGCCACCTTGCTTCCCACCGCGGTCGCAGCCCGAGCCGTGCCCTGGCTCGCGGGGTGGATTTGTCAAGCTTACTGCGCAATGGACTTTGCTGATGGCCGAGATACGCGCCGCGGCAATACGTAAGACTACCGCCAAGAAGATCTACTTTGAGGAGCTCGCGAAGACGGTATACGAGCACCATGCGAATACCCAGCCCCGTCTGGAGAGAAGGATGGGAGTAGTTGTAACTTTCGATAAAGGCCGAGGTTTCGGGTTTATCAAGGATTTCTCCAACGGCCGAGACCTTTATGTGAATCAGAGGTCTGTGAAGCGCAGCTACTTACCCGAACATTTGCATAACCTCCGAGAAGGAGAAGAAGTGGAATTTACTCCCGTCGAGGGCCTGAGGGGTCCTTATGCAACTGCAGTAACCCGTCCCAAGTTAGAACCGGAGGATTGGGAAGAGCCTGAGGAGCCCACCAGTCCAGAATGCGAGCCAAAGAACCCGGCGGAGCCTGCTCGCAATACTTACCAGGAGAGGGGTTCGTTCACAGGCCCCAACATCTTCTGGCAGCCTACGGTGTTAGAGAAATGGGTGAGTCCCTATCCCTCACCTGAATTGCCCCGCAGGGAGAAGACACAAGTGGAGGTAGAAAACATGCATAAATTCCATGAGACCCTTGATGTCCTGTGGCGAGGAAAGAGTCGTGACTCAGCACCTGTACCTGCTGCGACAGTACCGGATCCCTGCAGCGGAGCATCGCATGAGACTCTGGAGGAACAGATCGCCAGGCTAGAAGTCCATCTTGATGGCCTGCGTCAAATTGCTGCGTCCAGAGTGGCACCAATATCACCTGACAATAGCGATTCATCCAAGAACTCTGATGTCCTCGGGCCTGCAGCGAAAGATCCCGTCGCCACCCGTTCGGCGACCCCCATGACTGCGCCAGCGGAGAAACTTTGTTATACCAGGAGTCGGGTCTGTCGCATAAAGCCGGCGACACCCAGACCTATGGAGCCTTCTACCTCATTCACCCCTAGGCTTGCGGAGCCTGTGGAATTGACAGGCCCATCTGTTCTTCAGTTGCCTGTTAATACTATTTTGTGGGCCCAGCCAAGTGCCAGCCTATGTCCCAGGCCAAGACTCAGAGCGGAACCAGGTTGCACCACTTCTGATGATCAGAACGAACTGGACAAATACCTGTAAGTAGGCCTGCTAGGCCATGATTGCTGAGGGACCCTTACAGTGAATTTAAGTGTTTCAGGACAGGAGTCCTATATTTTGGCACAATGAGCTGCTGCCAGTTTACCCACGGCCCAGTGGTGGTTGAAAGGCCACTGAGAAATACCAATTGCTCTTCTGCCATGTTGTTTTTCAGGACATCCTGCCTGCTTTAAGTGCCATCCCAAGTGTTGCTACTGTTTAGCACCTTACCCTTTTTAACCCCCTTTTCACGTTGAGCAGGGATATTACAGCACCACTTTTATCTACCAGGACTTGCCAGGGGAAAGTATCCCTGAGATGTAGAGTTCTGTGCTGTGACTTTTATATGCAATATTAGTTCAAGAACTGTGCCCAGAGATGACCACAATGCATGTGGGCCTCCGAGATGCTGTTTTATGGGACTATTGTATTTTATTATTATGGACTATCCTGGTTACTCCTGATACGCTGTACCAGGTCAGCGCCCCCGTTCCATGTACCAACTTATGAAGAGAACAACGCCTCTTTTCACTGCACTTGTTCCTTTGCCAGCGGAGCTGCCTGATATTTTCCTTGCAAATGCAGTGATTGTTGTATATGCCTGCTTTGCATTTTTGT
This sequence comes from Bufo bufo, assembly GCF_905171765.1. NCBI lineage: Eukaryota > Metazoa > Chordata > Amphibia > Anura > Bufonidae > Bufo > Bufo bufo. The sequence continues at coordinate 803,636,880 of NC_053390.1, read as the reverse complement.
CTTACCAGGCCTGCTAGGGGTGTAGTTTCTCCTCCCAAGCTGTAGAGGGAGCGAGGGAACCCCTAGTATATATAGTCAGGTCCAGTCCAGGGAGAGGTTGTGTTTCAGAAGCCAAGATTCACTTCAGCCAGGCAGGAGCTGAGGTCCAGCTTCTAACATGCAGCTAGATAGCCCAGGATCCTAACCTGCTTTTAGGAGAAGAAGTTTCCTCCTGAAGTTTTCCTGCATCTAGCAAAGTACAGAGCAGTGCTGATTGTATCCAGCCAAGTAGAAAGCTGAGGGGCAGAAGGTTATTGACAGCAAGTGGATTTATACCAGAGGAAGGTTTCCCTACCCAAGGATAAAGCCAGCTATTAGGCATCCGGGCCTTGGAGAAAGTCAGACAGGATTCTGCAGAAAGTACAGCCTGATCTGTGAGTTTATTCCCTTTGAGTTACCTTGCTAGGACTCTACCTACCATTAATGTAAAGCCTGCCTGTTACCAAATCTACTTCATATGAAACTGTCTAAAGCCTGTATATAGTTGAACTGTTCAGTAAAGAGGAGTTCTAGTTCACCATAATCGTGTGTACCTCAATTATTCCTCCTAACAAATCGGTGTGCCACCGTTACCGGCACTGGCGTCACGAACTGTAAGGGATCTTGCCACAGGCACGCTAAACTTCCAACACCCAGGGCACCTCACCTACCACCCGGCCTGGTCCCTATATTCAGAGAGTGCCCCAGAGGATCTACGTGCCAGCCTCTCCATAACTGTTGTACGCCTGCCCAGGGTATACTACAAACTGTGAGTACAAAGAGTAACCCTCGGTCTGTTAACTGACCCCTGTGACCTCACATTCGCTCACCCTGCAGGACTGGCGTACTGCACTAATGGGGGCATTAATATTACTGGGAGCCACAGTATGACAACGACTTAACACCTCGTGTTAAGCCAAGCGCCACAGCCACACCCCTTTGGGGGTGTGGCTTAACTTGGCCGGTATTTTTTGTTTGGAAAGGTGGCAACCCTAGTGATCAGTAGAAACCCACAGCGGATACCAACGACCATATTTGCCACTAGGCACTGGAGGTCCAGTGCCTAGAACACCAAGTTGCAGGAAGTGAAGGGGGGTGGCCCCAGGAGCAGGTATTATTATTATTTATTTTCTCTTCCACTTCCACTTCACTGGAGTTTTATGGGAGTAATGGGGAAGAGGAACTCTGTCCACAAGCTTCCCTCTCCTCCTAAGCAGGAAGTGAGCGCTGCGCTGATTGGTGAAGCAGTAGTCAGTCTGTTGCTCCACTAACGAGGGATAGGTACACAGCAGCAGTACACCGCTGAGGAAGTATGCTGTATAACCACCTGCCTGAGTCTGACCTATGCATGGTCCTTCTCCCCCATCCCTTTGGCTGAAGAGTCCTAATTGTAATGTGTGTGCAACATTAGGGTAAAAGGGTTGTATGGGGATATGGCACAGTGAGCTACTTAAAGGGGTTTTCCCATCTCAAACAATGGGGGCATATCACTAGTAGTGTTGAGCACGAATATTCGAATAGCGAATTTTTATTGCGAATATTGCCACTTCGAGAATTCGTGAATATTTAGAATATAGTGCTATATATTCGTTATATCGAATATTCAGCATTTTTTTTCCATCTGAACACATGATTCCGCTCTGCTTCTTGCTTGTCGGCCAGTGAGAAGGAAGCAATGTCAAGTTCGCAACAATACTTAGTAATCTGTAGTCAGACCTGTTAAAATGTGAAGTTGCACGTAGTGCGATAAAATATTCTAATCACTGCCGATTAGCGCAATCGCGAATATATTGGAGCACTTGACTCTACCTGCATTACAAGATATTCTAATGTTCTGCCGTGCCAACCATTTTCTTCAGTCTCAGGAAACTTATACCAGCTTGAAAAATGTAGCCAAAGTAACCCACGCCTGTATTTCGCACTCTGAAATCGCATTACGCAATTTTTACATTGCCGATTTTTCGCATTCAATAAAATAATATTGAATTCTCGTAATTCGCGAATATATGATACATTTTCTACAAAATATTCGTGAAATATCGCGAATTCGAATATAGCCCCTGCCGCTCATTACTAATCACTAGGATATGCTCCCATTGTCTGATATGTGCGGGTCCGCACCTACACCTAGAATGGAGCCCCGAAAGTCGTGGAGGGCGTACTGCGCATGCACAGCCGCCCTCCATTCATTTCTATGGCGCCGCCTTAAATAGCCGAGCACTGGCTCGACTATTTCTGTCGGCCCCATAGAAATTAATAGGAACAGTGGCCGCACAAGCGTGATGCGCTCCCATTCAGTGCTATGGGGAGAGCGCTTGGTGGTGACTGGACCCGGTCCTCTGGGCATCACCTTTCCAGCTCCATTCTAGTTTAGGTGTTTGGGTCCCGAGTTTGCCTGCCAGAGTTTTAATGCTAAAGCCTGCTGGGGCTAAGAAAAAGTTTGAAGATTGTTTCTGATGAACGTTTACCAAAGTAAAGCTGCTTTTCAACTTCATCACAAGGTCTGGACTCAATTTATTCTTCATCCCCAAGTTAACTTTTCCACTTTTTCTGCTGTGGAAGACAACGCCTGCGCTCCAGTGTATCCAGGTAGGAGCACTGTGACACAACATTACTTTAAGGGACATTGTAGGCCACCCTATACCACTTCCTACACCTGGGTACCACCACCAACACCATTTCTTAAAGGGACTCTGTCCCGTTGTTGCTTCACTAATATTGCGTCACAAATATTTCTTAAAGGGACCCTTTGCCGCTGTCGGACGTCGCAAGAGATACTGGTGGTGGAGTGGTGGAGGATTTAAAGGGGTTGTGCAGGTTTTCAAGTTATCCTCTCCACACCATAGGGCATAACTATATGAATAGTGAGGTCCAATCCTGCAACCCCCACTGATCCCAAGAACGGGTCCTGTTCCCCCTTTTTATGGTGTGACAGGCCGCACATATGCCCTGCTGCTCCATTCATTCTCTTTGGGACCACTGGAAATAGCCAGCGCTGTACTCCGCCATCTCCGGCGACCCCATAGAGAATGGATGGAGAGGCAGGGCATATGCTCGACCTTCCACTCAGTCAAGAAGGGGGATCAGTGGGGGCTCCAGCGTTCAGACCCTCACAGATCACTTAGTCATCCCCGATCCTGTGGATAGAGGATAACTAGAAAAGTGGACACGGGCCCTTTAACAGGCGAGCATTTCTATTTTGGGCCTAGATTTGTAATTTTTATTTAATATATATTTTTTTTTATACCCAAGGAAAACCTTTAAGGATAGGGAATGTGAAAAGGTGAAACAGCTATAACACGACAAGTGTCTGATTGCTGGGACCCCCATGATCAAGGGAACGTGGTCTTAAAAGGAGTCCTCTCACTTCAGTAAGTTGGATTTATCATGTAGAGGAAGTTAATACGAGCAACTTACTAATATATTGTTATTATCCATATTGCTTCCTTTGCTGGATTGCAGACTGGTCAAAACCATGGATCCGAGCAGTGTATAATGTGATGGAAAAGAGCCAATATGGAGAATCAGAATACATTAGTAAGTGCCTTGTATTAACTTTCTCTACATAATAAATGCCATTTGTTGAAGTGAGGCCGCCCCTTTAAGTGTGCTACACCTAATAGGGTGAGGCCAAAAATGTCTTGGTGCGTGCATTGCGTGTTTCCTATGTGTGATAGGAACTGCATGTGTCTTGTTTCCGACTTAAGAGCAGGATATCCATACATGTGTAAGGCTACTTTCACACTTGCGGTGGCAGGGTCCGGCAGGTTATTCCAGTGGGGGAACAGCCTGCCAGATCCGTGCTTACGCTAGCCCACCGTGCCCCCGGAGGTCTGCTCCGGCCCCATTCACCTATAATGGGGGCGTGACGGAGGTCCGACCGCAGCACATTAAACATGCCGAGAGGCGGCCGGACAAAAACTACAGCGGACTTCTGGCGGCGCGGTGGGCTAGCGTTAGCACGGAGGCACGACATCCTGCCGGAACATCCTGACGGACCCTGCTACTGCAAGTGTGAAAGTAGCCTAAATTCTGCCACATGTATGTTTGTGCGTTTTGCTGGGAGTGTCTGCCATCATACTTCATCTTAAATATTTCTGTTATCGCTGTAAGGGCTCGTGAACACGATTGTTGGATGTTTTGCAGTCTGCAAATTGCAGATCCGCAAAACATGGATACCGGGTGTGTGCATTCCACATTATGCGGAACAGAACAGCCGGCCCCTAATAGAACAGTCCTATCCTTGTCTGTAATGCCGACAATAATAGAACACATCCTATCATTTTGCGTAACGGCCATGCTGACATACAGACACGGAATGCGCATAGAGTCATTTCTGATTTTTTCGGCCCCATTGAAGTGAATGGTTTCACATAAAGGCCACAAAAAAACTAAACGGTACGGACATGGATAAGTTTGTGTGCAGGAACCCTAAGGTGGGCCCCCAGAATCAGTTACACTGGAGGGCCCTAGGTACCCCAGTCCGACACTGGTATGAGGCCCCCGTTCTTGTGATTAGTCGGGGTCCTACTGCTGCTCATAGGAAGCTGCATGAAAGAACCGAGGAGGTGATCTTCTGCTTTACAGATTCAGACCAATCTCATAGTTATCACCTACATAACGTTCTATAAGCGGAATACCCTTTGAACCCCACTGTCCTGCTGGCCTCAATCACTTACTCATCCTCAGAATCCGAGCAGGTACGATAGGTTGGTAACTTTGCATTTGTGTATATATATATATATATATATATATATACAGTACAGACCAAAAGTTTGGACACACCTTCTCATTCAAAGAGTTTTCTTTATTTTCATGACTATGAAGGCATCAAAACTATGAATTAACACATGTGGAATTATATACATAACAAACAAGTGTGAAACAACTGAAAATATGTCATATTCTAGGTTCTTCAAAGTAGCCACCTTTTGCTTTGATTACTGCTTTGCACACTCTTGGCATTCTCTTGATGAGCTTCAAGAGGTAGTCCCCTGAAATGGTCTTCCAACAGTCTTGAAGGAGTTCCCAGAGCACTTGTTGGCCCTTTTGCCTTCACTCTGCGGTCCAGCTCACCCCAAACCATCTCAATTGGGTTCAGGTCCGGTGACTGTGGAGGCCAGGTCATCTGGCGCAGCACCCCATCACTCTCCTTCATGGTCAAATAGCCCTTACTTTCAAAGTTTTCCCAATTTTTCGGCTGACTGACTGACCTTCACTTCTTAAAGTAATGATGGCCACTCGTTTTTCTTTACTTAGCTGCTTTTTTCTTGCCATAATACAAATTCTAACAGTCTATTCAGTAGGACTATCAGCTGTGTATCCACCAGACTTTTCCTCAACGCAACTGATGGTCCCAACCCCATTTATAAGGCAAGAAATCCCACTTATTAAACCTAACAGGGCACACCTGTGAAGTGAAAACCATTTCAGGGGACTACCTCTTGAAGCTCATCAAGAGAATGCCAAGAGTGTGCAAAGCAGTAATCAAAGCAAAAGGTGGCTACTTTGAAGAACCTAGAATATGACATATTTTCAGTTGTTTTACACTTGTTTGTTATGTATATAATTCCACATGTGTTAATTCATAGTTTTGATGCCTTCAGTGTGAATCTACAATTTTCATAGTCATGAAAATAAAGAAAACTCTTTGAATGAGAAGGTGTGTCCAAACTTTTGGTCTGTACTGTATATATACTGTACATTGATGGGTATTTGTACTGAGGCAAATTATTTGGGGGATCGATATCTATAGAAGCAGAGTTCAGATCCTATTACAAACAAGTCTTGGAGAAGCCAGCCCACATGTACCTCAAAACCACAATTTGTCTGCGGTGTTCACCATCATTTCTCTAGGATAAAAAGTTGAGGAGAAGGTTTAGTACATTTTTTACTGTAAAAGTACGGCCACATGGGATAGGGTTGTGTCACAAATCTGCAGAGGAATTTCCTCTGAGTATTTGTTGCAGATTTCATCCTATGCATTGATAAGGGCGACGTCCATGGTGCAAATCCGTGGGATAAATTGACATGCTGTAGATTTAACATCTGCATCGTAGATCGGTTTTCTGGTATGGATTTTTTGCACAATGTGTGGATGAGATTTGTTTAAATCTCTTTAACTTTGCTGCCACTGTAAAATGCGGTGGATTTTCTGCACATCAGTTTATGCCTCGTGTGATCGTACCCTAAAGCCTTATTCACACAGTCAGTGTTTGGTCAGTGATTTCCAAAACTAGGTGTGGGCTCTTAAGGCCGCAGTACACCAACAGATCATCTGACCAATGTCTGTCCAATCAGACCATTAGTTGTGTAGTGTCCCACTAGGTAGGGGTGGGCACTACACAAGGGTCAGTGATATTATATTTGACCATGTATGTTAATGTATTTTCTATGTGCTTTTTCATGTATATTTCCCCTGTGACATGCATAGCAAGCCTAGTTGGGTGTAGTTAGGCATCCTAGACTCTAGAGGGAGATAGGGAGCCCCTAGTATAAATGTTCAGGCCCAGACAGGGAGGAGTCAGTCTGTAGTCAGGAGTCTGTGGACACAGAAGTGAGAAGGCATCTTAGCCAGAGATATGCTGAGGGCCTCCTCCTGACATGCAGCTGGACAGTCCAGGCTTCTAGTTGCCACCAGGAGGCTAGTGAAGGATCATAGCCTGCCTGAAGTATCATTGAGCCTATGATAGCACAAGAAGAATCTACCCCAGCAGAAGAGATTTGCCTCCTGGGAGAAACCTGCAGTACCCTCAAGCCAAGCAGAGACAGAGCAACCAGCTAAGATAAGTAAGCTGATGGGCAGAGGAACTATAAAGTAAGAGCAAGGGTCAATACGGGAGGAAGATTAATTACCAAGGATTAAAGCCAGCATTCAGGCATCCGGGCCTTGGGATAGAAACCAGACAGGAGTTCTAAAGAACAGTGTGCGCTATTTCTGAGGAGAAGGTACAACCTGATTCTGAGTGTGTTGTTGATTACCCTCCAAGTATCTTGCAAGATAATACCTGCCAATACTGAAATAAGCCTGCTTGTGAAGCATATGATATAAGGAACTGCATTACCATCTTGTTGTACAAAGTTGGACTGTTATAAGTAAAGCAACGTTTGGTTCACTATACCACCTGTGTACCTCACTTATTACTACTGAAAAACCGGTGTGCCACCGTTACAGGCACTGGCGTCACGATCCTTAAAAGGACCTTGCCCCAGGCACTCAAAACACCTGCAACATCCAGGGCACCTCATCCACCCTCAGGCCTGGTCCCTACATCCAGAGTGTGCCCCAGAGGAACTTTGTGTCAGCCTCTCCTTCACTGTCGCATGCCTGCCCAGGGTTCTCCTATGAACAGTGAGTAACCCTCGATTGCCCATAACCGTGACCTCACAATCGCAATACCCTGCAGGTCTGGCGTGCTGCATTTGGCGTGTATGACAAAAAATCTGTGTGTAATAGGCCATCAGACCAATGAATGGTCAGAAAATCTGTTGGTGTAATACAGCCCTTACACACAGAAAAGGTGCAAATCTTTCCATTATACTGTACCTTTCTTTGTGTAGGCTCCTCTTCTGGTTTTGGCTCACATTCACTGATCAAACACTGATGTGTGAAAGCTGTTTAAAGCAATGTCCACACAGTGACCTGGCTGCAGGGGAGTGTGTGTGAGTGTGTGGTTGGCCAGATGTGAGTAGAAATAATACTCACAGCCGGCACACCGGTTTTTCCCTTCAGGGCACACTTCAGTTCTAGGGTCCTCCTGCCTGATGATGGTTGAGGTGCTCTTGGTGGTGAAGGTTTCGGAGGTGCAAGGCAGGGTCCCAGTTGTCATGACGCCAACACTTTGCAGCGTAGTAGTAGTACAGGAAGCAATGATGAAGCAGTAGTGCAGCAGAACAGTTCTTTCAAATTTAAACAGATAAAGACAATTCTTATCATGAAATAGACCGGAAGTTGTTCACAAAATGCACTTTCCATAGACGTTACAGGTTTCCCAGCTGCACAGGTAGTTAATTTGCCTACAATGTCTTCCATATTCTGCACTTCTGTAGCTAACTTATACTTAAGCATCTAGATGTGGGGTATAGATTTTAGACAATACAATGCAACCAAAGGGTTGTCCTCTCATTGCAGGTAAACTGTTCTGCACCTTTTTTGAACAGGTTGCTGTAAGTTCAGTATATTTTCATGAAATCCACCTTAGGTTGTGGAGATTCTCACAGTGGGCCAAATTATTATTTGGTATGCTCAGGCATCGGAGGAAACTTTTGAACATGGATGCAGTGAAGTCAATAAGTCCTTTCAGACAGGTTATCTCTACTGGACTTTCTCTACATTTCTTTTCTATATCTGGTTTTCTTCTGTAGATGTTCTGGCCCTGTCCTAGATGGTTCTGGCTTCAGGATGAGTTGGTTATTGCCAGCACTACATCTTTTCTTCTGCTCCTCTTGCTATCCAGACAAGAGGAGCAGAAGCTCAAGTCGGCTAGACTGGCTAGAATGTTCATCTTTCTCTATATTTAGAGAGTGACACAAGCCCCATCTAGTGGTGTCTGTGGATGTGGCCAATCAATACCTTGTGCATAAAAAATACAGAAAATGCTTATTTTGGACAGAAATATTATTTTGCACTTTGCAGTGTACCTCGACTCTGGAGCAGGACACTTCACACATGTGTCTGGATAGCTATGGAGAGGCCATTGTGGATTTACCCTTTGTAAGACAAACAGTGAAATGTGTTTCTAATCGTCAGCATTTCAGCAACAAAATCAGTGACAAAAACACACCATTTGAAACATGACATAAACACGTCAACGTTGCATGAAGGCGAAAAACACTTTCCATCAAGTGAACTTTATGGCTGCCTTTCTTTGAGACTATTTTGATAGATTGTAACTGAATGGGTGTAGGTCCACTGTGCCATTGAATGGATTTGACTTGGGGGTGCTCCTGAGAGTATTGGTTAAGTGCTCCCCTTGTATTCCCACTTTTACCCCTTCATATACGGATCTGGACTCAACAGCAGGGAACTACTAGGCCGCTACTTCTAAGAGTAGTCTCAGTTCAGAGGCTGCAGACCCAATCAGATCGAAAGATACTAGTGCATGATACCAAAGGGATAAGCAGACATGTGGCCAGTGGACAATATGAGGTCAGGACAGGCAGAGTGCAAAATGGTAAAAGAGAGACACAGGATCAATTCAGTGATCAGGCAGAGGTCAGGGCAGGTGGCACAGGATTCATATGGACAAGAAGCAGAGGTCAGGCATTAAAGGTCAGAATACACTAGTCAAGCTAGGAACCTTATTGCTCAGGCAACCTTCTAAGGGAAAGGTGCCTTATATACCATAGAGAATGCTGTTATAGTGACGGACAGATTAGCTATGCGTGCTGGCCCTTTAAGAGCTGTGCAGCATGGGCATCCTATTCAAGCTCACACAAGCAGGAGCAGTAAGAAAGGGCAACCATGAGCAACACAGACCACAGTGGGTAGAGTGAGTGCTCCGGTATTTATGCCTGGCTGATCTTGCCCACTGGGAGAGATGCCAGTGGATATGAACCTTGCTATTTTATCTAGTTTTTTTCCTTTGCTCTGTACTGGCATGTTTATGTAAACTTCACAGTCTTTTTTTGCATTCCGAATCTTCTGCTTGGAAGAAAATACATTTTGTTGATGATAACTTTGGCAATTTGGCGTTAAGTGCATTGAACTGAGTCACTTACTGTTTATTGCCATGGATATCAGCTTGATGTGAGTCAGTGAATGAGACTTCAAGTATGAAAGATGCTCTAATTATTTAAAACAATAATAAAGGCTTCAGATAATTTTAATGAACCAGCCGAACCCAGCAGCGTCACATTGTGATGTCATTCACATCAAAAGTTATTTCTTTATAGATTGTTAAAGATTCAGATAATTGTCAAAATGTTCCACTGAAATCCACTATGATTTACCTAAAATTTACCCCAAATACCCTTTCATTAAAGGATATCTCCAATTTAGAACTATATAGAACTAATAGATTAAAAAAAACTTTGTGAATACATTAGATTACATTAACCCCTTAGTGACTACCAATACACCATTATATGGCGGCCTAGTCTAAGAGCTGCATGTGTCACCCATGCAGCGAAGAGCAGGAGCTCACTCTATCATGACAGCTGGGCTCATGCTCTAGTGCCAGGATTGCTGATCCTGGATGTTTTAATCCTTAGATGCCACGGTTAATAGTGACTGTGGCATCTAAGCGGTTTCAGAAGGAGGGGGCTCCCTGTCTCACCAATCTGCATCGCTATGAATGAGATGGTAGGGTGCCAATCTTTCAACATGGCAGCCAGGGGTCCAATGAAGTCCCTCAAGTCTGCCTTCAGTGTTTGTCTATTAGGCCATGCCAGAGGTGCAGCCTGATAAAGACCTGTTAGTTTCATACTGAAAGCCTAATACACTTTACAGAAGTACTACAACGTATTATGGAAATAATCGGAGGACTGCACGTCAGAGTCCCCTAGTGGGATTAATAAGTGTAATGGTAATGAAATAAAGATTTATTTTATCCACAGGGTTGGATAGGGTTGGGGGATGAGGACACATCCATGGTGGGGGTATAAGAGTCTGTGACATATCAGGCTCCTCTCAGTCTATGGCAGGCAGTAATATATTGTGCTGCTATGGCCGCTGCGTTCTCCTCTTCCCCCAGAAGTATGGAGAGTCTGGGCAGAGATCAGACAGTCTCCTAAAGTGAGCATCCCTCACTGCTGAGTATTCTATCTATCTCATATCTATCTATCTATCTATCTATCTATCTAACTATTATCTATCTATCATTATCTATCTTATATTTTCTGATTGTTGTTTTTGTATCACTATTACTTCGAATATACACACCACAAGGAATTATTGCAAAACAAGAATGAAATTTTCTAAGAACACCCAATTTGCTCAATATTTAGTGTTTAATTAGAATAAAATAATTACTTTGTCCTTTTACACTTGAAGCACTAAACGGCCAAAGAAGGTAAAAAAATAAAAGGGCTAAAATTAGCAGCCGTTCTGTCTCTAGGGATGTATCTTAACACTTACTAAAATATTTACAGAGAAGGTTTGTCAGAGTGAACCGTTCTTGTTGTCGGATGAATGTGCAGAGGCAAAACGAGAATTCTTTATCCAGTTTACTTCTCAGTGTGTAATGTTACATGATTACCGAGCTTTAAATAAAGTATTTGCCCCTCCAGATGTCAGCTGTTGTGGTTTCTTATCTTTATGCAAAATGTAATATTAGACAAAAGGAACGGGTGTAACACACTGTATTACAGTTTTTAATTATTACACATTATTTATTTAAATAATAAACAGAAAAAAATAAACAGAAGAAAAAAAAGTGGCGACAGTGTTGGTCGATTAGCAGAACTGCTGCATGCTAATTTCAAGGGTGGGCTTTGTTGAAGGGTGGGCCTAGGGCACTTTCACACTTGCGGCAGGACGGATCCGACAAGCTGTTCACCCTGTCGGATCCGTCCTTCCGCTATTTCGCCGTGCCGCCGCTCCGTCCCCATTGACTATAATGAAGACGGGGCGGAGCTACGGCGCAGCATGGCAGTGCACGGCGAAAGGCCGCTGGACTAAAAGTCCTGCATATCCGACTTTTTAGTCCGGCGGCCTCTCACCGCAAACTGCCGTACTGCGCCGGAGCTCCGCCCCATCCCCATTATAGTCAATGGGGACGGAGCGGCGGTCCGGTGGCACGGCGAAATAGCGGAAGGACGGATCCAACAGTACCCTTGGCTGCCTGCCAGGTCTCCTACTGCAGCTAGAGCAGGGAGTAGGGCTCATAATGCAGCCTGTTGCCTTACAGCTAAAGTAAGGTCTACTGTGAAGTGTGTGAGTAGGGGGGTAAATGGCAGATCTTCTGGAAGCTTTATAGGCAAGGTAAGAAAGAAAACGACCTATAGTTTAAATGTTATTGTTTTTTTATTATTTTTGGTGCATGTTTTATTTTCCATGTTATATTTAAAAAATCCTGATATCTGCAATTTTTACAGGCTAAGTATTATTATTTGATCGAAACACATTGGGGATGAATGTCTTGACATTGGAGATGTACAGTCGTGGCCAAATGTTTTGAGAATTACATAAATATTGGAAATTGGAAAAGTTGCTGCTTAAGTTTTTATAATAGCAATTTGCATATACTCCAGAATGTTATGAAGAGTGATCAGATGAATTGCATAGTCCTTCTTTGCCATGAAAATTAACTTAATCCCAAAAAAACCTTTCCACTGCATTTCATTGCTGTCATTAAAGGACCTGCTGAGATCATTTCAGTAATCGTCTTGTTAACTCAGGTGAGAATGTTGACGAGCACAAGGCTGGAGATAATTATGTCAGGCTGATTGGGTTAAAATGACAGACTTGACATGTTAAAAGGAGGGTGATGCTTGAAATCATTGTTCTTCCATTGTTAACCTCAATAAACAATTTATAGGATCATCAAGAACTTCAAGGAAAGAGGTTCAATTCTTGTTAAGAAGGCTTCAGGGCGTCCAAGAAAGTGTAGCAAGCGCCAGGATCGTCTCCTAAAGAGGATTCAGCTGCGGGATCGGAGTGCCACCAGTGCAGAGCTTGCTCAGGAATGGCAGCAGGCAGGTGTGAGCGCATCTGCACGTACAGTGAGGCGAAGACTTTTGAAAGATCGCCTGGTGTCAAGAAGGGCAGCAAAGAAGCCACTTCTCTCCAAAAAAAAAAAAATCAGGGACAGATTGATCTTCTGCAGAAAGTATGGTGAATGGACTGCTGAGGACTGGGGCAAAGTCATATTCTCCGATAAAGCCTCTTTCCGATTGTTTGGGGCATCTGGAAAAAGGCTTGTCCGGAGAAAAAAAGGTGAGTGCTACCATCAGTCCTGTGTCATGCCAACAGTAAAGCATCCTGAGACCATTCATGTGTGAGGTTGCTTCTCATCCAAGGGAGTGGGCTCACTCACAATTTTGCCCAAAAACACAGCCATGAATAAAGAATGGTACCAAAACACCCTCCAACAGCAACTTCTTCCAACAATCCAACAACAGTTTGGTGAAGAACAATGCATTTTCCAGCACGATGGAGCACCGTGCCATAAGGCAAAAGTGATAACTAAGTGGCTCGGGGACCAAAATGTTGACATTTTGGGTCCATGGCCTGGAAACTCCCCAGATCTTAATCCCATTGAGAACTTGTGGTCAATCCTCAAGAGGCGGGTGGACAAACAAAAACCCACTAATTCTGACAAACTCCAAGAAGTGATTATGAAAGAATGGGTTGCTATCAGTCAGGAATTGGCCCAGAAGTTGATTGAGAGCATGCCCAGTCGAATTGCAGAGGTCCTGAAAAAGAAGGGCCAACACTGCAAATACTGACTCTTTGCATAAATGTCATGTAATTGTCGATAAAGACCTTTGAAACGTATGAAGTGCGTGTAAGTATATTTCACTACATCACAGAAACAACTGAAACAAAGATCTAAAAGCAATAAATAGAAAAGATGTCGCACTAGGAACACCTAAATGACACCAGGTGCTCCTGTATATTGAGACCACTCACTCAATATAAGGGAACAAGATTATATAAAGATAAACAGGGCACTCAAGGAAAGCTGTGACCATATATTGAAACAATGATGGGCTTTATTAATGATATAATCGATAAAACAATTATGAATAATATAATCGATAAAACAATTAAAATGCAGTAGAATAAATTGCAGGTAAGAAACATTCGACAGATAAAAAATATTCGACCGATAAAAATATATTCGACAGATAAAAAGATAAGAATATATTCGGTTGACCAACTAAAATTCGATAGTCCAATATATTTATCTTTGATCCAGAAATTGTGAATATCCAAAAGACTTAATATCGATAAATCTATTCGATTTGATTTTAACGAGACTACAGTCTTGTGCTGAAAGATTGTTCAATTTGTTGCGGCGGCGTCCCGCCTAAGCAACGTAGGTAGCGGTGACTCGCTACTAAATAGCTTACAAGCAAATGTTCGTCCGAAATAATCACAAGAGCCTTCAAGTGTACTCACTCCCAGGATATGCCTTTAGATGTTTGTAGCAATATTCAGTCAGGAGATTAAAGCCGGCTCTTTGTTCGGTTGTGGTCATTGTTAATAAGGTAAGTCCTTCAGTACAAAGATGGGGTGTAGCACCAGACGCGTTTCGGGGTCCAACCCCTTCTTCAGTGGTATGCTTCACCCCATACAAAACCCCTCTTTTATACTGAATGTTCCATGCTTAAACTGAACTCAATTGGATCGTCATATCCTGCTTGTCAATTCACTCAGGTGTTCTTCATTAAATCACAATCACAGAGTAGAATGTCTTAGAGGAAAACCAAAAAGTGATTTTGCTGTCTTTTGCAATTCATCATATTACTGCAATTTCATCCGATTGTATATTACAAATTCCTGCATTCATTACTGCAAAAAACGCATCTAGGCACCCTGCGTTTTTGGTGCGGTATCTATGCGTTTTTTGCGTTTTCACTTAAACAAAGGCGCAAATTGCCCATCTTAACACACTAACAATAGTTAAAACAATAAGAACAAAAAGAAATACCACTAAAAGTCTTGGTTACGACTTTAAGGGGGAAATATGTGACAGATTGATTATCCAACCAAAGTGACTAGCAGTGAATGAGTTAAAATGCACAAATATGCTAAAACTGACAATTTAAATGAATGTTGATAAAAATGTTGATAAAACTGTGTATATTAATACGAGGGTTGTGTTGTGATGGGCACCCCCGTCTAGAGGAAAAACCGACCGTAATGTAAACAGTCGGTTAAACGTCGAAAAGTCGGTGCCCACCAACTACTTATAAAAATCCAAAGAGTTCAAACTCTGCATTGAGTCCTCTTGGTATCAGGGTGTCAAATTCAAAAATTCGCTTAGTTTCAAGTCTCGACATCCTTTCTATGTGGTTGCCTCCTCTCCATTCTTTCTCCACTTTATCAATAGCTAAAAACCTCAAGCCTGAGGGATCCTGATTATGTGTAATTTTAAAGTGGTATGATAGCGAATGGTTCTCAAATCCTTTCCGTATGTTACTTATATGTTCCGAAATACGTTTTTTTAGGGATCTTTTAGTTCTACCTATATATAATAATTTACACGGACATTCTATCACATAAATAACATTTTCTGAATTGCACGTTAGACAGTCTTTTATTACATGGTGGTGGTTATTGTTAGTAGACACCAATTCATTAGTTCTTTTTTGGAAAGATGTTAATTTACAATTTCTACAGGTGCCACACCTGAAGAAGCCCTGTAGACCTATCCAACTCGAAATAGTGGATTCCCTATTTAATTGTTTTTTCACCGTAGGGGCCACTTTTATACTTAAATTGGGTGCCTTAGTGAAAGTAATTTTTGGATTTACCGGCATTAAGGTTCCTATAATCTTGTCCTTTTGTAACAAATGCCAATGTTTATTCACTATCTGGCGTATTTTTTTGTAATCGTCACTGAAGGGCAAGATTAACCGTAATATTTCTTGGGGAGACTCTGTATTTTGTGTTTTCTCCTCAAAAAAGGATTTCCTATCCATGTTGTTAATTTGTTCTAATGCTTTATCCAAAATTTCTGTGGGATAATTTTTCTCCAAAAATTTATCTCTCATCTTGTTAGCCTCCAACTCATATTGGCTTTCCAATGTGCAGTTTCTCTTAATTCTTCGGAATTGACCTTGTGGGATGTTTGATAGCCAGCTAGGTAGGTGACAACTGTTAAATAAAATATAACTGTTCTTGGCAGTAGGTTTGATGAAAGTACTACATATTATATCTTCGTTTACAATCCTAATGTTCAAATCCAGGTATTCAACTTTCTCCTGGCTTGTTACCCCTGTAAATTTGAGGTTACTATCATTTGAATTGATATCTTCTAAAAAGGATTGTAGACTTTCATCACCACTTTGCCAAACGAATAGAATGTCGTCGATATAGCGTTGCCAGAGCACCAGGTCCGTCCCCAGCTTAGGCTGTATAGCCAGCCGTTCCCACTCTGCCATAAATAAATTGGCATAGCTGGGGGCGAACCTGGTGCCCATGGCGGTTCCCTGTGTTTGTAAGTAAAAATTCCCCATAAAATTAAAATAGTTGTGATTTAAAATGAAGTCTATCCCTTCTATTATAAAATCAATTTGGTCTGCTCCCAATCTACCTTCCAATGTTAATTGGGACCTAACAGCCTGTTTACCCTTATCATGCTCTATTACTGTGTATAAAGATTGTATATCCAAAGATCCCATAATCCAGGTATCCTTAAATTTCAATTTCTCCACTATTTGGATAATTTGCGTAGTGTCTTTTGTATATGACTCTGTTTTTTGTACCCTGGGCTGTAACATTTGGTCTATATACTGAGATAAATTTGACGTAAGGGATCCAATTCCCGACACTATAGGTCGGCCTGGGGGATTCTCTTGGTCCTTATGTACTTTCGGTACACAGTAAAACATGGGTATTCGTGGGGTTTTGTTCAATAAAAATTTGTGCTCCTCATCCGTTAAAACTCCTTTCTTATGGCCTCTATTACAAAAAGCTAAAAGTTCTGAATAAAATTGATTGGTAGGATCACTTGGTAATCTACAGTATGTATTTGTATCCTGTAGTTGTCTCAGACATTCTGTATTATATTTCAGAATGTCCTGAATCACAATGGATCCTCCCTTGTCAGCTGGTCGTATTACTATATTTTTTTCTTTTTGTAAAGTCTTTAGTGCTTTTATTTCATCTTTTGACAAATTATTTCGTCTATATTTGGTGCTGTTCTTTATTTTCCGTATATCGCTTTCTACGCATTTTTTAAAACTTGCCAAAGATCTAAAAGCAGTTTAGCAGAAAACTTTGTGAAAACTAATATTTGTGTCATTCTCAAAACTTTTGGCCATGACTGTATTTTAATTAGTGTTGAGCGAATAGAAGTCCACAAAGTGGACTTCAATTCGAATTTCAGGGAAAATTTGATTCACAGAGAGGACGAATTTCCTCGTGTTTTGTGGGAGCGAATAGATTTTCCCTGAAATAGTGTGAAAAACAAAATAAAATTATACTTACCTCATTCTTTTGCTTGCGACGTACCGGCCGCCACCATCTTTATTGAAGATCTCGCACGAAATCCCATGCACAGTGACGTATGACGTCACCCCGCCGGACAACATGATGATGTCATCATGCGCCGCGCCAGATCTTCAATCAAGATGGTTGCGGCCGGCCCGTCGTGAGCAAATGGATAAGGATGATGAAGGTAAGTATGATTACATTTATTATTTATTTTTTATTTTACCCTCTGTTTTATTACTGTTAGATGCCGTGATCATCTATGAACTCGCCATCTGTGGGGTACAATCATGGGGGCCCGCGCAATCACTGCTCTCTTTCATTGTACACACTACTTACAAAGAAATGCGCTACGAGCCAAATTGAATTTTTGAATACTTCACTCATCACTAATTTTAATCATAATTAATAAAATATGAAGATTTTATTCCGGTGCCAGACAACTTTGTTTCTATTGGATTGAATCACTTGCTGGAGCATGTCCGCTGCGCAGAAGCATGGATTGTTATCGCTGGTGTGAGTTTCTTTCCGATTCAGAACATCACCTATTCTTTAAATCAAGTAATTTACTGGTATGTTAAATCTATTTTTAAGAACTTTTGCTGTTTTTCATTTTGGAAGCCATTATCTATATAAAAAAAATCCAGAATTCTTACTATTTTCAATCTGGCCACTGAGCCAACACTTCCAGTACTATAGGGAAAACCTCTTAGTATTCAACTCATCATTATCACAATGACAAATATGACCTATATATACAGTCGTTGCCAAAAGTTTTGAGAATGACACAAATATTAGTTTTCACAAAGATTGCTGCTAAACTGCTTTTAGATCTTTGTTTCAGTGGTTTCTGTGATGTAGTGAAATATAATTACACGCACTTCATACATTTCAAAGGCTTTTATCGACAATTACATGACATTTATGCAAAGAGTCAGTATTTGCAGTGTTGGCCCTTCTTTTTCAGGACCTCTGCAATTCGACTGGGCATGCTCTCAATCAACTTCTGGGCCAATTCCTGACTGATAGCAACCCATTCTTTCATAATCACTTCTTGGAGTTTGTCAGAATTAGTGGGTTTTTGTTTGTCCACCCGCCTCTTGAGGATTGACCACAAGTTCTCAATGGGATTAAGATCTGGGGAGTTTCCAGGCCATGGACCCAAAATGTCAACATTTTGGTCCCCGAGCCACTTAGTTATCACTTTTGCCTTATGGCACGGTGCTCCATCGTGCTGGAAAATGCATTGTTCTTCACCAAACTGTTGTTGGATTGTTGGAAGAAGTTGCTGTTGGAGGGTGTTTTGGTACCATTCTTTATTCATGGCTGTGTTTTTGGGCAAAATTGTGAATGAGCCCACTCCCTTGGATGAGAAGCAACCCCACACATGAATGGTCTCAGCAGTCCATTCACCAAACTTTCTGCAGAAGATCAATCTGTCCCTGATGTTTTTTTTGGAGAGAAGTGGCTTCTTTGCTGCCCTTCTTGACACCAGGCCATCTTCCAAAAGTCTTCGCCTCACTGTGCGTGCAGATGTGCTCACACCTGCCTGCTGCCATTCCTGAGCAAACTCTGCACTGGTGGCACTCCGATCCCGCAGCTGAATCCTCTTTAGGAGACGATCCTGGCGCTTGCTGGACTTTCTTGGACGCCCTGAAGCCTTCTTAACAAGAATTGAACCTCTTTCCTTGAAGTTCTTGATGATCCTATAAATTGTTGATTGAGGTGCAATCTTAGTAGCCACAATATCCTTGCCTGTGAAGCCATTTTTATGCAACGCAATGATGGCTGCACGCGTTTCTTTTCAGGTCACCATGGTTAACAATGGAAGAACAATGATTTCAAGCATCACCCTCCTTTTAACATGTCAAGTCTGCCATTTTAACCCAATCAGCCTGACATAATGATCTCCAGCCTTGTGCTCGTCAACATTCTCACCTGAGTTAACAAGACGATTACTGAAATGATCTCAGCAGGTCCTTTAATGACAGCAATGAAATGCAGTGGAAAGTTTTTTTTGGGATTAAGTTATTTTTCATGGCAAAGAAGGACTATGCAATTCATCTGATCACTCTTCATAACATTCTGGAGTATATGCAAATTGCTATTATAAAAACTTAAGCAGCAACTTTTCCAATTTCCAATATTTATGTAATTCTCAAAACTTTTGGCCACGACTGTAGATAACCCAGGATCACTATTCACAAAAAGTGATGCCACATCTTATCTACTCCCCCTCCTCGCACAGTGACCTCTGCACTAGTCACAGGGCATGCCCTCAACACTCTCCCATGAAAGCCAATGAGTTGTCGTCAGACTACAGTTTCCTATGGTCCACCAGGTTGCTTTAAAGCTTATCTTCAAAGTGGAGGATATTAAGAAAAAAATATTTCTGAGGGAGCAGTGTGGGAAAAGCATGACTAAAGGCAATTGGTTTTGGGAGTGCAGTGGCTGTATTATTAGGGGACTGTGCACCGTATGACAAGACAGTATAGAACTTAAATATTGGGACATATAAAAAAAATAAAAGGAATAAGTGCACTTGAGTACAAGGATGGATGGTTGAGGCTGTTAGAACTGTCTATTCTGCACAAGGTACAGACAAGTCCTGAGGGATCCAACCCTGGTTCATTTTAATGAATGTGAGCTTGTCCACGTTGGCTGTGGACAGGCGGCTGCGTCTGTCTGTAATGACGCCTCCTGCCGTGCTAAATACACGTTCAGAGAGTCCACTGGCTGCAGGGCAGGCCAGCACCTCCAAGGCATACAGGGCAAGTTCTGGCCATGTGGACAATTTGGAGACCCAGAAGTTGAATGGGGCAGAACCATCAGTCAGTACGTGTAGGCGTGTGCACAGGTACTATTCCACCATGTTGTTCAAATGCTGCCTCCTGCTAACACGCTCCATATCAGCAGTTGGGGCCGGTTGTTGCGGCGAGGTGACAAAGCTTTTTCACATGTCGGCCAGGTCGGCCATGCTAACCCTGCCTTCTGAGGTGCTGGCGCTGACACAGCTGCGTTGGCGACCTCTTCGTCCTCCCCTTCCTTCGCCTTGTGCTTCCACTTGTCCCCCAACGTCAGTCGGGAATGCTCTCAAGAGCGTGTCTACCAGCGTGCGCCTGTAGTCGCGCATCTTCCGATCACGCTCCAGTGAGGGAATTAAGGACGGCACATTGTCTTTGTAACGGGGATCCAGCAGGGTGGCCACCCAGTAGTCAGCACGCGTTAAAATGTGGGCAACTCTGCTGTCGTTGCGCAGGCACTGAAGCATGTAGTCGCTCATGTGTGCCAGGCTGCCCAGAGGTAAGGACAAGCTGTCCTCTGTGGGAGGCGTATCGTCTGCGTCCTCCGTATCCCCCCAGCCACGCACCAGTGATGGGCCCGAGCTGCGTTGGACATGCTTCATCCCCATTCTCTTCCTCCTTCTCGTCCTCCAGTAGTGGGCCCTGGCTGGCCAAATTTGTACCTGGCCTCTGCTGTTGCAAAAATCCTCTTTCTGAGCCACTTCTAAAAGACTGGACTGAAAGTGTTAGAGATGACCCATCTTCTTCCTCCTCATCCTGGGCCACATCCTCTTCCATCATCGCCCTAAGTGTTTTCTCAAGGAGACATAGAAGTGGTATTGTAACGCTGATAACGGCGTCATCGCCATTGGCCATGTTGATGGAGTACTTGAAACAGCGCAACAGGGCACACAGGTCTCGCATGGAGGCCCAGTCATTGGTGGTGAAGTGGTGCTGTTCCGCAGTGCGACTCACCCGTGCGTGCTGCAGCTGAAACTCCACTATGGCCTGCTGCTGCTCGCACAGTCTCTCCAGCATGTGCAAGGTGGAGTTCCACCTGGTGGGCACGTCGCATATGAGGCGGTGAGCGGGAAGGCCAAAGTTACGCTGTAGAGCAGGATGAGAACGCCGGAAGCGCACACAGACGGCCTGCACTTTATGCAGCAGCTCTGACATGTCGGGGTAGTTGTGAATGAATTTCTGCACCACCAAATTCAGCACATGCGCCAGGCAAGGGATATGCGTCAAACTGGCTAGTCCCAGAGCTGCAACGAGATTTCGCCCATTATCGCACACCACCAGACCGGGCTTGAGGCTCACTGGCAGCAACCACTCGTCGGTCTGTTGTTCTATACCCCGCCACAACTCCTGCGCGGTGTGGGGCCTGTCCCCCAAACACATCAGTTTCAGAACGGCCTGCTGACATTTACCCCTGGCTGTGCTGAAGTTGGTGGTGAAGGTCTGTCGCTGACCGGATGAGGAGGTTGTAGAAGAGGAGGAGGAAGCCGAGTAGGAAGAGGAGGCAACAGGAGGCAAAGAATGATGCACTGCGATCCTTGGCAGCGGAAGGACGTGCGCCAAACAGCTCTCCGCCTGGGGCCCAGCCGCCACTACATTTACCCAGTGTGCAGTTAGGGAGATATAGCGTCCCTGGCCGTGCTTACTGGTCCACGTATCTGTGGTTAGGTGGACCTTGCCACAGATGGCGTTGCGCAGTGCACACTTGATTTTATCCGATATTCGGTTGTGCAGGGAGGGCACGGCTCTCCTAGAGAAGTAGTGGCGGCTGGGAATGACGTACTGTGGGACAGCAAGCGACATGAGCTGTTTGAAGCTGTCCGTCTCCACCAGCCTGAATGACAGCATTTCAAAGGCCAGTAGTTTAGAAATGCTGGCATTCAGGGCCAGGGATCGAGGGTGGCTAGGTGGGAATTTACGCTTTCTATCAAAGGTTTGTGAGATGGAGAGCTGAACGCTTCCGTGTGACATAGTGGAGATGCTTGGTGACGGAGGTGGTGTTGGTGGCACATCCTCTGTTTGCTGGGCGGCAGGTGCCAACGTTCCTCCAGGAAGAGGCCGAGGCAGCAGCAGAAGAGGGAGCAGGAGGGGCCTGAGCCCTTTCTTGGTTTTGAAGGTGCTTACTTCACTGCAGCCCGTGTCTCACATGTAGATGCCTGGTCATGCAGGTTGTGCTAAGGTTCAGAACATTAATGCCTCGCTTCAGGCTCTGATGGCACCGGGTCTTGTCGTCAGCACATTGTGTGAAGAAGTGCCATGCCAGGAAACTCCTTGAAGCTGCCTTTGGTGTGCTCGGTCTCTGGTGACGGTGGCCAGTAGCAGGCGAACTGTTTTGGCAACGGCTGCTCTGCTTTTGCACCCTGCTCCCGCTTTTGCTACGCTGTTGGCTCGGTCTCACCACTGCCTCTTCCTCCGAACTCTGAAAGTCAGTGGCATGACCTTCATTCCATGTGGGGTCTAGGACCTCATCGTCCCCTGCATCGTCTTCCACCCAGTCTTCCTCCCTGACCTCCTTTTCGGTTTGCACACTGCAGAAAGACGCAGCAGTTGGCACCTGTGTTTCGTCATCATCAGAGACGTGCTGAGGTGGTATTCCCATGTCCTCATCAGGAAACATAAGTGTTTGTGCGTCAGTGCATTCTATGTCCTCCACCCCTGGGGAAGGGCTAGGTGGATGCCCTTGGGAAACCCTGCCAGCAGAGTCTTCAAACAAGACTTGAGGCTCAGACAGGTTCCCCGATATGCACGGGGGTGATGTGACAGACTGATGGGCATTGGTTTAAGGCGCCACCTGTGCGCTTTCTGCAGAAGACTGGGTGGGAGATAATGTGAACCTGCTGGATCCACTGTTGGCCACCCAATTGACTAGCGCCTGTACTTGCTCAGTAGTGATGAGCGGCAGGGGCAATATTCGAATTCGCAATATTTTGTGAATATATGATAGAATATTCGTCATATATTCGCAAATATTCGTATTCGAGATATTCGTTTTATTGCGAAAAATTCGTAATAAAAAAAAAAATTGCATAATGCGAATTTTTTATGCGAAAAAAGGTGTTGGTCAAAAACGAGTATATAGCACTACAGAATATACTGCTATATATTTGTTTTTAGAATATTCGTCATTTTTTCCATCTTAACAAATGATTCCTCCCTGCTTAAAATGCTTGTGGCCAATGATTCATTGGCCCGCAAGCAAGAAGCAGGGAGGAATCATGACTTTAGATGTTGAAAAAAGACGAATATTCTAAAAAACAAATATATAGCACTATAGCGAATATATTCGTTTTGACATTTTTTAGAATATTCGTCTTTTTTTCCCCTCCAAACAGTACAGTTAAACCCCTTTGGCATACTCCTCCCCACAAGCGTCCCCGTCACCATGGGAACGCCTGGTTGTTAGAATATACCATCGGATCTGAGTTAGATTGTGAAAACTCTAATCCGATGGTATATTCTAACACAGAGGCGTTCCCATGGTGATGGGGACGCTTGAAGTTAGAGTATACCAACAGGCGCATACATACTGGCCCCCTGCTGCCTGGCGGCACCTGACCTCTGACAGGGCACTGTGATCCACACAATTAACCCCTCAGGTGCCGCACCTGCGGGGTTAATTGTGCGGATCACAGCACCCTGTCAGAGGTCCGGTGCCGCCGGGCAGCAGTGCGCCCCCCCCCCACTATTAAAATCATTCATGGGCAGTGCGCCCTAACCCCCCCTCACCAGTATTACAATCATTGGTGGCCAGTGCGGATATCCCCCCTCCGTATTAAACCTCATTGCTGGCAGTGCGCTGACAATCTCCCCCCCCCCCCGTATTAATCATTGCTGGCACTGCGCCCCCCCCCCCCATCATTGGTGGCAGCGACAGTTCCGATCAGAGTCCCAGCAGTGTGGGGCTCTGATCGGTTACTATGGCAACCAGGACGCTACTGAAGTCCTGGATGCCATGGTTAGTTAGTCAGTATTGTACTTACCTGCGCTGGGGCCGCCGGGCTCTCCTTCTTCTCAAACTCACAGGTCTGTGTGGCGCGTTGCTATAAGCATACGCCGCACAGACCTGTGAGTTTGAGAAGAAGGAGCGCCCGGCGGCCCCAGCACAGGTAAGTACAATGCTGACTAACTGACCATGGCAGCCCGGACTTCAGTAGCGTCCTGGTTGCCATGGTAACCGATCGGAGCCCCAGCATTACACTTCTGGGACTCCGATCGGAACTGCCGCTGCCACCAATGATGGGGGGGGGGGGGGGGGGATGCGCACTGCCAGCAATGATTAATACTTGGGAGGGAGGGGGGATTGAGGGCGCACTGCCAGCAATGATTAATACGGGGGGGGGGGGGATTGTCAGCGCACTGCCAGAAATGATGTTTAATACGGAGGGGGGATCCGCACTGGCCACCAATGATTGCAATACTGGTGAGGGGGGGGTTAGGGCGCACTGCCCATGAATGATTTTAATAGTGGGGGGGGGCGCACTGCTGCCTGGCGGCACCCGACCTCTGACAGGTTGCTGTGATCCGCACAATTAACCCCTCAGGTGCGGCACCTGAGGGGTTAATTGTGTGGATCACAGTGCCCTGTCAGAGGTCAGGTGCCGCCAGGCAGCAGGGGGCCAGTATGTATGTGCCTGTTGGTATACTCTAACTTCAAGCGTCCCCATCACCATGGGAACACCTCTGTGTTAGAATATACCATCGGATTTGAGTTTTCACGATCTAACTCAGATCCGATGGTATATTCTAACCACCAGGCGTTCCCATGGTGACGGGGACGCTTGTGGGGAGGAGTATGCCAAAGGGGTTTAACTGTACTGTTTGGAGGGGAAAAAAAGACGAATATTCAAAAAAAATGTCAAAACGAATATATTCGCTATAGTGCTATATATTCGTTTTTTAGAATATTCGTCTTTTTTCAACATCTAAAGTCATGATTCCTCCCTGCTTCTTGCTTGCGGGCCAATGACTCACTGGCCACAAGCATTTTAAGCAGGGAGGAATCATTTGTTCAGATGGAAAAAATGACGAATATTCGATATAACCAATATATATCAGTATATTCGTAATATTCGCTATTTATCGAAGTTGCGATATTCGCAATTAATATTCGCTATTGGAATATTCGCGCTCAACACTATTGCTCAGGCCTTACCATCCTTAGAACGGCATTAGGCCCGACCAAATATCGCTGAAGATTCTGGCGGCTACTGGGACCTGAGGTAGTAGGTTCAGTAGGACGTGTAGCTGTGGCAGAACGGCCATGTCCTCTCCCTGCACCAGAGGCTCCACCAACACCACCACCACGACCATGATCACGTCCCTTATTAGATGTTTGCCTCATAGTTAGCGTTTACAAAGCAAAGTAAAAAGTGGTTAAGTCTGTTAAAAATAATTAACCGCCAATAAAAACCCTGATGTAGGGTATTGCACTCAAATTTTTTTTTTTTAACTCTATATGACAGCGGTATTTGTGGCCTAAATTTCACAGTAATTTATGCACATCTAATCCCAGATGTGCAGTATATCAAAGGTTTTTTCACCCCAGTAAGCACAAAGCCGTATTTGTGGCCAAAAGGTGACAATCTCTTATGCACGTCTAATCCCAGATGTGCAGTATATCAGAGGTTTTTTTTCACCCCAGTAAGCAAAAAGCTGTATTTCTGGCCTAAATGTGACACTCACTTATGCATGTCTAATCCTAGATGTGCACTATATGAACCAGATGGTTTTTTTTCGCCCCAGTATGAGAAAGCCGTATTTGTGGCCTAAATTTCACAGTCACTTATGCACGTCTAATCCCAGATGTGCAGTATATCAGAGGGTTTTTTCACCCCAGTAAGCAAAAAGCTGTATTTCTGGCCTAAATGTGACACTCACTTATGCACGTCTAATCCCAGATGTGCAGTATATGAAACAGATGTTTTTTTTTTCACATTTGCTGTAGATCGCTGACTAAAAAAGCAGTTCTTCATAAGATTTCTCCCTGATCTCTCCCTCACAGCAGCTGCAGCCTCTCCCTACACTAATCCGAGCAGAGTGACGGGTGGCGCTACGTGACTCCAGCTTAAATAGAGGCTGGGTCACATGCTGCAGTTGGCCAATCACAGCCATGCCAATAGTAGGCATGGCTGTGATGGCCTTTTGGGGCAAGTAGTATGACGCTTGTTGATTGGCTGCTGTGCAGCCTTTCAAAAAGCGCCAAGAAAGCCTTGAACACCGAACCCAAACCCAAACTTTTATGTAAATGTTCGGGTCCGGGTGCCGAAAAACCTAAAGTTCGGTACGGACCCCAACTTTACAGTTCGGGTTCGCTCAACTCTAACTGTGACCAATGCCACATACTATTTATTTTCCCAGTGAACAGTGTATGGGTACTGTATAGCACAGGTATATGTGTGGCACTGTGAGGACACTTCCGGCCCTGTAGGCACCATATATGGGCACTGTATATACTGTTTACCTGAGCACTTTGTATTCCATATGTCTCGGGACTTTACACATCATTTATCTGGACACTGTCTGGGACTAGTAAGGGACTGTGTGGCATTATCTCAGCACTGGGTATAATATTCATCTGGGCTACAGGCTGCTTCAGGGCCTGCAGTTATGGGAAACCCAGGCTGCAATGGATGTCAGTCATCCATTACTGCCCAGGCCTCATGCCCTGGCCTGTTCTCCCCAAAAGGCACAATGTACTGATAACATTGCTCCTGCTTAGAAGAGAGAATGAGCAAAGGGTCATAGTCCGGCCTGTGTGCTCTCTCAGCTCATGATGTCACTGAATAGATGTGCTCCGTTCATCAGGGGAACAGGACTAGGTGATTATTAATGTTTTTTATTTTATTAATGCTACACAGGCATCATATATATAAGGGGGCCAGTAAGTGGGCTTAACTACTGTGTGGAGGCATAACTACTTTGTGGGGGCATTATGGGGGCAAAACTACTGTGTGGGGGTATAATTACAGTGTAGGGGCACTATGGGGGCATGACTACTGTGTCGGGGCACTATGGGGGCATAACTAGTGTGTTGGGGCACATAAGTACGGTGTGGGGGAATTGTGTGGTCATAACTACTGTGTGTGAGCACTATGGGGGAATAAATACTGTGTGGGGACACTATAAGGGTATAGCTACTGTTCAGGAGGCACTATGGGGCATAACAACTGTGAAAGGGGCACTAGGGGGCATTCTACTGTGTGGGGACACAATGGGGGAATGAATACTCTGAAGGGATACTAAGGTGGCATAACTACTGTGAATTGGGTACAACTACTTTGTGGGGGCACTAAAAGGACATGACTACTGAGTGAGTAGGGGTTTGTATGGCAAGTATGGCCAGTCTTCACTAGCCGCAGTAGGTGGGGGATTGCGAGGATGTCTCCCCATTCAAAAATTTGCATTAGAGTCTAGCCTTTTCTAGTTATGCCTCTGCAGTGATATCACCGTGGGTGGAAAGTTTTATGTTGATTTTGTACAGCAGTAGCTAATATCTTCCTGCACGTCGCTCCATGGAACCATCTATGAGCACCATTATTTAGGCACTGTTTGGCGCTACTTGAACTCTCTGCAGTATATATTTCCTGGGCAATGTATGGCACTTTTTGTACTGGCGGGACACCACATCTCTGGAAGCAGGCCTCACATCACTGGCCATCCTTCCTCTGTCAGATATTTGGATGTATAAGCGCACTGTATTCGTAGTTTTCAGCACTACGTGTGGTTCACTAGCAATTTCAGGACTTGGAGAACGGAACAGCCAGATGGCTTCTACTTACAGATGCAATAAGTGAAAATGACTTTATATGAAACTTCACATCTGCTGCTAAAAAATGGAATGTTTATTGGGAAAACAAGCAAAAAGAAGTAAAACGTGACCTTATTTTATAAATCCACCATATGAATTCATATGCAATCTATACACGGCATAATCATGGGGGCTGGGCCTCATAGGCTTCTGTACATACCGGGCCCCAAGACCTTGGAAGTGCTTGGGGCTGCCATGGCAACCATCGGATTCCCGCCACCGCAGTACGGAGACCCGATGGCTAAGGAGAGGGAGCGCAAACCTCCCATATGCCGCGGTCAGATGCTGTTGGATGTAGCAGGGATCTGGCTGTCAGTAACAACCGGATCTCTGCCGCTGATCGCAGCACTGCACGTGGGGGGGGGGGGAAGAACCGCATGACGAAAATGCTCATCCTGGGGTGCAAGGTACTGGCCCTTTAGGACGAGCATTCTCGTCCTGGGTCCTTACGGAGTTAATACATTTAAAAAAGTAAAAAAAATTTTTAATAAAATGTATTTGCATTTGTAATCGGACACCTGAAAGTTTCTTTCTTTTCCTGTCTAAGGAACTGTGTAGGGGCTCATTTTTGGAGGACAATTGATATTACTGTGAGGTACAGTATATGAGGTTTTCAGATCACTTTTTGTTACAATTTTTGGAAGGCAACATACGGTAATTTGGACATTTTGTTTAGCCGAAAACTTAGTGCTGCAGATGACAGACACATTATACTTACCGTACTTCCCTTTGAAACTGGAAGGTGTCCAGCAGTGCTAGCAGCTAAGAACTGGCAGAAACCATTGGAATCCAGGTACACCCAACTACTGTTCCAAAAAGTCTGGCCAGAAGTGGTCTTCATGAAAGAACTGTGGCCAAAAAGCCATACCTTTGACATGGAAACAAGGCCAACTATGCATAAAAACCATACTCCGAAGCTCTCACTCCCAGCTACAAGACTTCTCCCGAGCTGCACCAGTTCTCTGGAATGCCCTACCTACCCAAAAGAAATTAGGTTAATTCATAACATCCACAGTTTTAGGCGGTGCCTAAAAACACATCTTTTTAGGTTGGTCTATCACAACCTCTGATCTTACTCTATTACACTCACCCCCCATCATCATTCTTCTGAACCTCCTCATTGTCAAATATCCACACTCCATGCACTCACAAGTACTACAGATATTGGCTGCTGGCGGCTCATGCTCATGTCTTATATCTACTCTTCTCTTGTGTGAAGATGGCCGGACCATTGTACAAATCAAGTACTTGTTACCTTCTGTGTGACCCCTATTGCCTCATAGATTGTAAGCTCTTGTGAGCAGGGCCCTCATGTTATTTATGACTCTCTTTGTACATGAACCGCCTCAGTGTAAAGTGCTGAGGAATATGTTGGCGCTAAATAAATAAAGATTATCATTATTACTATAACATAGGAACCGGGTCCTAAAAAATGGACTGACAAGTCAAAATATCGGCTGTAACAGACGGCAGTTTGTTCGTGAAGGACTGGAGAGCAGTACCATAAGACGTGTCAGCTGGCAACAGTGACGTTTGGTGGAGGCTCCTGGCAAGTTTGGGGCTGCATTTCAGCAAATGGAGGTGGGGATTTTGTCATGATTAAAGGTGTCATCAATGCTGAGAAATACAGTCATCTACTTTTATAATAATACTTTATAAAGTACCATCAGAGAGGTTTTGATTGGCACATTTATTCTGCAGCAGGAAAATTACCCTAAACATAAAGCCAAGTAAAGTCATTAAAGGGCTATCTTCAGAGTAAAGAAGGTATTTGTTAGGGTACTTTCACACTTGCGGCAGAGTGATCCGGCAAGCAGTTCCACCGCCGGAACTGCCTACCAGATCCGTCAAAACGTATACCAACTGATGGCATTTGTAAGACGGATCAGGATCCTTCAAATGCATTGAAATGCCAGATCCGTCTTTCCGGTGTCATCCGGAAAAATTTATCCGCCATTTATTTTTTTCACCTTTTTTTTGGTCTGCGCATCCAGCATTCAGGCAAGTGTTCAGTTAGCCGTAGATAAAACCGTTGCATGCTGCGGTTTGATCTCTGTCCTGATCAGTCAAAAAGACTGAACTGAAGACATCCTGATGCATCCTGAACGGATTGCTCTCCATTCAGAATGCATGGGGATAAAACTGATCAGTTCTTTTCCGGTATTTAGGCCTCTTTCACACTTGCGTTGTCCGGATCCGGCGTGTACTCCACTTGCCGGAGGTGCCTGCCGGATCCGGAAAAACGCAAGTGTACTGAAAGCATTTGAAGACGGAACCGTCTTCCAAATGCTTTCAGTGTTACTATGGCACCCAGGACGCTATTAAAGTCCTGGTTGCCATAGTAGGAGCGGGGAGCGGGGGAGCGGTATACTTACAGTCCGTGCGGCTCCCGGGGCGCTCCAGAATGACGTCAGAGCGCCCCATGCGCATGGATGACGTGATCCATGCGATCACGTGATCCATGCGCTTGGGGCGCCCTGACGTCACTCTGGAGCGCCCGGGGAGCCGCACGGACGGTAAGTACACTGCTCCCCCGCTCCCCGCTACACTTACCATGGCTGTCAGGACTTTAGCGTCCCGGGAGCCATGGTAACCACTCTGAAAAATCTAAATGTCGGCTCCGGCAATGCGCCGAAACGACGTTTAGCTTAAGGCCGGATCCGGATCAATGCCTTCCAATGGGCATTAATTCCGGATCCGGCCTTGCGGCAAGTGTTCCGGATTTTTGGCCGGAGCAAAAAGCGCAGCATGCTGCGGTATTTTCTCCGGCCAACAAACGTTCCGTACCGGAACTGAAGACATCCTGATGCATCCTGAACGGATTACTCTCCATTCAGAATGCATTAGGATAATCCTGATCAGGATTCTTCCGGCATAGAGCCCCGACGACGGAACTCTATGCCGGAAGACAATAACGCAAGTGTGAAAGAGCCCTTAGCCCCTAGGACCGAACTCTAGTGTGAAAGTACCTTTATACAGTATACTACGCTTAGTGTACTATACTGCCATCTAGTGGCCATTGTTATATAAAACAATATGTTATTAATAAATGTGGAGTAGAGCGTTTCTCCAAATGAGGCCCTTAGGAAATGCCTCTAGATGTACCCCAGGAGAATTCCTTTTTTTAAGATGCCTCCTCCAGTCTCCACCTCTTATCGGTTTACACTATTGTACATACACCTTTTATGTCATAGAATTTACATCCACTTGCATGTCTTTTATGAGTTTCCATAAAATTTTGAAACGTACGTGTCTTTCTTCTTCTGTGCAGGTTTTACTCTTTCTTACAGAACAACCCCTACATTAAATAGCATACAAAACCCAATGGCACTTACGGGACAATGCAAATCACAGTCTATTCTGCATTTATTAGCCCATTATGTCCTGAACGAGCCGATCTGATATGTGATAGAAGTAGGTGCAGTGTGCGGCTCCAAGGTGGTTCAGTACAGGGCGGAAATTCATATAGGATACACCCACATTGTAGATGCCATTAGGAGATGTTTTCCTGAGAGAATGGAATCGTAGATGAGCAGTATGTACAGTATATATACAGTACAGACCAAAAGTTTGGACACACCTTCTCATTCAAAGAGTTTTCTTTATTTTCATGACTATGAAGTCATCAAAACTATGAATTAACACATGTGGAATTATATACATAACAAACAAGTGTGAAACAACTGAAAATATGTCATATTCTAGGTTCTTCAAAGTAGCCACCTTTTGCTTTGATTACTGCTTTGCACACTCTTGGCATTCTCTTGATGAGCTTCAAGAGGTAGTCCCCTGAAATGGTCTTCCAACAGTCTTTAAGGAGTTCCCAGAGATGCTTAGCACTTGTTGGCCCTTTTGCCTTCACTCTGCGGTCCAGCTCACCCCAAACCATCTCGATTGGGTTCAGGTCCGGTGACTGTGGAGGCCAGGTCATCTGGCGCAGCACCCCATCACTCTTCTTCATGGTCAAATAGCCCTTACTTTCAAAGTTTTCCCAATTTTTCGGCTGACTGACTGACCTTCATTTCCTAAAGTAATGATGGCCACTCGTTTTTCTTTACTTAGCTGCTTTTTTCTTGCCATAATACAAATTCTAACAGTCTATTTAGTAGGACGATCAGCTGTGTATCCACCTGACTTCTCCTCAACGCAACTGATGGTCCCAACCCCATTTATAAGGCAAGAAATCCCACTTATTAAACCTGACAGGGCACACCTGTGAAGTGAAAAACATTTCAGGGGACTACCTCTTGAAGCTCATCAAGAGAATGCCAAGAGTGTGCAAAGCAGTAATCAAAGCAAAAGGTGGCTACTTTGAAGAACCTAGAATATGACATATTTTCAGTTGTTTCACACTTGTTTGTTATGTATATAATTCCACATGTGTTAATTCAAAGTTTTGATGCCTTCAGTGTGAATCTACAATTTTCATAGTCATGAAAATAAAGAAAACTCTTTGAATGAGAAGGTGTGTCCAAACTTTTGGTCTGTACTGTATATATATACACTACCCATAGAATAATGACTATCCGGGCGTAACTAAAAGTAGTGTCCTCTGTCCACATAGTTTCCTTTTATATTTGGAGGTTTTTAAAATTTTGTCCTATGCTTTTATTCCTCATTGTGTTCTTTCATTCATAAATATGATAGATAGTGTGACACAGTGAAAGGTCTGGTGTGGAGAGGAAGGTATTTTCCCCCCAGCATGTGCTGCTGGACTGATTGACATCCAGGTGAGGTCAAACACCGGACTGGATCTCATATGCCGGTCCGGGCTTTGCTGCCAGCTGCCGGGCTTAAAAGGCCAGCTGGAAGGCGAACACCTGGACTTGTTACTCTTCCGCGGTACCCGCAGCAAGGTGTAAATTAAACACCAAGACTGGACCTTCTCAAGCGGTACCTGTGGCACTTTGTGACTTGAGCACCAAGACTTAAAACCTAAGGTGACTTTAGTTTTTGTTAACCTGCTTGTGTGAATAAACACTGACCTTGTGTTTAAGAACTTTTTTGTGCCTCTGTACTGCGTCTGAGTACCCTGCCTACCAGAGTGAATTCCCACGATAGATAGATAGATAGATAGATACTGTGGATTTAAAAAGTTGACACATGATTTTGTCATGCTAAAAAAAAACTGAGGAAGACAAATCATATCCTTTTTTTATTATTTCCACCTTTCATGTGACCTATAATCTGTAAAATTGTATTGAAAAATAGTCTGAAATCATTTAATAAACTGAAATAATGTGGTTGCATAAGTATGAACACCCTCTTATACTTGGGGATGTGGTTGTGTATAGAATTAGCCAACGACATTTATACTCATGTTGAGTAGCAGTCAGTCCACAGCCGCCATCATGTAATGTGATTCTGATTAACCCCATATAAAGTTCAGCTCTTCTTGCAGGATTTTCCTGACATTTTCTTAGTTGCATTTTACTGCAAAAATAATTTTCCGTAAACAGCTCACAATGTATCAAAGGGATCTCCTGGTTGGAAGGTATGAGTCAGGAGTGCAAGAACATTTCCGAGGATACAGTGAAGATGGTCATCAAGAAGTGGATAAAACCAACCACTAACAACAACCGGACATCCCCCAAAAATTGATGAAAAGACAAGGAGAAAACTCGTCCGGGAGGCTGCCAAGAGGCCTTCAGCAACATTAAAGGAGCCTCAG
Source organism: Bufo bufo (assembly GCF_905171765.1). NCBI lineage: Eukaryota > Metazoa > Chordata > Amphibia > Anura > Bufonidae > Bufo > Bufo bufo. The sequence goes on along the minus strand of NC_053390.1, from coordinate 803,603,479 downwards.
GAATTTAAATACTGGTGGAGTACTGCATGTGACAATTATCTCCCGTATGTGGGTAAGGTGGAAAGCCTTTTCTTATGACGAACAATATCCAAGTCCGGCTAGGTTTTGCCAAAGCTTATATCAAGTCTTCCAAAAGCATGTGTTATGGTCTAATGAGACCAAGGGTGAACTTTTTGGCCATAATTCCAAAAGGTATGACTGGCACAAAGCCAACACTGCTCATCACCAAAAGAACGACATACCTACAGTGAAGCATGGTGGAGGTAGCATTAGGTTTTGTGAAGGTGGTTCTAAATATCAGTCAATTTTGGCACAAAACCTTCAGGCCTCTCCTAAAAACCTGAAGAAGAATTTCAGCTTTCAGCATGACAAGGACCCAAAGCATACCTCCAGATCAACAAAAGAATGGCTTCTCCAGAAGAAGATCATAGTGTTAGAATGGCACAACCAGAGCCCAGAGAATCCAATCGAAAATCTGTGAGTTGACCTGAAGAGGGTGGTGCACAGGAGATGTCCTTACTGACAAGTCAAAATGTGCCATGCCGATAGACTCCTACCCAAAAAGACTGAATGCTGTAATAAATTCAACGGGTACTTCAACCAAGTATTACAGGGAGTGCAGAATTATTAGGCAAGTTGTATTTTTGAGGATTAATTTTATTATTGAACAACAACCATGTTCTCAATGAACCCAAAAAACTCATTAATATCAAAGCTGAATATTTTTGGAAGTAGTTTTTAGTTTGTTTTTAGTTTTAGCTATTTTAGGGGGATATCTGTGTGTGCAGGTGACTATTACTGTGCATAATTTTTAGGCAACTTAACAAAAAACAAATATATACCCATTTCAATTATTTATTTTTACCAGTGAAACCAATATAACATCTCAACATTTACAAATATACATTTCTGACATTCAAAAACAAAACAAAAACAAATCAGTGACCAATATAGCCACCTTTCTTTGCAAGGACACTCAAAAGCCTGCCATCCATGGATTCTGTCAGTGTTTTGATCTGTTCACCATCAACATTGCGTGCAGCAGCAACCACAGCCTCCCAGACACTGTTCAGAGAGGTGTACTGTTTTCCCTCCTTGTAAATCTCACATTTGATGATGGACCACAGGTTCTCAATGGGGTTCAGATCAGGTGAACAAGGAGTCCATGTCATTAGATTTTCTTCTTTTATACCCTTTCTTGCCAGCCACGCTGTGGAGTACTTGGACGCGTGTGATGGAGCATTGTCCTGCATGAAAATCATGTTTTTCTTGAAGGATGCAGACTTCTTCCTGTACCACTGCTTGAAGAAGGTTTCTTCCAGAAACTGGCAGTAGGACTGGGAGTTGAGCTTGACTCCATCCTCAACCCGAAAAGGCCCCACAAGCTCATCTTTGATGATACCAGCCCAAACCAGTACTCCACCTCCACCTTGCTGGCGTCTGAGTCGGACTGGAGCTCTCTGCCCTTTACCAATCCAGCCACGGGCCCATCCATCTGGCCCATCAAGACTCACTCTCATTTCATCAGTCCATAAAACCTTAGAAAAATCAGTCTTGAGATATTTCTTGGCCCAGTCTTGACGTTTCAGCTTGTGTGTCTTGTTTATTGGTGGTCGTCTTTCAGCCTTTCTTACCTTGGCCATGTCTCTGAGTATTGCACACCTTGTGCTTTTGGGCACTCCAGTGATGTTGCAGCTCTGAAATATGGCCAAACTGGTGGCAAGTGGCATCTTGGCAGCTGCACGCTTGACTTTTCTCAGTTCATGGGCAGTTATTTTGCGCCTTGGTTTTTCCACACGCTTCTTGCGACCCTGTTGACTATTTTGAATGAAACGCTTGATTGTTCGATGATCACGCTTCAGAAGCTTTGCAATTTTAAGAGTGCTGCATCCCTCTGCAAGATATCTCACTATTTTTGACTTTTCTGAGCCTGTCAAGTCCTTCTTTTGACCCATTTTGCCAAAGGAAAGGAAGTTGCCTAATAATTATGCACACCTAATATAGGGTGTTGATGTCATTAGACCACACCCCTTCTCATTACAGAGATGCACATCACCTAATATGCTTAATTGGTAGTAGGCTTTCGAGCCTATACAGCTTGGAGTAAGACAACATGCATAAAGAGGATGATGTGGTCAAAATACTCATTTGCCTAATAATTCTGCACGCAGTGTAGTTTAAGGGTGTGCATATTTATGCAACCACATTATTTCAGTTCTTTATTTTTATTTGTCCACCCTAAAAGATTTTAGTTTGTTTTTCAATTAAATTGTACAGATTATAGGTGACATTAAAGGTGGAAAAAGTTATGAAATTATTATTTTTGGTCAGATTTTTGGTGAGATTTGACAAAAAGCTGGCATTTTAACAGAGTTGTATAGACTTTTTATATCCTCTGTAGGTAGACAGATAGATAGATAGATAGATAGATAGATAGATAGATATAAGAAAGACAGATATGACATAGATGGATGGATAGATAGATGCACGTTTTATACTCCGGTCTTAATAAACCCCTGCGCTGGCAGTGATTCTGCAGGCCTCTCCATAACTTCGGCGGATCCTCCGCCAGTTCTTAATGTAAATCTTACATTTAGACTATTTCCTTTACCTAAAACAGGCGTAGAAAATAATGAACGAGACGGGCCTCCCGTCCCGTCCCATTTCCCGCCTGCGCCACACCTACAATTTTAGACCTGGCTTGAGCGGGGAAAAGTCGCAGAATAGTAAATGACCCCCATAGTGTTAAGATAGATGGTATCTGGGTGATGGAGGTCCCTGGGAACTTTCTCTTGTGCGCTCTCTATAATTGAGCCTTGGTTATGTACAGGGGCCACTATACAGAGGTTTTTCTTTATTGATGTACAGCTCAACAATGTTGTGTAACTATTAAGACACATGTTCCCAGTGTAGACATTTCCATGCAAATGGCAGAAATATTGAATCACATTACAGTGCATTGTTGGATTGCACAATCCAATGCTCTTTGTGGATAATTAGCAAGTTACATCAGAGTCACTTGTTACGTATCTAATTGTAAGTCAGGGCTACCCTATTGGAGCACGATCTCAGCTGATACAATGCTGGTTCATAGGGACAGATGATAGCATAAACCCTATGGCATGTTCCAAGCCCAGTACTGATGAATATAACATGAGGGCTTTTATTCTAAAAACCTTCCCTTAAAAGGAGAAAATGAAAGATCGTCTTTGATTTCATATTTGGCTCTTTTGATGCCAAATAAGAATTTCCTCATGTCATTAAAGACCAAAACAATATCTGCCCTAGAGCTATTTCTCAGTCATTTTGCTTGTCCCAGAAGGCTTCAGTATGATGCATTATTAATATTTAAAAAATAATTCAGATATCAAATTAATTGGCCCAAGATGTCCAGAAGAACCAGACATGGAAGATACCAGAGGGTTAGAGAGGACGTGTGTCGCCAATAATGAATGTGTTTGGTCATTCTTCCTTTGTTTACTGGGGTCAATATAAATTCCAAAATGATCATGTATCACCCTTTATATTCAACGAATTTGGATATTATAATAATCTAATTGTTGTGAAACCCGGAGAAAGAACCAACTGGACTGCGTGATTCAACCTCGACCAAATCAACATCCTGGAATAGATGTGAGCAATGCAGTATCTTACCCTTCTAAAAGAGTCCTACCGAGCCTGACCTGGGGAACGATATGAATAATCTTGGCAGGCCTTTGTATATAGGCCCCACCACATACATACTATGCATACCATTATAGGGGAACATGTGCCTGGAGAGGGCCCTTAAAGAGTGTGAGTCCAGTGTTTAGTCCCCTCCATGTTGCTACGGGATGCAAGAACTTTCTCTGAGGAACATCGAGTGGGTAATATATGGTATATCGGTAGTGCTCTGCATGTTCTGGGGCAGCTCTTGGTTAGAGCTACAATATTAATTGGTTCCAGGACGACCATTGTAAGTTGAGTAATTAGTTCCAAAGCCCCAAAACGTCATCCAAGATAAAAGAAAATATAGATTTAAGAAAAATAAGCAGATGACTAAGACAGATAAAACAAGTCCTTACATATAACAGTCCGGAACAACTGTCCAGAAAAGACTATCGTATGCTGAAAATATTGTATCCTGAGGCCATTGTATATTGAAGGAGTATGGGATTTCGAAATTCAATTAATTTTTTTTTTACTTCTTGACAAATTATTTAGTCACAAAGTGCATTTCTTCGTAAGTAGTGGGTGCAATGACAGGGAGCGGTGATTGTACCCCTGAGATGGTGCGTCCAAACATGCTTGCAGCATCTGATATACATAATACGGTATAAAATAAAAAACTAAACAAAAAAGTCATACTTAACTGATCCATTTTGTCACGAAGGGTCGGCCGTCACCATCTTGCTTGAAGAGTTGGCACAAAATCTCGAGCGGCCCAATATGACATTGCCACGCCGGCGTGGTGACATCATACGTCACCGTGCATGGGATTTTAGCCGAGATCTTCAAGCAAGATGGTGGCGGCCGGCCCGTCGCGAGCAAATGGAGCAGGTAAGCATGATTTTTTTGTTTTTTTGCACTATTTCAGGTAAAATCAATTCACTACCACGAAGCACAAGGAAATCGGGCTTAGCGGTGAATCTAATTTATCCTGAAATTCTGATTGAAGTCCACTTCCTGGACTTTGATTCGCTCAAGATTACTTTTGGCCATTATTGGGTTGGGCTTTGTGTACTGCAGTGCTTAACCCTTTGTCTAAAGCATCCTCTTGCAAATACAATTCTGTTATCTCCCTGGTCTGGTGCACTATTGATCTATATGACCCTGTAAACTGTTTAACGAGAAGTAGTAGGTAGGAATTGGACCAAAGATCATGAAAAGAGAGTGAATGAAGGGAGCCAGAATCAGTCCTGGGTAGCTACACACCCAGGAGGCCATTTTCGCTATGGGGCCCCCTCTCTTCTGTGTTCGCCACTGGGGTTATTATTATTACTATTTTGCAATATCACATTGTACATACACTGACCTTATATAATAACTTTTCTAATTGGGCACCAAAAGGCCAGCAGAGTCCTGACCGCATGAACTCTGTCTAAAGAGAGCCATTATCCAAGCTGTTCCTCTATGTAAACAGGTCATTTATTATATGGATACGATGGCTCCACGCCAGCAGAACACTACGCAGACCTGCATGCCCTCTGTAATCCTCTGGTACCTGTGAACAAATGGCAGGCATTATCTGATGTAATTCTGCAATTAAAGGAAAGCTTCAATAAATAAAACATTTTCTAAGGAATTTTATTTACAGAACTGTGAAGAATTTACAGTATAAAACATCTATAAAACGAGGTTTGACGAGAAACAGAGAACATCCAAATACTTCTGATCCAAATGAACATCATGACAAGAAAAGCCAAAAAATCTGGATTTATACACTGTGCCTTATTCAGAAAGTTATTCAAATATATTTGTAATCTTAAATATGTGCAATTAACTCCTTCTTCAGGATTTGAACGATCAGTATCCTCTGTCTGCAGCAGCAGCTCCACCTTTAGGAATACATAGGCTCAGTATCCTTTGGCCTCATGCACACGGCCGTTGTTTGGGTCCGCATCCGATCCGCCGTTTTGGCGGCTCGGATGCGGACCCATTCACTTTAAAGGGGCCGCAAAAGATGCGGACAGAACTCCGTGTGCTGTCCGCATCCGTTGCTCCGTTCCGCGGCCCCGCAAAAAAATATAACATGTCCTATTCTTGTCCGCGCTTTGCGGACAAGAATAGGCATTTATATTGACGGCCGCCTGTTCCGCCCGGACCGCAAAAAACGGAACGGTCGTGTGCATGAGGCCTTTGTCGGTTTTGTTTTCTAATGTCCCTTGTTGAATAAATCCCACCTGCCTCATTTTTGGTCACATGCCAATAACTTACTACCTATTCACTATGTCTGGTCTAGAAATATCTGAAGGAATCTCCTGGACACAAAATGTTACAATGACATACTGGACTGAGTAATAAAGACAGGCTCGGACAGGCCCACAGGGGTACAGGGGAATCCCCCGGTGGGCCCCTGAGCAAGGTGGGCCCCTAGTCTCCCACCCCCTGCACAAGTGGCACATAACACATTAGATTTACTGTGCTACATACATATATTCAATGTACAGCACCTCCACCAGCCTATGTTCATATAAAAAACTTGTTAAATTATTTATTATATTCGACTGTATGGTACGGTGGGCCCCCAAAATAAATTTTACTGGTGGGCCCTAGGTACCCCAGTCCGACACTGAATAAAGACTAGCTATGAAGCTAGAGCTTGTAGGAGAGATGCTTCTCTTCAGCATAGTCCCTGGGTAGGTTAAACTTTGGGGTACTGATAACCACTGAAGACTAAGTAGTAGTGTTGATCGAGCACCAAAGTGCTCGGATGCTCGAGTAGAACACCTCGGGATGCTCAGGTGCTCTACAGAGCACCCGAGCACTAGAGATGTCGCGAACATAAAATTTTCCGTTCGCGGACGGCGAACGCGAATTTCTGCAAATGCTCGCGAACGGGCGAACCGGGCGAACCGCCATAGACTTCATTAGGCAGGCAAATTTTAAAACCCACAGGGACTCTTTCTAGCCACAGTAGTGATGGAAAAGTTGTTTCAAGGGGACTAACACCTGGACTGTGGCATCCCGGAGGGGGATCCATGGCAAAACTCCCATTGAAAATTACATAGTTGACGTAGAGTTGGATTTTAATCCATAAAGGGCATAAGTCACCTAACAATCCTAAAATATTTTGAACAACGTGGTTTAAAACATCCAGTGTGTGTATACGATCAGGTATGATGTTGTATCGATCAGGTAGTGTAAGGGTTACGCCCGCTTCACAGACATTGACAGACCAAACTCCCCTTTTAATGCACCGCAAACAGTCCATTTGCCCAACGGCAAACTCCCTATTTGCACAAGGTTGGATACCAAGCTAGCCATGTCCCGTTGATGTCATTGAAGGTTTCTTCCTCCACCCAGCCACGTACAACGCCAAGGGTCCCCGAAAGGTGAATTTAATAGATTTTTCGAACGGGGAGATGGTTAAAAAAACGCTGGCTCCCTCCCCTTTGTTTGAATCCACGGTCACTGCGTCTGCACCGTGCAATTTACTCTCACACCCAATATGAGTGGTATTTTCTGTAGTTCTCTCTTCTAATCAGTTTAATCCCTGTTACGTCCCCAATCTGGGGTCCATTTATTAAATAGATTTTTTGAACGGGGAGATGGTTAAAAAAACGCTGGCTCCCTCCCCTTTGTTTGAATCCACGCCACGGTCACTGCGTCTGTGCCGTGCAATTTACTCTCACACCCGATATGAGTGGTATTTTCTGTAGTACTATTCTCATCAGTTTAATCCCTGTTACGTCCCATATCAGGGATTGCCTTTTGTGAAAAAATTTTTAGGTCAGGTACCTTCGACTGCCTTCACAGTGACAGACCAAACTCTGATACACCAAAATGAATTGATTTTAGGAACCGGGAGATGGAAAAAGCAGCTTGGTCGGTCCTCTTACTCCCAAGTTGGGGCACTGCACGTGCACGGAGCAATGTGCTGTGACACCCTATATGAGTGTTGTCTTAACTAGTACTATTCCTATCAGTTTAATCCCTGTTACATCCCCTATCCGGGGACGTGTGTAGAATTGATTAACCATTGTCGAATTAACGAACCATTACGACATCCTGCAATAATTTAGTTCTAAACTTTGTACTTGCTTTGTATTGGAATTGATGGGGATTTTTTTAATTGTCTGCATTATTTCTAATAAACTATTAAGAGACTTTATTATGATATTTTTATTTTATGTATTAAAAACCCATACAACTTAAAAAAAAAACAAAAAAAAAAATTAATGTTTTTTCTATGAAAAATTATCCAGCCGATCGCTTTTGGTCTGATCATAATGAAGCAACGGCCTTATCATCTGGGGTGTGCCAACACACTCATAGAGGTGATGATTAGTGTTGATCACGAATATTCGAATTTCAAATTTTTATTGCGAATATAGGTACTTCGAAAATTCGCTAATATTTCAAATATAGTGATGTATATTCGTAATTTCGAATACTCGATATTTTTTTTTTTTTATATTCGATTTAAAAAAAAAAAAATCAGTACACATGATCCCTCCCTGCTTCTAGCTTGTGGGCCAATAAGAAGGCTGCAATATACTTGACTTTAGGAGTAGTGTTGTTTGCGAATTTTGCTCTATATTCTTTTTTTTCCGAATATTCGCTATATTGCTATATATTCTTGTTTTAGCAATATAGCGAATATTCGAAAAAAAAAGAATATAGAGCAATTTAGCTAATATAGTGCTATAATCTTTTTTTTTATAATTGTAATTTTTTTCCAATCTGAACTTCAGATGAGAAAAAAATGACAACTATTAGACAAAGAAGATTATAGCACTATATTAGCTAAATTGCTCTATATTCGTTTTTTTCCGAATATTCGCTATATTGCTATATATTCTTGTTTTAGAATATTACGAATATTCGAAAAAACGAAGTTATAGCAATATAGCGAATATTCGAAAAAAAAATGAATATAGAGCAATTTAGCTAATATAGTGCTATAATCTTCTTTGTCTAAAAGTTAAAAAATTCGCAATAAAAATGCGAAAATTCGAATACGAAAATTTGCATATTACACGATCATTACCTTGCCGATTTTTTGAGTAAAAAAAAATCGTAGAATATAACGAATATTCGAATTTGCGAATATTCGCCGAATATTCTATGAAATATTCGCGAAATATCGCGAATTCGAATATGACCCCTGCCACTCATCAATAGTGATGATCGCTTCATTGTGATACGCAAGCCCCTTCACCACGACAAGGTAACGATCACGAAGGGGAATTGACACATGTATGTGCCTTTTTTTTTTGTTTTGTTTTTGCAGCCACAGTGCAGCACCAGAGGCCAGAAAAATTAGGCATGTACACATGCCTGAAAAATAATGGTATTTTTGCAGCCGCTGTTGTAGCAGCGGCCGAAAAAATTGATGTTTTCAAGGCAGAAAGGTGACTAAAACATTGTGGCTTGAACCCTAGTTGGTGGCGGAGAATTCACGAAAGTCATCCGGTATGCAGACATTAAATACAGCAGCGTGGAGACCATTTTGTGGCCAAGGCATGTCATCAGGCCTTTTGTTAAACGTATCCCCCACTGTCAGTCCCTTCGGGATCCATGCCTCATTCATCTTAATGAAGGTGAGGTAATCAACACTTTTTTGACCGAGGTGACTTCTTTTGTCAGTGACAATGCCTCCTGCTACACTGAAGGTCCTTTCTGACAGGACACTTGAAGCGGGGCAGGCCAGAAGTTCTATTGCAAACTGGGATAGCTCAGGCCACAGGTCAAGCCTGCACACCCAGTAATCAAGGGGTTCATCGCTCCTCAGAGTGTCGATATCTGCAGTTAAGGCGAGGTAGTCTGCTACCTGTCGGTCGAGTCGTTCTCTAAGGCTGGATCCCGAAGGGCTGTGGCGATGTGTAGGACTGAAAAAGCTCTGCATGTCCTCCATCAACAACACATCTGTAAAGCGTCCTGTCCTTGCCGCCGTGGTCGTGGTAGGAGGAGGATTACTTTCACCTCTTCCCCAGTTAGATTTCCGTTGTGCTGTGACATCTTCCTGTGTAAAGCATATTTTTTTGTTTGGTTTTGAACTGCTGCATCCTTTCTGACTTTCAGTAATTCGGTAACATTTCAGCCACTTTCTGCTTATACCGGGGGTCTAGTAGCGTGGCCACCCAGTACAGGTCGTTCTCCTTCATCCTTTTTATACGAGGGTCCCTCAACAGACATGACAGCATGAAAGACCCCATTTGCACAAGGTTGGATGCCGAGCTACTCATTTCCCGTTCCTCATCCTCACTGATGTCATTGACGGTCTGTTCTTCCCCCCAGCCACGTACAACACCACGGGTCCC